>NC_138962.1:99109166-99717083 GCF_055761805.1 Camellia sinensis | reverse complement strand
TCATGTTACCATGGACTTCGTGTGCGGATTACCTCGTACTAGAAGTAATCACGATGCAGTTTGGGTAGTTGTTGATAGACTAACCAAGTCAGCACATTTTATTGCAGTACGGATGACCTATTCTCTAGCTCGATTTGCACAGTTGTATGTGAAGGAAATTGTTAGATTGCATGGGGCACCAGTGTCAATAGTGTCAGATCGGGACCCTCGTTTTGTGTCTAAGTTTTGGGGTGCGTTACAATCAACTATGGGTACTCAGTTAAATTTTAGTTCAGCTTATCACCCTCAGACAGATGGGCAATCAGAGAGGACTATTCAAACCCTTGAGGATATGTTGAGGGCTTGTGCCTTGGAGTGGAGAGGTAATTGGGATGATTATTTACCGCTCATGGAGTTTGCCTATAATAATAGTTATCATTCCAGTTTGGGAGTAGCTCCTTATGAGGCTTTGTATGGGAGGAAGTGTAGGTCTCCTTTGTGTTGGTATGAGGTTGGTGAAAGGCAAATGTTGGGACCTGATTTGGTGGAGGATGCTACACAGAAAATTATCACCATCAGAGAGAGATTATTGACTGCCCAGAGTAGACAAAAAAGTTATGCTGATCATCGTAGGAGAGACTTAGAGTTTCATGAGGGGGATATGGTATTCTTGAAAGTATCACCATGGAAAGGAGTGATCAGGTTTGGAAAGAAAGGAAAGTTGAGTCCTAGATACATTGGTCCATTTGAGGTATTGGAGAAGGTTGGTGAGGTTGCGTACCGTGTTGCTCTACCCCCTAGGTTGGCAGGAGTGCATAATGTGTTTCACGTGTCTATGCTGAGGAAATATGTGCACAGTCCGTCGCATGTGATAGATTATGAGCCGTTTCAGATTAGAGAGGATTTTTCGTATGAGGAGATACCTATTCAGATTTTGGATTCGAAAGAGAAAAGGTTGCATGCAAAGGTCAATAAATTGGTTAAGGTACTGTGGCGTAATCATCTAGTTGAAGAGGCGACTTGGGAATGCGAGGACGAGATGCGCGAGAAGTACCCACATCTATTCTCATGATTTACTCAGGTTAGTTTCGAGGACGAAACTTTTTTTTAGGAGGGGAGAATGTGAGAACCCGAATATAAAAATTAAGTAAATAATTAAATAATAATATTACAATCTCAAATATTTTGGTGGTAAATTCTAAGGTGCAAATTAAATATTATTGGAGGATCTTTTAATTAATTTTAAACCTAAAATAAATTTATGGTGAAAGTCTTTAATTTAGAGACAAGGTTTATTATAAAAATAAAAATAAAAAGAGAGAGAGAGGAGGGGGTGACTTGAACTCTAGACCACAAGGTTAATATATAAGACTCCTACCATTTGAGTTGCATGTAACTTATACATATGTTTTGTATATTTATCTATTTATTTGACCTATGTGTGCCCACCACTAGTATAAAATAAAATAAACACAAACCCTACTCTACTCTATTATTTGTTCACCACATAGGGCAACAACAGCAACCACGGGAGAGGGTTAGAGAGAAGGAAAAAAAAGAAGAAGATGTTGCAATCAAAGAACTTTTGGGTGTGTTGTGTTGTGTGTGATCATCAAAGGTTAGCCCTCCTTGGTTTTCTTCTCTTCTTTTTGTTCTTCATCCTTATTCTATAATTATTTTATTCATTCATGGAGAGGTTGTAGGTTTATGTATTGTGTATATAGATATCCTATTAAGAAACTTGAGGAGCTAAATTTATGTGTAAAGATTGGGTATAATTTTCAGTCCAAAAAAATTCTGCACAGAATCGCAAACTTTAAAAATCAAGAAACCATATCAAACGGATGAATTTTAATCTGAAATTTTTACAGTAGATCAATTACACATTGAATTGCATATCTGAATTTTTTCATAATTTTTGGGAGTCGAAATCCATATAAATTGAGGAATTCAAATCTGTCCAGGAAACCAGTCCAAAACAGTAAATTCGGGAGTGTTGTTCTCTTTGGGTATAAATCCTAAAATTATCAAATTAGTGTCATTAGAACCGGTTACGAGTCTAGTTTCATACGTTTTTGGCCTTGCATTGATTGCTCGTGTATGTTAAGAGAACCGTCAATTTCTTTAAAGTGCTGCAGAAAACAACCTGTTTGGATATAATAAATTGTAGATAATTATTTTGATAAGCAAATCAAGTGAAACCAATTGGGTTTGAAACTTAGGATATATTAGATTATATCTGGAGGTTATTGGAATTTTTCGAATAGCGTGGAGTGGATTTTGTAATTTTCAAAGTTAGCGAATAGATTGGGAAAACTTGTTTAAAACACTGTTTCATCTTAAAGTTATTTTTAGTTAAGTTTCGATCAGAATCTATGTCTTGGGTGATTTTAGACCTTGAAGAATATGAACTTAGGTAATATTTAAGAGTAACGGTGAGTTGGGTTGAGCCGTGTTAGTGCGTTTTAGTTTGAGGTTACTTAGTTCCTATTTTTTTTTAGTATTTTTAAATTAGTTGTGACGCGTAGTTTTTATACTTGGTTCAGGCCACTAGTTGGACTTTTACACTCTATTCGAGGATTATATTATTGCGTTTCAGGTGAGTAGTTTCATGCTACATATTTTTTATAAATGTTCCCCTACCCTGAACTGTTGGAAAAATTAAATTGTTGTTTCATGATTAAACTGTTTTGATAAATTATTATATTATCAATTGAATCAAATTATTTCTGAAACATGTGTGAACTTGGCATACTGTAAACTATTTGTTTTGGTCTCATGTTTATAATGATGAACTACCATGTTTTGCGAAACTGATGTGTATTGATTATTGGGACCATGTGTGTATTTAGTCCAGGGAAATTATTCCACTGTGTGTGGTGACTCTGGCCACTAGGGAACAGATCCGGGTTGGGCCGTGATGACTCTAGTGCTCAACGATTGTAAGAAACAGACCTTTAAAAACAACTAGGTGACCTTCAATCGGATCGTCTTTGAGAAAAGGCCCAGGTGCCACCCTGAGGATGACTCTTAGTTCGGTATTGGATCCAACGGGGCTTATAGCCTGAGAAATGTGTGGCAGATTATTTGTTTTTCTTGGTACCCAGAAAATTATTGGTGTTCATGTTATAATCTGTTTTAAGTGGAAAATGTCGTTTATCATGTTCTTGCGAGACATGAGTATTTTAAGTGTTGATTTGTGGAACCTTCTTTTTTAAACAGATTGTATTTACCAAACTGTATGCCAATCTAGTTTCTGTGATATATAACTTATTTTGGAATTGAACCCTGTTTTCAAAACTGTATTTACTATCCATGTTGCTACTCACTGAGCTATCGGCTGACTTAGTTTTTATCACTTCCAGGTGTTAGAAGGACTTAGAGTGGACTCATGGCGTAGCGAGGACTCAATTGCATGGACCTCTAGGGCATTCCTTTAGTTTAGAGTGTTATGTCAAATTTGTGCATATTTATATTTATTCTTATCGAAGTTCATTTAGGATTATTTTTTTTTGTGGGTTGTTTATATCCCATAAGTTTGGATGGTTTGTGATTACGGTTGATTTTGCCGTTTATAATTGTGACATGTCTGGATTGAGTTTTGGTTATTTATTATTGGACTATTGTTCAGTTGTTCAATATGATTGGATTCGTGTTTAGGCTTACGTGTGCCTTGGGCTAAGTCCCTGTGGGCCACGGCCGGTCATGCCCGGATTTGGGGTGTGACAGATTTCCTTTTTATCATCAACAAAATTTTTCCAGTACCAGTGCCCTCTACACACTTGTGACATTTCCTCGATGGGTATATTGTACGAAGAAGATGACGAAGAGGCTCAAGATTAGCATTAAACCTGCAAAGATGATGAATAGGCCGAATTTGACCATGCAAAGAGCAGCAAGGAAGACTTGGGCAACGAGGAAAGTGAATGACATATTCACAGTCACGACGATACTCTATACGGATGACCGAATGTCAAGAGGGAGATTTTGCTAGGCACCAACCATCCTAGAGGACCCCATGAGAATGCAAAAGCTGTGACGAAGATGCAGATGCAACACACTAGGATGCTTGAATATATAGGATTCCCAAATCAAAAGCATCTCCTGTTACTCCAAATTTAGCGCAAATAAGAACTGCTACTGCACTCTGCATATATAAATAACACATACACAATAAAAAAAAATATATAAGTAAAAAATTTAGCATGTAATAAAATAGTGCAAATACAATACTAGTGTCTTTTACAAACTTGAAAATTTGGACACAAAATCAATACATAAATAGAAAGATGATGGAGAAAAAGAATTGGTTACAAGGATTACCTGAAACACAAGCATGATGCCACCTCCCCATAGAAACAGGGGTTTCCTCCCCCACCTATCAGTCCCAAAAACAGAGATAAATGTCGCAAGAACATTCACACCACCGGTGATCATGGCCGATGCAAGCGAAGTTTTGCTCTAGAACCCAACGGTCTTGAACAGCACAGAAGCGTAGAACGTAACTACATTGATCCCAGTGAGTTGTTGGAACATCGGAATCAACAGAGCTAAACAAAGCTGAGGCCTATACTTGCTCATCAATAGGTTCCTCCATGGGTGTTCCACTTCCTTTGAGGCTGCACCTGCATCCACCAGATCGTTGAACACGGCTTGGACATGGGCAACTCCAAGGATGTGCTGGAGCTGCTTCTTGGCTTCGAAGTGGCCTCTCTCGATGAGGGAGTTTGGGGTTTCGGGGGCCCAGAGAGATGAGAGAATCATGAGGACGGCTGGAACAGCCGCGCCACCTAAGCTGATGCGCCAGCCCAAGTTGCCCTTAATCATGTTGGTGAAGTAGTTGACAAGGCCGGCAATCAGAATGCCAATTGTGATGAATAGTTGGAAGCAGACGTTGAGGGTTCCGCGGTATCTGTGTGGAGCCATCTCCGATACAAACAGTGGCACTGACTGTAATTTGAAACAGACAAGTTAGAGGATGTGATGTGGCTGAAATTAATTAATTTGGAATTTAGTAAATTATTAAATACAAACATACATTATTATGTTCAATCAAAGTGCGACTGTACGTAATAATATTGGATTGGATTGGATTGGAGCAAAGAAAGAAAGAAAGAAAGAGAGTTTTTATGAATTGAGTTACCTGGGTGGCGAAACCAACACCAACACCTAACAAAATTCGACTGATGATGAGCATAGCGCGGTGTACAGTGAAGGCGTTGAGAAGAGCACCGCAACAGAAGACACAATCGCCCATAAGCATGGAAAACTTGCAGCCCAGTTTCTTGGTCATCGTCGAGGCGAAGAAGGATGCAAAAAGAGCAGCCAAATACAGGGACGACGTAAACATGGTCAGCGTTTGGCTGTTGAACTTGCAGTACTGATTGGTTGAGTGATCGAGCTCTTCCTTCCGATACACAGACGAGAAAAACTTGTCAAGAAACGGAGCCATTGATGTCACCCCACCTAATCATCATCACCGTTATTAATCAATATCATATATATACATGAATAGACAACATTAATGTGTACTAATTGGGCATTGATTTTTCTATGAATAGACAACATATTTTTCGAAAGTAGCAGAAGTGAAGATTTATTAAGTTGAAGATGGGCTTACCAGAGATACCGATGTCATAGCTAAAAATCAGCCCACCCATGGCAGCGACGATGCAAGTTACCAAGGCATACCAAGTCAGTTTTCAGGGATAATCCTTCGGGGAATCATCACCGCCGGGAGTGATGAGAGTACCAGCCATTGCTTGATTGAAGAACAAGAACAAGAAAAATATAGAACAAGGACGAGGACGCGTATATACAGTAATCGATACTAAAAAGCAGAGAGAAGAGCGAGAGTTGGGTTTGTAGGCAAGGCATGGATGGTTAGGGGTGTTTATATTAGGGGTAATGCTAGGATACCAAAATTTTTACCAAATAAATGATCAAATGTCTCACGTGGATTGTGGGCCATGTGAGACATTTACTCATTTATTTGGTAGAAAATTTGAGACCTATAGCATTTTCCTTATATTAGAGTGAGAGTGAGAGTCAATGTGAAAGTTGAATCGGTTTAGGATTTGGAAAAGTGCCAAGGAATGGAACTCTCTCTGTTTCCTAAATCCAGACAGGGTTTGATTTCTTCAACCAAATAATTTTGTTTGTTTGGATGTTAATTCAGCTACCTCTTTCTTTTCTTTTTTTTTAATATTTTTAGTGATTTTTTTAATTAGATTAAAATTTTTATTTTCAATCCTTGTACGTAATGAATCTAAAAAGTAAAAAATAAATAAATAAGCTAAAGTAAGTCAAAAAAAAATTTACTAATTTTTATAATTTTTAAAATCTTTTGATTCTTTCGTTGAACTAAATTTAGAAGCCTAAATTAAAATATATATATATATATATACATCATATATAAGTCCACTTTTTAGATCCACTTTATAGATCCAATAATGTGTAAGTGATATAATTGGTTGATGATTAGAGAAGATGTGTAAATTTGGCCCGGCCTAACTCACAGTCAGGTCGTGCAGGCTCCTGCCAAAATTTGGGTCGGGCTGACCCGCATGCCAGAAAGTTAGGCCCAGGCCTAGAGGGTACTCAGGCAAGCCTCGGGTTGGGCCTGACCATTTTTTTTCTATTTTTTCATCAAAAATGATACTGAGCCTTAGGTGGGTAGAGCCTTGAGTGGGCTGATGGAAAGGGCTTTGGATTGGGCTCACGAACCAGGCTGGGCTTCAAAATAGACGGCCCAAGCCCAGGCCCAGGGTCTCAGGCTGGGCTCGGCCCAAGCTCGGGCTTGGATGGGCCTAGCCAGGCCAAGCTGCGAGGGGCTTCAGGTGGGCCGCCGGTCGGTGTGCCAAATTTGCACCCCTAGATAAGAAAGAGAGTGTTACTTTTAATATCCTAATTGATTGTCCCATCATCAAGCTTGAAAAATGGGTCTAATTTTTTGTCTTAAATAGCAATGCTGAAACAAAAATGAGCAACAAAAAAAAAAAAAAAAAAAACCTACCAGTAGCCCTCTATACTTCTTGGTATAATGGAATTATATTTGATTCTTTGGTTATCATGATTGAGAACATTCTTAGTAGATATTTGAGCCTTGGTCGAGGTGTTACCATAGTGGTTGGGCGAAATTGGATCAAAAACTCTAAATTCTAATAGTTGTTATTGAGTAGTTTTCACTCTTTTATCATTTTCTCTCTCCACACTTTGAATCTTGATATGAGGCTAGAACCATTAAAATTCTTACTTCTGGGGCTTCAATTTGGACACAAGAACGACCCTAAACGGAGTACGGACGAGAGAGTTATGCCCGTTTGAAGTTTGTGAATCTGTGTCGTATGCATAGTTCGCTTGAGTGCAAGTTTCACCGCTCGAGCAGTCCGCCGACCCTTCCAACTCTATTTTTCAAAATTTTCTGAGATACTGGAAGCCTCGATTCACCGTTTGAGCTCACTTTTGACCTCTCGAGCGGTTTGTCCAGAATCAAATCTTTAAAAGTCACTTTTTTTGGTCAAATCTCTTCATTTTTCACTCCCTCTTCTCTCTCTTTTTGTTATTTTTGAGTTTTCAAGCTTTTAACCTTGATTTCATTTATTTCTAAACATCTTTTGTGAGAACCCGAATATAAAAATTAAGTAAATAATTAAATAATAATATTACAATCTCAAATATTTTGGTGGTGAATTCTAAGGTGCAAATTAAATATTATTGGAGGATCTTTTAATTAATTTTAAACCTAAAATAAATTTATGGTGAAAGTCTTTAATTTAGAGACAAGGTTTATTATAAAAATAAAAATAAAAAGAGAGAGAGAGGAGGGGGTGACTTGAACTCTAGACCACAAGGTTAATATATAAGACTCCTACCATTTGAGTTGCATGTAACTTATACATATGTTTTGTATATTTATCTATTTATTTGACCTATGTGTGCCCACCACTAGTATAAAATAAAATAAACACAAACCCTACTCTATTATTTGTTCACCACATAGGGCAACAACAGCAGCCACGGGAGAGGGTTAGAGAGAAGGAAAAAAGAAGAAGATGTTGCAATCAAAGAACTTTTGGGTGTGTTGTGTTGTGTGTGATCATCAAAGGTTAGCCCTCCTTGGTTTTCTTCTCTTCTTTTTGTTCTTCATCCTTATTCTATAATTATTTTGTTCATTGATGGAGAGGTTGTAGGTTTATGTATTGTGTATATAGATATCCTATTAAGAAACTTGAGGAGCTAAATTTATGTGTAAAGATTGGGTGTAATTTTCAGTCCAAAAATTCTGTACAAAGTCACAAATTTTAAAAATCAAGAAACCATGTCAAACGGATGAATTTTAATCTGAAATTTTTACAGTAGATCAATTACACATTGAATTACATATCTGAATTTTTTCATAATTTTTGGGAGTCGAAATCCATATAAATTGAGGAATTCAAATCTGTCCAGGAAACCAGTCCGAAACAGTAAATTCGGGAGTGTTGTTCTCTTTGGGTATAAATCCAAAAATTATCAAATTAGTGTCATTAGAACCGGTTACGAGTCTAGTTTCATACGTTTTTGGCCTTGCACTGATTGCTCGTGTATATTAAGAGAACCGTCAATTTCTTTAAAGTGCTGCAGAAAACAACCTGTTTGGATATAATAAATTGTAGAAAATTATTTTGATAAGAAAATCAAGTGAAACCAATTGGGTTTGAAACTTAGGATATATTAGATCATATCTGGAGGTTATTGGAATTTTTTGAATAGCGTGGAGTGGGTTTTGTAATTTTCAAAGTTAGCGAATAGGTTGGGAAGGCTTGTTTGAAATTCTGTTTTATCTTAAAGTCACAATTAATTAAGTTTTGACCGGAACCCATGTCTTGGGTGATTTTAAACCTTGAAGAACATGAACTTAGGTAATATTTAAGAGTAACGGTGAGTTGGGTTGAGCCGTGTTAGTGCGCTTTAGTTTGGGGTTACTTAGTTCGTATTCTTTAGTAGTTTTAAATTAGTAGTGACGTGTAGTTTTCATATTGGTTCAGGGCACTAGTTGGACTTTCATACTCTATTCGAGGATTATATTATTTCGTTTCCAGGTGAGTAGTTTCATGCTACATATTTTTATAAATGTTCCCCATACCCTGAACTGTTGGAAAATTAAATTGTTGTTTCATGATTAAACTGTTTTGATAAATTATTATATTATCAATTGAATCAAATTATTTCTGAAACATGTGTGAACTTGGCATACTGTAAACTATTTGTTTTGGTCTCATGTTTATAATGATGAACTACCATGTTTTGCGAAACTGATGTGTATTGATTATTGGGACCATGTGTGTATTTAGTCCAGGGAAATTATTCCACTGTGTGTGGTGACTCTGGCCACTAGGGAACAGATCCGGGTTGGGCCGTGATGACTCTAGTGCTCAACGATTGTAAGGAACAGACCTTTAAAAACAACTAGGTGACCTTCAATCGGATCGTCTTTGAGAAAAGGCCCAGGTGCCACCCTGAGGATGACTCTTAGTTCGGTATTGGATCCAACGGGGCTTATAGCCTGAGAAATGTGTGGCAGATTATTTGTTTTTTTATTGGTACCCAGAAAATTATTGGTGTTCATGTTATAATCTGTTTTAAGTGGAAAATGTCGTTTATCATGTTCTTGCGAGACATGAGTATTTTAAGTGTTGATTTGTGTAACCTTCTTTTTGAAACAGATTGTATTTACCAAACTGTATGCCAATCTAGTTTCTGTGATATATAACTTATTTTGGAATTGAACCCTATTTTCAAAACTGTATTTACTATCCATGTTGCTACTCACTAAGCTATCAGCTGACTTAGTTTTTATCACTTCCAGGTGTTAGAAGGACTTAGAGTGGACTCATGGCGTAGCGGGGACTCAATTGCATGGACCTCTAGGGCATTCCTTTAGTTTAGAGTGTTATGTCAAGTTTGTGCATATTTATATTTATTCTTATCGAAGTTCATTTAGGATTATTTTTGATATGTGGGTTGTTTATATCCCATAAGTTTGGATGGTTTTTGATTACGGTTGATTTTGCCGTTTATAATTGTGACATGTCTGGATTGAGTTTTGGTTATTTATTATTGGACTATTGTTCAGTTGTTCAATGTGATTGGATTCGTGTTTAGGCTTACGTGTGCCTTGGGCTAAGTCCCTGCGGCCGGTCATGCCCGGATTTGGGGTGTGACAATTGTGGTATCAGAGCAATAGGTTTATTGAGTTACATATCTTGCATTTCATCATTTAGACGAGGTCCGAGTCCTTATAGTCCTTAGTAGTGTTTGGTTAAGTTAGTTTTGTTTAAACTTGTGTTGAATCTTTCTTGATTTCAGTTTGAGGTTAAGCGTTGGTACCTAGATATTTACACGGATTTTTGATTCTTTGTGAGCCTTTGATGTTTGTATTACAGTGTGTAATCCATTAGGAGAAACAGTAATGTTGGGAGATGTCTGTAGATCTTGTGAGATAAAGATGGATGGTTGGATTTTTGCAGTGGATTTGATTTCTTTAGAGATAAAGGATTTTTATGTGATTTTGGGGATGGATTGGTTGACAAAGCATCATGTCTCTGTTGATTATTTTAGAAAGAGGGTAGTTTTTGCTATGCTGGGACAACTTGAGTTTTTCTTTCAGGGAGATAGGAAAGGGTCTTCTATTTGGTTTATTTTTTTTACCTTCAGGCTAACCGAATGTTGAGAAAAGGGTGTCATGATTATTTAGCTTGTGTGGTGAGTACTAAACTGCCAGACTAGAAGTTAGAGGAATTTCCTGTAGTGAGTGATTGTGTTGATGTTTTTCTAAAGGATCTACCTGGACTTCCTCTAGATCGCGAGGTAGAATTTTTCATTAACTTGGTCCCAACACAACACTTATTTCTAAAGTCCCCTATATAATGGCACCATTGGAGTTGAGGGAGTTTCAAACTTAGTTATAGAAGTTGTTAGAGAAATGTTTTATTAAGCCTAGTGTTTCAACTTGGGGAGCACATGTGTTGTTTGTGAAGAAGAATGATGGGTCTATGAGGTTGTGTATTGATTGTTGAGAACCGAACAAAGTCACAGTGAAGAATATGTATCCTTTGCCACGTATTTTTGACCTATTTGACCAATTGTAGGGAGTTCAAGTATTCTCTAAGATTGACTTGAGGTTAGGCTATCACCAGTTGAAAGTAAAGGATGAGGATGTTCCTAAGACTGCTTTTAGAAACCGTTATAAGCATTATGAGTTCTTGGTGATACCTTTTGGTCTCACAAATGCACCAGCCACATTCATGGATTTGATGAACAGAGTATTTAAACCGCAGCTGGATAAATTTTTGGTGGTGTTTATTGTTGATATCCTAATTTATTCGAGGAGTAAAGCAGTGCATGAGCAATACTTGAGGGTAGTATTTTAGATCCTTAGAGAGTAGAGACTGTAGGCAAAATTTAAGAAGTGTGAATTTTGGTTGAGCATTGTATCATTTTTGGGTCATGTGGTAAGTAAAGATGGGGTATTTGTGGATAGCACAAAGGTGGTAGAAAATCGTTGATTGGCCACGACCTACTTCTGTGATAGAGGTACGTAGCTTTCTAGGGTTTGCTGGATATTACAAACAGTTTGTGGAAGGATTCTGCTGTATTGCTTTTCCATTTATAAACCTCACTAGGAAAGAGGTAAAGTTTGAGTGGAATGATGATTGTGGGTGTAGTTTCCAAGAGTTTAAACAATGGTTGATATCAGCTCCAATCCTTGCCTTACTTACAGGTGGTAGTAGTTTTCTGATGTATAGTGATGCTTCATGATAGGGTTTAGGATGTGTGCTCATGCAACATGGGAAGGTGATTACTTATGTGTCACGACAGTTGAAAATACATGAGAGAAACTATCCTATGCACGACTTGGAGTTAGTAATAGTGATTTTCGCTCTTAAGATCTGGCGGCATTATTTGTATGGAGAGTCATGTGAGATTTACACTGATCATAAGAGTTTGAAGTATATTTTCACACAGAAGGAACTAAATTTGAGGCAAGGAAGATGGCTTGAGTTGTTAAAAGATTTTGATGTGAATATTTTGTATCATCCGGAGAAGGAAATGTGGTGGCAGATGCCTTGAGTAGGAAGGTCGCAATTGGAGATATAGCTACTTTGTGTATTAAGAGTTGTTTGGTGGAAGACATGAGACGTTTGAGGCTGGAGGTTGTTACGCCTGGTGATAGGGCTTATTTTAGTCAATTGACAGTTCAGCCAACCTTTAGAGAACAGATTCATTTAGCACAGGAGATTGCCCACCAGTGTGAGCGTATTAAAGAAGAGATGGCAGAGGGTAAGAATGTAGACTTTGTGGTTAGTGATGACGGGTTGCTTAGATTCCGTAGCTGAATTTGTGTTTCTGTTGGTTGTGATTTGAGAAAGGAGATTATGGCAGAGGCACATAGTTCTAGTTATAGTTATAGCATTCATCTTGGAAGTACTAAGATGTATCGGGATCTTTATGAACATTTTTGGTGGAATGGTATAAAGGGAGATATTGCAGAATTTGTGGCTCAGTGTTTGGTGTGTTAACAAGTTAAAGTAGAATATTAGAAACCTGTGGGGAAACTACAACCCTTACCTATACCAGAGTGGAAGTGGGATCATGATACCATGGACTTTGTGTGTGGTTTACCTTGTACTAGTAGTAATCACGATGCAGTTTGGGTTGTTGTTGATAGATTAACCAAGTCAGCACATTTTATTGCAGTTCGGATGAACTATTCTCTAGCTCGATTTGCACAGTTTTATGTGAAGGAGATTGTTAGATTGCATGGTGCACCTGTGTCAATAGTGTCAGATCGGGACCCTCGTTTTGTGTCTAAGTTTTGGGGTGCGTTACAGTCAGTTATGGGTACTTGGTTAAATTTTAGTTCAGCTTATCACCCTTAGACAGATGAGGTATTGGAGAGGACTATTCAAATCCTTGAGGATATGTTGAGGGCTTATGCTTTGGAGTGGAGAGGTAATTGGGATGATTATTTGCCGCTCATGGAGTTTGCGTATAATAATAGTTATCATTCTAGTTTGGGAGTAACGCCTTATGAGGCTTTGTATGTGAGGAAGTGTAGGTCTCATTTATGCTGGTATGAGGTTGGTAAGAGGCGAATGTTGGGACTTGATTTGGTGGAGGATGCTACACAGAAAATTATCACCATTAGAGAGAGATTATTGACAGCTCAGAGTAGACAAAAAAAAAAGTTATGTTGATCATCGTAGGAGAGATTTAGAGTTTCATGTGGGGGATATGGTATTCTTGAAAGTATCACCATGGAAAGGAGTCATCAGGTTTGGAAAGGAAGGAAAGTTGAGTTCTAGATACATTGGACCATTTGAGGTATTAGAGAAGGTTAGTGAGGTTGTGTACCGTGTTGTTTTACCCCCTAGGTTGGCAGGAGTGCATAATGTGTTTCACGTGTCTATGCTGAGGAAATATGTGCACAGTCCGTCGCATGTGATAGATTATGAGCCGCTTCAGATTAGAAAGGATTTTTTCGTATGAGGAGATACCTGTTCAGATTTTGGATTCGAAAGAGAAAATGTTGCGTACAAAGGTCATTAAATTGGTTAAGGTACTGTGGCGTAATCATCTAGTTGAAGAGGTGACTTGGGAACGCGAGGGCGAGATGCGCAAGAAGTATCCACATCTATTCTCATGATTTACTCAGGTTAGTTTCGAGGACGAAACTTTTTTTTTAGGAGGGGAGAATGTGAGAACCCGAATATAAAAATTAAGTAAATAATTAAATAATAATATTACAATCTCAAATATTTTGGTGGTGAATTCTAAGGTGCAAATTAAATATTATTGGAGGATCTTTTAATTAATTTTAAACCTAAAATAAATTTATGGTGAAAGTATTTAATTTAGAGACAAGGTTTATTATAAAAATAAAAATAAAAAGAGAGAGAGAGGAGGGGGTGACTTGAACTCTAGACCACAAGGTTAATATATAAGACTCCTACCATTTGAGTTGCATGTAACTTATACATATGTTTTGTATATTTATCTATTTATTTGACCTATGTGTGCCCACCACTAGTATAAAATAAAATAAACACAAACCCTACTCTATTATTTGTTCACCACATAGGGCAACAACAGCAGCCACGGGAGAGGGTTAGAGAGAAGGAAAAAAGAAGAAGATGTTGCAATCAACGAACTTTTGGGTGTGTTGTGTTGTGTGTGATCATCAAAGGTTAGCCCTCCTTGGTTTTCTTCTCTTCTTTTTGTTCTTCATCCTTATTCTATAATTATTTTGTTCATTGATGGAGAGGTTGTAGGTTTATGTATTGTGTATATAGATATCCTATTAAGAAACTTGAGGAGCTAAATTTATGTGTAAAGATTGGGTGTAATTTTCAGTCCAAAAATTCTGTACAAAGTCACAAATTTTAAAAATCAAGAAACCATATCAAACGGATGAATTTTAATCTGAAATTTTTACAGTAGATCAATTACACATTGAATTACATATCTGAATTTTTTCATAATTTTTGGGAGTCGAAATCCATATAAATTGAGGTATTCAAATCTGTCCAGGAAACCAGTCCGAAACAGTAAATTCGGGAGTGTTGTTCTCTTTGGGTATAAATCCAAAAATTATCAAATTAGTGTCATTAGAACCGGTTACGAGTCTAGTTTCATACGTTTTTGGCCTTGCACTGATTGCTCGTGTATATTAAGAGAACCGTCAATTTCTTTAAAGTGCTGCAGAAAACAACCTGTTTGGATATAATAAATTGTAGAAAATTATTTTGATAAGAAAATCAAGTGAAACCAATTGGGTTTGAAACTTAGGATATATTAGATCATATCTGGAGGTTATTGGAATTTTTTGAATAGCGTGGAGTGGGTTTTGTAATTTTCAAAGTTAGCGAATAGGTTGGGAAGGCTTGTTTGAAATTCTGTTTTATCTTAAAGTCACAATTAATTAAGTTTTGACCAGAACCCATGTCTTGGGTGATTTTAAACCTTGAAGAACATGAACTTAGGTAATATTTAAGAGTAACGGTGAGTTGGGTTGAGCCGTGTTAGTGTGCTTTAGTTTGGGGTTACTTAGTTCGTATTCTTTAGTAGTTTTAAATTAGTAGTGACGTGTAGTTTTCATATTGGTTCAGGGCACTAGTTGGACTTTCATACTCTATTCGAGGATTATATTATTTCGTTTCCAGGTGAGTAGTTTCATGCTACATATTTTTATAAATGTTCCCCATACCCTGAACTGTTGGAAAATTAAATTGTTGTTTCATGATTAAACTGTTTTGATAAATTATTATATTATCAATTGAATCAAATTATTTCTGAAACATGTGTGAACTTGGCATACTGTAAACTATTTGTTTTGGTCTCATGTTTATAATGATGAACTACCATGTTTTGCGAAACTGATGTGTATTGATTATTGGGACCATGTGTGTATTTAGTCCAGGGAAATTATTCCACTGTGTGTGGTGACTCTGGCCACTAGGGAACAGATCCGGGTTGGGCCGTGATGACTCTAGTGCTCAACGATTGTAAGGAACAGACCTTTAAAAACAACTAGGTGACCTTCAATCGGATCGTCTTTGAGAAAAGGCCCAGGTGCCACCCTGAGGATGACTCTTAGTTCGGTATTGGATCCAACGGGGCTTATAGCCTGAGAAATGTGTGGCAGATTATTTGTTTTTCTTGGTACCCAGAAAATTATTGGTGTTCATGTTATAATCTGTTTTAAGTGGAAAATGTCGTTTATCATGTTCTTGCGAGACATGAGTATTTTAAGTGTTGATTTGTGGAACCTTCTTTTTTAAACAGATTGTATTTACCAAACTGTATGCCAATCTAGTTTCTGTGATATATAACTTATTTTGGAATTGAACCCTGTTTTCAAAACTGTATTTACTATCCATGTTGCTACTCACTGAGCTATCGGCTGACTTAGTTTTTATCACTTCCAGGTGTTAGAAGGACTTAGAGTGGACTCATGGCGTAGCGAGGACTCAATTGCATGGACCTCTAGGGCATTCCTTTAGTTTAGAGTGTTATGTCAAATTTGTGCATATTTATATTTATTCTTATCGAAGTTCATTTAGGATTATTTTTTTTTGTGGGTTGTTTATATCCCATAAGTTTGGATGGTTTGTGATTACGGTTGATTTTGCCGTTTATAATTGTGACATGTCTGGATTGAGTTTTGGTTATTTATTATTGGACTATTGTTCAGTTGTTCAATATGATTGGATTCGTGTTTAGGCTTACGTGTGCCTTGGGCTAAGTCCCTGCGGCCGGTCATGCCCGGATTTGGGGTGTGACATCTTTGACCTCTAGTTCCATATACCAAAACATAGAGCTTCGCGAGGGCTTCCATTTAATCTGAATAGATCATCGTTTCGTTGCCGACGATTTTTGGGTTGTCTCCTCTTTGCTTCAAGAGGTAGGGATTCTTTTGTTCCTCTTCAATACCTCTTTATAGATAGACATGTGGTAGTTTTTATTGCATTTAAAAATATATTTGTTAAGGGATTTTCCAAAAGCATGAGAGGGGATTAGGGGTTTGAGTTTCAAGAGTTGGAATTGTATGATTGTTGGTTGATTTGGTATGTTGGGAGGTAGTTAATCATGCCTATGTTGATTGTGGCAAAAAACCCTAATTTGTCATTAAGAATTAATAAACAAAGAGGGGTAAAGTTGGACAATAATTGGGTTATGTGTAATGAGATTGAATTGATGCTTATAAGATTTAACAAATGCTTTAGGGGATTGAATTAATGCTTTGGTTGCTAAAAGAGATTAATCGGGCCTAGTGTTTGCTTTGTTTGTGTTGCGTTGAGTTGGGATGAAGTTGTATATCTTAAAAAGGGTTTTATTAATGGCATAGAGGTTTTGACAAAGGTGTTAGGGTATTTGAAACAACGGGTTGGGCTTGAAAACAAAACTATGTTGGTAATTCTTTTGGTTTAATGAAAAAAATGGTGGAATTAGTTGTGAAATCGCGTTGTAAGGGTCTTGTATTTAATTATTAGAGTTTTGTCCTTAGTCATTGGTGGAGGATGACATTGTTGTTGTTGAATAGATTATGAGTATGTAATACACGTGTGGTAGTTGTGTGATCTAGCATGTTCTAATGTGGTTGGAAGTCCGTTTCTCTCCGGTTAAGCTGGTAAAGCGTGGAACTTCGACAGAGGTTCCTCTTCGTCCCAGTTTGCATATGATAAAGTGTGAAATTGAGATCTGTTTCTCTCCAGGAGGCCGGTAAAGCGTGGCGCCTTGAGATAAGTTCCTCTCCCTTCCAGTTTGTGCTCGATAAAGTGTGACCTTGGGGTTGTTTCCCTCCGGGCGAGGCCGGTAAAGTGTTATGTGTTATGTGGGTTGTATCATTTGCCATCCATGTTGTAGGCCAGTGGAAATGGAAGTATGTATTACGTTCAGTTATTTATATTTAGAAATATATATTTCTTAGTATCTTGTTATAGGTGTTCCTTACCTTTAGACCTATGGCCAGGGAAGATAGTAGATGTGTGGATCCATTAGTGTGTGTAATGGGTTGAGTTATGGGATTGGGTTATAACTCGTATATGTGAACTTGCTTTCAAAACAAATATGGAGACGGAATTCTTTTATATTAATGTAAAGGTTTAAATAACCAAGGTTGTATTGTGAAGAAATGCTTTTGAATCTAAACTAGATAATTGGAAAGAAAACAAATGGTTTTACATCTTGTAGTGTTCAAATGGATGCTTTTGGAGAAAATGTACTTATATAAATATATTTTGAATATTAAATTGTCACATTATTTATATTGTACGTCATGGCATATTCATAATCATAAATATATATATATATATATATATATGTTGTTATTGTTTAGGACCATGTTGGAATCTTTACTGGATTTTATGTTCATCCCACGTTGCTAATCATTTTTCAGGTGTACGTTGAGAGATGATTCAAGATCAGTGATCCTCCTTAATTGTTGGCCATGAGGCCTATACTTGTTGGCGGAACGCCATCGTTGAAAAAAGGTTAAACACTTACTTTTAATGTAAAGATATAAGCCTACGGGCATTTTGTTTAAATGTAATTCCTGTTGCATTCCATGTATGTACGATTGAGTGGACTTTCATTTACTTATGGATGTAATGTATGTATAATTCTGCATGTTCTTAATGGAAAATGATTTATGTTAATGGATATGGTAATGTTACTCGGGTAATAAAAAGTGGAGCGTGATTAGGGATGTAATCGGTTCGGTATGATTGGTATTTAGGTACCGAACCAATAATGTCAGTTTTATTATTTTGAACACCGATACAGACCGTTTCTTTTATCAAACCGAACCGAACCAAACCGATTGAAACGATTTGGTTCAGTGTGGTTTAATTAGTTTAGGACATTTCAAACTTGAGTCACTTTTTAATTTATATAGTCCAATCTATGTAAAAACATTGAATTAGTTATTTGTCCACCACTTTAAACATATTCAATTTATCCATTTAATAAATATTTTCAAATTCCTAGATTAACCAAAATACAAAAAAATAAATTAACAAATACTAAGGTTTCAAGAATAAAGAGTTAGAGTTAATATTATATATAATAAGAGTTTACTAACTTAGGTTATAGAGATAATAAGATTAATTAATTGATGTTAATAATTTATTATATTTATTAATATCGTTATATTATAAATATAATATATGCTGAAATGGTCGATTTCGGTTTAGTTCAGTACACAAGGTGCTTGAACCGATACCAAATCGAAAATCGAAAAAAATCAAATTAAAAACCTGGACAGACTGACTATTGTTAAAAAACATACCAAATATAATCGTTTCGGCCCAATTCAATCAGCTTAGTCACTTGTTCAATTTTTCTTACATCCCCAAACGTGACACTACCAAAGTAAACAAACTCCAAACACCAGCACCTATACCACTGCACCACGTCACCCTCAGCATGTTTGATTTCTTACATGGACTCTCTTCATCGGTTGTCACAAATGAAGTGGCTTAGTCGGTCATTTGTTAGTTAGTTAGTGGTTGCGCGAAGGTTAAACTTGTTACTTTTAATATTTTAATTCATTGTCACGTTATTAGATTTGAAAATTGATTCTAATTTTTTATCTCGAACAAAACTGCTGAAAAAAAAATAATAAATAAATAAATAAAATCTGCCAAGTAAACAAACTCCAAACATCAACCCCTATACCAGTTCACCACGTTCAGCATGTTTACTTTCTTACATGGACTCCCTTCATTGATTGTCACAAATGAAGTGGCTCAGTCAGTTATTAGTTAGTTAGTGCTGGCGAGAAGGTCAAACTTCGTTTTTGAAAGATTACAAATAAATAGTTTGACCACAAATTATTGCAAAAAATAAATAAATCAATACAGTAAATACATTTGTTCAAAAAAAAAAAAAAATACAGCAAATACAATAGACATGAAAATATGTAAAATAATTAGACTCTCCTATTTACACTCAATAAATTTCTTATTACATTATCACTACAAGAATCTACACATTAGCCGACCACTTTTGCCGACCAAAAAAATTTTGGTCGCAAAAAAATGCCATTTGCCGACCAAAAGTAAATGTTGTAGCTAAAAATTAATACTATTACCGACCAAAATTTTTGGTCGCAACTAAGTAATTTTTTGCGACCAAATTACCGAATTGGTCACCAAAAATATGGGCAGGAGAATGACATTTAAAAGGGAGCTATGTATGTTATTTTTGCGACTAAAAAAATTTGGTCGCTGATACCAAAATGACGTCGTTTTGGTATCAAAATTCATTAGCCGACCATCAGTTTCGTAGGGGAAAACTTTACTAATTCAAACACACATAAATTATGCTTACGCGCCTCTTTCAGACCTCAGGCGAATTCGATCAAAAGCTCATTCGCGCGAATCATCTGACCTTACCATCAACCTTGCCATCCGCCGTCAGCGCCTCTCCGCCGTCTGCGCCTGCGTCCCTCTTCGCCATTTCTGTCACAAACCCTTGGGGATTTCTGATTCATCTAGGTATTTTTTTCAACTTATAATAGTTTCTCTCCGTTTATATCTCTGTGTCTCATTTTCTCTTTGATTCCTCATACTCGTCTTGTTCTACAATGTCTCACCCACCAGGGCCCTCACCATCGCGATTTGTCAGAGCATCTTCAACTCGCCCTAAAATCAATTTCAGGTATAATTCCTCTGTATCACTCTCATGAACTCAGTCTCTGCCTGTGTCTCCCTCTCACTGTCAATGTTTGTGTTGATGTTTGCTACTGGGATATGTGGATTATAAGATTTCGTTATGTTGTTTGTGAAGTCCCCCAATCTGTGATGTTCTTGTAGTGTTTTTTTGCTCCTATTTCTTTTAAGTATCCCTGTTTATATTGGGAAATATACTTAATGAGAATAAAATTTCTTTGGGTGCTTTTGTAAGTTATTTGGAATTTGATTTCCGAACAAATTAGTTGGTTAATAGATTATAAATTCCTGAGATTTTTAAAGTACCCTTAAATGAGCCACAAGCTGTACAAGGACTTACCGTACATACCATCCTTTAGAAGTTGGAGTTGATTTTTTATGAAGAGACAGGGTAGCACATCTTATTTTAGCCAAGTTGGACTTACCATATATGCTCATCATTTTTCAGTTTGAAGTTTCTTTTCCCATTGTGCTAGCAAGTTCACAGTCATGTTTACTCTTAAGGGAAAGGATAATGGTCCAGCTAATACCGTGGATCCGATTTTTTTTCATACCATGGGATGTTGGATGGATTTATATTTATTATGAAATTACAGTACTATGTTTAGTAAGAGTTGGGATGGAGGAAAGTTAATCCGACAAGTACCTGTACGAAATTAATTATGCCGAGGCACTGAGAAATTTAACCCATGATTTTGAGGGAGTATTAATCTGTCCGTACAACTAATCCCCTTATCGGTGAATCAAATGTGAGACATTACAACATTAGGAGACAAATCCTAAACATATGGGGTCTTATGTTTTTTAGTTTAATACCCTAATCCTGACACAATCATGTCGAAAAGGGTAGAATATGTATATGTTTATCTTTCATCTTCAATGTTGATATGTACAAGATGTTTTGAAGCTTTAAGTTTTCAGCCCTTGAACTACTTATCAAGTTTTTATATTGTTCATCCTATAATTGCTAAGAAAGGCTTGCAAATTGCTTTCTAAATTTGCAAAGATATTTTTTCGTAGGCAAAAAAAAAATGAAAACAATATAAAAGCAATGAGACTTTTCAAACTTCAAAAACAACAAAATAAAAAGGATAAATTACGCACAAGTATTCCTTGTAGTTTGCTCTCTGTAGTTTTAATTGACTGAATTTTAATCCCAGATTTTGAATTATGTGTCATTTTGGTCCAACTAAAAATAGAGGTTAAGAAACATTGGATGGAAAATTAGCATGTCATGTTATTGGAATCTTTCTATATTTTATGACTTCTCTTGGAGCACAAAAGGGAGAAACAATTATTCCCAAAAATATTCAAACAATAAACAGTCTTCATACTAGTTTCACCACTGGTATATGTTTGACTGTGCTGAATGGATCACAACCTGCCCATTAAATTGTCCTTCCATCCTTCATTTCCTGGGCCATTCTAAAAATTCCTCTCCTCTTACCTCTATTCAAATAGGAACTCAAATATAAATTTATTGAGCAATGTGTTGTTCCAAAGAAACACAAAAACTTGTGTAAAAAGAGATTGGTATCGTCATAGACTCATTTGCCAAAGGCACAACAAGGAAAATGTGTTGTTCCAAAGAAACACTTGGTAGTTTGTTCTACAGTGTTTCCAGCTCCTCCTTCCTCCTCTTCCTCTTCTTCTACTTCACCTCCATTTTTCTTGCCAAACTCTTCCACTATTGTGGCAGTCCAATCTTCCACTATTCTATTCTGCTGATCTGTTTCCCCTGCTATAGTGTTCCTCTGCTATGTTGATCCATAAAAGAAAATAAAAAAAAAAAAACTCAGATTATTGCTGCGACTGCTAGTCTGTTAAAAAGAGGGTCTGAGGGTTGAAGCTGTTAGTCCTACTAATAGTCTGCTAGTCTCTAATAGTGTTGCTGATCTGTTAGTCTGCCAATATTCTTGGAATTAGTCTTCCATTGAGTGTAGCTGGCTGTTTTTGTTGGGCTACTTGAACTAAAGACCTCCAAACATTAATGGAGTATAGTCTAATTATATTAAATTGATGAGATATGTTGTATGTTTTCCAAATTAATAGTGCAATTTATTTATTTAAAAACAAATGTTGTTCATGTATGTAGAATCAGCTCTTTTACTCTGCTGATTTTCAACTTTTGGCTGCGTTAGTTGGTTTGATTGTGCTCTGCAGTGGCTATTGGCTGTTTTGTTTGTTGGTTCTGTTGCTTCGCTTTGTTTGTTGGTTTCTCACCAACTGAAGCTTGGAGCTTGTGCTAGCTCCAAGCTCCTCTTTATTGAAGGATCTTTTCATACTTTGGTTGTATTCATCAATAAAGTTTTCTTTTGCTTATCATTTAGCTAACGAATATTTGTTACGGTATCCATGTTAGCATTGTTCTTTTGATTGCTTTGTTTCATAAGTGAAACATAAGTTGTTTCATTTGGTGTGGAATTGTAGATCCCTATTTCAATAATTCTTAATGTAGCAAGCATTGCATGCTTGTAGGTTGCTTAATTTTGTTTATTTTATTTTCATTTTTGTGAATCTCTCCTTCCCGTTACTGTTAGGAAATTTCATTTTGTAGTTTCTAACACTTTCTGTAATATTATGTAGATTAATTATTGTAATGGTTGTCTTTAACCTTTCAGATGGCCCAAATAGACAAGGGTTGGATGACAATAAAAAATAGATTAAGTAGTAGGGAGTATCAAGAAGGGGTGAATTCATTTATTGAATTTGCGATGAGAAATGTAGGCTTGGAGGATAAGCTTCGGTGTCCATGTATTGATTGCTTGAACGACAAAAAACATACGATCCACGTTGTTAGGATTCATTTGATTCGAAGAGGGATATCTCTTTCTTACAAGACCTGGGTGCACCATGGGGAACTTGTTCCCGTGTTTGAACCTCACATACCGAATTCAGGTCACCATGACATATATAGTGAAACTGTAGGGGAAGATCAGGATGACGAGGATGATTTGCCGACTATGTTGGAAGAGGTTTGTAGGGGTTTTGCAATGGATGATGAAGGGGATGAATTACCTACTACTTTTGAGAGTGTGGATGGGCGAAACTTTGATAAGTTATTTGAAGATGCTCAACGTAAACTATACCCGGAGTGCACAAGGTTCACAGTGTTGTCATTTATTATTAAGATGCTTCACATTAAGGTGTACAACAAGTGGAGCAATAAGTCATTTGATATGGTTATGAAAGTTTTCAAGGACACTCTACCTGAGTGTGATGAGACTGTTCCATGGACCATATATGGTGCGAAAAGATTCTTACGTGACTTGGGTTTGGGCTACGTTCCCATTCATGCTTGTAGGTATGATTGTGCACTATTTTGGAAGGAGCATGCACATCTTCATAATTGCCCCAAGTGTGAAGAGCCTAGATACAAGTTGGACAACGGAAAGGGTAAGAAGATCTCTCACAAGATTTTGAGGAACTTTCCATTGACACCAAGATTGAAGAGATTGTATATGTCCAAGAAGACCGCTACAGATATGAGATGGCACAAGGAGAAACGTGTGGATGATGGAATCTTGAGGCATCCAACTGATGCTGAGGCATGGAAAGACTTTGATCGACAACATCCTATGTTCGCCATGGATCCACGAAATGTAAGGCTAGGGCTCGCCACCGATGGTTTCAATCCATTCGGAAATATGAGCACTTCATACAGTATGTGGCCTGTTATCCTAATTCCTTACAACCTCCCACCATGGAAGTGTATGAAAGAGCCTTTCTCCATGATGTCATTGCTTATTCCTGGACGATCGGCTCCTGGAAGAGATATTGATGTTTACTTACGGCCATTGATTGAGGAGTTGAAGGAGTTATGGGGGGATGGGGTGCGAACTTATGATGCGAAAAACGAAGAGTCATTTAGAATGCATGCTGCACTGATGTGGACCATCAACGACTTCCCTGCATATGGTAACATGTCCGGGTGGACTACTAAAGGTTATTTGGCTTGTCCCACTTGTAATGAGGACGCATCATCACAAAGGTTAACAAGTAAGATAGGGTACATGGGTGCTCGTCGTTACTTGCCTGAGAACCACAGATGGTGAAGGAGCAAGTTGTTTAACGGACAAAGTGAGGTTAGGTGCAGACCGTTGGAGTTATCAGGGGAGCAAATATTAGAGCAAATTCAGACTGGGACATACAAGCTGTTTGGAAAACATCCAAATAACAGGAAAAGACAAAGGGACGAAAATCCAGTGTTGAATTGGGCAAAGAGAAGCATTATGTTTTAATTGCCTTACTGGAAGACGCTTTAGCTTCGACACAACCTTGATGTCATGCACATAGAGAAGAACATTTGTGACAATTTGATGGGGACATTATTAAATGTGGATGGGAAGAACAAGGACACAGAAAAAGCACGGATTGATTTAGCAAATTTAAAAATTCGGAAGGAGTTACACCTACAGAGTCGTGGTGATGGGTCATTTGTGAAGCCTCCAGCTGTGTACACATTATCCACGAAAGAAAGACAAGGCTTTGGTGCTTTTTTGAAATCAATCAAGTATCCCGATGGTTATGCAGCAAACATCTCCAATTGCGTGAATACTGACAGTGGCAAAATCTCAGGACTCAAAAGTCATGATTGTCATGTGCTTCTACACCGACTACTTCCGGTTGGGATGCGCGGGTACCTTAACAATGACATTGGTACGACTTTGTTTGAGTTAGGAAATTTCTTCCAACAACTGTGTTCAAAGACGTTGAAGGTGACAGATTTACAGAAACTAGAGGATCAAATCATACTTGTACTGTGCAAGCTTGAGAAGATTTTTCCTCCAGCTTTCTTTGTTGTCATGGTTCACTTGGTTGTTCATTTGCCGCGCGAGGCAATATTGGGAGGGCCAGTGCAATATCGATGGATGTACCCAATTGAACGGTAATTATTTACGCTCTTACCATATCACTGTCATCAACCTTTAATGGTAGTCTATATTTTGGCATTGTAGTGTGGACATAGTAAAAAAACTTTTCTCTTATAGGCTACTTGGAATGCTAAAAGGATTTGTTGCCAATAAAGCTCATCCTGAAGGATCAATTGCGGAGGCATACATTTCCAAAGAGTGTACAACTTTCTGCTCGATGTATCTTGATGGATTTGAAACAGTGTTTAATCGAGAAGAAAGGAATGATGACGGTGGTGATCACGGCTTGGGGTTAGCCATCTTCTCTGAAAAAGTTCGTCCATTTGGTCTAATCAATAGGGCACCAGATGTGCCTCTCCACGAACGAGAGATGGCTCAGTGGTTTGTCTTATACAATAGCTTTGACGTGGAACAATATCTACAGTATGTTTTCAAGCCTCAAAAAAGTTAAATTCGCCATAACACATATTGTCTAATTATTCGTAATCATATGTCTTACTTATCTACTATTCTTATTAATTAGGGAACACAAGAACATTTTGCAAAATGGAAGTACATGTGACACCACAGAGAGGCAACGGGATGAATTTCCTAAGTGGTTCAAAGAACGTGTAAGACATACCTATCTATCCAACATGTGAGCACATTATGCTATAACCAACTTCAACAAAGTAACATAACATGTATTGCTTATGTAGATAAATCAGTTGCAGAATCAAGGGTCGCCGGAAGCAACGGATGAATTGTGGTCGTTGGCCAATGGTCCTAGTGCAATAGTCAACACATATTCGGGATACATTTCTAATGGTGTTCGATTTCATACCATCGATCGTGATAACCGTCGTAAAAATCAAAATAGTGGGCTAGTTATAGAAGGGGAGCATGAGGGTCATTCAATGCGTTTCTACGGTTACTTGAGGAAAGTGTGGGAAATGACATATTTGTTTAGACATCGAGTTGTTTTGTACCAATGTGAATGGTATAACACCGGTAGCAAGAAGACTTGTCTCACGGATACACATGTCACAAGTGTCGATGTGAAAAGTCGATGGTATGAACATGATCCCTTTGTATTCCCAGCTCAAGTAGAACAAGTATTCTACGTTAATGATACCAAATTAGGTGGGAATTGGAAAGTTGTAGAACGATTCCACCATCGAGGAATATGGAATGTGCCAGAGATGGATGGTTTACCTGATGATGCTCTAAATAGTGTGTTCCAACAAAATGAAACCACCGAGGTTGTACCAATTGTGAACGGAAACGGTATGCAAGTTGAAGGCGGTGGCAATCAAGGGGTTTTGTGTAGAGATGATATTGAAGGGGAAATTATTCCAAGTACAATGGTTTCACAATCTCATAGTCAAACACAAGTCGAGGGTGTTGTTGATGCTTTCATTTGTGATACCGACGAAGATGACTTCATTGAGGACGATGATGAGCAAGAAGAAGACGAATTTGACATTGTTTAACTATATAAATCGTGACATAGAACCTTGATGTATTTAATACATACTGTTTGAGGACATACTACAACACTTTTTGCTATATATGTTGCTGCTGTGCTGTCCGTTTAGTTGGAGAGTTTGGTCTAATATTAACTTTTGAATTGCTGCTCTGGTTGTTGTTCTGTTCTGCTGCATGTGATTTAGAGTGTGTTCTGTGCTGTGTGTCTGCTGTAGTGCCTGTTCTGTCTGTCTGCTGTAGTGTACATAACTGAAGGGCTGGCTGTCTGTAGTTCCTGTTCTGTTTTTGCTGATGTGCTGGTCTGTGGTGACTGTTTTGTTTTGCTTTGCTCATGGCTGTGTATCTGTTTTGTTGCTGTGTTGGCTTAAACAATCTTGGTGCTTGTAGTGGATGTAGGGCTGCTGTAGTTCCAGGCAGTGGTTGTCTTCTACACCTGTCCTGGTTTGGTGATCTGTTTTGGTGCTTGGAAGGGCTGCTGTAGTGCCTCATCTGGTTTTTATTCATGGCAGTGCTGTAGTGCCTAATATTGTTGGATTTCCTGGCTTTATATGCTTTGTGTGTTGGTCTCTCACCAACTAGGAGGTTGGAGCTTGTTATAGCTCCATGCTCCTCTTTATTGATGTACTTATTCATATATTTCATCAATAAAGTCTTCTTTTTGCCGATCAAAAACCCAAAAAATTTAATATGTCATCAATATCACTTGCAAATTTATGTAGATGGATTAATATATATGTATGAAATTAAGATTTTCATGGATGTTCATTTCTTAGTTATTTTATTTGTTAATTATTACTGTTGACGTATATGTATGTGTTCACATTAACAATTTGTGCTTATCTATGTGCTCATTGTGCACTTCTCGTTTGATTATGTTAAAATGCAACAGAATGGCTCCTGCAAAGAAGATGCGCCGTTTACCACCACCGAAGAGGGCATTACTTGAACCCTACTCATTCTCGACCGATACATGTACACCTTATCCGGAAGGTCTTGCAGCAGATGGATTTGAGCCTATTGGACCATCTCTGTCTCAAATTAATGTGTTGTCAGGATCTGAGACTATTGCACCAACGCCGTCTCAAACTAATGCACCACATGGATTTGAGATTTGTGAAGCAACTCTGTCTGAAACGCAGGCACCATCTCCTCAAAGTCAAACAAGTGGCGCAGGTAATTAAATATGTTTCATCTACCTTCAATGTATCCATTGTTTATATTTTTACATTAGTAAATACACTAATAACATTATCAAATATGTAGGTGCATCTTCATCAAGGCGAGTGCGGGGACCAACAGTTGGAAAAGCAACAGCAACAAGAGTTGCCAACAATAATGGGAACAAGCTCCACATTCCAATCACTGAGGCATTCAATGCATTCGAAGGTGTGCTAGCGACCCCAAGAGCTAATGAGATTGGCATTCAGATTAGGAGGATGTGCCCCATTCAAGGTGTTAAAAGTTGGACTGTTGCTGATCCTGCGACAAAAGGGGCTGTTGTACAAGCTGTCCGGGTATGATTTCATTTCTTTCATAGTATGTGTGGATTATGGAAGAAGTGCACTTTTCATGTGCATGTAGGATGGGAATTTGTTTTCTTTGTTGGTTATGAAAGCTTGTCATGCATAGTAAAACTCTGCATATCTCGTTTCACAACAGTTTTGATCATGCATAGTGCACTTTCGTTTCATGCATAGTGCATTTTTGATCATTTTTCATGTATGTACCGTTAGAGGTTGGAATTTATTGTGCAGGTATTTCTATTTATAGGTTCTTTGCTTTTTTGATAGTAATGTCCCAATTAATATTACTATAGTTTAGATTCAATGTTAATTCAAATGAAGAAAAAATAATAAATGACCGATATTGAAATGAAAAAGAAAAAAAATCAATATCCTGGATGTACTACTAGGTAAATTGATATCATGTGAACCAAGTGTTGTTGGTATGGGTTGTAAAATATGGTAACATGATGAAAAATAAACAACATAATTATAATCGAAATTACCCATCACTTTATACTTGTTCGTATTTGTAAATGCAAGCATTGGTATGAACAAATGTGACAAATTAATGATTTTGATGAACGAAATTTTCAGTGCAAATATCTTTTCTTTTAAATTTCCGAAAGTAAATGGTACATTCAAGTATATTGACCCTTCTTCATTTTACATGAATTATTATTCATTAAAGATTCATTTAAAAATTAACTTTTTAGTTATTTTTTTATTATAAGAAGACGTGCAAAATATAAAAAGAATGGATTAACTTTTTGTATAATTTTTTTTTGGGGACCAATTTAGCTTGTTTCAAAACAAGGCCAATAGTGTCATTTTTTCATTTGAACTTACGTTTTCATTTTCTCACCTTTTCTTTTTAAATTTACATATGCTAGCTAGCACATTTGTTTTGATAATTATCTAGAGTGATGTGTTTTGTGATTTTTCATTTGTCAGAGCAGCAAATATCATATAAGAGTCGTGTACTATTTAATTAGTTTATTTCTTTTCCAATTTAAACTACTCACTAAGCTCTAATTTTTTTGCCCAAGTTGTAACAAATTTTAAATGAGGCCAAGTCAATGGGGTTTTATAGGTGAAGTCCATTTGCTAGGAAAGTTTCTCTTAGCTAATTCATCAATTAAAGTTATATTTATTTGATATATTATTTTGATTACCCCTTAATAGTAGACTTCTAAAGTGTACTGTCACATTTATGTGTGGTAGGTATTTTTAATTTTTTTTTTTGAATTTCTGTATTACGGAAATAAAAATAATTTTTTTTAAGACACTTATTGTTTTGACATTGTTTTTGTTTTTGTACAAAATTATTTTTCAGAAATTTAAAAATAATTTTTCGTGTTTTCTAAAAAATCCATAAATAGTTCACCAACGAACTTTAGATTTATGTTTTCTGAAAAATAAAAATAAAAAAGGAAAATACAACCAAGCATACTTGAGTTGTATTATTATTCTTTTAGGTTTGATTTAAAGTTAAATGTTAATGTTTTCTCAAACTAGATAAAATTTTGAGTGAAGATTTAGCATGCATCAAGTTCATGACAGCTTGATGCAAAAACTAAAAGCTATTCTGTTTGGTAGGTAAGCACAGAATTGCTTTCATAATAGGGATCAACAACCTCCAAATTGAGAGTTACATTTATGATTGATCTTGAGACTTGAAAGGTTTTGAAACTAGAAAATATAGATTCAAAATGGTTTAAATAATCAATAATGTTTTTAGCTGGGCCTAACTTATTTTTGCTCTAAAGCGACCTAGGCTTGTTCACGAGCTTAAATCTCCTGATTCAGACATAATTGGTCTAATGATTATATTCAAGAAAATAAATCCAAAGAAGGAGAAAATGGCATATGAATATAATGTCCAAACAATTTAGCGCTTGTACACGTATACAAAACTCAACTTCTTGTGATATCATTAGAAGGTCTGTGTTATCTGTGCTCTTTAATCGATTTAGCGTTCAAGAAAATAACTTTGCTGGACTGCTCTACCTTAGTATATAAAGTATGAGATTTAGACTATGATACACTGTGGTTGAATCCACACCTAAAGGATTTTAATTTCTCAATCCTTTATTTCATCTGTAATATAAGCCAGATCAGATTGTGCTGTGGAGGAGCACTGATGCAATGAGTTGTGATGAGCCCATTGAGCTGGAGGCACAGCAGCTCTGTTATGAACTAGTTTTTAGGTGTTGTTCTGTTTGCTAGTGAAAGGTCTGATGATCTGCTGTTGAACTATCTGGTTATCTGGTGTTCTGTGGCTGGTTAGTCTTCATTGAACTATCTTTCAGTCTATTTGGCTTGTTGATCTGTTCGTCTGCTATTAGTCCTTGTGCTACTCTGTCTGGTGATAGTCTGGTAGGTTATGGTGACTGTTAAGAGGGTGTGATTGCTGAACTAATCTGTTGGTAGTCTGCTGTTAGTGGCTAAGAAGCTGAACTAATCTGATAGTTGCCGATCTAATCTGTGGGTAGCTTGCTGATCTAGAGGAAGCTGTTAATGTTGTTTTTGCTAAGCTCATCAGTGGCTGCATGTAGTGGTTGTGTTGTTGGTTGCTGAATATTAGAGAATTAGAAATAAGAAATTAATTCATTTCCTGAATATTTTATTTCATTCTTTGGAGGCTGCTGAATACATTCTTAAACTATTTATCTGCTATGCTTCACCTAACCTAGTTTTGCTGCCGAGTGAGAACTTTGACTAAACTATATTTCGCACAATTTTTTTAATCTTTATTTCTTCTGAAATAAGCAGTAAGTAATGCTTAGATTGCTTATTTGAGAGAACCACTATTCGCCATTGCCCTTGGCAAGTGAAACTGTTGGCTATTATTTCTTTTGTATTCTTCTTGACAAGCCCAATAAAACTACTATGACCCTTGGTGCATCTATTTCAAGAATAGTGAACTCCCTTCTGAAAGTGTGTTTTGAAAGAAAGGGATAATACCAACGTCTATGAGGATTTCAGAATGTTGTGGATTTTATCGGTGGTGTTTTTTGTAACTGTTCTCTTTTAATGATATTGAATAAACTAGTTCGTAATATATTTCACATTATTTTGTGGTTAAAAGGATCATGGGCTTAAGTTTTAACTTTTTATGCTGTTAATTTGCGTTTAGTGTGAAAGGGAGTCTCTAGTTAGGTGAAAATACTGAATCTGTGACTTTCAATCTAGAGATTCTGAACTTCAGTTTAATTACTATGTTATGTAGATGATCGGTCTATTGGCATCAAATTAGCATGAAAGTCATGGCTGGGGAATTTGAAGTCACAAACTGACGTAGGATTAAGTTTTTAGACACAAATGTAACTACTACTACAAATTTGGGGCACTAGAGCCTAAGGCCAAAACATCAAGCATAGATGGGTTAGGCATTGGGTCTCCAAATTCATGTTTGTTGCTCATCGTGATGCAGAGTTTCCAGATAACTTTATTAATTTTACAATGATGAAAGTAACAGATTTTTTGTTAACACGACTAAGCACTCAAGTTTGTGTACTTCCAAGGCTTCTATTCAGCAGCCACAATTGGAAATTCTGTTAAAAAAGGTCCTACAATTTTAGTTAGACTTAATTTGTCACTGAATGGTCAATTATCTTGGAGGAACATGATTTTCACTTATAATCTTGATAGACAAATTTATTGTTCAGTTTTCAATTTTCAAATGTTGTACTTGAAAGTATTTAGTCTAATCAAATAGGAGGGTATGTTGGTCCTGATGAAATGCGTGATTGTTCCCAAAGTAAACTCGAACACCATGTCTTTTTTTTTTTTTTAAACTGTGTGATTATCATGTCCCTTTCATGTCGTGCCTTGGTATTTTTTTTTTTTTTTTTTTAAGTTGTTGTGTAGGCGTTTTTAAATGTGGATGCAAGTGAGGGTTTTATCCCGTTCCATAACTTTCACTTGCATCAAACACATTCACATGTACCTCCATGAAAGTTGCAATTATTTTGAGGAGTTTTCACTATTTTGTAATTCACCTCTTTTTGTTGAGTATCAATATTGAAATACGAAACAGAAAATGAAATATTATTAATCTTGACAAGGATCTTCATCAAACGAGTGGTTGACGTCAAGATGTTTGTTGAATTTACAATCACATGCGTCAAACTAATAGAGGCTAGGCTGCAAACTGGGGCCAAGGAGAGTGTAGGACAGGAAGTACTGGCAGGAGGTCAGGGGTTCATTGGAGACTCACGATTACCAAGGACAAAGGGGAATGTTTAGGTGAGAGACAGAGTGGCCCAACAGAGAGAGAAGTGAGGGGCAATGGAGCACCAGTATGTAAGCACAAGGCTCTCAATCCAGTGCTTAGGAATGACCTCTCAAGAGATGATGCCTATAAAACCACTGTGATTTGAGGGTACTGCCTTAGATTTATAGAAGGTTGGTTATGTCAACAAACTTCTTGGATATTTTAGATTGTCAAAAAAGTCTCATTAATTAACAAGATTGTCAAAAAAATCTAATTTCATTAACAAGAACTGCTGAGGATTTCCTTTTAACTGTAATTGAAAACAATGAGAAGAGAAGCAGAGCAGACCATCCAGAGGTTTAAGAAAACAAAAGAGCAGACCAGGGGAGTTTTGAAATGGCCTACTGCTGATGTTGTGGCCTACTGCGCATAGAGTTAGAAATGTTGCTTACTGCTGTTCTGTTGCCTAACTTGTGTGTCACAGGGGAGTTTTGAAATGCCTGCTGCTGATGTATTGTTTTGGGGGACTGCAGCAGAGGGGTTTCTTGCTGAATTGTGTTGGTTCGGTCTTGTTTTGCTGTTGTGGATATTTTAATAGTGCAAGGGGTGATTGTTGCCATTGCTTGATCCTTAGGAATGTGTTTGCCATTGCCATTGCCATTGCTTCACCCATAATAGTCAGATTACATGACAAACTATTTATTAAATGTGTTCTTTCTTTTATGAAGTGATGTTCTTTTTCATTAAATTTTGCACGTCACCGTAATTAAATATCACTGTAACTACATATTTTCAGCGTTCACATTGCATAATTGCAAGTTTCTTATTTGGTTTGCATTGATAATTATAGGATAAATTTGAAATAGGGGATAATTATGACAATGCACTATCCCAGCAAGTTGTGGAAAAGAAGTGTAGCGTGTTACATAAAGATTGGAAATGCAGAATGAAGAAGAAATGGGAGAAGCTTGTGGATGCTGGAACTAATCCCTATGCTCATCCATACAAAGGAATCAAATTAGATGATTGGAAGTATTTGATTGACGAAGTATGGTTAGATCCTGCAAACAAGGTATGTTATGATTTAGTTATATAATAATAATGTATTATTAACAAGCTCTATGAAATCATATAGAATGAAGGATCAAATTATGTACCTTCGTTGCAAAGTATTTGACCACCTTCACAAGGCTTCTTAGTATTGTTATCATTGTTTAACTATATATGTCACAAACCCTTACAATTTGGATTTTTGTATCTAACCATGACCCAAAAAATTGACTTAGTACTTTAACTATATATGTAATAAACCCGTACAATGTGGATTTTTGTAGCGTCGCTACGACGCCGGAAAAAATAATAGGAGCAAGCTACCCTACAATCACACTAGTGGGTCGCGATCTTTTCCGGCAGCGATGAGTATTGCGGTGAGATGTATTTCGTTGATTTTATTAACTTTATCCACACTTATTTAATATGTTACCATATTAATGAAGGCGTGTTCTTGTTGGTGTTTGGCATATCACAGGTGAAGGAAAATGGTGGATTGTTGCCAGATCTCTGTAATTTCTACAAGGACACTCATCAACACAAGAAGACAAAACAGTGGATTGATCCTATATGTGGTGATTTACATGCAAGTATTCCAATCATTTGGACACTTATACATGCAACTTTTCTGTTTGTCTTATATCAACAATATTTATATTTTACAATTATAGGAGCAAATGACAAGGGTGCGGGATGAGTCTATCGAGGCTGGAACGCCGATGAGGCAAGAGGATATATCAATAATGGTTCTTGGTAAGAAGAAGGGATACTTGAGAGGATTTGGGGTTGGACCAAAGCCTTCTTCTTGTGATACTGGGTTCTCTGCTGCATCACAAGCACGTGACGAGCAATTGAAAAGGCTTACATCCGAGTTGGAGATAATGCGTGCGGAGCAGCAGAGCAATTTTGAGGAGCAACAAAAAAAAGAAGAGGAGCAACAAACGAAAGAGGCAGAGAATACAAGACAACGTGAGGAGATGCAGCGGCAGCTTTTTGGACTTCAGAGCATGTTGGCGCAAGTATTGGCAAATCGCAATCCACCAAATTCTCGACAATAGATAGTCATGGTAATTGGTAAGTGTGTTAAACCATATTTCATTATATTTATATTCAAAGTAAAGGCGAATAAACGTTTGATGAGAATATCATAGAGAAATCATTGTCTTTAAACTAATTTTAGTTCAATATTTAAAATATGGAATTTACAGTTTAGTTTATGTTGACTAGTATAGAAACTTCAAACATTGTAATGTTCCACTGATCCATGGATGACTAGTTAAACAAGAATTTTTTACTGTTCCATGGAAACCAAAATGTGATAGAGAAGGAAAAAACGAGCCGGTTGTGGCAAAAAGTTGGAAACAGCCTGGAAACAACCCGAGATCGTAGTGGTCACCTCGGCTTAGATCAAACAAACTTGTGAAAGCAAGCAATGCTTCGATAGGACGCATTATTAGTTATGTAGGACATAAAAGTGTGACAAAGTAGGCAAAACCAGGGCTTTTGGGGTCCAAAACTGCTCTGAATTAGCTCCTCTTTATTTCTTTTGTTTCCTTCTTTTCTCTTCCTTTGGTGGTCTGCATGGTGAAGTATTACATCAGTCATGAAGGTGGACTGATCTGGAGCAATTCTGCTGGTCTGCATCAGATCTGTCTGGATGCTTGTGGTGGTGTGCTCTAGATCAATTCTGGTGGTGTGCTCCAGAGCAGCAGGTGGTCTGCTCCAGATCTGTGGTGGTCTGCTCCAGATCTGTGATGCTTGTGGTGGTCTGCAGCAGGTGGTCTGCTCCAGATCTGTGGTGGTCTGCTCCAGATCTGTGATGCTTGTGGTGGTCTACAGCAGGTGGTCTGCTCAATTTGATGAAAAATTTAAAATATCCTCAATTTAATACTAATTTGATGGCGCACTAGATTTGTACGTTTTTCATCAAATTTAATTTGATGTTAACGTTGGAGCACTAGATTTGTAAGTTTTTCATCAAATTTAAATTTCATGAAACAAAAGATAAAAGGTTGGAGACACTCTAACACCACATTTGGCCTCCTTCCATAACTTTACCCTAAAGAAATTGATTGCTACATGCATATAGCAATAAAGAACTGTTTCGATCAAAAGGCCACTGAGTTGCATCAAGTGCCATTCACAATTCATGCTCAGAAACTAACATAATGCTCACAAACCTTAAAAAGAAAAGAAGAAGAAAAAAACTACAAAATCAAAATCAAAATATAGATGGGAACCTCATAGCCAACAAACTGCTGTTGTCACAATGTATATTTAGCTTAGCAACTACTGCAACCGTAAAGACAATAGCTATAGGAAAAAGGCAAAAAGGAAAAAGTCATTGCCATAAACTTTTGTTTTTGACAACTAAACGTTGTGCTTCCTCCTGATCTTGCTCTTACCAAAACCGCCGCGATGCTTCTTTTTAGCCAACTTGATCTTCTTACTCAACTTCTTTCCTATTTTAGGGGTAGGTTTTAAGGACTGCGTGCTTGGATTTTCGTCCTCCATCTCCACATCTGTGTAAAAATAGCAGTAAAAATCAATATATTAATCAAATGTGACAGATGACAGACTGTAAATATAACACCACTTCAGGAAAGACAATGAACAACTGAAAACCACGTGGCAATTAAAAAACTCGATTATGGTTTCCAAAAACTATATTACCTTGCCAGGTATAACATAAAATCATCTAATTAATAAATTCATCAGAAATAAGGATTAACAGTTTAAAGTAAATAACCTATTGACTAAAGAGTAATGACATACAAATAGAGAATTTATATAAAATTTTCATACAGAACGATGTGGCCATGCTATTTTTTTTAAATAAAACTCATCTTCATGGCTGTTTTCTTTTGAAGTGAGAACAATACTGGGTTCTTGAGGATAGGATAGGAGCACACATTAGCACAAACTGAACTAGAAAATTAGAACATATTTTCCTCCCTAAACAAGGACAACAACTAACTACTTGATCTCTCACCTTCTATGCTCAACACTTAACCATACTTCTTTTTATTCGGCACAAAACACCATGTAGATAAGATGAGTATTGCTGAGATGAGGATACTAAGGTGAATGTGTGGCAAGACTAGAAAAGACAGAGTTAGAAATGAATATATTTGAGAATGGGTAGGAGTAGTACCGATAGAACATAAGTGAGAGAGAATAGATTGAGATGGTTTGGTCATATATAACGGAAACCAACAGAGTCAGTAGTGAAGAGATGCAATACAGTGACGGAAGGTGATCGTATTAGGGAAATGGGTAGACCTAGATTAACGTGGACTAGCGTAGTAAATAGAGATATGAATCTCCTTAATTTCAATCGAGTGGAGAAGAAAAATTCATGCAGCCAATCCCATTTGATGGGATTTAGAACTTAATTTGGTTTGGTTTGGTTTACAAAACAACCATACTTCTAGTTGTGTATAAGGTTCTATGTCTACTTTTTTCAATTATTATTTAACAGATTATTAGTGGTAAGAATTTTTCCATGTGCTGTGTCCACCAAACAAAGGCAACCTTTGTAGGCATCTCAGATGCCCAAATCGCTTTCCAAGGAAAGGAAGATCCTTGACCACCCACCAAAGCTTCATAAAAATATTTCACCTCAAAACTTCTGATTATTGGATCTCATCCACCTTGATGACTCTTGACCTTTTTTGTTTAAGAATCTTTGTTTCAGGGAGCTCCACTAACTCCCAATCATTCAACTCTCTACAAACATCAATATCCAAAACAAACTTGAGCACTTTTAATTTTGAGATAATCACCTATCTAGGCCTCTTTATAAACCACAATTCAAGAAAGAAGGAGAAATAGCTCTTCAAGCTTTCCCTTCCTACACAAAGATGACCCCAAACCACACCCTCTTCACCATTCCAAACAACAAAACTAGTATGAATACAAAAACATTTCAACTTAGATGAATACCTTCAAAGGGCCTTTCCCTAAGACCAGTAACCTCCATCAAAGACAAATCACCCCATATAGAACCATACTTTGCTACCACTAGCCTTCTCCAATAACTATCGTGTTCAAAAGAGAATCTTCAAAATTAGTTACATAAAAGGGCTTGGTTGAAAATCAAAATCCAGCAAAATCCCCAATCTCCCCTCTCCAAAAGATACCCACTCCCGGTTCACCAAATGTTACTTACATTCTTCTCCAAAGTCCCAACCCACTGTAAAGAAAGTTGCAAATCATCTATTTCCTCCATTTCCACCCAAACCCTGTATACACCGTCACATGTTCAAGAAATAAAACTACCGCTTAAACGATTAGATATATAGGTTGCCAAAATAGGAGTTTAATTTAATTCACATGAAAGGTTCATTGAGGAAGATAGGAGTTATTGACAATATGGATCAATTTTAGTTACCGTGTTTGGTTACTGCTGTGTGGCACTATATTGGATCTAGAATGGTGGTTGATCCAATTTATTCTATAGACATAAGAATGCTATTGTTTTATTTAAAATTTGATAATGGTAGTCATTTAATTTGCTAATGTGACCTTTTCTTTTCATGGACATTTTTCATTGTTTGTCCAATTTTAACTGATATTATTTATCTTTTTCTTTGGTACAGATGGATGAACTCGTGCACAAAGCTAAATTGTATAGGACAAATTAGCACTTTTTGCATTTTTGGAAGGATTATATATTTTTGTATAGATATATATGGAAAATATTAGGGTAAACTAGTAGTTATATTTTTGGATACACTACTAGTTATATTTTTGGATGGGTGTGTATAGAAAATATTTGGTTGATATATGTATTTTGTTGATATATGGAAAATATTAGGGTAGACTAGTAGTTATATCCAAAATATTTGTGGATGTAAACTTATAATAGTTGCTGACTTTAATTAAACAGGTTCAGAAATGGTTGATATATGTAATTTGTTGAATGTTGACGATTCAACTTATTTGTTGGTTTGAATGATTTCTTCTTTTTACAGATTATATTGAATAAATTGGATGGATTATTATAAATTACAGGTTTATTTTGTTGGATGTTGGCGACCAAAATTTGGTTTTGTTTTTATAGTTTTGGCGACCAATTGATTAGTCGCGAAATGTCACAATTGGCGACAAAAAAATATTGGTTGCGCAAGGTGACATTCTGCGACCAAACAAATTTTGGTCGCAGAATGTCACAATTGGTGACCAAAATTTTTGGTCGCGAAATGTGACAATTGGCGACCAAACAAATTTTGGTCGCAGAATGAGACTATTGGCGACCAAAATTTTTGGTTGCGAAATGTCACAATTGGCGACCAAAAATTTTGGTCGCGAAATGTCACAATTGGCAACCAAACAAATTTTGGTCGCAGAATGAGACTATTGGCGACCAAAATTTTTGGTCGCGAAATGTCACAATTGGCGACCAAAATTTTTTGTCGTCAATTGTCACAATTGGCGACAACAAAATTTCGTCGTTGAATGTGCTAATTGGCGACCAAAATTTTTGGTCACGAAATGTGACAATTGGCGACTAAGAAATTTGGTCGGGAAAATATCACTTTTCGCGACCAAAGTGTTTTAGCGACAAAATAAATTAGTCGCGGTAATTAAATATTTAGCGACCAAAAATTTAGTCGCCAAATCCAACTTTTGCCGATGTAACGCCCTCAAAATAATAACATTAAACCCGTTAATAAAGGCATGCATTGATAAATAAAAGTCCACATTCTTCTATTCATCTGAGTTTCATTACAAAAAAGTATTACATGTTAACAACAAAAGCAAATGCCCTATGGGCTTACAGCTTTCCAAGTTAACACTTGGTTACAACAAAAGAGTACTAACTCATACACATTAAGCCCTTGGCTTGGATTTACATGTAATACAACAAAAAGTAAAACGACAACGGTATGTCCGCCTCTAGCCTCCCAAGCTATGTCCTTGGAGGTGGCATGCTACCTGTACCTGAAAATGATATTCCCATATAGGGTGAGCCACAGCCCAGTAGAAATACACTAAACCAACCATGAACAATGACTAAAAGATTAGCAATTGATAGATGGTCAACACTGATACATTCACATAAATCACATATTTATGTCATACGACTTATAAGTCCAAGTTACTTCTCATTTTCCCTTTTTCAACAGATAATCATGTTAGCTCTATCATCATCTCAACAGATATGTATAAAAACAATATCCCACATTCACAGATAAGCATATGAGCTGTATCCACATTTTCAACAGATATGTATAACAACAATATCCTACATTCACAGATAAGCATATAAGCTGTATCCACATTCTCAACAGATATGTATAACAACAATATCTTACATTCACAGATAAGCATATAAGCTGTATCCACATTTTACAAAGATAAGCATATGAGCTCTATCTTCACTTCTCTAGACAAGCATATGAGCTGTATCTACGGAGTTCATCCCCTATCTTCTCTCAACACTATCCGGTTTAGAGGTACATCCCCTATCTTCCCCTAAACCGCGGAGTACATCCCCCATCTCCTCCTCTACACATAACGTATACAAACACATTGGTTCTATATACAATCACTCAATACATAAAGTTAATGTATTCTATCAACCGTCAAGTTCCATGACACATTCCATTGATTAGTTTCCGTTTGCCTAATCATCATGCATTGTCTACAACAATCACGACTATCCTCCACCGATAGCCCAAAGCAGTTATTTCTAAACAGATAATAAATGCACAATGGATATTCAATCAACATTTCATCTCCTCATTTCTCACAATTAATTATCCCAATTAATCAAACAATGTAATTAGGTTAATTCCCATAATTAGCATTACAACCCTTAGGTCCCATTTTCATCAATGACTCAACCTTTATTCCATTTCTTTATGCCAAACATGCATCTAGGTTTATTATAAATAAAACCCCAACTTTTGTAAAGTTACACAAAAGCCCCAAACTTTCACGAAATTACTCAACCAAACCCAACATCTCAAAATACTAAAATTTAAAGACAAAATCCATAGAGAGGAGTAGGATATCCCTACCTCAAATTCGGAGTCCCAAAGGAGAAGACGACAAAACCCAACATGCTCCAAAACCCGAGATTTTCAGATTAAAATGAAGCCCTCGACGATCAACAACTTTTTTGTAAAGGCCAAAGGTGAACAAATCACTCCTACTAGATCAAAACCTAGAGAGAAGGTAGAGTCTAGAGTGAGAGGTTCAACAATGGTGATTTTGGAAAAGTAAGAGAGAGAAGAGAAAGTAAAAAGTGATTTGAAAAGTCACAATTTCGGGACTTAAACCCAGTCTCCCGCTCGAGCGTAAAACACCCCGCTCGAGCGCCACTCACAGACTCCCGCTCGAGCGTCCAAACTTCCGCTCGAGCGCCGGATGCACTCTCCCAGCATCTATACAGAACCAGGCCTCCGCTCGAGCTTCCAACTCTACGCTCGAGCGTCACTCAGACAACCCCGCTCGAGCGGCCAATACCACGCTCGAGCGTACAACGCTGCACAGGAAAATACTGGATGGGTGTATTCTCCGCTCGAGCGCCAAAACCCCCGCTCGAGCGTACAGGCCAAAATCTGGGCAACTAGTTTTGGTTTCTAAACTCAACCAACCTGTAACAAACCTGCCTAACACATCCTATAACTCAATTACGAAGTAAAAAGGATGTAAACAAAATAATAAACAACTACCAACATCCACGGACACATGTCCGGATCACTGTACAACAAGGGTAAACCCAGGATCGCTATAGCCGACCAACCAAAATTTTGGTTGCGAATTACTTTTGCCGACCCTCAATTAGCGACCAAAGTAGCAACCAAAAAAATTGGTCGCGGATAACTTTTGCCGACCAAAAAGTGACTTTTAGCGACCAATTTTTTTGTTGCCAAAAGTGTTAATTCTTGTGGTGTATACTTGTACATTATGAAAAAAAATTTATACAAATAAATATAATGTAAAATTTAGTGTGTAAATAGAATCACGTAAATAATTATTATAAAAATCTTGTAAAATTATCAAAATGTGATTCCCCTTCTTCACCCAAATCCCCTATCTTGTCCCCACCAAACCCTGAAGGTAAATTACATTTTGTCTCTTTATGTTTGGTCATTTTTCACTTTAGCACTTCCAAGGTTTTTTATTTTGTACTTTGGCCTTCATATTTCAAGTTGGGTCTTGCTAACAAGTGCCTCTAAGTAAAAGATAAAAAATTTAAGGACTTTTCTTAAGTGTGCCTTGCATATGGTATGCAAGGCAATTACGACCTTGCATTTACACCTTGCATATGGTGTGCAACCTTAAGGGGGTTGCACACTTAAACATTACCCAAAATTTAAAGAGCACAAGATACTTTTCACTAAATTCAATGCACTTTTACTAAAATCAATACACTTTTTAATAGTTGTGCATATTTTTAACACACTTTATACATACTTCACAATATTAAACAATGCATAAGGGACACTTGTTAGCATTAATTTACATCAAAAGCTAACTTATGTCCAAAATTAGAGTAACAATGACCATTGATAGCCACGTGGTATAAAATTATTTTATTATATATAACTCACACCTCTGATACAAATCCAAATCCTAATGTAATAATATATTTTTTATATTATGTGACAATTAATGTGGTATTTTTTTGTCTAATTTTGAATATAAATTAATTTTAGGAGTAAATTGTAAAAAACTTAAAACATTAAGGGTCAAAGTAAAAAAATAACCAAATATAAATGGAACAAAGTATAATTTGCCCTATTGTTGAAGAAAGGAGATGACATTTTCAAAAAGTATAAGATTACTAATGTATCAATGTGAAATCTCAGTAGATGTTTATATAATTTATCCATAAATAAATAATAACAGTAAAAAATTAACACTCATGAGCATTATACAAGTTCCATTATTTTGGAAATGGTTGTTGATGATTTGACATATAAGGCCGTCAAAAACTCTCACACTATTTTATTTTTGCAAGGACTACATAGGAAATAGCTCCACATATTTTGAAAAGCATCCGGTTTCTTGTTTTGAGAAGATCCACATTGAAAAAAGTTGCACTATTAATTTGGGATAGTTTCTATGATTTTATTAATACCAGTTGGACCTCCACGTGCAGTTGCAACACGGTTTTTTTTTTTTTAATATAAAATTTATATCGCTATTGTCCTAAGATGGACGTGAAAAATAATGAAATTGAAATATATGCATATGCAAATAACCAAGTATGGCCAAAAAAGAGGAAAAAATAAATAAATAAAAAACGAAATCAATTTGAGAGAAATATAGAAATGGAAAACATAAAATTAGAATTAAGAATCAGAAAACTTTAGACTTCTAATTTTGTCATATGAAGTGTCTCCCGTATTAATTCAGGAGGAGATAAATACACATGAGAAGTAAAATCTAACCAATTCTAAAATAAAGTAAGAGAGGTTGATATTTGACATAATATAAAAGCCATTCCACCCCTCTAATCCACAATGGATGCAATAAACCAAAGCATAGATTCAATTTGTAGAAGTCAATCAAAGCGACTCATTGTGGGATACAAAATGTTTGCATACGTGAATTTAGATAATTGGTTGAATTCTTCAAATATCTTATCAATTTCATATGTGATCTCTGTCACAGCCCAATCGTTGAGCACTAGAGTCATCACAGCCCAACCCGGATCTGTTCCCTAGTGGCCAGAGTCACCATACATAGTGGAATAATTTTCCTAGACTTTTATGTACAGATGATCCCAACAATCAATACAATTCAGTTTCTCAAAACATGGTAGTTCACCATTATAAACATGAGATCATAACAAACAATTTACAATATGCCAAGTTTACACATGTTTCAAAAATAATTTAATTCCATTGATAATATAATAATTTATTAAAACAGTTTAGTCCTAAAACAACAATTTAGTTTTTCAACAGTTTAGCGTAGGGAAACATTTATAAAAATATGTAGCATGCAACTACTCACCTGAAAATGGAATAATATAATCCTCGAATAGTGTATAAAAGTCCAACTGGTGCCTTGAACCAAGTATGAAAACTACTCGTTACTACTAATTTAAAAATACTAAAAAGAATAATAAACTATGTAACCCTAAGCTAAAATGCACTAACACGGCTCAACCCAACTCACCGTTACTCTTAAATAATACCTAAGTTCATGTTCTTCAAGGTCTCAAATTACCCAAGACATAGGTTCAAATCGAAACTTAATATTTTGAGATAAAATAGAATTTTAAACAGGTTTTCCCAATCTATTCGCTAACTTTGAAAATTAAAAACCCACTCCACACCTTTCGAAAAATTCCAAAACCCTCCAAATCTCTGTTATCAGAATCTTACGATTCATGATTCAATTCGTAATTTTTGCAAAATCGATACAAATCTATGGGTGAACCTATTTTGCAAATGAATCTCTAATGAAGTGCATGATTCACAATCGATTCACCTTTTACGATTTATGCAATTCTTGAAATTATCGTGTCCGACATATTTTCAACTTTTTTTTTCTCCATCTTTTTAGTGAAAATGACATAATATAACTTCTAATAGCATTTAGTACCAAAATAACCAATATATATACAGGATTTGTTGTTATTTTAATGATCATGGAGTTTTTAATAAGATCCAATCAAATTCAATCAAATTCAACATGTTTTTAATCTTTCTTCTCATTTTGTTTTCTTTAAAAAAGTCATAATATATCTTTTAAAAATATTTAAAATCGAAATAACTTACACCATGAATTATCTATCGCTATTTTATCAAATTAAATATAGTTCAATATTTCATGGGTTAAGTCAGTTATACCTTTTAAAGTGTTTTTGGATTTAAAAAAAATGATTCTAAATAATTATTTCTTATTATTTGGTCATTGTTACTTGGAAAAGTATGTGTGTTTATTGTCCAAATTTCAATATCATTGTCAAATTATTGTTATTTTGAAAATTGAGAGTTTGTCTTTGTTTATTATTATAGCGATCCCGGGTTTACCCTTATTGTACAGTGATCCGGACATATGTCTGTGGATGATAGTAGTTGATTATTACCTGGTGTACATCCTTTCTTGCTTTGTATTTGAGTTATAGAATGTGTTGAGCAGATTTGTTACAGGTTGGTTGAGTTTAGAAACCAAAACTAGTTGCCCAGATTTTGACCTGTCCGCTCAAGCGGGGGTTTTGGCGCTCGAGCGGGAGTTTCACCCATCCAGTATTTCCTGTGCAGGGTTCGACGCTCGAGCGTGGGATTGGCCGCTCGAGCGGGATTGTGTGAGTGCCACTCGAGCGGGGAGTTGGAAGCTCGAGCGGGAGACCTGTCTGCAAAAGTTCTGGGAGTGTGTATCCGCCGCTCGAGCGGGATTGTTGACGCTCGAGCGGGAGTCTGTGAGTGACGCTCGAGCGGGGAGTTTGACGCTCGAGCGGGGCAACTTTTATATAAATCCGAGATCCGACTTTTGGATCACTTTTTTAAGATCTTTTCTCTCTCTTACTTTTCCAAAAAGCCATTTTCAGAGCTTCTCACTCTAAAATCGGCCCTTCTCTCTTAGATTTGATCTAGTAGGAGTTGTTTGCTCACTTTTGGTCTTTACAAAAGTTGTGTTGATCGTCGAGGGCTATCTTTTAATCTGAAAATTTCGGGATTTGGAGCATTTCCGTTTCTTCATCTCCTTCGTTGCGTCCCATCATTCGAGGTAGGGATAACCTACTCCATCTTATGAACTTTGTCTTTGAATTTTAGCATTTTGATATGTTGGGGGTTGTTGGGTAATTTTGAGAAAGTTTGGGCCTTTGTGCAATTTTACAAAAGTTGGGGTTATATAAACCTACATGCATGTTAGGCATAGAGAAATGAGATTAATGTTGGGACATTGATGGAAATGGAACCTTAGGGTTGTTTTGGGAATTATGGTAATTTGCCCTAATTGGTTTAATTAATTAATGCATTTAATTAATTGAAGAAAATGAGGAATTGAATTGAGAATGTCGAAATTGAGAATGTATGAGACTAAAGAGTGTAGTCAAATCTTTTATTGCTCATCTAGTTGAAATGTTGGTATATTATCCACTTGTGCATTTATTTCCTGCTTAGAAATAATTGCTTTGGGCTACCGGTGGAGGGTAGTGTTGATTGTTGTAGACAATGCATGATGATTAGGCAAACTAAAACTAATCAATTGGATGTGTCATAGAGTATGACGGTTGATAGAATACATTAACTTTATGAATCTGTGGATTGTGCATGTGACCAATGTGTTTATATGCATTATGTGTAGACGGTTGATAGAATACATTAATTTTATGTATTGATTGATTGCATATGTGATTCTGTGTTTATATGCATTACTTGTGTATGGGAGGAGATGGGGGATGTACTCCACGGTTTAGGGGAAGATGGGGGATGTACCTCTAAACCGGTTAATGGTTTAGGGAAAGATGGGGGATGTACCTCTAAACCAGTTATTGAAGTATTGATACAGCTCATATGCTTATCTAATGAAGTATTGATACAGCTCATATGTTTATCTATTGGAATGTTGATACAGCTCGTATGTTTATCTGTTGGAGTATTGATATAGCTCATATGCTTATCTGCTGAAGTATTGATATAGCTGATATGCTTATCTGTTATAGTAGTGATATAGCTCATATGCTTATCTATTGAAAAGTTTGTTTGATTTGATATAGCACTAAAATGTATATCATAATTGTTTGCAAAATATGGAAGTAGTTTATGTGTTATTGATACAACACCAAAATGTGTATCCACCTTGGATTTCGAAAGTGTTCTAGTGATGAACTATAATCTCATCAAATGTTTTGGCCAGGGTACTGAGCCTTGTTTTCAAACTCAAGGTTGAATAAAAATGAAAAGTGAATTGTAACATAGACTTGGCTGTCATGGAAACGTAATAAGATGTAAATGGAAGTGTCAGTGTTGACCATCTACCAGTTGCTAATTTCTTAGTCATTGTTCATAGTTGGTTTAGTATATTTCTACTGGGTTGTGACTCACCCTTTATGGGAACATCATTTTCAGGTACAGGTAGCATGCCACCTCTGAGGACATAGCTTGGGAGGCTAGAGGCAGACATACCTTTGTCGCCTTATTCTTTCTTGATTGTAGTTCACATAGATTTGAGCCTAAGACTTAATGTGTATTTAAGCTAGCACCTTCTTTTGTAACCAAGTGTTAACTTGGAAAGCTGTAAGCCCGTAAGGCATTTGCTTCTGTTGTAACCATGTAATACTTTTGTAATGAAATACTCTGATGAATAGATGAATGTGGACTTTTATGTATCAATGCATGTCCCTATATGGATGGGTTTAATGTTGTTATTTTGAGGGCGTTACAATTATTTTTATTAAGAATGGTTGATAAGATATATCTAAAATAGGAAAAAGATAAGATGATAATCTTACATAGGAACCCTTGTTAACTTCTGTAGACGTCCCCGAACGCCCCGGGAGGGTGAGCTCCTGTTCTGTTCATTTGGGGTCACTACAGCTCAGGACTCTCAAATTTGTCACGGTTCTAAATCTGAACCAAAGAGTCCAAATCCGGCAAATCGTTTTGAGAAAACAGATTTTTGAAAGAAGTGCCAAACATGGACTGCTTTGCCAGATACAGAGTCGCCACCTAAATGTTTTTTAAATGGGAAATTTAGGAAACCCTGACTCGGTGCCAAAGGCCACGTGTCCGTCATCACCAAAGTTGCCTCGGCTCGGGAACTTGGGTACGATTGGGGAAGGTCACTTCGTGAGCACCCCCGCTCGCCCGGTCATAGACCGGCCTCTACTAACCATGATATCTATTTTTGAAAACTTTGTGAGTTCTTATTCCGGTTATTAGCCTAGGTTACTATGTGATGCGCGCAGCATACAAGTATAGACTGAGTTGCCTGAATTGGAACAAAACATTTCATGTCTGTTTGTTTGAAAATGGTTTGATGGTGCTACCCGCAGGTAGGCTAAGACGTGGATTTGCCACCCTCAGGTGGGCTTAGAAAATATGATTTTGCCACTATCTAGTGGGCTTAAAACATACACTTGATGAATTATTCCAATTCAGATAACCCAACCTTCACCCACAGGCATTCAGGCAGATATATCACATAAGTAATTAGCCTCATGGTAAGCATGCTATTCATGGCAGTCACTCACACGCATGCAAGGATGCTAAAGCATAAAACTTACCGAGTACTCCTAGCCAAAACAGAAACTACATTAGAAATTATGCATGATCCTAAGTATACAGAAATGCCTAATGCAACACATGCAAAATGCAACTATAGCAGGCTCGGCTATTCTAAGATGGCATATGAAATGCTACAACTATCATGTATTCAATTTAGAATTGAAAGTACAATGCAGTTAGTATGATGCGCCGAGCCCGGTGCATGCAATACAGATGAATGATGCAAAGATGCTGTCATACTGTATGCTAATTGAAATATGCCCTAATCTAAACACCATAAGCGGATAAATAAAAGGGGGAAAGACGTGGGGTTGGAAGACATACATCACACTCACGCACACTTATTACAGTTGTGCCCTCGCGCAGAGGGTCCGAATAAATATACAGTCCCAAATAAAAGAATATTACAGTCCAAATATTACAGTCCGAATAATATACAAACTCCTAATTAATTTACAAATTAACTAAGAAAACTTGTAAAACTGGCGTACAAGCCAGGGACTGCCTTGCTTCTGATGGATGATGCATGTCCGGGTTGTCATGCGCGGAAATCCACCAGGATGCCCCAATTAGCCTCTGTTTAGCAGTTATTCTTGGGAAGCGTGCCAAACTCTGAAAAGTTGCTGATTCTTCATTTTGCTGCAACAGAGAGCAGGAAAGGGGCATAGCAATGTATTTCACAAATATATGCATGCCTCGATCCTCGTGCCACCAATCACGCATACCGAGGCATGATTGCCGAGGAGTCGAATTGCACAATTCAATATAGGATGAATGTACATGAAAACTCAGCTAAAACCTAACTCCATCATGGATAATCCGGAGTGTCGGTGACTGGGAAATTGAGACGCATTCCGTCACTCGGAGTACGAAATGCACCTCGTTTCCCGTGCCCGGGCTAACTCCTATTCCGAACACGATGCAATATGCATGATATGCATGAAATGCAACTAAGATATAATCCAGTATGCACAATGCTATGAAAATGAGATGCTTCGAAGTGCGTGCACACGGGCACGCAAACCGAGGAAATGCATGAATGCGATCTAAGATATAACCTAGTATGCACTATGCTGTGAAAATGAGATGCCTCAAAGTACGTGCGCACGGGCACGCAAACCGAGGCAATGGCATACGCAATGCAAATGACATGAAATGGCATATAGAATGCAATATGGACTTATACTAACATGAGAGAGCCTCAGCCACACTCACATAAGAGGCCGATGGATGAAAATGAAGTGCCTCGAAATGCGTGCACACGGCACGCAAATCGAGACGATGGCATACGCAATGCAATAGCATGGAAATGGCATATAAAATGCAACATGGACTTATACTAACATGAGAGAGCCTCAGCCACACTCACATAAGAGGCCGATGGATGAAAATGGAGTGCCTCAAAATGCGTGCACACGGGCACGCAAACCGAGGCGATGGCATACGCAATGCAATATGGCAAAAATGGCATATAGAATGTAACATGGACTTATACTAACATGAGAGAGCCTCAGCCACACTCACATGAGAGGTTGATGGATGAAAATGAAGTGCCTCGAAATGCATGCACACGGGCACGCAAACCGAGGCGATGGCATACGCAATGCAATATGGCAAAAATGGTATGCAAGCATGCTAATGGATTTTCAGCAATGAAATATGGGGGAAAACAGTCCCGAAATGAGGCGAAATGACACCAAATGCATGGAATAGTCCCGAAATGCGAATTTGGGCACCCGAGATGGCCTATAGCTATGCAATGCGTGCACAATATGAACATGGAATGTAAAGACAGAAGCAAGGCAGCCCCAAAATTAGCATTTTACCAGTACAAAACATGGCCAAACAGCGAACCAAGATAGGGCAAAACTAGCATGCAAGAAATGGCCCTAAACATGAGATTAAAAAGAAACTCATAGCTGCTGGTCCCAAACAGGTTAGGGTCCTTCAACAATGTTGAAGAGGGACCCAAAATAGGACTATTTACAGTTTATGGAAGCCCCAAAAACAGTACAAAAATATGCTAGAAATGCAATGCAAAAATGAGGCTCAAAAGTGGCTATAACACGAGGTATACAAAAGATTCATCAAACAAGAAAATACCCTTAACAAAACATGTTCAGGAGGTCAAAATAAAGCCACTTTTAGTTCGGACCAAGGTCCAAAAACAGCAACATCAGGGGCTGCCAAGGCATACAAAAATGGGACCAAAAAGAGGATATAAAGGGAAGTACAACATGGAAGTCTCAAACAGTGTTGAGCCCTTCTTCAATGTTGAAGAGGGGCTCAAAATAAGCCTACTTACAGTTCATGAGAAACTCCAAAATAGATCACACATAGGCTAGAAAAAGCATGCAAAATATTGACATACAAAGAGGGTATTGAAGCAAGTGCAAGATGGAGGGCTCAAACAGGGTTGAGCCCTTAATAAGACATGAAAATGAGCTCAAAAAAAGTCCAATTTCAGTTATGGCCGGAGCTCAAAGAAAAAAGCATAGATGGCTAAGAAATATTGCAAAGAAAAGCTCAAAAAAGAGGAAATGGCAACTCACCCTTGGAGACAAGTCTTTTGTTGCTTCTTGGACCAATTTTGATGACTCCAAGCTGCTGGAATTCTTCCTCTTGCTGCTGAAATGGAGTGGTGGTGGTAGAGCTTGGTGGTGATGAAGAAAATAAGGTATAGGACTTAGGGATTTTTAGGAAAATGAGAGGGATGGAGGAGGATTTGTGTCTTGAGGCTTGAAGAACAAATTTTCTAACCCCTAAATGTGATGCCACCAGCTGGTTATATGGACAAGAAAAGGGGAGTAAAGGAGGGGCAAAAGGTGGGGGAAAATAGGCAAGTTTTCCCCCACAAAATATCCCCCGGATTGGGATATTTTCTGGGGGAAAGGGCTACACAGCTGTAAAGTGGAAGGAGAGAGGAACATGGCCGGCCACCTATTGGGCTTGGAAGTGGCCGGCCGGCCACCCCCCCCTAGCCGGCCAGCTAGGGGTCAAAAGGGTCAACTTGAAATAGTGGCCGGCCACCACATATTGGTGGCCTCCCAGGTCTCCTCTTCACAACCCTGTGGTTCGAATTTGGAAATTCTAAAACAGGAGAGAGAACAAGCCATTTTGAGGAGAGGTTCAAAAGGTTCAAATGGAATTAATGGCCGGCCATGAACTTTTAGGGTCCTCCCATGTGTGTACATCACAAATATGTGGTTCAAAGTTCAAGAAAGTGGCCCAAGGGTGTTCAACATTGGCTCGGAAGGAGGGGTTCAAAAGGGTCAAGAAGCATTAGTGGCCGGCCATGAACTTTTAGGGTCCTCCCATGTGTGTACATCACAAATATGTGGTTTGGGTTTGAAGAAAATGGCTCCAAGGTGTTCAACATTGGCCCGGAAGTGCGAAAAACGGGCGTCGGAGGGGGCCGGAGGAGTAAAAAACTGGTTGTTGAAACAATTGCTAGCCTCCCACCCTTCCATGACCTTCCTAGTGATGAAACAGAGGTACCTGCCAAAAACGAACGAAAACCGATGCAAAACGAATGTTCGGGGGCCAAAACACGCAGTTCGGGGCCCCGAAAACTGCCCGTTAAACACCGAAAATGGTATTTAACCTCGAAGTGGGTTTCTCAGACCCCAGTGTCCCTCAAAAGGGAACAAATAGGAAGTATGCCAAAAAACAGAGCAAACGGAGATGGTTAGGTGGTCCCGAACCGAGGCACACGGCTTGACGGTCCTGGAAAACCGGAAACCGGGCTCCGAAATGGGCAAAATGGCCTACGGCCACAGAATGTAGCCCACGGCCACTAAGAGATGGTCTACAGGACCTCTCCCTCCCCTCAGGAAAAGAAACAGAGAAAACTGAGTCTGGTTCGCAAATCGAGGCAAGGCACAGAAGAGGGTTCGGAAGTCTGGAGGCAGGGCGCACGGCCGTGACTCTGAAACTTCTGAACGAGCATAATATGTAGCATCACCGAGCGCTCAACTGGTGACGTCTAAGTCTTAAGGTCGGTCAAAAATGGGGTGTCTACAACTTCTTACTTATTAAACTACGTGATCATCATTCAAAACAACATTTTCATTGATTTAAGTCTAAATATTTCATATTTATAAGATATATTTAACATCTAAGTATAAATATATTTTTCTAAGTAATTTAGAAAAAGTGACCGAATCTTTACGATTCATGATTCCATTCGATTCTCTATTCAATATGAGACCATTTCGATTCATGATTCGAATTCCGATTTGACAACTATGCTCCAGATATCAACTAATATATCCTAAGTTTCAAAACCAATTGGTTTTACTTGATTTGCTTATCAAAATAATTATTATTTACAATTAATTATATCCAAACAAGTCACTTTCTGCAACACTTTAAAGAAATTGATGGTTCTCTTAATATACATGAGCAATCAATGCAAGGCCAAAAATGTAAGAAACTAGACTCGTAACCGGTTCTAATGACATTGATTTTATAATTTTTAGATTTATATCCAAAGAGAATGACACTTCTGAAGTTACTGTTATACACTAGTTTTCTGGACAGATTTGAACGCATCAGTATATATGGATTTTGACTCCCAAAAATTATGAGAAAATTCTAGTATGAATTTCAACATGTAATTAAGCTACTGTAAACATTTCAGTTCAAAATTCATCCGTTTGATATGATTTCTTGATTTTTAAAGTTTGTGATTTTGTGCAGCTTGCTTTAAAATTTTGCATGATAATAATACACACAAAACACTATCCCAATCAGCCAATCCGTTCTTTTTTCTTCCAACAACTCACAACACCCACATGCACCATAACTATGTAAACAACATACTATAATAGAACACAAATAACTTGATTGTTACCTTAGAGTTGCTAAGCCACAAAGTGCTGGAAGTTTCTTTCTCTCCCTCTCTCTTTTCTATCTCTTGCTCTCTCTTCCTCCCTCACTCTCACGGCTGCTATGAAATGAATAAGAGATTTAGGGTTTTTTTTTTTTTTTTAATACATAACATAAAAGACTCCAAATAATTATTCTTTGTTTTATTTTATTTTCTCTCTCCATTTAAATAAAACACAACTATTATTAGATCAAAATATAATTACTAATTTGTCCCATATTTTTTTTAATAATAAATCTTGCCTCAAAATTAAAGACTTTCATCACAAATTTATTTTAGGTTTAAAATTAATTAAAAGACTGTTCAATAATATTTAATTTGCACCTTAACATTCACAAGCAAAATATTTGAGGTTTGTAAAATTATTGTTACTTAATTATTTATTTTTATTTTTATATTTGGGTTCTTACACTCTCTCCTCTTTACTAAATTCTGGCACCACGGGAAAGCTTCACCAATATAAATTAGAACAATGTTAAACTAATCTTCGATCGTGGCAATGAGGTAAAAATAGTTTAGCATTAAGAGTATGTTGATTGAAGAACAAGCTTGACTTTGTATTTACTTGACAAAAGGATGCAATCATTGTAGACAAAACTAATGAACATAACAGAAAACGGTATTAACCAACAACAAAACAAATATTAAGAAAGAAAACACCGAAAAAAGAAAGAGAAAAAAAAGAAAGACTATCAACTTGATAAATGCTACTCATTTTCCTTTTTCCTTTTCCCCTTTTATTTCTTTCTTATAGGAAAATGAACAACTTGTCCCTTCTTTTCATTTTACCTTCCCACTCTTTAATAACTAACTAAAATTTCATTAATTTCCATGTTAAAGTTGAAATTGAAATCATGAGTTATCCATACAGTAATTAAGTGCGACCTACACACACAAAGGGAAGCTGGGAGGCTTCAAGTTAAAACTATTAATTGAGACCCAAACATGCCTGCACACAAAATGCAATTAGGAGATGCCAACACAATCAATATGAACTAGGCTTGTTGTATTTCCCTTCTTCTCTTTCGATTCTGTCATTGTATTTTCATTTATTTATATTGGAAAGACAAAAAAATTAAATACTAATGAACTATAGCTTGTAAGCTCTTTGAAAATGACTAACGTACACATTAGCCAAAGAAAAGATTCATTCACTATCTTCACTTCTATTTTATGTTATATTCGAGTCTCATGCAAGTCTGTTGTGTGCTATTAGATAGAGGAGCAAAATTAAACTCACTTCCCCGTTTTTAAATTTCATCTACATTTTTTTCTTCTAAATTGCAAATTATGTTACTTTCCCCCCTCATTAGATGTGAATTACAGATTTTGCATTATTCAAATACAATTTAGTTGATAGTTAGATTTTTGGAAACTTTTTCTGTTTTTATATTATCTTCTAGGTGTGTGCATATATATATATATATATATATATATAAATGAAAAATGTGATTGACTTAAATCCATCTCTTTGTTAACAATTGTGAAGGAGTTAATGATTCAATTAATAAATAAATGCTATATCTGTTATTGCTTGCCACTGGTCATGCTAGCTATCTTTTGTTAGATAATTTTGGTTCCTTAATTTGTTACCTATTGCTCTAATTCAAATGAGATTTGTGTGATGATGCTTTTCTATGGTAAATGCTTCTTGTGCTTGCAGTACAGGGATTCATTTGAGTTCCAAGGATGCATTTTCTCTAGCTTAAGTTTGTGCCTAGTTATTTGCCATATTAATTGTGACTAGTTGGAAAGCAAAGTACAGAATTCATTTTAACAAGGATTTGTGCAGCCCTCATAGTAAATTTAAGCTACTATTAAAATGCATATTTGTCTATTTAGAAACAGCATGAAGAAACATAATACAATCACTTGCAGCCATTTATGCCCACATACCACCTGTAGAAATTTATTCTTTGCCTAATTCTTATCAACTTTTAATTTCAACAGTATTTCTATGAAACCAAGTTCTTAAATTATTAATTAACCATTACTTTTTGACTAACACAATTAAAGACTTCAGAAGATATTTGGAGCAAATCATGGTAACATATTCTTTGGGCTCATGTTGAAAATAAGTTCTCTCATGGGCATATTGTCATGCATATGATGTGGAAGTTATATACTAACAAACAGCAGGTGAATACCATATAAAATCAATACAAACATCTGCAAACCAAGGAAGCTGAAAACCATGAGTAGTGCCCACATCATGTGCCCCTCCAGATTGTGCACCGTGAATTCCAAATTGGAAACAAGGTTTGGGAGTTGATCTCTTGGACACTGTGAATTCCAAATTGCAGACATATATATGATTCTAAATTGAAGCTAGAGTCCACTGCTTTGCAAGACACAGATATAGGTTCCAAGCTCTATTAGTCCACCGCTTTGCAGGATAGAGATATAGGCTTCAACCTCAGTTGGTTAACCCAGAATTATGATAGAAAAAGCAGGGCAAATTAGAGAATTTGCTGTTAGATTCGCAACACCTGCTTGCTTCCATTTTTTTATATAACTAGAACAGCAAGTAGTTCTAATAATGGGTAGCTTAATCACACACAGAAAATTTATACAACTGATTTTTATTGCTCTTATCTTATGGGCATATTGTCAAACAGACGTTGTGCAAGGTGTATCTATGCAGAGAAAATCAACAACACAACAAAGAATCATACACACAGCAACCGGTAGCAGATTGATACCAAATCAAAAACGGCAAAAGAACAGAGAATGCAAAACTCAAAACCAAAACACAAAGTAACAGATTGTATGAATCCAAAGAGAAAATTACATACCTTGCGGTTTAGGGAACGACTTTGGGTACCGACTTCAACCAACTGATATTGCAGGCTTACATGGAATTTTGTGCCTCCAGAACAGTGCCGATCACACCGCCATGGACGAGCAGATGTTGGACAATTGAGCGTTAGATTCACGATTGCGTTTTGACGCTTTTATATATAGGTTAGATCATCTCCAACGGTGAACCAAAATTGGCATCAGATTCAAATTTTGATGGAAAAGGCACTTTTTTATGCTCCAACCGTTGCACCAAATGAATATCAAAATGAGAATTCAGCAAAAAAAGTATCAAACTCAGAACAAGATAGGGATTTTACCAAATCACTGTTACTGACCGTTGAAAGAGGTACACCGGTCAACCAGTCGGTTGCCCGGCCGGTTGACCAACCGGTCAACCGGTTCATCAGATTATGCGATGGGTTTGAACTGTGACGGGTTTGAACTGGTTGAACTGATGGGTTTGAACTGGTCTGTGGCCTGAGTGTTGTTGATGAACCGGTCAACCAGCCGGTTATCCGGTCGCCCGGTCTAAGCATGAGAATGGTAGGTTTCAACTGCTTTCAACCGGTTTGGTTTGAACAGGTAGAATTTCAGATAGGTTTATTTTTAGATAGCTTATTTTGTGGACTTGGAATAATTTGGAATAATTTGAAGGGTGATATAAATTTTAATTTCATTGAAAATATAATTCAAATTGTTATCTTTTATATAAATATTTTAAAATTAGTCGTTTCAGTAAATTTGCCGTTGGATGGACAGAGTCTTTTGACAATTTGCCATTGTTATCTCATATACATATTTTAAAAGTAGCCGTTTTAATAAATTTACCGTTGCATGAACAGAGTATTTTTAAAATTTACCGTTGATAATGTGTTCTATAAAATATATCAGTTTTGTATATCAAGATGACAGAGTATTTTATTTTGAGAAGAGCATTACATTGTATGTTGTGAATTTTGTTTCTTCTGTGATTTTTCTCCTTTGAAACTTTAATTTATATTATCTGACTAAATTATCTGATTCTAAGGTTCAGTATTGATTGTATATCATTCTAATATTTTTTACTATTTTACATATTGTATGTACTGTATTTTTTTGAAATTATGGAAGATTTTCAAATGTTTGAAGAATCACAAATGTTTCAGCACAACACTGATATTAATTTTATGTCAGAAACTTCGCGAGAACAGAACACGCAGAGCAGTGATAATCATTTCATTTCAGAAACTTCTCGTGTTTCTCGTGGTAAAGCATTTACAATTATAGAAGATGAAACTTTATGTAGACCTTGGTTAGCAGTCTCTCAAGATCCCATTACTGGTAATAGTCAGACTATGGTTATATTTTGGGAACGAGTACTTGTTAATTTTAATTCACAATTGAGTGGTGAATCAAATCGAAACCGTATTTCTTTGTCTCACCGTTGGTCTGCCATGCAAAAGGCAATTAATAAATTCTGTGGTTTTCTTGAACAAATTCAACTGAGGCAACAAAGTGGAACAACTGAGGCAGACATGGTAACATTTATTTGTGTTATTAAATATCAAATTTCTTCTCTAAATGTATATTTGTTATTAAAATTGTTGTAATTTTTTTTGTAGGTCGCTGAAGCAAAGCGGATGTATCATGCAATACAGAAAAAACACTTCACATTTGATACATGTTGGGATATTTTGCGCCAAAGTTGTAAATGGGATGAATTTCGAACACAATCCAAAAAGAGTACGCAACATGCTTATCCATGTTCTAATCCACCAACTGGAGAATCTGATGCATTTCAATCCAACCAGAATAATGTTCTGCACGAAGAACCATCTAATCCATCAACACGACCAATTGGTACTAAAGCAGTGAAAGAGAAGTTGAAGAATCAAACAACCCACGATAGTAGATTTGATGAAATGGCTGCCAACCAATCCAAAATTGTTGAAGTGTTATCAACTATTTCCGCTAGAACTATTGAGCGAGATGAACAAAAGGCGATCGACCGTGACCAGAAAGCTGCAGACCATCGAAGAAGGGCCGAAGATAGGGAGGAACAACTAAAACTCCTATCTATGATGAATGAAAGAGAACAACGAAATGAAGATCATAAAATAATGTCAATGGACATGACAAATTTAAATCCAATGCAAAGGGCGTACTACGAAGATCTTCAACGACAGATTTTATTTCGAACAACTAATAGATTGCCTTGAAAGGTTCTGTATTTACTGGTTTCATCTATTGGTGTCATCTATTGGAAAAGGAAACGGAAAAACTGTGTACAATTATATGAAATGTCTCACTTGCCTTTTCCATTTATGTAAAATTAGAAATTAATTAATTTGTTCTCAGTTTTTGTTTCTTGAGATGGTTGCGTTCTATTCTCTACTACTTCTTTGGATACCATATTGATTGGTAAAAACAAAACACACCAATTGCTAAGTAGTTATCATGAATGAAATTCTTCTTCATGGATATGTCAGATAAGGGGCTCATATTTTTATTTTTCTTCTACAATTTCGTACAACTATCTAAATGGGTGTTGTTCTTCTGTTACGCAATCAAGTCCAAGGGCTACATCTTCATATTGTTATAGATGATTATAATTCTAAGGTTTTATAATTTCACCCTTCATTCAATCTGCGTCTTATCTTCATCTCAATGAATCTCCTCTGTCTGATTTCTCAAATAAGAATATGTTGTACATGTACATACAGTATTACAGATAACTACTTACATATAAATACATCCTTTATTCTTTTCTTTGGTTACCATTACACCTTTCAAAAACTTTCATACAAATTTAAGTAATCAAAAACATTAATAACATATTACAGATTATGGTATGAGTGAAGCTCGAAAAGATGGTGCTAAAGTATTACCAAGGCAAGATCATTTTATATCACATAATATTACAAAATCAGTACATTCATAAAAGAAATTTACCTAACAAAAGGTTGTGAAAATAATACAAGACAAAACAATGGAACCACATAATGGCACACCAATCAACAGTCATTATCTGGTTGTGGTGGAGGAGGGAAGTAGTGATGGTATATGTCATTTACGCGATGCTCAATTCTATCAATGCGATTGTTTGCCACATCATGACGTCTTCCAATGTCCAAACAGAACTCACCAAATTGTTCAATTAATGAGTTCTGTGCAGTGGCAAATGTCTCAAACTGAGTACCCAACGAATTGACCTGATTGGCCATTTGATGTTCCCATTCAACGCGTTGATTATAACGTTGTTGTTCTATGGCCAAAAAATCAATCCAATATTGAGGTGGTTCAGTTGATGGCATCACATTGACAGGAGGATCTTGTGGACCATCATCTGGTGGGACTTCATCCTCTGAATCTTCTGCAGCATTATCATTTCCCATTAAATTGGCGGCTGCACCAGCACGATTCACAGTATATTGCGTAATGGGTGAACGGATTTTGATCCCCATTTCATTTGCAAAATGAACCTTAAAATATTTGAAAATTTTTGTCAAGAGTGCCCCAAACAGTAATGACCGGCACATTTCTTGATTTGCCAGCACCATTTCTTTCATAATTATGTAAGACAAATCTAACTTCTGCCCAACCTCAAAACAGTATAACAAATAGGCATTAAAATATGGGACCGCATCATGATGTCCTTTTTTCGGAGTGACATTTTCTACAATCCACTGGTAGAGGATCCGAAGATAAGATTTTAAATGTCTTGCTTGTAGACTAGTTCCAGTAAATCTGTTCTGACATATACCATTACCGACAATATTAACTAACTCAACCTCAGTCTGAAAATGGGTATTTTCATCACCTACCTCAACTCCAATAATGCGTGCCAAAGTAGGAACATCAAACTGTACACCCTTTCCTTTCACATATGACAAAAGAGTAAAATTTCCATCTTCTTCATGAGTAACTCTTAGGTGAACATAAAAAAGGGATACTAGCCGTGGACATACCTTTTGGGGTAAATTAATTAAATTTAGCCATCCCATTGATTCAAGTTTACTAACTAGTAGTGTATCATATTGAGGTGGCAGATTGACCCTCCTCCCTGTTACAATAGGTCGGCTTGAGAAATTTTGAAAGGCTAGTTCATGACTTTCACTAAGAAATTCATCTGTAGGATATGACTGATTTTGAGGCTGCTGTTGTTCGCGTCGTCGAGGGTTAGAACGTTCACCAGCTTCTGTTCTCACTCTTTTAGTTCTAGGCATGATGTGAATATCTGTTGAATTTTAATAAAAATGTGTTATAATGAAGTAATTAACATAAACACTGTCTTTTAAAATGCTTACTGAAAACATGAACTTAGAATTAAAATGTAGACATGTATTTTTAATGAAGCATGGCCACTGAAAATTTAAGAACATAGTAATGTAGTATAAAGCATGCAGACTCTCTATTCAGTACATATCAAATGAATGTAGCTCATGTTTTAATAAAACATGCACACTGAAAATTCAGTATTGTAGTTGAGGTTTTAGTAAACTACATTCATTTTATAGAACTACAAAGTAACATCAAGTAAAAATCAAAATCTTGTTCTGTAGTTCAGGTTTTAATAAACTATATTCATTTTAAAACCATTAAAGTAACATGAAGTAAAAATCAAAATCTTGTTCTGTAGTTGAGGTTTTAATAAACTAATGTCATTTAAAAAACATTAAAGTAAACTCTTGTTCTATGGTTGAGGTTTAAATAAACTACATTCATTTTCAAAACATAAAAGTAAAAAACATTCATTTTCAAAACATGAAAGTAAATAAACTCATGTTCTGTAGTTGAGGTTTTAATAAATTACATGCATTTTCAAAACAAGAAAGTAACATCAAGTGAAACTTAAAATTCAATTCTGTTGTGCAGGTTTTAATAAACTACATTAATTTAGAAAACATGAAAGTAACATATAGTGAAATTATGTTCCTGTCTTCTGTAAACAAGTTGAACAATTGAGTGGCATGCACACTGGAAGGGGAAAAAAAAAAAATTGAAAGGGCCGGTTGCCCAACCGATTGCCCAACCGGTTGCCCCGTGAATCACCTTGCTCTTTTAATGCTGCCTTCTTGTTCTGTTTTGATGATCCTGCCTTGTTCCTCTATTCCTACTGATGCTGCCTTGGTGATGATGTGGATTCACACTTGAAAATGTAGAGTGTCTGGTTAGAGGGCTTCAGTGAAAACATGTGAAATGTGAATGTGGTGATGGCAATGTTGAGCTGATATAGAGGATGGTAGGTGGTTGAATTGATAGGTGGTTCATATAATGAATTGTAGGTGGTGTGATCTTCTGAATGGTAGGTGGTTCAATAGATGATTTGCCACATATAGTACAATGACTGTAGGTTAAATGTTCAATGTGGCAGAAAAGTAGGTTGAATGTTCAATGCATCAACATCAATAATTTACGGAATGGCACAAATAATTGATGCCACAAATAATGCACAAATAATGTATGGCATAAATACATTGAATAATGCACACATAATGTATGCACAAATAATGAAAATGCATTGAATTTAAAACAAATATACATACAAATACATTGAATATACATACTGAAATGCATGCAATCAGTCCAATTATGAATATTGAAGATAAATCCTTACAAAAGCAATTATTTGAATGCACAAATAATGGCATGCATGATGAATCCCACGAACCAGACCCTTAATTAATTGAATGCTTCATTTGATGAAAAAATTGAATGCTCCAATCCTCACTTCTTAAAAATGCCAAACCCTTAATCATCAAATCTTTTTAAAAATTCCAAACCTATTCCCAAAAGTTTGTTTCAACAAATTTGGTAAAAAGCTTTTTTTTTCCTTGATTTGATGAAAGAAATGTAAAAGTTTGATTTAATACAAGTTTGATGTAGATTGGAGGTGATTTTTACCAAATTTGTCATCAAATTTTAATTTGATAAAAGATTGAAGATTCTTAGGAAATGTGTGATTCACTGTTTAAGGATGGAAGGGAATCAATGAGTAATGGTAGGAATATAAATACAAAACACGAGACACATATGTCTCATATGAAATGTGATGTACATGATATGAGATCCACATATAAGACTCATTTCATGTAAAACATATGTCATATTCTATATTTGATATTTGTGTTCCTAGACTTATTGGGGAATCAATAGTGAAGCAAACTTGCAACTCCAAAACAGAATTATAGAACTCCAAAACAGAATTGTCATACTGAAATAAATTATTTTGATGATTGTCATAAATTGAACAGAGAACAATTATGAATATTGAAGATTGGATCACCACAATAGCACATCTAATCACATAACTTCTGCGTTACTTGGTTAATATAGTGCATCATAATGAAGATTACAAACAAGACAACCTTCTATTTCTTTACTAAACAAAATTACAAAATATATCTGTGGTGAATCTAGTTTTCACCGCGAAGATGCCACATATGTTCTATTAAATCATTACAGAGTGCATGATATGCATTTTTATCCCTAATACCTAAATGACGAGACAAAAATGATTCAAAGTCATTGGTAGGAGTAGAGGAAAGTTGCACTAGTGTGTTGGTAGATGAAATTTCATAATCAAAATCAAGGTGCTCCTCCCTCTCATCTTCAACAATCATATTGTGTAATATAATGCAAGTCTTCATTATGTTGGCAAGCATTTTTGGATCCCAAAAACGTACAGCACCACCTATAATTGCGAATCGAGATTGGAGGACTCCGAATGCCCGCTCTACATCTTTCCTGGCAGACTCTTGCATCATTGCAAAATGTTGTCTCTTTGCTCCTTGGGGAGAAGAAATTGTTTGAACCAGTGTTGCCCATTGCGGGTATATACCATCAGCAAGGTAATAACCCATATCGTAACTATGTCCATTAACAGTGTAGCGGATAGGGGGATCCTTACCTTGGGCAAGATCAGAAAACAAAGGTGACCGGTCTAATACATTCAAGTCATTGTGTGACCCAGGCATTCCAAAAAATGCATGCCAAATCCATAAGTCATAAGAAGCTACTGCTTCAAGAATAAGGGTTGGCTTTTTTTGATGGCCTACGTATTGACCTTGCCATGCTTTTGGACAATTTTTCCACTCCCAATGCATGCAATCTAAACTTCCCAACATACCCGGAAACCCCCGAACCTCGCCAATAGCAAGTAACCTAGCAATGTCAGTTGGTGTCGGAGATCTCAGATATTCTACTCCAAAGATTTCAATCACTGAATAACAAAATTGTTGCAAACTTTGAATCGCAGTGCTTTCCCCAATACGTATGTAATCATCAACTGCATCTGCTGCGACACCGTATGATAATATTCTCATCACTGAAGTCATTTTTTGTAGGGCAGATAATCCAACTACATGAGCTGCATCTTGTTTTTGAATAAAATATGAATTGTGTGCTTCGATTGCATTCAAAATTCGCAAATACAAAGGACGACGCATTCGAAAACGTCTCCGAAATATTGTAGCTGAATACACTGGATTTGCAGCAAAATAATCTGCAAACAATCTGTCATGACCTTGCCTTCTATCTCTGCGTATATACTTGTGACCTACAACAGAACCCCCTATTTTCTTTGAGCTATCACTTGACTTAAGAATCTGAAGCATACTACTGGTATTCTGCTCATAAGCTGCTAAAAGTGTGATCATATATTCATCATCAGACTCCTCATCAGAGGAGGAGGAAGAAGAAGAGGATGAAAATGAAGTAAATATCATGGATTTCAAAGTATCCATTATCCTCTGTTTTGTTTAAGATACAATCCTTGTGTTTAAGCTATGATCCTTGTGGAGTTGTCTGGCATATAAATAATAATGTGTTTATATAAGATTTTAGAAGAAAATAATTATTACGGGTAAACCAATGGAGGGAAAAACAAATAGGAAAAGAATTAGGAACAGAAATGAAGGGAAATCAAAAATAAATAAATAAATAAATAAAGATTACCGGTCGACTGGCCAGTTGACCGACCGGTCAACCAACCGGTCGCCCCCTACCAGTTCACATCGGTCAGTTCACGTTGGTTGGTTCAAACAGTTCAGTGGTTGGTTCAAACAGTTCAGAAAGGTTAAAAAAAAAAAATTTCCTCTAACTAGTCGACCATCCGGTTTTCCTGAATGAGATTTGACGAAGGTGAACCGTTGGAGCGTGAAATATCAAATTAAGGAAATGGCCATTTTTTAACTCAGATTTGGTGAAACATTAGGTGAACCGTTGGAGATGCTCTTATAGATTTAGATTATATATATTTTTTGTAGTATAGTTTGCAATTTGAATTTATATACATTTTATATATTGGAATTTCACTTCATTTCGTATTTTTAGTAAAGACTTTAAACAATTGGTAAAAAAATTGCAATCATAAGAATCAAAGAGAAAAGGTGCTTCTATTTACACACCATATTTTATCTCAAGACAAACCATTACTCAAGGTACACTATTAATATTTTGATAAATAAATATTTCACTTAATACACACCATAAACTTCCATATTTACCCTTACTCACACCCCATCCACAATCTACTTCCCATGTTTACTCTCACTCACACACACACCCCACCCACCTACGATATTTCCATCTCCCCCTTCATTCTCTATTTAAACCGGTAATGGAATACACTTTCTTTTCTCATCAAAGACGTCGTCGGTGGTGTGCTCAACATAGTTAGAAACAACTTCACATTGGAGATACAGTAGGTGAGTTCTCATTCGGCTTAGATTTTAGGGTTTTATGCACTTTATTCTATTGCCATGAAATTTGTATTAGCATGATTCAGTTTTGGACCGTTCGACACTGGAATTTCGAACCCCAAACATCTGGACGGTCGATTACTGTTGAACAACATGTGGTTCGACACTTGACTTTTGAACAATAGCCTTTGGTCCAGTCAATTTATGTCGAACATGTTCGACATCTTACTATCGGATGTTGAATGTTGAACACTAACAACATGTTTGATGTTGTACTGTCGAACAGTCTCTGTGTTTGGGTTTTTTTTTTTTGTCTTATTGATTTCTTTGTTGTGAATAGTAGCTAGAGGGCCAGACCAATTCCTCTGATGAAAGGGAACAGTCTCTATGTTTTAATAATTTTTTTTTCTTCTTGATTATTTATTTATTTATTTTTGTTAAATTCACTTTTCTTGAACTTAAAGCAGAGTTCCAAAAAAATGGTTAGTAGAGCTTCAAGGGCTTTTAATCTGTGTTACTTTCTATGTTTGGCCAACCTTGTAGTTATGAAATTCAAACAAGGTTGTTTAGTTCAAAGGAGAAATGCATTGGCCTACCATGTGTAACCGATAGGATCCATGCTTTTTGGTGTATAGGGTTTGCTCTTTCTGATGCCTTGTAAAGAATTTTGACTATACAAGGTTCACACTTTTAGGTGCTCTGTACAGGTTGGCCCCCTTCTAGTGGTTTGTTTATAAAAGAACTTACAAAAGGTAGATTTTAATATAAAATTAAAGATTTAAGGAATCCAAGCTTACTCTTGTTTTTTATTTATTTATTTATTTTTTTTTTGAACACCCAAGCTAATTCTTGTTGTAATGCCCCAAATTTTCAGCATAATAATAATTCAACAATCACGGCTCCTTAAGGTAAAACGGGAATAAATTCCCCACACTTGCATTACATGATCATGAGATTCATACAAATAGTTCCTCATGCGATTATACATTCGATGATTTCTAATACATGAATCTATAGCATGTAGAACATTCAATCCAAAACCAAATAAATTAACACCCTCAAGGGTTTACAATTTCCAAGACTTAAGTCTGGTTACACAAAATGGTTACTCAAACCCACACAAATATAGCCCTTGGCTTACAAACAGAGTCACAGCAAAATGAGAACGTTGTGCACTCAACACACACTTTCGCGCCCTTAGTTAGGCGGAATCACCACATCTTTTCCTGCACAAAAATCCCGTAGGGTGAGCATAAAGCCCTGTAGGAAATTCTTAACAAAGTATATACATTTTATACAAGTCTCAAGAGATGAAATGCACATGCCATGCTATATCTTTTTGAAAGTAAATCACATCTTCATCTTTAGAAAACCATCATGCTCAATGATATCTTGCAATTTCAACTGTTCAAAATTTATCAATTTAATTCAAAGGGCGGTAAATACGACTCTGGTAATCCCTAGGTTGGTGTCTGCAAGTAGGCATAATTAGCACTACCAAAACCCCACTTTACCGGTCACTAACCGGAAGGGAAGTGGTGCCTCCTCCTGCGTGTTTTCGGTCTTTCACCCTGGACACTCAAGCCAACTTAATCAATTTCATATACACCTCCTATCCGGACTTAGCAATGTATTTACCCCAAAACCATTTCAAGAAAACTTATTTCACAACATTCTTTTCTCAATACAAAAGTTTTCAAATTTAGATTCAAAGCTTAACATAATCAAATGAATTGATATGCCAATGTAACGATTATCAATGCAATGTAACATTTCTTCCATGCTCAATTCTTCCACACAATATTACCATTGTGATCACAATTCCCAATCCTCTTTTCAATGCAATTTCACAAGATGAATATATATACTTTTATTCTAATTCATCCAATGGATAACATATTTCTCACATTTCGAGCATTCTCAACAATTTAGTTATTTCAAGACTATATCAATATTTTGGACAACAACTTCCAAAATCACAATTCTCATATTTCATGAAACTCGTCATTTATATAAATATAAATAAGAAATTTTCCAAAACATTCATTCATTTTGGCTTACAAAAGAAACTTGGCCATGACATCCGTGGATTCTTAAGATCTTTTAAAAACCCCCAATTTCTAGGTTTTCTCACCACAACTATACTCCTCCAAAACATTTGAAAGAATCTCACCAAAAACATCTTTCTTCAATCAATATAGTTCAAAACCCTCAAGTGATTATTTAAAAAGGAATAAGGGGTAAACCCACTTTCAAAATCACTCATCTTCTTGAGCCAACAATCAAATTTCAAAACTATCAAAGCAGGATTTCTAAAATCATCTAGATCTTGCAAATATATATATATATATAACTCTAAGAAAATCCCTACCTCAAGTTTTGAAAAAGAAATGAGATTAAATCCCCAAAATCAACGGTGTCGAAACTTGATCTTTACTGCACACAATGTAGCTCTCGAGGAGTTCCTCAACTTTGGTGAAGGAACTATGGGCAAAACTCTAAGGGATTTAAAGAAATCAATGTTTTGATCTAATTTGGTGTAGGGAAATGTAGAGAGAAGGGAGAGAAAAGGGATTTTTAGAGAGAGAGATATATACAGAAGTGAGATACATTCTACCCCAAAGAGAAAGAAAAGACAAATTTTCAGACTCAAACAGGCATGCACGTGCAGCCTTCATCCACCACATGTGCAGCCCTTCTCCCGCACCTGCACTCCCGCACTTGCATATAATGCAGCCTTGAACTCCACCCTTCCCTATTTTCCGCATGTGTGGCCCCTCTCCCGCACGTGCGGCCCGAGGCCCCGCACGTGTGGCCCTCGCCCTCCAGCCTAAAAAATCCTCAGCTCAACTCTAGACACTCCGGACCCGACCTCGCACCCTCCGAAACAAGTGAAATACTCAGGATCGAAATAAACACGAACGATAGATTTTTGGGAGGAAGTCACTGCTGGAAATCGGACTTTTAGTGGTGTTTAAAAAACGCCGCCATATGTATCAAAAACGCCCCTAATTCCTTTTGTGGCGTTTAGTACCAAACGTCGAAGCTGCGGCCGTCGCTGTAGCTTTGCGACGTTTTAAAAATGTCGTGATATTAGTATAGGAGGTGTTTTAAAAAACGCCGCCAAATGTCCCACTATACACACGCTGACGTCACCAACAATATTTAGCGACGTTTTTGAAACGCCGTCGTATCTGTTTTAAAAATATAACCGTTATTGTTGAGGGTTTAGGAGGCGTTTGTAGAAACGCCGTCATATCTCTCTCTTTTTTTTTTTTTTGGTTTTGATATTGTGCTAATTTTATTTGATTAAATTAAAAAGAATACCTGTAAGAAAATATTGAATTTGGTTTCTCATGCAATTAATAAAAAAATACCTGTAATAAAACTAACATACAAAATATTAACTCCCATTCAAATACCTGTAATAAAACTAACATATAAAATAATAACTCCCATTCAAATAACAAATGAAGCATTAATTCAGTTTCTCATTCAAAAAAAAACTAACAAACCGTTCTTAAGTAAGAGACTACAATTTGTAAAATTTTGATTCCAGATCTGCTAAAATGAAAAATCCATCCATCTTGTCATAAAACATAACCCACCAAACTCAATTCTTATCTCAAAACTGCCACAAAAAGTAAATTAACTCCTCTTGAAACAAAACAATTAGATAAAAATAGTATACCTACGACAAAACTCAAAGGCAGAAAAATCTCACTAGAAGACTCCTAACCACTTTGAGAAGTTTTCAAACTCGGTGTAATCGCTGTCGGAGATCATAGTCTGGTACCATGCCTTTCTTGCAGACTTGCTTTTGGTAGCCTCTTCCTGTTAATGATGAAAAGGTCAAAATTATTCATTTAGAAAAAAGGATCCAAATGAGGCCAATTGTCTTCATATAAGTTTCTATGCACTGAATGTTATTGACAGAACTGCAATTCTCATAAATAAACTGCAAGAAACGGCCAATTATCCCAACCACCAATATCCCAAAACCAAAAGTTGGGATTTGATAAGCAACATTTTGACTGAAGATAAAGAATCTTCTACAGCCATAAACTGCACTGAGCACCATTAATAGAGGATATAACCAACAGGTGTAAACAATACAGACTAGCCACCAATATCATGTATAATATAACCAATAAGAAACATGACACTAGAAAATTGAAGGGAAATGTAAATAACATGTAAGCTAAATATTATTCACATTTTGTTTCCCTTTTGAACTATTGTTGACTTAAGAGCTTTTATATATGTCTTAAGTTGTGAAACATTGAAAATGTTCTGGTTTATTGGAAGTATGTTTTGGAACTTGCCTCATATGGAAGTTGAATGTAACATTGTATATGTTGAATATATTGTTGAAATTGGAAAGATAGTGCATAATGTTGATGCATGTTGGAAGTACATATGTTGTTTACATATTGTGAAATGTCTCTTGTTAAAGGGATGGGATGACCGGTGATGGGTCGAATTGTTGAATGTTAAAATGTGTAACATTGTTTTAAATGGAGGAAAACTTGTTTTTGAAAACTTGTGTGTAATTTCGGGGACGAAATTCTTTAGGGGGGGAGGTTATAGCGATCCCGAGTTTACCCTTGTTATACAGTGATCCGGACATGTGTCCGTGGATGTTGGTAGTTGTTTATTATTTTGTTTACATCCTTTTAACTTCGTAAATTGAGTTATAGGATGTGTTGACAAGGTTTGTTACAGGTTGGTTGAGTTTAGAAACCAAAACTAGTTGCCCAGATTTTGGCTTGTACGCTCGAGCGGGAGTTTTGGCGCTCGAGCGGAGATTACACCCATCCAGTATTTTTCCTGTGCAGCGTTGTACGCTCGAGCGTGGTATTGGCCGCTCGAGCGGGGTTGTCTGAGTGACGCTTGAGCGTAGAGTTGGAAGCTCGAGCGGAGGCCTGGTTCTGTATAGATGCTGGGAGAGTGCATCCGGCGCTCGAGCGGAAGTTTCGACGCTCGAGCGGGAGTCTGTGAGTGACGCTCGAACGGGGTGTTTTACGCTCGAGCGGGAGACTGGGTTTAAGTCCCGAAATTGTGACTTTTCAAATCACTTTCTACTTTCTTTTCTCTCTCTTACTTTTCCAAAAACACCATTGTTGAGCCTCTCACTCTAGACTCTACCTTCTCTCTAGGTTTTGATCTAGTAGGAGTGATTTGTTCACCTTTGGCCTTTACAAAAAAGTTGTTGATCGTCGAGCGCTTCATTTTAATCTGAAAATCTCGGGTTTTGGAGCACGTTGGGTTTTGTTGTCTTCTCCTTTGGGACTTCGAATTTGAGGTAGGGATATCCTACTCCTCTCTATGGATTTTGTCTTTAAGTTTTAGTATTTTGAGATGTTGGGTTTGGTTGGGTAATTTCGAGAAAGTTTGGGGCTTTTGTGTAATTTTACAAAAGTTGGGGTTTTATTTATGATAAACCTAGATGCATGTTTGGCATAGAGAAATGGAATAAAGGTTGAGTCATTGATGAAAATGGGACCTAAGGGTCGTAATGTTAATTATGGGAATTAACCTAATTATATTGTTTGATTAATTGGGATAATTAATTGTGAGAAATGAGGAGATGAAATGTTGATTGAATATCCATTGTGCATTTATTATCTGTTTAGAAATAACTGCTTTGGGCTATCGGTGGAGGATAGTCGTGATTGTTGTAGACAATGCATGATGATTAGGCAAACGGAAACTAATCAATGGAGTGTGTCATGGAATTTGACGGTTGATTGAATACATTAACTGTATGTATTGAATGATTGTATATAGAACCAATGTGTTTGTATACGTTATGTGTAGAGGAGGAGATGGGGGATGTACTCCGCGGTTTAGGGGAAGATAGGGGATGCACCTCTAAACCGGATAGTGTTGGGAGAAGATAGGGGATGAACTCCGTAGATACAGCTCATATGCTTGTCTAGAGAAGTGAAGATAGAGCTCATATGCTTATCTTTGTGAAGTGTGGATATAGCTTATATGCTTATCTGTGTATATGGGATATTGTTGTTATACATATCTGTTGAGAATGTGGATACAGCTTATATGCTTATCTGTGAATGTGGGATATAGTCTTTATACATATCTGTTGAAATGATGATAGAGCAAGTATGCGTGTCTGTTGAAAAAGGGAAAATGAAAGGTAACTTAGACTCATAAGTCGTATGACATAAATATGTAATTTATGTGAATGTATCAGTGTTGGCCATCTATCAATTGCTAATCTTTTAGTCATTGTTCATGGTTGGTTTAGTGTATTTCTACTGGGCTGTGGCTCACCCTATATGGGAACATCATTTTTAGGTACAAGCAGCATGCCACCTCCAAGGACGTAGCTTGGGAGGCTAGAGGCAGGCGGACTTTTGTTGTTTTGTTCTTTTGATGTATTACATGTAAATCCAAGCCAAGGGCTTAACGTGTATGAGTTAGTACTCTTTTGTTGTAACCAAGTGTTAACTTGGAAAGCTGTAAGCCCATAGGGCATTTGCTTTTGTTGTTAACATGTAATACTTTTTGTAATGAAACTCAGATGAATAGAAGAATGTGGACTTTTATTTATCAATGCATGCCTTTATTAACGGGTTTAATGTTATTATTTTGAGGGCGTTACAGATTAATAAGTATAAATCTACATTTTTACCTTGTTACTTCTTCTTTTTCTTCTTCTTCTTCTTATTCTTCTTCTCTTTCTTTGATAGGTGAACCTATATTTAATAAGAGCAAGTATTGTAATTAATAAGATATGCTATTTGTCAAAAAAGCTTTTGATTAAATGATTGCTCACCTCTTAGGATGAAAATGCAAGAGATTGTTGTTGATGTGACATTGGCCGAACAGTAGGATGACTACTAAGTGAATCCACAACATATCATTCAATAAGAGGCTTAAGTTGTATATTAGCTCTAGGCAATTTAAAGTAATAACTAGTAAAAATAATAAAATACCTGCTGCCTATATAATGGGTTTGATGGTGCAACAACTGGATCAACGGGCACGCCTGCAGCTTGCAATTGAGATTCCAAAAACTGAATTCGTGACTGAAAATCTGTGCGTATAGCCTGAATTTGTTTCTCCATTACTTCATTCATCTTCAGCTTGAACTGCATTTGATACTGTTGAAGTTGCTCTTGAACTTGTTCCTGAACTTGAGTTTGGAAGAGACGATTCTGCTCTTGTGACCGCCTATATCCACCTCCAAAAACATCAGTGGGTGACGGTCCCAATCCAAACGTCCGAACACGGCCAGGTCGCTCTGGGCCCATAACTTGTATGAAGATTTGCTCCTGTAATGCTGCAGGGTCAGTAGAAGATCCCTCCATGTGCTCTGTTAACTCATTCATTTGAGTCTGCAAGTTTGAATTCAATAATTAGCCTCCAATATAAATATAAATCATGTTAAAAGTCCAAAGATAAAGTAGTATCACATACCATAACCTCATTAACTGAATCACTATTTGACGTCCCATCTTTCATGTATGCGGCCATCCACACCTGTGACTGACTAGCAGGAACCTCATTGTTCTTTTTTGTCTCCTATAAATGAAAGACAACCAAAATCTTAAGATAAATAAGAACCAAAGTTTCCATTTAATACTTTGAATGTCTTAGTTTTTAATGCATTATTTCATATTTCTTCACTACATAAAATGAAGAAGAATTTGCAATACATAAGATAAAACTGTCCTAAATACACTGATCACAGCTCAGATATCTGTCCAGTTAAGGATACACATGAAGTACACTCATGTTCAACATAACAGAATATCATGCAACAGACTGAAATGGAATGCTACACTGAATTCAATCAAACATACCTTTGGGATGAATCGGTAGGGTTACAGAAAATGCAAGAGCTGAATGTGTCAATGAGTGCACATGTTTGTGGTACAATATTTTGACTAGTGACAAAAAAGAAGTACGAAAGCAAAGCAAATGACCTAGATAGGAGCCAGATCTACACATACAACTCTCATCCAAGAGATGCACACAAATGCGGACAGGAATAATTTGATCCTAAAACCGACTCCTTGGATAAATGGTTAAGCGGCGTATTTGGCGAAATTCTAGAGGATGGAGAATCATGTATATGCCTAATTGATTGTAGCTTCTTTGTTTTCTCCCTCCACTTTTGGATGTGATAAAAAATTAACAAACTTTGAGACATAGTCTTCAAACTTTGATAGAATAATTATACCTCCAGTCGAACTACTGAGAAAGGCTTTGGGCTTGTTCTATGATGTAATGTCTTCTTCTTCCGGATTTTTCTATTCTTCTTGCTTGATTTCTGTCAAATATGAAATTTATTTAAGATGTTATAAAAAATTATCATATATAAACATTTTTTCACATAAATAAAATTTTACCGACGCACTCTGAGTGCCCCAATAGTAGACCAAAGCCCGCCACTGATCCTCATGTACTCTATCTGGTCGATGAGCCAACCGTTCTGCATCATTCTTGAAGGGTTTGTATCCCATTGTTTTCACTCGACTTTTCCAATCTCTCCATTTCTTTCCAAATGAAGGCATTATTGTTCTCTTCATGGATTCATCTGCATCCGTATGAGCCTGCATTATAATTATATACACTTGTAATATGCAATGTCAACTACACTTGTAATATGCATTTCATATGGAATACAATTGTAACTTATTTCATATTAAATATCCATATATACCTTTATCTCCCTCCATATGTTATCTTTGTTTTGTTTTGGAACATAATGCCAAGTCGTAAAAGTGAGTGCTGCAAGCCTCCCATCTCGTGCCAAAACGCCCAAATGTGAAGCAAGGGATGTGTGTCCTTCAACTACTTGATTCAACTCATTTGGAACAACTTTTAAAATGCCATCTTCACTAGTACCCCATTGACCATGCACATATGTGGGACCCCTTGTCTACTTTTGTGCGGCTTGACTTGAGCTAGGACCTACAAAACACAAAAATATGTATAGGTAGTGGTTATTTCGTACTAAACATTCATAGAAATTACAATGTGGCATTTCCACAAATAGAGGTAAAAGCAAGTCAGAATTTGTCGAACTAACACTTACAAGAGTCACATGAATCGAATTGTGAATTGTTCTCTGCAGAGCTCATTAAAATGTTGCAGTTTTTATATTGGGTAAACATATAATAACATTGTATTCAATTTCTGTCTGCAGTCAGAAATCTACTACAGATTCCCCATCAACACCAATAACTACACCTACTACTACCTCTACTACAACATCAGCAGATGGCTCAGGATCCGAAACAATGTACTGTAGCATAAACAAATTCATGCTCACAGAAACATTACATACTTTACCATTGAAAGTAAAGCATGGCCAACCTACAGTCATTAAGCATACTCAACAAGAACATCAATACATAACTCTTTTCACAAACCAAAAAAAAAAAAAAAAAACCTCTATTCTGTCCTTCGAGCTATCAAAAATCAAGATGACTAAAATTCTCCAGGCAGCTACATTTACCACTATTTTGAGTAGTTGATGTTCAGAATAGTTCACAACAATTTACAACTAAGGCTGTGAATGAAATAGGCAATAAATAGTCGTCCTAATTCACAATTTAGAGCCTCAAAAACAAAATATATATTTTATACTCCCAAACTTACATTCATCAGAGACAGGGTGCCAATGTAAGTCACCTTAGGTTGTGTTTGGATCATGGATTTAGGTAGAAATTTAGAAAGAAAAAGGAAAAAAAGTAAGTGAAATATAACTATATTTCATTCACATTTCACTCATATTTTTTCCTTTTATTTTCCAAATATCTATCCAAAACCATGATTCAATCATAGCCTTAGGGTACCCACATGACAGCATAAAACTATCAATTCTATATCAACATAATTATGTTGTTGGGTAATTAAACTAAACTACAACCAATCAATAAAGGCATCTTCCAAACTAATTGGGCCACAAAACAATTCCTAGTTCACGGGGTCAGCTAAAACTGAAAAGTTATTAATTTTGTCTAATCATGATACGTTTCATGCCTGTTTCCCATTCATATTGACACTAAATCATGTTTTGTACCTCCTGCCCTAACTGACGCGTCAATGAATCCATTTGGTTTTGTTTTCTTTACAAGCTGAAAGTTGATAGTAATAAAAATAGAAACTAAAAACATCTATTACCTAACTTCTTGATAATCAACTCTTTTCATATTATTAAAGTATTTTGTCTCATAAACTGTAAGCAAAAAGTGAACCAAACACCATGGCATAGATTCCCAATTTAAAGAGAAAAAAAAAAGAAGGTTAGTGGTCCCAATATCAAGCGACACCAGGTGGGATCCCTGTGATGTATAAAGTTCATTCACCTCGGTTATAAAAGTTGATATAACATAATTCTATAATGGAGCAGAGTTTGATTACTTATTTCAAATTGTTCAGATCCATGTCCCATAAACTGCATACCAAGAAAATAACTGGAAATAACCAATAATTTTATTCTTCTCTTCAGTGGCAAGTAATTAATAGATCAACTCTGCAACCTCCTCTCATAGGTTACACACATTGGGAGCATAACAATTTCTAATTCTAACCATCCAAAGGTATATCATCAAGCATTTTCCTTTATTTATAGCACACGTGTCTGTGCAAGAAAACTTCGCTTGGGATAATCTACACCATTTTATGAAGAAAGGCATTATCCCTAAAACACGGAATTCATAACGATTAGCACATCGCCTCCAAAGCTACATTTTATTTTTCCTCTGTCAATAAGTTCAAGTATAGTTTATGGTGTCTTCCTTTAAACACACATAATATGCATAGGTTCAAAGAATGGAATCATTTAGATAGAACTGCAGATCTAACTCAAAAACACCATAAGAAAATATCAAGCAAAGTTTATACATACCAGCTGAAACAGAGCCACGTGATGTACTACTGCTACGTGATGTGGTAGGAAGACTGCCTGGTGGATGCCATGATGTCGGTGGATCGGGTATGACTTTCATCTTGAGTGTGGTCTGAGTCTCATCTGAACTAGAACTACTAGAGCTTGATTGCTCACTTTCACTAGAAAAATGGTCGGAGCTAGAACTCATAGATAATATCTATAAAAAAAACTACAAACATAAGAGTAAGGACATGATAATCTATAAATACCTACTGCATTCAAAACAAAATAAGAGTACATGAAAGGTAAAAATGGCCATTTAAAGAAAACTACAAAGGTACAAAAGCAAAGATTTTATTAATATGAATATCCATACAAATGTAAAAGTGAATATGCGGCCAATTACAATATCATATCAGTTCTTCATCATCTTCAAATTGCGCCTCTGTCGATGCTTCAAGAGGTCCAATAGTTTCATCAACAGTTGTTCCATCAATACCTTGCCTAACCCAATCCATGTCCTCCTCACAAGTGAAGGAAGCTACATCTAACTCTTGATCACCAAATCCTTCCACTTCGTTGTGATGTAGTCCTTCATCAATAGTTGGTTGTTCTCCACACACCTCATACAAGTCTCTAGGTTTCATCTTGAGTACAACATTCCAATCTTCATCAACAGAATCACTAACATACAAGACTTGTTGTGCTTGAGATGCTAGAATGAATGGCTCATCACTGTCTTGTTTCTTCGCATATAACAAGTGATTGAAATTAACAAGTATAAAACCAAAATCATCTTGCTTGAGTCCCTTATTGTTATCAATCCAGTTGCACATGAATAACATGTATCTATGGTCATGTGAGTAATACAATTCAATAATATCTGTCGCATGTCCATGGTACGCTACATCACCTTCCACTGGATTAATGTCTTTCTCACTTGCATAGCTAGAAGTCTTTGCCTTCACCATAACCCCACTATTCTGAGTTTTTCTTCTCAACTCACAACTCTTAGTATGATACCTAGTACCATTAATTATATACCCATTAAATCTGGTGGCCTTTTGGCTGGGTCCCAAAGCCAAAATTTTAATCTCTTCTGACAACGCTACATGTTCAGTAGCTAGTAGCTCAACAACCTATTTTTAAAAGAAAGTTATCAATATTAAACATCAATTAACAACTTCAAAAATATAGAAGCACATGGATTGCAAAAATATAGAAGACTTGTGCTTGACATGCACTTACATGAGAATTGAACCATTTGGGAAACTCATCATTGTGCTTAACATGCACTTACACAACCATGGTGGCAAATTGTATGGCATTATAATAACTGGCCAACTGCTATGAGAGACATTCATTGCCTTGAATGGATTGAATCCATCCGCTGCTAAACCCAGTCTGACATTGCAAGGCTCACTCGCAAACTTGGGATACAAATTATCAAAATTTTTCCAAACTGGAGAGTCAGCGGGATGTCTCATTTTGCCGTCATCAATTCGGCCCTCTGCATGCCATCTCATTAAAGAAGATGTTTTGGATGACATAAACAATCTTTGAAGCCTTGGAATCAATGGAAAGTATCTAACAATCTTATGTGGAATTCTTTGTTGCTTCTTCTTAACATCATTCTCCTCCCCCTCGAACTGCTTCTATCTAGGCATATGACACACTATGCAATCATCCATACCAGCTGTTTCCTTCCAATATAGTGAACAATCCCTTGGGCATGCATGTACCTTATGATAATCGAGGCCCCAGTCCCTAAGAAGTTTCCTAGTTGCATAAAATGACTTCGGCAAAGTTTCACCCTTTGGGAACGAATCCTTCAAAAGCTCGAGCAACATCGTGAAAGACTTGTCACTCCATCCACTAAGGCACTTGATGTGCAATAACCGAACAATAAATGAGAGTGTTGAAAACTTCTGACACTCAGGATACAACTCTCTTCCGGCCTCTTTCAATAAATTGAAGAATTTTTCGATTTTCTCATCTGGACCTTGTTTAATACCAGAACTTATAGCCTCGTGAATAAAGCTTGGTGGAGGAAGTCCAAATCCTTCGTATAGCATTTCATAAGTTTCATCACCATCGTTCGAATCAGTTTGCCCGACATTCACATTGTGTGGCACAGGCGATGACAAATTCTCCCCATGAAAAATCCAACTGATGTAACTTGGAAGAAACCCGTTGATCATTAAATGTTCCCCTAACAGGCCTTTCTCCACCAATTTGCATTACGACACCGTTTACATGGGCATGTGACTTCATTCAACAACGGCTTATTTTCACATGCAAATTTAATAAATTCCTTAACCCCTTGTATGTATTTCGGGTGCAACCTATGTTGATTTATCCAAATTTTATCCATCTGATTCTCTCTTACACTACAAATGTCACTGCCAAATCAACAAAGTTCAAAATTACCGTTCCATTTTAATTAATCTTAACCTCAATTAAGTACCTTAGAATGCATGCAATATGACATCATTCACCTCTAACTGGTCTCTAATATGTTGGTTCATCCTACTTTCCCATTCAGGAATGCACAGTCTATATTGTAAAAAGCAGCTCATACCGCTCTGCTCATCTCTAATGAAATTTTGGCAGCATCTCCCCATGGTTCTCCAAATACACGACATAGACTAGGTGTACTGTTACACCTTGTCTAGTATGCACTCGGAGAACACAAGGAGTTGCTACACGAAATCTCTACGAGATGGACTATAAGCAGTAGAACTACTAATTACAATACAGACTTGTGCTCCTGAACTGTCCAACTAGACAATCCAAGAAGATCTTCATTAAAGATGACTAGGTATCTCTAATGAAGATTCTTGGACGGGTCTAAGGCTATTTATGCATGCATGCACCATTAATGATTGCATCCCAGTGGTGCAATCTAAATTAGTACTATCAAGCATACTAGAAACATTTCTAGTATGAAGCATATTAATCAAGAAACCAAAAATTTCTACAATGTTCTTGATAGATTATGATAGATTCAAGAAATACATTGCTCTCTTAAATCAATCAATAATGGAATAATTTTGGCAGGAACTCATGGATGTGGGAAGTTCAAACCCACTACCCAAACCAATAAGTGTACCAAAGTTCGAATACTTCTAATGATGATGATGATGATGATTCAGAAAACACCAAAGAGCAACCACTAAATGAGGAATCACATTCACAATCACAATTACAATCACAATCATATTAGTTGAGGAATCACAATCACAATCACAATCACAATCATAATCACAATCATAGTTATCCACGTTAATAACTATGAAGAAAACTTGTTTGAATTGAAGACCAAACTTCACCATATAATACTACAAATCAAGACAAAGTTACATGCAAGACAATTCCTTCACATGCTAGCTAGATGATTATTTATTTATTTATTTATTTTGGGTCAAATAACACTCCAAATGAAGTTAATTGTATCCTACACTCTCTCAAATTAATCTATCATGACATTATAAAATTAGAAATTAATTAAAGGGTTAATTAGTAAAATGTCTATTCTTATATGGTCATGTGTTATCCAAGATTAATTTTTCTTTTTTATTTTTTCTGATAAGGATATGTTTTGAAAAACTATCAAAATTGAAAAAGGCATTAGCAACAGTGAAGTAAACATAAATACATCACAAGAGGTATTTTGTCCATTTTAATTAAATTGATGAAATGTAAAGTTCAAGAATGAAATAAATTTAAATTATTTATTATTAACTATAAATAAATTTTGAATAAATAATTATAAATATGTAGTAATGTTGTATCCAATGTGCACTGAACTTAGAAGCATGCTATGAGTATAAATGCAGCTTTGATGAAACGTTGAGACAGAGAAAGAGAGAGAGAGAGAGAGAGAGAGAGAGAGAGAGAGAGAGAGTCAACGAAACAGTAAAAAGAGTTTTGATTTGAGAGTGCAGTTTCACTAAAATGAAAGATCATTGATTGGCTGCCGCTACACCACTTAATTAGATAGAACAGAACAGCTTCTAGCCCTTGTACTACTCACTTCCATCATCCATATTTCATCATAAAATAATAAATTCTTTTACTTGTTGGTTGATCCATACAGATAAAGGTAAAACCCTTTTTCAACGAACCAACCAACCCTTCTTCCAGTACTTACTAACCTGATACCAACCAGTAGAATCATCTATCAAATTCGTCTTACAATAGAGAAGAAAAGAAAACTTCGGCAATCATGAAAAGACATCTAAAAGGGTTAAAGTAGACATACTATTGAAGGTATTTCATTTGGGCCTACCCTCCTAGGAAAGAACATCAAAAACCATATCATTTAAAAGGGCCAGTGTTGTCAAATTTCGGTTTCTTTTACATCAGTGTACTCTAATACAAGCCATTCATGAAAAACATTAGTTGCAGCATGCACAGTAGGATAATTTTTCAAAAAGCTTTGGAACAGGAGAAAAAATAACAAGGAGAAACATGGAATTGAAAGTAAAAACAGAGAATTAAATGAGGAATGAAAAACAACATGACAATGATTCAAGTAGAGAGAACAAAAAACTAGAGGAGTAATCATTGTTAACTCGGCCTCAACTGTTGAGGAATAGGACAAGTTCATACTGCTGCTCATTTTTGCAAGTGCAAAGCTCTGTTGCATTAATGTTTGCAACAAAAAGAGAGCATTTTTGTTAGTTACTAAGAGTTGTCTATTTGCCACTTCCAGAATGAAAATGACTAGAAACAGAGTTGACTGCTTTCAACCCAATTTGTTGCTTCAAAAGTAAACGTATCAAGCACCTTAGCTTAGAAAAAGAAACAACCATATTTAACTACATAATGTGAAGCCATCTAAAACAAAAGATCATATTTAAGTCTTCTGGTGAGGAAACCCTAAATCAAGGTGTCCTTCTCCATTTGATGTATTTTCTCCTCTAATTCAGTTGATGTACAAAAAACCAATATGAATTTGTTTTGGGGGTAGTTTCTCAATTTCCATGCTTTCTATGAAGGGAGTCTATTAGTCCCACCCTAGCTTTTAACATCTTTCCCTGGAGGGACTATTGCTTCATATCACTACCACCATATGATGAAACTGTAACAATTTTTTTTTGTACAAAAGCAGTAGCAAGGTCCTCCACAATAAATTCTTTCCCATAAGAACTTTCTGCTGTAAGGTAGAAATAATTTTTTATGTTTTAAAATAACCATCTATGTATCAATGTCAAGCTCTTATAAGTTATAACCCTAGGCAGCTCAAACCAACATAATAGCATCTTAATCCTAATTAAAAACACAAAGCACAAGCAAGTGATGGCCAGCCTCCACCATTTGAGAATGTATGATAAACAAAACCATTAACCTTTAAATTATCAATCTGCTAATTTTTCAAAGTAGAAAACATACTTGATTAGACCAAGCATATCTAATTTGATAAAAAGGCCAGATCGGCTGTACAAAACCATTAACATTTAAATTATACATGCAAAATGTACAACAAATCAGCTTGTAAAATCAAAGCAACAACAAATTCAAGTGAATTGTGAGTAAAATTGAAATCAAAGGGTGCAGAGCAAGCTATAAATCAAAGTTATGACATACACAAATCAAGCACAATACCAGTTCAGCTTGAGAGAGAGAAAGAGAGAGAAAGAGAGAGAGAGACAATAGAGCTCACCGATCTGAATCGCTGAGATGAAATTTGATTTCGATTTCAATTTCGAGAGAGAACTTTGAAATGGCTCTGATGAATCACTGATCTGTTTCGCTGAGACCGAGCTAAATCTCTGAATCTCTAAATCATAGAGCTAAACTGACAGAGATAATTAGGGTTTAGACAGCACAGAGAGAGAGATAGAGAGGGGGGGGAGAGAGAGAGAGTAGATCACCGATCTGAATCGATTTTGAGAGAGAACTTCGAAATGGCTCTAATGAATCACCGATCTGAATCGATTTTGAGAGAGAACTTCGACATGGCTCTGACTTCGATTTTGAAAGATCTTTGACAGCGCAGAGAGGGTGAAAAAGAGAGAGAGTGCGAAAGTGAGAGTGGGAGCGCGAGAGTGAGAGTGAGATTTTCGCTTATACTTGCTTATCATATTCAAAATAAAGGTGAAACAGGAGCGGAGGAGGGCGTTGAACAAAAACCATTCCAAGGCATTTAAAAAACGTCTTTGTTTCTTGAAACGGCGCCGTTTCAATTACAGAAAAATAAGACGTTTACAAAACGCGTTAAATATTAGAAACAATGGCGTTTTAAAAAACGCCGTTAAAAAAACGCCACCTAACCCCATATTTCCTGTAGTGAGTTTTCAAAACAAAGAACGAACCCAACAGTTGACAAGACCACACTTAAAGCTTGACATTCTAACGAAAGTAAATCCAACATAACTCAAGAGAACGAGGCGAATTACGTACTGGTCATCACACTTGTTGTCACCAATTATCATGGTACCCAAGGCTTAAGGAATATTTTCAACTTGGTAAGAATGGTTGAAGTGGCTAAGACACCTTTAATGCTGTATGATTACTCTTATGAAAAATCTGACATGCAAAGGCATCTTTTCTGCCACGATTGAAAAAATTATTAGATTGGCTAGAGTTACCTCCTTGTTTGCTAGGGCTTTTAGCTTATTTCCCCCAGTAGACTGAAAGCCACCCCTAGTTCTATATCTGTCAACACTGTCACTACTAGTTTTGTGCCTACTAGTATTTTCATTTTGAATAAAGCCTTTTCATTTAGAATTCAATCCATTTTGTGTGTTATTCTTTCTGTGATTTCACCACAATTAGGCTTTTTGATCCATAAAACTGTTTGAGGTAGACTTGGACCATGAAGTTTAGTATGAGCTTCATGTCTCTAGAGAAGAGGAATAATATCATGATAAGAATAGGAGGTTTGAGCATTGTGGTTACAAAATTGTCATATTATGGACAAGGCCTTGAACTTCCTAATGTATTCATTTGTAAAGTTTGTGCCTTTATGAAGAAGGGATGTTTGCTGCATTAATTGTAAAGGCTTCTACACAATAGGTTTTCATAGTTGCGACAATTCTGAACTTAAAACACGTAAATGTTCTTGCTAGCATGAGTTAGCATTATCACTAACAGAAGCAAACCTTCAAAAAAAATCTCATGACAATTAATTTGACAAATATGTTATCTTCAACCACATAGCCAATCCATGTTAAATATGGAAATTTCTACAAAAACCAACTGTTATAGGAATAATTTCACAACGCAACTCACATTTTTTTAAAAAAACTAAAAAGTTTGCTGTGTTTTATAGTTTCAAAAATTGTTTCTACACAAAAGTAAAAATGATGGGTTATATCAAACATAAAGAAACAAGAATTTGAATGATTGTGAGTATTTTAACATAAATGATTTGTGTTCCTTCTATTAACTTTATTGTTTTATGTTTCATTTTTAGAAATGGATAACCCTTCGCGTATTCCACCCACTGCCTCAGAGAGACGACGTCGTGCATTAACAAATCCTGCTCGTGGTCAAGGTTAAGGTCGAGGTCAGGATCGGGGTGATGATATTGTGTTGGAAAAAGCACCTCAAATATTGGAAGAGGATGTGATTGGTAATGGTTCAGGGGAAGGTGATGATGCTGCTGATGTTGATCAGGCTAAGGAGGTACTCGCTGGTCCGTTTCTTGGGGGCCCATCAGATCCATCAGTGCTGAAGAGCTTCAAGGCACATATTGCAGCAGCTATATGGGAGCATAAGGTAGTATATATATATATATATATATTAAATGTTTGTTTCATTTAATTATTTATTGAACCAAATTATTTATGTAAATTATTATATACCTTGCAGGAGAGGAATCTCTTAAGGTGTTATAATCATGCGTCCAAGATTCTTGAGTGGCGGTGGTGGTCAAGAATCGACAATAGAAGGTTTAGAGACATTGTGCAACAGTCAGGCCTAACTACTTTGGTCCATTGCACATATTGGTTCGTGAATAGGATTGTCATATCTGTAATTGTTGAGCGATGGCAACCAGAGACAAATACTTTCCATTTGACAGTTGGTGAGATGACAATGACATTGGATGATGTGGGTACCATCTTGGGAATCCCTATCACAGGTAGATCAGTTAGTGTTGCAACTTGATAGATCAACAGGCACATGCACTTGTGGTAGATGCCTTGGGAGTTGATAATGCTGAAGCAAATGAGGAGCTATCATCTGCTAGAGGACAATCAGTGAAGTTGGAGTGGTTACGAAGCAAATTCAGTGGTTGCAAAGATTCAGACACCAAGGAATCCATAGCATGTGCCACCGGAGCGTATTTGCTATTTCTATTGGGATGTACATTGTTCAACGACAAGAGTGGGACGAGAGTTCTTGTTGTGTACTTGTAGTTGTTGATGGATCTGTCTGATATTCATACATATGCTTGGGATGCAGCTGCATTGGCATATTTATACCGCCAGTTAGGATTTTCCACGAGATTAGCTGTTCGACAGATGGCTGGTTACGTGACATTGTTGGAGGCATGGATTTATGAGCATTTTCGGCCATTTAGACCTCACCAAAACATGGAATATACTGTACAATTGCCTCACGTGCATTGATGGACTCCTCGTCAGGAAGCTAGTTCAATGATATCACACCTACAGGCGTTACGGGAGGAGCTTGACAGATTGGCATTTGATGAGGTATACCAATTAATATTAGTTTAATTAAGTTTTCTCAATACATGTCACTCATCAAGATTTCATTTGTGTTTCTCTCTTAGGTTACTTGGGATCCATAGCGAGATTGTCATCAATATCACCTATGTCATGAGATCACATTATATACTGGTTGTTTGAAGTGTTTGGATGCAGTTGAACCCTATCATCCTGAAAGGGTTCTTAGATAGTTTGGTAGGATTCAGACCATCCCACTTGCGCCACTCAACCCTATTTGTGCTATTAGAGGTGTCATAGCAGGCCGATATAGAGTGATGTATCAGTGTCTTGATCAGATATGGGAGAGTTGGGATAATCATGTTTTATCTGCTCGGAGGAGGAGTACCTTAGTCAGATGTCCAGCTGATTGTGTTGATGGTTACATGCAGTGGTATACAAGCATCACACACTTATATATCCAGAACCCTATACATCGGTCTGGTTTTAACCCACATGCACAGGATAGTCGATCTGATGTGCAGGATGCTGAGGTATGACAATATTGCGCACACATCGTTTACATTTTTTTTTTAAGATGGCACGTGCTAATTACAATTGTATTTGTTCTTAATACAGCGTATTGATCACGCACTACGGATTGTGCATCCTATCATCGAGGCGGGCCATGATGCTAGTGTCCCTGAGCTAGATAGGTTATATGAGGCCATTGAGAGGATGACATGTGTTCTTCAGGGTCAACAAATCGATGAGGCTGGACCTAGTTCTATTCCATTTCGAACATACAATCGTAGGAGACGAGTAGATGACAGGTAGTTGGTTTTGTGGTAATCTTGTTTTGTTTTTTTGTCATGGAAAAGAAGTACTCTTTTGATGTTTTTGTTGTTTTGTAATGAACAAGAATTACTCTACCAATATTTTATAATGAAAAAGTATTCAGGGTTTATATTTTTGGTAATGAACAGGAAGTATTATGCCAATGCGTTTGGTATACCGCAATGGACAAGTAGTACATATTGCATTAAATTAACTCAAAGCTTAATCCAACTCAACTATTTAAATGCTAATCATTAAAAAAATGTATCAATAATTATTTGAATTGCATAACTATAACTCAACTCACATACATCATTACTTATCAAGGTTAATACAATCAAATGTCTCTCAAGTAGCTAGCTCTGAATGAACAACTTCTTTAAAATGCTCAATTCGGCGACTATATGCAGTACCCCATCCAGCCGCACAAGCATGATGAAACTTGCACCAATTGGTAGTTATCGGTGGAACTGGATGACCCAGTAACATGAACACCTACATTGACAAAGCTTTAAGCATGAGAGCGATGCAGTACAAAATGATAAATGTATTACACAAATCATAATGCTATACTTGGACAAAATGATTTCCATTAACAAACCCAATATCAATCTCACGTTGTTGAACTTGTGATATTGGCACTGATCGTAGAGGGGGAATGTAAGGCATTGCTGTGCAGATAAGTGGTACAAAACCACATTATAACAAGATGCAATAAGATGACCCATGTCAGGCATAGTCATCCAACAGTGATACCTTGGATTGGGCTCCAAGTATGATAGAATATAGGTCAGCTCATCAATCCTGTCATGTGAACCATATAGATGAGTGTAATGGTCTATGTGTGTGTGCAATTCCTGTAGGAGATCACGCCTAACTTGACCCCATTCAGCCTCTGTAAGCCCCATCAAGCAAGTAATGGCCCTAAACCCACAATTGCCATCAGCATCTACATCCTTAATAGACGTATGTACGGCTTCAATCCAATTGGGAGGGCATCAACATATGAATAAGTCGTGGTTGTACGAGTCCGATATACCTATTCAACAGGGAAGGCATCAACACATGAATAACAAAACACATAATTTATCATCAACAAAAATGTAAGTAAAAAATGATTACATGTACCTTCTCTTTAGCAGGCCGTTTTTTTATGTACTTTGACAAAATCCTGTGTGGGGATCTGGGTGCCCATGGGTGAGTGGCTTTCATGTCCAGACTGAACCAACTCAAATGCACATGGGTCTCGACATGTAAATACATCTATCTTCTTATGTCCCTTACCTCGAAGGTTGGGCTTCACATCCTGCTCAATGAGAAAAGTACTTTGCAGATTTGCAATCTCTCCTAACTTATGCAGAATTTCCAACTACATAGTGTAATAAGATGCATTGAATCGCTTAAGTATGAGATCAAACTTTGGTTCACAACTCAATTCCACTTTATCGTTCTTCAACTTTTGTACTAGCTCAAGAGTCCTCTAATGCCGGTTAATGCTATCAAGTGGTATTGAACGACACTGTCAGATGTAATCCGCAATCTCATAGGCACAAGGTAACCCGTGTGTTCGTTGAACAACACATCCACATACTGAAGCATCAATGCCAACATCATTCACTCGCTTACTCTCCGCTAAGACACGTTCTAATGCAGTAATAGAGATATTGCCTCGGAGCTCTCTAAAATGGGATGGTTTATGTCACACCCCAAATCCGAGTATGACCGGCCGTGGCCAACAGGGATTGAGCCCAAGGCACACGTAAGCCTAACCACTAATCCATAATCACATTGAGCAACTATACAAAAGTCCAGTAATAAATAACCAAACTCAATCCAGTGATATGCCACAAGTATAAACGGCAAAACCAACCGTAATCAATACCATCCAAACTTATGGGATATAAAAAGCCGACATATCAAAATAATCCTAAATGAACCTCAATAAAAATAAAAAGAAGTATGCACAAACTTGACATAACAATCTAAAACAAAATAAATGTATGTCCTAGAGGTCCATGCAATCGAGTCTCAGCTACGCCATGAGTCCACCCTAAGTCCTTCTAACACCTGGAAGTGATAAAAACTAAGTCAGCTGATAGCTCAGTGAGTAGCAACATGGATAGTAAATACAGTTTTGAAAACATGGCTCAATTCCAAAATAAGATATATATCACATAAACTAGATTGGCATACAGCTTGGTAAATGTAATCTGTTTCAAAAAGAAGGTTCCACAGTTCAACACTTAAAATACTCATGTCTCGCAAGAACATGATAAATGACATTTTGCACTTAAAACAGATTATAACATGAACACCAATAATTTTTTGGGTACCAATAAAAACAAATAATATGCCACACAGTTCTCAAGGCTATAAGCCCCGTTGGATCCAATACCGAACTAAGAGTCATCCTCAGGGTGGCACCTGGGCCTTTTCTCAAAGACGATCCGATTGAAGGTCACCTAGCTTTTTTTTAAGGTCTTTTCCTTACAATCGTTGAGCACTAGAGTCATCACGGCCCAACCCGGATCTGTTCCCTAGTGGCCAGAGTCACCACACACAGTGGAATAATTTCCCTGGACTAAATAAATATATGGTCCCAATAATCAATACACATCAGTTTCGCAAAACATGGTAGTTCATCATTATAAACATGAGACCAAAGCAAATAGTTTACAGTATGCCAAGTTCACACATGTTTCAGAAATAATTTGATTTAATTGATAATATAATAATTTATTAAAACAGTTTAGTCATGAAACAACAATTTAATTTTCCAACAGTTCAGGGTAGGGAAACATTTATAAAAATATGAAGCATGAAACTACTCACCTGAAACCAAAATAATATAATCCTCGAATAGAGTATAAAAGTCCAACTAGTGCCCTGAACCAAGTATGAAAACTACACGTTACTACTAATTTAAAAATACTAAAGAATAAGAACTAAGTAATCCCAAACTAAAGCTCACTAACACGGCTCAACCCAACTCACCGTTACTCTTAAATATTACTTAAGTTCATGTTCTTCAAGGTCTAAAATCACCCAAGACATGGGTTCCGATCGAAACTTAACTAAAAATAACTTTAAGATAAAACAGAGTTTTAAACAAGTTTTCCCAATCTATTCACTAACTTTGAAAATTACAAAACCCGCTCCACACTATTTGAAAATTTTCAAAAACCTCCAGATATCAACTAATATATCCTAAGTTTCAAACCCAATTGGCTTCACTTGATTTGCTTATCAAAATCATTATCTACAATTTATTATATCCAAACAGGTTGTTTTCTGCAGCACTTTAAAGAAATTGCCGGTTCTCTTAATATACACAAGCAATCAATGCAAGGCCAAAAATGTAAGAAACTAGACTCATAACCGGTTCTAATGACGCTGATTTGATAATTTTTGGATTTATACCCAAAGAGAACAACACTCCCGAATTTACTGTTTAAAACCAGTTTTCTGGACAGATTTGAACGCATCAGTTTATATGGATTTTGACTCCCAAAAATTATGAAAAAAATCAGATATACAATTCAATATGTAATTAATATATTGTAAAAATTTCAGTTCAAAATTCATTCGTTTGATAACTTTTCTTGATTTTTAAAGTTTGCTAGCAGATTAATATTCTTAGGAGCAACATTATGAATTCAATTAAAATTTCTAGAATACTATCCCCATCTGCCAATCCATTCATTTTTCTTCCACCAACTCACAACACCCACAAGCACCATAACTATGTAAACAACATAGTATAATAGAACAAGAATAGATTGATTAATACCTTAGAAAGTTGTTGAGATACAAGGGTGCTGGAAATCTCTCTCCCTCTCTCTCTCTCTCTCTTTCCCGTGGCTGCTACTACATGTTGAAAGTGTTGTGCAAAACAATTATAATAAGGGTTAGGGTTTTTGTTAGGAAAACTAGGGTTGCTCTCTATATATATCCAAACAAAACTCTAAATAATTATCCTTTGTTTTATATATATCTAACCAAAAGGCTCTGATTTATTAGCTCTTTATATTATTTTAATTTCTATCTCCATTAAAATACAAATATTATTAGATCAAAATATGCTTACCAATTTGGCACTTAAATTTATTTATTTATTTATTTATTTATTTAAATAATAAATCTTGCTTCTAATTTAAAGACTTTCACCATAAATTTATTTTAGGTTTAAAAATTAATTAAAAGACCTTCCAAATATTTAATTTGCACTTGGGGTTCACCATCAAAATATTTGAGATTGTAATATTATTATTATTTAATTATTTACTTGATTTGTATATTCAGGTTCTCACAGTTTGAACTGGTGTTGTACAACGGTTAAACTCTTCTTAAACGATGCCTTAATAACAACATGCTGCAACTCAAGCAAACTATGGATCTTGGTCCATGAACACTCAAAATTGACTTGGTTAGAACCAAGTTGCCGTTTAAGTTTTGCATGTGCACTTTCAGCTCTGTGTACAATGGAATCAATTAACATAATTAAGTTTCAATAATCAAACTCATAATGACTAATAGTGTAAGGTAGACAAATATATATTATCTGTTTGTTGTAACATTCAAGAAGTGCATACAACTATTTGTCCATACGGAAACAAACTTATCCTTATATAGAATTAACTAACTTTGTGACACATATTGCACTGCCTCAAGATATGTATCAAAATCCTCAAGTAGCCTAGTAAGGTGTTCATTGTATTCAAGCACAGTTGAGGAGAGTACTAAGAAATTCCATAAAGAGATAAACTTGTCCCATTCCTTCATACTCTTAAACATTTTCTTGCATTTTGCCAGTACATTTCTACTAATATGCCATCAGTATAATAAATGTTATAGCGATCCCGGTTGTCCCTTTACTGTTCTATTGTATTCCGGACTCAGTTCCGTGGAGTTGGTAGTTGTATCTATCTTGTTGCCATCCTTTAATTCTATTTGTTTGAGTTTTAGGATGTGTTGGGTATGTTTCGAGCAGGTGGGTAGAACCTTGGTCTAAAATCTTGTTGCCAGGCTTTTGGTCATTTCGCTCGAGCGGAGATTGCACACTCCCAGTATTTCGTGTCCCTGCAAAACTTCTACAGGTGTGATTTCTACGCTCGAGCGGGTTTCCTGCGCTCGAGCGGGCCGCGCTTGAGCGGGTTTGTTGGCGCTCGAGTAGGTCGTACTGTCTTGGTGAAAGTTTTGGGAGAGGGAGATTTGCGCTCGAGTGGACTGGTTTTCTCGCTCGAGTGGATGTACTTTATTCTTGTGTCTTGGCGCTCGAGCGGGCCTTCTTGCGCTCGAGCGAACCTAGTTTTTGTTCTTGACGCTCGAGCGTTGTGTTTTCCGCTCGAGCGGGAATGTCGTATATCAGTTGGCTGTGGGGCATTTTGAAATCACTTTTTCTCATCTCTTCTCTCTCTTACTTTTCCAAAAACTCCATTGTTGAGCCTCTCTCTCTAGAACCTTGCCTTCTCTCTAGGTATTGATCTAGTTGGAGTTGTTTCCTCACCTTTGGCCTTTACAAAAAAGTTATTGATCGTCGAGGGCTATCTTTGATCCGAGAAACTTGTCATTTGGAGCAACTTCGTTTTTCATCATCTTCTTCGTTGGGTGTCAACTTTTGAGGTAGGGATTCCTACTCACTACTATGGGTTTTGACCAAGATTTTTGAGCATTTTGTTAAATGGTTTGATTTTGAGATCTAGGGTTTCAAAATGTATAAAACAGGATTTGTTATTTTGATTCTAAAATGTGTATCTTGAGTTTCAAAATAGTAGTATGATTGTTGGTTGATGAAATATAGACCATTGGGTCCTTATTGGAAAATGGAGAAGAATGCCCTAATTTGTATAATAAATTAATTGGTACAATTAATTTGGGAAAGTTATGGATTTATGAAATTGAGTTATAAATAATAAAATTGGTTCATTATGTGACGGACTAGTGGAGTTGGATTTGTTAATCGCTCACTTTTGGAAACATTGATAATTTTTCTGTTAATGCATTTATTATCTGTTTAGATATAATTGCTTTGGGCTACCGGTAGAGGGTAGTCGTGATTGTTGTAGACAATGCATGATGATTAGGCAAACTAAAACTAATCAATTGGACGTGTCATAGAGTATGACGGTTGATAAAATACATTTACGTTATGTATTGATTGATTGTGTATATGACCTATGTGTATATACGTTGTGTGTGTGTGTGGGAGGAGATAAGGGATGTACTCCATGGTTTAGGGGAAGATAGGGGATGGACCTCTAAACCGGATGTTGTTTGGGAGGAGATAGGGGATGGACTCCACTGATACAGCTCATATGCTTGTCAGGTAATGCGGTGATACAGCTCATATGCTTATCTATGGAAGTGTTGATATAGCTCATATGCTTATCTGTTGAAGTGTGGATACAGCTTGTATGCTTATCTGTTGAGATGTTGATATAGCTAGTAGGCTTATCTATCGTGTAATGAGAAACGTTTAATATGAGTCACTGTCTCATGAAAATTGTTGGCCAGGTTCTGAGCCGTTGTTGTAATTGGGAAATTGGATAAGAATGGAAAATGAAATGGAACATGGACATAGTGGTCATGTAAAGGAAAACGGATCATGAAATGATTTATGGGAATTGAACATTTATCAATTGCTAATGTCTTAGTTATTGCTCATACTGTGTTTAGCACATCTCTACTGGACGTTGGCTCACCCTATATGGGACATTATTTTCAGGTACAGGTAGCATGCCACCTCCAAGGACATAGCTTGGATGATGATGAGAGTTGAAGACTCTTTTTGATTATTTTGTTTGTATTACATGTATATCAAGCCAAGGGCTTATTTTGTATAGAGTTAGTACTCTTCTTTTGTGTAACCAAGTGTTGACTTGGAAAGCTGTAAGCCCATAGGGCATTTGCTTTTGTTGTTAACATGTAATACCATTGTAAAATTTACTCTGATGAATAGAAATGGTTGGTTTCTTTTATATCAATGCATGTCAAAAGTGATGGGTTTTATGTATTATTTTGAGGGCGTTACAACTTGGTATCAGAGCGTACCAGGTTCGAATACTTTGGGTACGTGGGATGTGATTAGTATCACAATGGGTTTGTCTCGCTTGATAGAGACTTAGATGTAGGGTCATATGCTAAGTGTTTAATTGATAACATGCTTATGTGACTATGTGCGTATGAAACGTAGTTTCTAGGATATTGATTGGATCCTTGGGTTTCTGGGAGTCTTGTTGGAAAAGCACTTGATCAATACTGTTTCTAACCGGAACTCTAGTAACGCCTCAAGACTATCATTATCCGGAAATGAAATTCGTAATTGCTTACGTGATTATGTGCTTACGTGGAGTGAATTACAGTTGTCCATCCGTTAGGACGCGGGTGTTATAGCTTCGGCACATTTGTGAATGTGCTAATAGTCTTGGTTACCTTTATTAGGATGTCAGGACGAGGGCGTAGTAGGCATGGCAGGCATGGTAGGCAGGAGATGCCTTTACCGGATGACGTTCCGGCAGTGCAAGAGGGAGTTGGTCAGGCCAACGTGGCCGAGCCAGCGGGTCAGCAGGCTATGGGTGCCTTGGCCCGAGAGATAGCGGGAGCTTTGGGTATTCTCAGAGTTGAGAATCAGGTTGCTGAGGCAGGACCTTCTTTCTTGAAGAGGGAGTTCTTCCGGTCTAACCCGAACGAGTTTGTCGGGGATCCGAAGGAGCCCCTTAAGGCTGGCGAGTGGTTGGAACATATGGAGAAGACGTTCGAGATGCTTGGCATCGAGGACGGGGCTTTAAAGGTGACCTTGGCATCCTTCCAACTGACGGGACATGCGGGTCAGTGGTGGATGTACGAGAAGGGCCGTGTTGGTAATGCATAGGAGGTGTTTGTGAGTGCTTTCCAGGAGAAGTTTTTGTCTTCAGCTGCTAGGGAGAAGCTAAGGGAGCAGTTCTGCCAGCTTAAACAGCAGGACTTGTCAGTGGCCGAGTTTGAGGCTACTTTTACTAGTCTATCCAGGTTTGCACCTGAACTTGTGGCGTCTGAGGAACACCGTTGCTTTGAGTTTGAGCGGAAGTTGAGGCGTGGACTCAAGCTGAGGGTTGGAGGGTCGTTTATCTGGGAGTATAGACGTTTGGTGGATGCTGCAGCTCATATGGAGCTCATGATACAGGAGGAGGATGAAGGGCAAAGAGGCTCCAAGAGGAGCCAAGATGGTCAGGGTGACGGCAGGAGACAGAGGGGTTCTAACCCTCAGCAGTCTCAGGGTGGTTTGGCTAGATCGACCTTTCCAGTGCCGAGTGCGGGCTCTGGGAGAGGTAGTCAAGGAGGCTTGACTTGTTTTGCGTGTGGCCAGCTGGGTCACAAGTCTTCGATTTGCCCGCAGAAGGGAGGGGGTCAGCGAGCTGCTTCTTCTTCAGCTAGACCTCAGGGCATGAGTCAGGGCAGGGGCCAGCCTTTGTCTTGCTATCAGTGTGGTCAGCTTGGGCACCTGAAGAGGTATTGCCCGCAGTTCGGTGCCACATCGGGAGCGTCTGGTTCTAGGCAGACGCAGAGTCATCAGCCAGCTCAGTCTGTGCAGGCCTCGAGGGCCAATCCGAGAGTTTCGTCATCCCAGTCTGTGCAGCAGTCTTTTGCTCCTAGAAGTGAGCAGGTGGATCAAGGGCCTACAGGGCGCGTGTATGCTGTTACCGCGCAGGACCTAGTACCGGCTCCATCAGTAGTGAGAGGTAGCTTTCTGTTTTGCAACTCGGTTGCTAGTGTGTTGATTGATATGGGTGCGTCTCATTCTTCTGTATCTGCTACATTTGCATCTGTGTTAGAGTTGGAGTTGGCACTGTTAGCATCTCCTATTTGTGTAGTATCACCTGTTGAGGGTGAATTGGTTTTGAAACACGAATGTAGAGGTTGTGATATAGAGGTCGCCGACCGTAGGCTTCCTTTTCCCTTTGTTGTTATGCCCATGAAGGGTTTTGATGTTATTTTGGGTATGGACTGGTTATCGTCATACCGGGCAGTTATTGATTGCTACCGCCAGAGGGTCACAGTTTGTACCCTGAGCGGGGAATGTTTCCATTTCTTGGGGGATCGAGTTGGTAGTGTGTTGCCACCGATGTATGATCCGCGAGGGCGGAGTGAGCTTAGTGGTCTACTTGCTAGCTTCTTGAGTAGTGAGTGTGATGAGACCCAGACTATGTTACCAAGAGTGGTTTGTGAGTATTCGGATGTTTTTCCCGAGGATCTCGTTAGTTTGCCACCTCACCGAGAGATAGAGTTCTCTATTGATTTAGTGCCCGGCACGGCGCCGATTTCTATGGCACCTTATCGTTTTGCCCCAGCCGAGTTGAGTGAGTTGAAGACTCAGCTTCAGGAGTTGTTAGATAAGGGTTTTGTTCACCCTAGTGTTTCACCATGGGGAGCACCGACCCTCTTTGCTAAAAAGAAAGATGGTGCCTTGAGATTGTGTATCGACTACCGAAAGTTGAATCGGGCTACGGTTAAGAATAAGTACCCTATGCCCCGTACAGATGATTTGTTTGACCAGTTGAAGGGTTCCCGTTGTTTCTCTAAGATAGACTTGAGATCGGGTTACCACCAGTTGAGGGTCAGGGAGGAGGATATTCCAAAGATGGCATTCCGTACGCGGTATGGCCATTATGAGTTTCTGGTGATGCCATTTGGGCTTACCAATGCACCAGCAGTCTTTATGGACTTGATGAACCGGATCTTCTGGGAATTCCTAGATCGCTTTGTGGTCGTTTTCGTGGACGACATACTGATTTATTCACCTTCTGAGGAGGAGCACGAGGAACACTTGAGAGTGGTGCTTGAATTGCTTAGAGCCCATAGGCTGTATGCCAAGTTTGGGAAATATGAGTTCTGGCTAGGGGAAGTCAAGTTCTTAGGCCATGTGGTATCCGGGGAAGGGGTGTCTGTTGATACATCCAAGGTTGAGGCAGTGCAAGATTGGGCACAGCCTAAGAGTGTTTTTGAGATCCGCAGTTTTCTGGGATTAGCTGGGTATTACCGTCGGTTTGTGAAAGATTTCTCCAGGCTAGCTTCGCCGTTGACTAGATTGACGCGAAAAGGGGTCAAGTTTGTGTGGAGTGAGACTTGTGAAAAGTCGTTCCAAGAGTTGAAGGTTAGATTGACCACCGCTCCGGTTTTGATTATTCCGGAGAGAGGGTTGGGTTATGCGGTTTATTGTGATGCCTCACGAGAGGGTTTGGGTTGTGTGTTGATGCAAGAGGGGAAAGTGGTAGCTTATGGCTCACATCAGTTGAAAATACATGAGAAGAATTACCCTACACACGACTTAGAGTTAGCAGCAGTAATCTTTGCCTTGAAAATTTGGAGGCATTACCTTTATGGTGAGAGGTTCGAGGTGTTCTCGGATCATAAGAGTTTGAAGTACCTGTTTACACAGAGGGACTTGAATTTGAGGCAGAGAAGGTGGATGGAATTCATTGAGGACTATGATTTTGAGTTGCACTATCATCCAGGAAAGGCCAATGTTGTGGCCGATGCCATTAGTAGGAAATCCATTAGTGATGTAGCTTGTATAGCCATCCAGGAATGGGAGATGTTGGGTGCACTGGGCGAGTTTAATTTGCTTCTGGGCGAATCCGTTGAGGCTGCAGCCTTGTTTTCTGTTGTTGCACAGCCTACACTTGTGACTCGAGTGTTAGAGGCACAGAGAGGTGACCTTGAGGTAGAATCCCTCCAAGAGAAGATCTCCAGTGGGAAAGTTGAGAAGGGTTTGACGGTGTATCCCGACCTGAGTGTGAGATACAGAGACCGTTTGTTTGTGCCGGAGTCTTGCCGAGAGGAGGTACTCCGGGAGTTTCACCATTCATGCCTTGCGGTGTATCCAGGAGGCACTAAGATGTATCGTGATTTGGGTCGCCAGTTTTGGTGGCGGGGTATGAAGAGGGATGTGGTAGTTTTCATATTGAAGTGTCTTACTTGTCAGCAAGTGAAGGCCGAGCATCAGAGGCCAGCAGGTTTGTTGCAACCCTTGCCTATTGCCGAGTGGAAGTGGGAGCATGTCACTATGGACTTCGTTGTAGGTCTTCCGAGGACTCAGCGGGGTAATGATGCTATTTAGGTGGTTGTTGACCGGTTGACTAAGTCAGCGCACTTTATTCCTATGCGCGTGAGAGATTCGGTAGATCATCTTGCCGATTTGTACATTCAGGACATAGTGAGATTGCACGGGGTCCCAGTGACGATCGTCTCAGATAGAGATCCTTGTTTTACTGTTAGGTTGTGGCAGAGTTTGCAGAGTGCCTTAAGCACTAAGTTGACCTTTGGTACGGCTTATCACCCTCAGACTGACGGGCAGTCCAAGCGTACTATTCAGATCCTTGAGGATATGCTTCGAGGTTGTATCCTTGACTTTAGTGGGACGTGGGAGAGGCACTTGCCCTTGGTAGAATTTGCCTACAACAACAGATTTCAGTCTAGCATCGGTATGGCACCGTTTGAGGCCTTGTATGGCCGACCGTGTAGGTCTCCAGTTTGTTGGGCCGAGGTGGGTGATGCACCTTTGTTGGGTCCGGAGTTGGTTAGGGAGACAATGGAGAAAGTTGAGCTTATCCGTAGGAGGCTTGTTACAGTCCAGAGTCGCCAAAAGAGTTATGCCGACCGTAGGAGGAGGCCTTTGGCATTTGAGATAGGTGATCATGTTTTCTTGAAAATATCACCTAAGCGAGGTTTGATGAGGTTTGGGAAGAGTGGGAAGTTATCCCCTCGGTTTATCGGTCCCTTTGAGATCCTTGAGAGGATTGGGGAGATTGCTTATCGTTTAGCTTTGCCACCGCAGTTGTCCGGAGTGCATGACGTGTTTCATGTGAGTATGCTTCGGAAGTATGAGTCGGATCCATCCCATGTGTTAGATTGGACCGACTTAGAGGTAGATGAGGATGCCTCATATAAGGAGATACCGGTTCGGGTCTTCGATAGGCGGGATCAAGTCTTGCGAGGCAAGACCATTCCCTTGGTGAAGGTTTTGTGGAAGTATCACGGAGTGGAGGAAGCCACTTGGGAACGTGAGGCGGATGTCCGTGAGAATTATCTGGACTTGTTTGTTGATGTGTAATCATGTATTGAAATTCTGTAATATTATGGAACTTTAAGAGCATTACATATGTCTTAAGTTGTAAAACATGGTATATGTTTTGATTTATGGAAGTATGCTGTAGAACTTGCCTTATGATGGAAGTTGATTTTAACATTGTTTATGTTAATGATGTTTAGAAATGCAAAAAAAAAATATTTTGGCATTGAAAATGAGTTGGAATTGGTAAATTTCAAAGGAATGCATGTTGATTATGCAGGTTGTTATGTGTAATGTGAAATGCCTCTTGAATAGAGATGGGATTGACTGGTAATGGGTCGGAATGTTTAATATTATGTTGTAATATTGTTGGGAATGGAGAAAACCTATTTTTGAGAAACTTGTGTTTAATTTCGGGGATGAAATTCTTTAAGGGGGGAGGTTATAGCGATCCCGGTTGTCCCTTTACTGTTCTGTTGTATTCCGGACTCGGTTCCGTGGAGTTGGTAGTTGTATCTATCTTGTTACCGTCCTTTAATTCCATTTGTTTGAGTTTTGAGATGCGTTGGGTATGTTTCGAGCAGGTGGGTAGAACCTTGGTCTAAAATCTTGTCGCCAGGCTTTTGGTCGTTCCGCTCGAGCGGGTCGTTTGGCGCTCGAGCGGAGATTGCACACTCCCAGTATTTCATGTCCCTGTAAAACTTCTGTAGGTGTGATTTCTACACTCGAGCGGGTTTCCTGCGCTCGAGCGGGCCGCGCTTGAGCGGGTTTGTTGGCGCTCGAGCGGGTAGTACTCTCTTGGTGAAAGTTCTGGGAGAGGGAGATTTGCGTTCGAGCGGACTGGTTTTCTCGCTCGAGTGGATGTACTTTATTCTTGTGTCTTGGCGCTCAAGTGGGCCTTCTTACGCTCGGGCGGACCTAGTTTTTGTTCTTGACGCTCGAGCGTTGTGTTTTCCGCTCGAGCGGGAATGTCGTATATCAGTTGGCTGTGGGGCATTTTTAAATCACTTTTTCTCATCTCTTCTCTCTCTTACTTTTCCAAAAACTCCATTGTTGAGCCTCTCTCTCTAGAACCTTGCCTTCTCTCTAGGTATTGATCTAGTTGGAGTTGTTTCCTCACCTTTGGCCTTTACAAAAAAGTTATTGATCGTCGAGGGCTATCTTTTGATCCGAGAAACTTGTGATTTGGTGCAACTTCGTTTTTCATCATCTTCTTCGTTGGGTGTCAACTTTTGAGGTAGGGATTCCTACTCACCACTATGGGTTTTGACCTAGATTTTTGAGCATTTTGTTAAATGGTTTGATTTTGAGATCTAGGGTTTCAAAATGTATAAAAGTGGATTTGTTATTTTGATTCTAAAATGTGTATCTTGGGTTTCAAAATAATAGTATGATTGTTGGTTGATGAAATATAGACCATTGGGTCATTATTGGAAAATGGGGAAGAATGCCCTAATTTGTATAATAAATTAATTAGTATAATTAATTTGCGAAAGTTATGGACTTATGAAATTGAGTTATAAATAATGAAATTGGTTCATTATGTGACGGACTAGTGGAGTTGGATTTGTTAATCGCTCACTTTTGGAAACATTGATAATTTATCTGTTAATGCATTTATTATCTGTTTAGATATAATTGCTTTAGGCTACCAGTGGAGGGTAGTCGTGATTGTTGTAGACAATGCATGATGATTAGGAAAACTAAAACTAATCAATTGGACGTGTCATAGAGTATGACGGTTGATAAAATACATTTACGTTATGTATTGATTGATTGTGTATATGACCTATGTGTATATACGTTGTGTGTGTGTGGGGGAGGAGATAAGGGATGTACTCCACGGTTTAGGGGAAGATAGGGGATGGACCTCTAAACCGGATGTTGTTTGGGAGGAGATAGGGGATGGACTCCACTGATACAGCTCATATGCTTGTCAGGTAATGCGGTGATACAGCTCATATGCTTATCTATGGAAGTGTTGATATAGCTCATATGCTTATCTGTTGAAGTGTGGATACAGCTTGTATGTTTATCTGTTGAGATGTTGATATAGCTAGTAGGCTTATCTATCGTGTAATGAGAAACGTTTAATATGAGTCACTGTCTCATGAAAATTGTTGGCCAGGTTCTGAGCCGTTGTTGTAATTGGGAAATTGGATAGGAATGGAAAATGAAATGGAACATGGACATAGTGGTCATGTAAAGGAAAACGGATCATGAAATGATTTATGGGAATTGAACATTTATCAATTGCTAATGTCTTAGTTATTGCTCATACTGTGTTTAGCATATCTCTACTAGGCGTTGGCTCACCCTATATGGGACATTATTTTCAAGTACAGGTAGCATGCCACCTCCAAGGACATAGCTTGGATGATGATGGGAGTTGAAGACTCTTTTTGATTATTTTGTTTGTATTACATGTATATCAAGCCAACGGCTTATTTTGCATAGAGTTAGTACTCTTCTTTTGTGCAACCAAGTGTTGACTTGGAAAGCTGTAAGCCCATAGGGCATTTGCTTTTGTTGTTAACATGTAATACCGTTGTAAAATTTACTCTGATGAATAGAAATGATTGGTTTCTTTTATATCAATGCATGTCAAAAGTGATGGGTTTTATGTATTATTTTGAGGGCGTTACAAATGTCAAGATGTAGAAAATACCCTATCAATAGCATTCATCAAAGCAAGCTCCCTATCCGTAACAATCACCTCAGGAATAACAATGTCATCCAAGAGACTACGTAATGTAGTTAACACCCAAACGTAGTTATCAATACGCTCAAATTGGAGATATGCAAAGGCTATGGAGAATGACATATCAATGGATGTCACACCAACTATCTCAAGAAGAGGAAGACGATATCGATTTGTCTTATATGTGCAATCCATGACCAACACCTTTGGAAATGAACAGAACAAATCTAAACTGACAGGATGTGCCCAAAACAAGTCTGTGACAGTTATCGTGTTGTTGTCACACCTATGCCGCTCAATGTAATTATTCTTTTCTAATTCACCCAACAACTGTTGCATTTGTGATCTCCCAGCTTTCTCAATAACATTATTCCTATGACATGCATTATAAATGGTTTTCATAGTGGTTACATTCAAAGCATCATTTTGTTTCAAGGTAACCAAAATCTCTTTTGGTCTGACCATACTTTTGGACATATCCACTAATAATGATGTTTCCTCCTCAGATAATCTCCGTGCAAATGAATGTCCTTCAAAATGTTTAGCAGGAGAATGGTTATGCATTCCACATGCTACATCTACCATCCAATCATCATCAGCCATCAACTTGCGAGCCCTCAACTCAAAGAGACACCTGCATTTCTTTGTACCCGTTACCTTCACAGTTTTTTTGTTTGAATCATCTCCTTTTAATTTCTTATGAGCTCTGTATTGACCACTTCTCTCTCAGGCAAGATATATCCTTGGTGTCCTATGACCACTACCATAGTCCGATGTCTTGATGACAATCACAAACCCATTTGTCCTTCCAACGTCCGGTACCCAACTGAGCAATTCTTCTTTGCTCTTGAAAACCTACATGTCAAATTCACCAAAGTCATTAAACATGCGAAAATAAAAAGAAAAAATACTAATTTTTTACATGAGACTACCTCATTAGTAATGAATTGACTTGTGTAGTCAACAAGACCCCTAGATCCAACATTACTGCATTCCATGGATGCACATGTCTGGAAAAAGCCCCCCCCAAAAAAATGTTATAAGTGTTCGGCAGTACAGAGTCGAATTAAATGGAATTGCTCGATACTTAAAAACAGAAGAATTGGATTATGTTCGACACTATGAAACCGAACACATAAAATTTGTTCGGTTTTAGGTATTCGAACATTGATATATTATTCGACTCTAGATAACCGAACTAATACAAACGTTTACCACTCAGCAAGTAAATGAAAACGGAAAAAAATAAAAATAAATAAATAATCTTTTCCTTGCTCCATTGTTCCGAATCAGTATTGCGAGATGAGTTCTTCATTGAATCCAATCAAAATGTTTAATAATACATATATTTTTGGTTGTTTCTTTAAGGGTTTTGGTTTTTGTTTTAGGGTTTTGGATCCTTGAGAGACAAGATACGTAAGTAACACCTTTGAGATTGTTGATGAGTATTATATTTATTATTGTCCTTTATTGTAATTATACAAATGGTGTGTATCATAGCTTATCCTTTGTAGTCATTTTACCTAAGGTTAAAATTGTAATAAAAAATAAACTAATTAATGGTTTGTCTTGAGAGGAAAAGTGGTGTGTAAATAGAGCCTCCCAAGAGAAAAGGGTAAATTACATTGACACCCCTAACATTTGGCCTGATTATATACCAACTATTGATGTTCTGGAAATTACATTTCTACCATTGTAGTTAATAGTCTCATTCACAAATTCCCCTATCATGGAGTGGACATTAGACCTGACATAAGTAAAAAGAAAGTGTAAGGCCTCATTTGGGAACAAACTTTTTTAGTAACTTTTTGGCTTTTTGGCTAAAATGTGATATAAAAAAAATAGTATGTTTGGGATGACTTTTTAGCTTTTTACGAAAAGATGTGCAAAAAGTAAAAAGAAAAGGGAATCTTTGACTTTTTTGTATAAGTTGTTGGCTTTTTGATTTTTTTAGTAACTTTTTGGCTTTTTGCCTAAAAAAAGCCACTTGCCAAACGAGCCCTAAGTGGTTGATTTGTCCTTGGAGCCTTAAAAAATCTTTTGTAGCCTTATACCCTATTTAAAATTAGCAATATACTGAAAAACAAAGGTCCAATCATAACAGACACCACCATTTCACTTGCATTTGCAATTGCAATTCATTTATTCGCCAAATATGGCTTGTGGTAGGTAAAAAGCACAAAAGGGTATTATTCACCATGTTTGGTTTTAGAAATTTGAGCCCACTTTTTAAAAAATTGAGTTCTTTTAGTATTTTTTTTTTATTTTTTGTGAACTTTTATAATATTTTATGTAAATTTTTTTATTTTTTAGATACACCTAATCTAAATACGTTTAAAAAGTATAATCTTTGCGGGAAAAAAAAATTCAAAAAATTCACCAAATACAAAATAATAATAATAATAATAATAATAATAATAATAATAATAATAATAATAATAATAATAATAATAATAATAATAATAATAACAACAACAACAACAACAACAATCAATATATTTTCGTATTTTGTTGCATTCAATGAATTTTTTTAAAAAAAAAAATCGTACAACTTTTTTACTTTTTAAGTAGATTAAGATTAAGCGGATCTAAAAATTAAAAAATTGATTAAAATATTTTAAAATATCATTAAAAATGTAAAAATATTTAATAACCTAGAAAATTATCTTTGAAAGCCCAAAACCAAACAGGGTGATTGTCATTTCTTTGAAATAACATAGACAAAATATCTACATTTTTTTAATTAGTTTCTACATATAAAGGTTTACGGGCAAAAATGTCATTTTATCCCAACATTAACTCCGTCAAAATAATTACACTGACAAGGGGGTCAGTGGAATGTCCTAAATGTGAGGAAAAATCTGTATTAAATTCAAACCTCAGGGGGTGTTAATGTAATTTACCCAAGAGACAATTGAATTTTACATTAAAAAATTACAATAGAAAAAGTAATAAGTATTGTTTGAAATAATATTTAAATTTTAAAAAAAGAAAAAAATTATTAAGATTTTGCCTTACTCCTTGTCAAAGAATAACCCAACCATGCTTTATTACCCCAATACGTTAACACATTTTTTTTTATCAGCAAAAATTAGTTATTAGATTACAACTCATAAGAGTTAAACCTCTCACTCAATACATTAACACTTAACTAACAACAATAACAGTATACAAAAAAGTGAAAATACTAAGGGCAATGTAACGCCCCACTTTTTATTTCTCGAAGTCATTACCAAATTCATTAACTTAATTCAAGTTCAAAGATAACATGCAGAAATAAACCCTTTAGTCCCATGAGTAGAAATAAATAACAATTCTCTCATCCGAATGCAAATTAAATACAACATGAGCATACTGAATAATATGCCCGAAGGCTTACATCATTAAAGAATCAAGAAGAAGGGTGTAACCCTTTTTCATATATGGCGTTCCACCAACACAAAGAGGCCCCGTGGCCAACAAATAAGAAGATCCAAATCTTGTAGCCCATCCTGCTTAATACCTGAAAAAGATTCAATGACGTGGGATAAACATATAGTCCAGTAGGGATCTCTACATGATCCTCAACAATAACCACTTACAGATAGCTATGATCATGAATGCTCAATCTTGTACTAGAATAATAATGTGGCAGTTTACACAAAAGTATACATAAGTATAAACTTTTCTCAAAACAGTCAATCCATTCAGCGCTATAAGCGATTCATCTTTCATTTCATTTCATTATCCCTTGATCGCAAACTTTCATAACAACAACAACTCCTTAGAAAAAAATCAATTTCTCTAAGCCCATTACCTTTCTCCCATTTTCCATACTTGCAACAAATTTTCCCTTTTTCAAAATATACTTTCAAATACCCAATTCTCCTTCACACTTTCCCAAAATCTCACAATGGCATTTTGGTTTGTTTCCAATACATTCATATCAATACATGCATGCCTTCAATAAAAGGGAGATAACAAATCATCAACATGTATATAATCAACAAATGAGGCAACTCGGCCCTCCAAAACTATAACCATCACAATCCATGATATACTCAAATACATTGAGACAAAAACAATAAAACTTTGCTCTACCGACTATAGGCATAGTAAGCCAAGGATACAACTCTCACAACAGTATGCCATTTTACCAGCTGCTAGCTGGAAGGGTGTGGTACCTTAGATTCTCAGTGCAGTCAGTTCTTCAGGCACTAGCTGGAAGGTAACGGTACCTCTGATTATAAGCGCAGGGTATAACACCAATAATCACAATGCAACAGAGTATAACCAACAAGTGTAATACATACACATAAACTATCAAGATACAGAAGCAATGTGTTAAAGTATATGAACACATAGGTATGTGTGGAGTACATCCCCTATCTCTTCCCACACACTGGAGTACATCCCCTATCTCCTCCCTAACAATTATACATATATAATGTATCATAGCATTTCATTACATACAATGCTCAATCAACACAGGTGTAGTGCATACACGACAATTCAACACAACCATGTCATCCTCCACCGATGACCAAGGACAAAACCTCTAGATGCATGATTTTAATACATCGATTATAAAGACTCAACTCCATGAGATCTTAAACCCGACAACGACACTAGTACAATAGGTAAGAGTGAAACCCCCAAACGTGTGTATTCAACACTCAAGATACGACAATTAAATTCCCAATTCATTTTCCATTTTCAAAATTGACTTCCAGGACTTTCCAAATCCAAAACCCCTTTTTCATTTCATAAAACCAATATCATTCCTCTCATAACTTTCCAAATCAATTATGCAAATTAATTCATAACAGTAAATTAGGGCTTTTCTCCCTCTTTTATGATATTGACCAAAAAGGCTCAAATACCAACAACAACAATAACCTCATTTGAGACCCAAAATACATATGTATTGGCCCAAATAACAAAACCCCTCTTTTAAATTATCAAATCAAATATAAATTAGGGCTTTGTCCTCTTTCAACAATGATATACTAATTTACACCCCAATTAGTCCAAACCACAATCAATGATAACAAACCCACTTTCAAACAACCAACCCTAGGTTCACCCTCATGATTTTCAAACAAACCCAACATGGATATGATTTTCATGAAATACAAAACTACCACATGTCTATCTATAGACGAAGCATTGTAAAAGAACAAGGAAATCCCTACCTCAAGTTTGGAGCTCAAATGGAGAAGATGAAGAATTTCGAAATGCTCCAAACCTCAAGATTTTCGAATTGATAGGAAGCCCACACCAAGCTCTACACTTTTTACAAAGGCACTAGGGTGGAAGATCACTCAAACTAGATCAAACCCTAGAGAGAAGGTGTATTCTAGAGAGGAGCTCTCAAAAGAGGGTTTAGAAAAGTAAGAGAGAGAAAGGAAATGTGAAAAGTGATTTAAAATCACCCAGCTGCCAACTGATATACGTATGACCCGCTCGAGCGGAGAATAGGACGCTCGAGCGTCAAACACAAAAACTGGACCCGCTCGAGCGCAAGAATACCCGCTCGAGCGCCAAGACACAACTGCAAATTACACCCGCTCGAGCGCAAAGGAAAGTCCGCTCGAGCATAGATTACACTCCTCCAGTATTTGGACATTTCTAGATGCCTAAACTAGTGTGCTTGTTTGAAGAAAAGGAAGAAAAAGAAGAAGGAGAAGGTTGGGAAAAGAAGGAACATGAGGGATTTCCTTGTATGACAAGACTCGAGTATTTACAAATTGAAGCTTGTCCAATGTTGAAGAACCTGCCACAAGATCTGCACACCTACACGTCCCTTCAGGAGTTGAAAATCTACAGTTGTGCAAGTCTTGTCTCTTTTCCAAATACAACTTTGCCATCTATGCTAAGAGAACTTGTAATTATAAATTGCAATGTTTTGGAGTCCCAACCCGAGTTGACGAAACTAAATACTATCCAAGAGTTGTTAGTTTCTATAGCGATCCCGGTTTTCCCTCCTTATTTATTTTGTATTCCGAACTTGGTTCCGTAGATGTGGATTGTTGTATTTAACTTGTTTCCGTCCTTCAATACTTTGTATTTGAGTTATAGGATGTTTTGGGCAGGTTCGTTTCAGGTTGGTTGTGATTGGAAGCATATGGTTGCTGTCCAGTTTTTAGCCTCTTTGCTCGAGCCAGGACTTTGTCGCTCGAGCGAGCCTTGTGTTGTTGCTTCTTCGCTCGAGCTAGTGTTTGTACGCTCGAGCGAGTTTTTCATGTCTTCAGGTTTTGTTCAGACGCAGCCTTGGCTCGAGCTAGTTGTTCTTCGCTCGAGCGAGATGTTCTTCGCTCGAGCGTGCTTCTGGGTTGCAGACCTGAAGCTTCGTGTTTTCCACTCGAGCGAGGCTTTGTGCACTCGAGCGAGGTTTCTTTGTGTCTGGTCGCTCGAGCGAGGAACGTATATATTAGTTCGCAGCAGCAGCTTCTTCTTCACTTTTTGAGTTCCCCTTTTGACTCAAACCCTAGATCGGCTGCTCTCTCTCTCTACATATCTTCTCTCTAAAAATCCATCTAGCTCTAGTGTGTATCTAGCCTAGTTCCTTTGTAAGAAAGGTGGAGTTTGGCGTGGCCTTCGTTTTGATCCGAGAAAGGTTGGGTTTGGAGCACTTCCGGGTTTGGCTCTTCTTCCCCTTGGGTTCTCCATTTGAGGTAGGGATTCTTCTTGTTTTTTTTCAATACTCCGTCTATAGATAGACATGTGGTAGTTTTGTATTGCATGAAAATCATATCATGTTGAACTTCTTTGAAAACCATGTGAGGGAACCTAGGGTTGGTTGTTTGAGAATGATTATTTTTATCATTGATGGTTCTTTGGGCTAATTGGAGTATAAATTAGCATGTTATTATGGAAAGAGGAAAAAGCCATGTTTTGAATTGGTAAATTAAAATGGAGGGTAGTTGAACAATAATTGTAAATTACTGTTGTTAATATGAGTTGGGTAAAGGTGTTAATGCCTATGGGATTAATTATGGCTTTGGGGTTGTTTTGAAACGAATGTATTGAACCGAGTTGGTTTATGGCTTTTATTATCCATGGAATTGGTTTTGTAAAATAAAAAGAAATGGAATTGGTTTTGTGAATGAGAAAAGTGTCTTTGGGAATAAGTGGTGTAACTTGTTGACTTGGAAAGTTTATGAAAGTTGACCTTGAAAATGGAAAATGAAATGTTAACTCTATGTGAGTCTCGAAAAATGAATATGGAATGTAACGCCCTCAAAATAAACCCACAAATCATACAATATTGACATGCTTAAACATATGAGAATAAAGCATAATTACATTTCATCAAAATAATCATTACAAAATGTATTACATATTGACATCAAAAGTAAATGCCCTATGGGCTTACAACTTTCCAAGTCAACACTTGGTTACAAAAAGAGTGCTATCTCTATACAAAGAAAGCCCTTGGCTTGATATACATGTAATACAACCAAAAACACAAAATAGTCCAACAGCCTCCAGCCTCCCAAGCTACGTCCTTGGAGGTGGCATGCTACCTGTACCTGAAAATGATGTCCCATATAGGGTGAGCCACAGCCCAGTAGAAACATACTAAACCAACTATAAACAATGACTAAAATATTAGCAGTTGATAGATGGTCAACACTTATACACCCACTTATACCACATCACAGTTTCATGAAAATCATATCCATGTTACATTTCATTTCAAAAACGTGGCTCAGAACCTGGCCAGATAAGTTGGTAGAGATCGCATTTCTTATTAACAATATTTCCAATTCAATTGGGGTAATACTCATGTTAAACATTTCTTGCTTCATAACAGATACACATTTTGGTGCTGTATCAATCTCAAACAAACTCACTTCCACACTTCACAAATGATACACATTTTAGTGTTGTATCAATCACAAACAAAATCACTTCCACACTTGACAAATGATACACATTTTAGTGCTGTATCAATGCCAAACAACATCCGGTTTAGAGGTCCATCCCCTATCTTCCCCTAAACCGTGGAGTACATCCCCTATCTCCTCCCATACAATACAACGTATATAAACACAGATCATATACGAAATCAATTAATACATAAGGTTAATGTATTGTTCCAACCGTCATATTCGATGACGCATTCCATTGATTAGTTTTAGTTATTCTAATCATCATGCATTGTCTACAACAATCAAGACTATCCTCCACCAATAGCCCAAAGCAGTTATTTCTAAACTGAAAAATAAATGCGCTAAATGGATATATTATCAACATTTAGACTAGGTGAGCGATAAATTAATCTAACAACACCCTTCAATTCCATAATTCCCCACTTCCAATAATCTCAATTCAATTTCTCATAACTCAAAATTAATTATACAAATTAATTTGCCAAACTAATTAGGGCATTTTCCCATAATTTCCATAACAACCCTAAGGTTCCATTTCCATCAATAATCCAATATTAATTCCTTTTCTCAATGTATTACATACATACGGTTTTAAATTTGGAAACCCCTCTTTTGAAAATTACACAAAGGCCCCAAACTTTCCCAAAATTACTCAACAACTCCCAACATATCAAAATGCCAAAATTTAAAGACAAAGCTCATAAGATGGAGTAAGATATCCCTACCTCGAAGTTAGAGCTCAAACGGAGAAGACGAAGAAATTCAAAGTGCTCCAAATACCAAACTTTTCGGATCAAAATGTAGCCCTCGACGATCAACACACTTTTTACAAAGGCCGAAGGAAAGGAGAACACTCTAACTAGATCAATCCCTAGAGAGAAGGTATTTTCTAGAGAGAGGAGCTCTCAAAATCAATTTTGGGAAAGTGAGAGAGAGAGAGAGAGAGAGGAAGTGTAAAAAGTGATTCACAAATGCCCAGCTGCCCTCTGATATACGCATGACCCGCTCGAGCAGAGAATAGAACGCCCGAGCGTCAAGCACAAAAATCTAGACACGCTCGAGCGCAAGAAGTCCCGCTCGAGCGCCAAGACACAAGAATAAAATACATCCGCTCGAGCGCGAAAACCAGTCCGCTCAAGCATAGATTTCCCCCTCCCAGAACTTTCACAGACAAAGCACTACTCGCTCGAACGCCAAGATACCCGCTCGAGCGTAGGAAACCCGCTCGAGCGTGAAAAACACACCTGCAGAAGTTTTGCAGGGGCACAAAATACTAGGAGTGTGTAAATCCCGCTCGAGCGCAAGAAGACCCGCTCGAGCGTAACACCAAAATGTAGGGCAACAACTCTTGAGACCAAAACTCAACCTAGTTCGAAACACGCCCAACACATCCTAAAATTCAAACATAAGGAATTAAAGGATGACAACAAGATACACAACCACTAACTCCACGGAACCCAAGTCCGGAATGCAACAAATACAGAAAGGGAAAACCGGGATCGCTATATGGAAATTGAACTATTATGTCTTGAGTGTTGAATACCCACATTTGGGGTTTTACCTTTACCTATCGTACTAGCGTTGTTGTTGGGTTTAAGATCTCATGATAGTTGAGTCTTCTAATAGGTGTACTGAATTCATGCATCTAGAGGTTCTGTCCTTGGTCATCGGTGGAGGATGACATTGTTGTGTTGAATTGTTGTGTTTGCATTACACCGGCGTTGATTGAATACTGTGTGTGATGAAGTGCTATGATACATTCTATATGTATAATTGTTAAGGAGGAGATAGGTGATGTACTCCAGTGTGTCGGAGGAGATAGGGGATGTTCTCCACACACCTATGTGTTCATATACTTTAACACGTTGCTTATGTATCTTGATAGTTCATGTGTATGTATTACACTTGTTGGTTATGCTCTATTGGATTGTGATTATTAGTGTTATACACTGCTCTTATAATCAAAGGTACCGTTACCTTCCAGTTAGCGCCTGGAGAACTGATTGCGCTTATAATCAAAGGTACCGTTACCTTTCAATTAGCGCCTGGAGAACTGATTTAACTGTTAGAGCAGAACTTTATTATTTTTGTCTCACTGTATCTGAGTATATCATGGATTGCGATGGTTATAGTTTTAGAGGGCTGGGTTGCCTCATTTGTTAATTATATACATGTTGATGATTTGTTATCTCCTTTCTATTAAAGGCATGCATGTATAGATATGAATGTGTTGGGAATAAACCAAAATGCCATTTTGAGATTTTGGGAAAGTGTGGAGGAAAATTGGGTATTTGAAAGTATGTTTTAGAATAGGGAAAACCTGTTGTAAGTATGGAAAATGGGAGAAAAGTAATGGGCTTAATGGAATTGTTTTCTAAGTCGGTATTGTTATGAAAGTTTGGGAACAAGGGGTAATGAAAAGAAAAGGGAAGGTGAATCGCTTATAATGTTGAATGAAACGGCTGTTTTCGAGAAAAGCTCATACTTACGTATATTTTGTATAAACTACCACATTACTATCGTAGTATGATATTGGGCATTCATGATCATAGCTATCTGTAAGTTGTTATTGTTGAGGATCATGTTGAGATCCCTACTGGACTATATGTTCATCCCACGTTGTTGAATCTTTTTCAGGTAATAACCAGGATGTGCTACAAGATTTTGGATCTTCTTATTTGTTGGCCACGGGGCGTCTTTTGTGTTGGCGGAATGCCATTGTTGTAAAATGGTTACACCCTTCTTCTTGATTCTTTTAAACAAATGATGTAAGCCTTCGGGCATTTTATTTAGTATGCTCATGTTGTATTTAATTTGCATTCGGATGAGAGAATGGTTATTTATTTCTACTCATCAGACTAAAGAGTTTATTTCCGCATGTTATCTCTAAAATTGAATTAAGTAATGAACTTGGTAATACTTTTGAGTAATAAAAAGTGGGGCGTGACAGTTTCAAAATGTGCATCACTCGCATATTAATCATCAAGAGGTGGACTACAGTCCTCACTAAGACAACTTCAGATTGATGAATGTGAAAATCTGAAGTCACTCCTTGCAGGGGACGGGATCAAAATTGTCCATCTCTTGAAACTGTAGTTATCAAGTATTGTAACAGTCTCACATCCTTACCAGATGTCCTGCATTCTAAAGGGAGATAATCTCAGGGAATTGAAGATAGAAGATTAAATATGGTAATAATCAAGTGTCTCTTTCAAAAGGATGGTTCCACCGCTCAAGCAATCTAATAGAAATTGTAATACGTTGGTGTAAAAAACTTGAATTCCTGCTACCACTTGGTGTCGGTGTGCACAACAACGAGAACAACAACATCAACCAATTTAATTCTCTTGATTGGTTGAAATTATATAATTTCCCTGCAGGAATGGTTTCCTACTTTCTCAAGGAAGGGAGTTTCCCCACCAACCTCAGTTCACTTCACATCGGGAATATCAGAGTGGACGCCGGTCAACTTCTTCCACCTCTATCTCCATTAGAGTGGGGTTTGCACAAACTCTCTTCTCTTACAACACTTGTACTTGGAGGCCCAACTTCACCGTGGGAAGATACAATGTCCCTTGGGATATTGCTGCCCACTTCTCGAATCTACCAGACCATCATCAACTTTCCAAATCTGGAAAGACTCTCTTATGAGGAGCTTCAAAACCTCGCCTCTTTCGAAACACTTCATATCATACTTTGTCCTATGTTCACGTCATTTCCAAAGGAAGGGCTGCCTCTCTGATTTTGCATCTGAAAATCTGGGACTGCCCTAAGCTTGCGTCATTTCCAGAACATGGCTTCCCTCCCTTGCTTTTGTCACTAGAGATCTTGAGATGTCATCCACTACTGAAACAACAGTGTGAAAAAGGAGAAAGGCCAATATTGGCCCATCATCCAATACATTCCTCAAGTATCTATAGATGGTGATATCTAGTACAATCAGCAAACTGCAAGGTACAAACAAACATATAAGCACATTATATCCTATCATTTTTATTTATTTATTTTGTCAGTACCAAAATCGTCTCAAATTTTTGTCACAACTGAGGATTTTCTATTTTTTTTCTTCTTTTTTTTGGATCTTTAACACAACTGAGGGTTCTATTTTGTTGTAAATGTGGAATTTCAAGTACAGTGATTGAACACATGATGAACCCCAAAAATATTAGTAGGAAACAGAAAAGAAAAAATAGGTCAATAAAGCTTTAGAAATGGAAAGATGGAAGGAAGTAGCGGGGAAGAAGAAGAAGAATTCAGAGAGGAGAAAAGAGAAAAGGAGAACATATCAAATTGAGAATGGGGGCAAAAAAACACTGTGTTATATTAATTCTTTTTCTTTTCCTTTTCTATCTATATACCACTACAGAGTGGATGAACTTCATTCTCATTTGGCATTTAATCTCTATTATTTTACACCTTAGTGGAACGTAAGAACTATTTCAAGTTGTCAATGGAGATTTTCATTTTTGTATTTGGTAACAATGATCTCCTTTATTGATTTGTTGAAAGGAGTACATTTCAATCATTTCTAGTTTTTGCAGCTTTATTTTATGGGTCAGTATATGCTGTTTGACCTCCATCTCATCCTTATCACTAAGACATCAATTTTTCCTAGCATAATGTATGACATCATGGATTGGCTACATAATGTTTCTAACAGCTACAAATTAATTGGTTTTGTAATTTGATTAGGACACGGTATTTGTTCCCCCTTTCAAATTTCTAGAATGAGAACTATTGAGTGGTTCCATTTTTGTATTAAAATGCTGATTTTTATTTTTATTTTTATTCTAGAGAGGACAACTTCCTGACTCTATTACAAACCTGTAGTTGTGACTTTGAATGCAATCTTCTTTTTGTTGTTCAGCTTGTAAATGTATATTTTTTCTATTTTTCTCAGTGTTTTGTGAAAAATATATACAAAAGATTTGTGGATGGTTTAAATAGAAAAACTATTGTTATCATTACCTTTTTGTTCTCCAAGGCTTCTTTTGTCATGGAAACAAACTTTAGGATGTATTCATACTCACTGCTGCATTGTGAAATTTTGTGTCTTTACAAGGTATGCCAAAAAATTTCGTTGAAAATAAGGCTTCTTGTCTTTGGAAAGTACTACAATTTAGGATGCAATGGGTTGCTATTTTATGAGTTTTAAAACTGTCATGAGGTTTTTTATTGAATATATTGATTTACTTTTGTACAGTCATGCCGAAAACTCTTGTTAGTGATACATAAATAAGAGATATATCAAGAAAATTGAGAAGGAAGTCCTTTCCACAAACTATAAATGAAAAACCTCCCTTCCACACACTCTTCAAAGGCAAGAACTATGATCATTGAGACTTCAATAAATTTGTTTAATATCATGTTGTATTTTAAAACCTTTTTCCTTGCATGCTGAACTACATTTGATTTGACAGTTATGAAGCCACGTAGTCTAGTCAAAATCCATGTGGGAAATCTGTTGCAGTTGGAGGCCTTTAGATTTCCTTGATTAAAAGGAGTTCAGAATCCAAATCCAAGTCTTTCATTTGTTAACCATGTTAGTTATTATTACAACAATATTGTCAAAAATGGTTCTCATCAAGAAATTCAAAAAGTTGGTAAAATTGACATATAACACCAATCTTGCATCTCATAGGAACATGAAATTTTGTAATATAGTTACCACAAGAAGGCCCTATTTATTCCAATAATTTGACAAAAGGGGAAATTTGTCTAATTGTGAAAAATGGCATTATGGCTGAACATGCAATAAATCAATTCCTAGTTGTCTTTTGAGACCTTTTAAGGAGTCATTTAATATGAGATGAAATAGCTTAATTAAGCTTGAAAAAAATGAAATGACTTCCAAGTAATGACAGTTAATGAAATGATAAAGTTTGGTCCTTGTGCTTTCCTTTAAAAGAGCTTGAGCTTGAATTTTTTTTTTTTTATTAAGAAAATCCGCTTGCCTTCTAAGTTCTAGGGTAAAAAATTAAAAATTATCTCCACTAAATTTAGGGTAAAAAATAAAAAAATTGCCTTTTAACCTTTTGTATTGGATTTTAATTAGGTCATATTAAAGTTTTGCACTAAAGATTCCGCTTTAGAATTGTTCAACAGATATTTCAGTTATTGGTGACATTGTAGAGGAGATTAACGTAATTTGCAACAGCTTGAATCCTTTACGGTGTTCTTGGAAGAGAAGAGAAGCAAACTGTTGGGCTAATGCTATTTGAGGCTGACAACATAGTGGATGAATTTTTTGGATGGACTCTGCCTGCTAAACTTCCCATCCTTCTAGAACATTCCTATTATTAGTTGTCTTTGTTTTATCCAAATAAAATAAAAAAAAAAGAAAATGCGAGGGGTCACCATTCAATTAGCTCACACTTCAGTAATTAACATTCCATGCACTGTCGGCATTCACAGCTTTATTGCAATTTCTTTGGCACTCCGAATTACGGAATGTAATCAGACATTTAATTTTTTCTTTATAGAAACCACGATACTTCTACTGTATTTTATTGCTTGCTGCCTTAATAAATAATTGGAGTGGTAGCTATTTGATTGTATTATAGCTAAATCAACACAATTTTTGTTTTATCCACTTCTCTAGTCCATTAGACATCCCACTGATCAATTATTATAGCTATTAACTTGTGCATTAAGGGCAAATTATTGTTTTTTTTTTTTGGGCAATGTAGCAGTTTCTTTATTGAAACAACATGAATACATATGAAAGAAGTCCTGAGCCTTGTTTTAAGTCCCTGGATGCACATCTTCATTTGTAGGTGGTTAGGTTGCTGATTTATTAGAATTTAACTTTCTTCTACTATGTGCCACATGGCCTAATTGATTGTTCACGTGGTATTCACTTTTCAAGAGCATTCTTGAGAGAGTATGTTTTGTTACTTGATCGTATAAATGATGTAGAAGCGCAATTACTTGAACAAAGTCTGATTCTGAGTTCAGTTTAGTAGATGTTCCCAGGAAAAAAATGCTAGTTTGGACCTTGGAATATAATACCTACCAAAATAAATAAATAAATAACTGTGGAGTCAAGTATAAAATTGTCTAAGGAAAAAAGACATAAATACATATATCTGGACATACATAATATACCTGCACCATGTATATATATATATATATATATATTCAAAGCCTTAAACTCATATCTCATCTAATTTCATCCCATAACTGTCGTATAGTCTGAGAATATTATTACTCATTCTATGGCCATCAACTTTTATGTGGGAAAAAAAAAAAAAAAATCAAATATCAAAAAACTAGTCCCAAAGCTTCAATCTTATTATGGACTTGGACTTGTGGAATGATTCTTCTGCAACATAGAGATTGCTATAGTGCTGAAGGGCCTCCTGTTTATTATGGTTATATGGCGAGTTAAAGCACTCTCAAGCTGAAATTAGAGCAGTTTGTTCAACTCTCTAAGAATAGACTCAGTTTTTTTAATTTTTGGATTCATTTCTCAACCCTTGAGAACATGTTACTATTCGAATTTTCAGAAGTTCGAAGAATCTGCTTGATATTCCCAAGTCTCATCTAAAAATTAAAGAATTTGAAAAGTATTCGCAATTCAATTTCGGGACTGCAGGAGGACAATGATCTGAACCTGTAGGATCCAAGAACATCTTCGACTTCTTTGAGAGTATCTTCATCCCAAAGGGGGATACAAAACAAGACCTCACATTATTATCCAGATATTCAACTCTGCAAGTAATAATTGTTCAGAGGTTTGCAACTTTGAAACTCTTAAGTTGTGTTTGGATAAGGGATATTTGTGGAGGGAAAGTAAAAGAATTATGTCCAGTGGCAGAGCTACAAAAATACAAAAAATATACTGAATTTTCGTATTTTTTGTTATATTTTCGGTATTTAGTGATTTTTTTTTTTTAAATTTACAAATATTATACTTTTTAAGTGTATTTATGTTAGGTGTGTCTAAAAATTTTTTAAAAAAATTATTTATAATATTAAAAAAATTAATTGAAAATAAAAAATACGAAAAATAAAAAAATAGATTTTTCTGAAAAGTATTTTCTGAAAACCAAAACTAAACAAGCTGAACTACTCCTTGATTTGAAATTAATGCATCAATTGCTGAAGTCAAGTGTGAAAAAGGAGACAATTTGTTTGGCTGGTTGGGTGAGTAATTGAATTCTAAGGCTTTGTTTGTCATGATTTAAAAAAATTAAAAAGTCAAAAAGTTACTATCCTATTTAAGTCACATCATCTTATTTAAATCACATCACATCTCTAACAGATCATTTCAAACTCAACTTATATTTCATAAAAAGTCAAAAAATATATTTATTTAGATCATTCCAAACCACCCCTAAATGAAAAAAAGTTGACAATTTTAGACGTTTTTCTTGAAACAAAATGGTAAAATTATTAATTAAATTTTAATAAACCATTAGATGAAGTGACTAATAAATTATTGAAACAGAACACTGGAATTACAAGGCTCAAATCTAGAGAAGTCACTAACTTTTAAATATTTAATTTTTCAAAAATCTGATTATTATAGAGGCACTTATGATGGAATATATATAATTAGTGAGCGATCATACTCTTACATTTGTACCTAATCCATAAAAGTACTAGAAAAATGATTTACAAAAGAAGGAAAAATAAAAAATAAAAAAATCGAAGGAGAATGAAATTCAGCAATATTAAACATTAGGGTTAATTACACTAATAGTCCCTATAGTTTAGTGCTTGTGTCACTTTGGTCCCTGACTTTTTAATTGTGACATTTGATCGTAAATTTTGAATCTTGTTCCAAATAAGGACAATTGAAAATATCATTAAATTTTTCAAGAGTAAAATCGTCAATTTGATAAAATATAAACTAATTTGACAAAAATAAATGTCAAAAAAAATATTTTAAATTTTTTAAAAATTATTTTTATCCACCAATGATAAAATTATGTAAAATTAATAAAAATTACATAATTAATTTTTTTAAATTAATTTTACATGATCATTATCCAAACACATAATAAAAATTAATTTATTAAAAAAAATAAATAAATGTCTAAAAGATTTATCAATTTTACATAATTTTATTTTTAGTAGGTAGAAATAATTTTTAAAAATTCAAAAATATTTGTTTGACATTTATTTTTGTCAAATTAGTTTATATTTTATCAAATTGACAATTTTACCCTTGAAAAATGTAATAATATCTTCAATTGTTCTTATTTGAAACAAGATTCAAAATTCATGATCAAATTTATCACAATTAAAAAGTCAAGGCGCAAACTATAGGGACTATTTATGTAATTTGCCCAAAACATTATTCATAAAAGAGGGTGGCCCCTCTCTCTCTATTCCTATCCCTTCGTAATCACAGCCACCAATCAAAATGTAATGTTGACCATGTAGCACAATCTTCAACAACTACTCACTTGCAGAGCTTCTTTAAACTGTTTGTTTTTGATGAGTTTCTGACTTTTCAGATCCTTTACAATTCCAAAGTTGTTTGAAGTTTGCAGAGTTTCAGTCTGTTTTTGATCTCTGTATTGCTTCGTTTCTTACCTTTCATATCTTTTATCTGCCAAAGTTGTTCCAAGTTTGTAGAGGTAGCAATGAGATGAGACTCCATTATTATTATTGACTTCTTTTTTCTTCATACCCCTTCTTTCACCAATTCCTCATTTTGACTCAATTTCTTACCTTTACCACCAAAGTTTGTTCCAAGTTTGTAGAGGTTCTTCAGTCTATTCTTGATATCTGTATTGCTTGGTTTCATTACCTTTCCTTCTTTCAGAACAAACACCATGGATGTATTTGGGATCTTTATCTCTCCATTTGTGCAAGCCATGGTTGATAAATTGTCCTCTTATTTAATCAACTTAGTGAGCACAGCGGAAGTTGGCACTAGCATCCAGAATCTGAAGAAGGCATTAGAGGATTTAGAGACTCTGTTGGCTGATGCAGAGAACAAACAAGTGTACGACAAGGATATCAAAAATTGGCTAGAAGAGGTTCAACCTTTGGCTTACGATGCAGATGACTTATTGGATGATTTTGCCACTGAAGCTCTCGAAAGGAAGCTAATGGCGGAGGAGACGACAATGGGAAGAAGATCAGCTAAGTTTCCACGCCTCTCTTCTATTGTTCCATTCAATTTAAAAAATGGGTCTAAGCTAAATGAGATTACTAGTCAATTACAAGAAGTTGCTACAAAAGGAAAAGATCTTGGTTTAGATAAAAGACTTGTTGGGAGGATGTCTACAGGTCTATGGCAGAGATCACAAACTACATGTTTGAAGGAGCCTCACATTCATGGCAGAGATGAAGACATGAAGCAAATTATCGAATTGCTACTTGGGGATGCACCTACTGCAAAAAGGTTTGATGTAATTCCTATTGTAGGCATGGGTGGGATCGGCAAGACTACACTAGCTCAGCACATTTACAATCACGACCGAGTGGAAAATCATTTCAATCTAAAGGCATGGGTATGTGTGTCTGATGACTTCGAAGTTATGAGAATAACAAAGGCAATTCTTGAGTCATTCACTCACAGTTCATTTAATTTTAGTAACTTAAATGAGGTTCAAGTTCAACTTAGCAAAAGGTTGGCAGGGGAAAAGTTTTTGCTTGTCCTAGATGATGTGTGGGACTACGGACGTGATGGGTGGAATTTGTTACAATCCCCATTTAGAGCTGGAGCACTTGGAAGTAAAATCATTGTGACAACTCGAGACAGAGGTGTTGCAAAGCAGATGGGAATGGATAAATATCACAATTTGCAGAACTTATCATATGGTGATTGCTGGTTAATCTTTTCCCAACATGCATTTCAGAACAGAAATATTGAGGAATACCAAGAATTGGAATCAATTGGTAAGAAAATTGTTGAGAACAGGTGCAGAGGCTTACCCTTGGCAGCGAGGGCCCTTGGCAGCTTATTATGCTGTAAACAAGAAGAACATGAATGGAAAGAGATACTAAACAACAATATATGGAATGAGGAAAGTGGCATTCTCACAGCGTTGAAATTGAGCTACCTTCATCTCCCTGTCCATTTGAAGAGGTGCTTTTCCTACTGTGCAATTATCCCAAAGGACTACGAATTCATGGAGGAGGAATTAGTCTTGCTATGGATGGCTGAGGGTTTAATTGAGGAACCAAACGGTGGAGACCAAATGGAATATTTAGGCCGCAAGTATTTTCACGAATTGGTGTCAAGATCATTTTTTCAACCGTCAAGTGGTAACAAATCGCAATTCATAATGCATGACCTCATTAATGATTTGGCTCAAGATGTCGCAGGGAACAAATGTTTTAGGTTGGAGAATTATTTGGAGTATGGCAGGCATAACAAGATTTCGAAAAAAGCTCGACATTCATCATACGTTGGTAGCCATTATGACGGAATCAAAAAATTTAAAGTTTTTGATGATGCCAAATGCTTACGAACATTCTTACAGTTTTTTCCACCGAGTATGTATACATCGAGGTACTTGTTTCATGATTTGTTGCCAAAGTTAAAATGCTTACGTGAGTTGCGTTTACATTGTTATCACATGGATGAACTACCAAATTCCATTGGAAATCTAAAGCATCTACGATACCTTGACGTATCCCATTCTAATATTCAAAAGTTACCTGAGTCGGTGGTAACTCTCTACAATTTACAAGTCTTGTTTTTGAAATTTTGTGGACTACTTCGGAAGTTGCCTCTAAACATGGGAAGGCTAGTAAACTTGTGCCATTTTGACATGACTGGCGTGGATATTTCATCATCAGAAAAGATGTCACTACATATAGGTAAATTAACTAATCTCCAAACGTTGTCAAATTTTATAGTGGGTAAAGATTGTGGGCGTAAAATAGGAGAGCTGAAAAACTTATCACACATTCGAGGGGCAATACACATATCAAGAATGGAGAATGTCAGTGGTGTTAAGGATGCAATGGATGCCAATTTAATGTCTAAGGAGGAGTTAAAAGAGTTATCACTAGAATGGGATGAATCTCACCGTTCACTGAATGACATAGTTGAGAGGAATGTGCTTGACGTGATGAGGCCTTTCAAATTGTTGGAACGACTCACCATCAGTGGGTATGGCGGTACAAAATTTCCAAACTGGGTTGGAGATGTTTCATTCTCCAAAATGGTGTTCATGCGATTAAAAGGTAGCAAATGTTGCAGATCTTTGCCACCACTTGGACAACTACCCTTGCTTAAAGACCTTTACATTGGAGGAATGAGTGCAATAGAGCGCTTGGGTTGTGAGTTCTATGGGCAGCAGTGTTGTGCCAAACCTTTCCCCTCTCTAGAGAGACTGAGCTTTGAGTTTATGCCAGAATGGGAGGATTGGTCTGCTTTTGAAACAGAGGGAGTTCAGCCTTTCCGTCATCTCAGTGAGCTTTCCATCATAAATTGTCCCAAACTTGTTGGAAGATTACCAAATGATCTTCCTTGTCTCAATTCTCTCAAAATTGATGGTTGTCCGCAGTTGTTGATTGATGTTTCGAGCCTCGTTCAGCCATCACTTGCATCCTTGTCAATGAATAATGTTATGCTCCCAAGCCTTCCAGCACTCTTAGGGACGAAGAACACGATTGAACTTGGTTCCCTCACCTTGGATGTTAGCCGTGTCACAGTTCCCGACTCCCTCTGTGATCCAAGCACAATTGATGAAGAGTTACTGGCTACTGAAATGTCTAAGCATTTGACTTCAATAACTGCTTTGAGCATTTTTCATGTTGAAAAATTGGCGTTCCTACCAACATGGTTTACTCGAGATTTGATGGGACTCGAGAAATTGGAGATTGGTAACTGCGAAGAACTCATAACATTGTGGCAGAATAAGGTGGGAATACAAGTATGTCTCCCTTCCCTCTGCCATTTAAAGATTTCTCATTGCCCCAAACTTGTTTTCTTGTTTGAAGAAGAGCAAGAAAATGGAGGAGAAGGTTTGAAAAAGCAGCAACATGAGAGGCTGCCTTGCATGACGAGACTCGAGTATTTAACAATTGAAAAGTGTGGAATGCTGAAGAAACTGCCACAAGATCTGCACACATACACATCTCTTGGGGTGCTTAGAATTGACGGTTGTGCAAGTCTGATCTCTTTTCCAATGAAAGGTTTGCCATCTATGCTGAGAGAACTTGGGGTTTCAGGGTGTGATGCTTTGGAGTCCCTACCCGAGTTGATGACACTCAATAATCTGCAAGAGTTGCAGGTTTCTAGGTGTAAATCACTCACATATTTATTGTCAAGAGGTGGGCTACCATCCACACTAAAACAACTTCGGATTGATTCGTGTAAAAATCTGGAGTCAATTTTTGCAGAGGAAGGGATCAAAATTGATTGTCCATCTCTTGAAAATATTGAAATTTGGGGTTGCAGGAGTCTCAAATCTTTACCTGAAGCCAATAATCTCAAGAATCTCAGTGAATTGGAGATATGCGGTTGTTCTAATCTGGAGCCCCCGTCACTTGGTGGTCGTGATGAGAACAACAACATCAACCAACTCACTTGGCTTCAAAAGCTGTGTTTAGTTAATTGCAGAGCAAGAATGGTCTCCTACTTTGTCAAGGAAGGGAGTTTCCCCACCCACATCACTTTACTTCAAATCGGGAATTTGAGAGTGGACGACGTGGGTCAACTTCCAGTTCCGCCTCCATCTCCATTAGAGTGGGGTTTGCACAAACTCTCTTCTCTTACAAGACTCAACCTTCATGGCGGAGGTTGGCCGAGCGGAGATACGGTGTCCTTTCCAGAAGAAGGGATGTTCCTGCCCACCTCTCTCATCACTTTGTCCATCTCTTGGTTCCCAAATCTGGAAAGACTCTCTTATGAGAAGTTTCAAAACCTTACCTCTCTCGAAACACTTCATATCTTGTTTTGCCCTAAGCTCGCGTCCTTTCCAAAGGAAGGGTTGCCTCCCTCTCTTTTGCATCTATCGATCTACGATTGTCCTAAGCTTGCCTCTCTCCCTCTCTTTCCAGAACAAGGCTTCCCTCCCTCGCTTTTGTCACTGGTGATCAAACCATGTAATCCAATACTGAAACAGAAGTGTGAAAAGGGGAAAAAATATTGGCCCATCATCCAATACATTCCTAAAGTAGATTTCGAAGCATAAGCAGCCACCTGCAAGGTACAAACAAACAAATTCAAAATATGTCCTACCATTTTTATTTATTTATTTATATTCTCATTACCAATTTCAGATTTTTATCACAACTGAGGATTTATTTATATTTGCATCCTCTACCATTATAATACAAAAATAAAAAAAGTACAATTAAAAATAATAAATTTAAAATTTAAAATTTGATCTTATACATATCAAATAAGTTGTTTGAGTTTAACATTTAAATTTTTATCAAACAATTTTTCAACTTACAAACAAGCAAACACAAAATCTGTCATACCTATATTAGAGCATGTATATATTTTATATATTAAATTATTAAATATATAATTATATTCTAAAAATTATTTTTTTTCTATTTAGTTAGTTGTAATATATTTGTTAAAATATGAATTTTTGTTGGAGATTGATATCAACTACAAATTGTCTTTATTAAGTATAAATAAATATTATGTAAATATAAAGTACTATAATAAGTTTGAGTTATTTTTCTTTTATTTCTTTAAGATTTATATGCTTGAGAGATTCTATCTCAGTTGAAAGCAAGTTTATTCCTAAAAATGAACGAGTTTCTTGCTAGTTTCTTATTTGAAAGCGTGGAATTGTGTTTCTTAAGAAGCATTACCAAATTAAGAGTTTCTTGCTACTATGGTCTAGTCAACTCAAATTGATCATTTTGTGGCTTCAACTACATCTCCACATCAACTCTTCTATTTTTCACCTGTATCAACACACAACAATGTTTTTACGTTCATTCCTTTTTCTTTTCCTTTCAAATATTTCTTTTTCCTTTTTTTTATCTATATACCTCTAAATGGATGAATTTCATTCTCATTTTTATTTTATTTTTACCCTGACTCTACTACAGGCATGTAGTCGTGACTTTGAATACTATGCTCTTTTTGTTGTTCAGCTTGTAAAAGTTTATTTTTCTATATTTTCTCAATTTTCTGTGAAAAAATATAGAAAATATGCCTTGTTTGGTTTAGCTTTGAAAACAATTTTTGAGAGCTCAAAACCCAAAATTTGTTTGGTTTACAATTTTTCCAAAATTGTTTTCAATCACTTTTTCTATCTCATATTCTCTTCTCTCACATCCTGCACATCAATCAACTACTTTTTCTTTCACACCCATCTATTCAACTATAAAAAAATTTCAAATCATTCCAAACTACAAACCTACAAAACTAATTTCAATATATACAACCAAATAAATTTTCAAATTTTGAAAACTCTTTTCAATTTTATCTTTCAAAACTAAACCAAACGCAGCCTTTGTGGATAGTTTAAATGGTGAAACCCACTAACTATTGTTGTTATCACCCTTTTGTTCTCCAGGGCTTTGTTGTTGTGGAAACAAACTTTAGGATGTATTCATACTTACTGTCTAAGCTGCATTGCAAGATTTTGTGCCTCTTTTCAAGGTATGCCAGAATTATTCTTGGTAAAGACTGGCTGCTCTGATTTAACTCAATGCTTTTTGGCTTTGGAGAGAGCTACAATTTTGAATTCAATAGGTCACTATTTTTTGAGTTTGAGTTGTCATGAGTTTTTTTTTTTTAATTTCTTTTCAGAATATATTCATATACTATTGTCCAGTCATGGTAAAAGCTCTCATAAGTAACAAAGGAGTAAGAAATATATGAAGAAAATTGAGAATAAAGTCCTTTCCTGAGACTACAATTGTAAACGCCTCCCTACTGCACATTGTCATGCAAGACTTTTGATCATTAAGGCTTCCATGCCTTGCAAGAAGGGAAATTTTTTTAATATCAAGTTGTATTTTTTAACCATCCTACTTGCATGCTGGACTACATTTGACAGTTACAAAGCCACACATAATCTTGTCAAAATCCATGTGCGCAATCTGTTCTAGTAGTTGGAGGGATTTAGGCTTCCTTTATTAAATGGGAGTTGAGAAGCCATCTACCCTACTTGGAGTATTATTTAGAATTCAAATACTGGGCAAATATTTTAAAAAATATAGGAAACTATTAGAAATTGGTATACCGTATAGAGTTTTTGTGTTTGTTTGTTTAAATTTACATGTTGATTTGTTTAGACTTGTCATGAAGTGGGCAATATGGAAAACAATAAGAATAAAACATAAAGGGAAGTTCATCTAATGATAACAAATAGTTCTCTAATGTTTGATAAAATCAGGTTCTTTTCCGGATGGGGTTGACCAAAGACTGAAGTGTCTTAGCAAACACTAGAGAGAAATCCTCGCTACTTTGCCATTCCAAAAATCTTCCGGCAAACTCCAAAACATGAAATATTAAAAAATGTTTGGAATGAGAGTCTTAGCTTTAGATATCTTTATTCTACTAGATCATAGGATATTTAAAAAATAGTCGATTACACTGTACAAGCTTGGTGCCACATTAGGAAGATATTGCTTATAGTTTGTATTTCCCTAAATGCTATTCATCAGTGAAGGGATAAGCTTGTCATTCATCAATGAAGGGACCAGTTTTGGCTTGAAAATGTAGGGTAGAATATCAGCTTCCAAATCTCATACTGTTTCTGAATTTACTAAAGAAAACTTGTATAATGCTTTCAAAAATGGTATTACAACAGAACATGCAAGTATTAATTCCTACTTGTTTGTAATTTTTAATCTTATCTTTTGAGACCAAACTTTTTCTTAGCTACTCTAACAGGTAAAACATGAAATAATTAAGCTAAAAAAAATGAAAGGACTTCCAAGTAATGATAGTTAATGAAATGATAAAATTTGGCCCTTTACTTGTGGTTTCCTTTAAAAGAGCTTGAGCTTGGTTGCAATTTCAATTTATTTTTTGTTAAGCAAATTTGCTTGCCTTCTAGGATATAACTCATTTCCACTACAATTGTGTTCATGTATATTACTTCAAACATCTTATCAACTTATGGATTTGTTTCCATATCTTGCAGTAAGTTTTTGAGGATGCTTGCAACTTTGCTGGAGAATATGGGGGTTTGTTATGGAAAGATTCAAGGTAGATGGCAAAGAAGGCAGAAATACTAGTGCACATCTGAGAATTCCCGCGTGATCAAAGGCAATAGAAAGCACGGAATAGGAAAGAAAGAAGCAGAGAAGAGAGAAATTGTACATAGTTGCTTTTTGGCTGCTTAGCTTGGTGGGATGGGATTTTAATAAAGCTCTTTGAGCTAAGCAAGGTTGGCAGTTGCTTACTATCCAAATTCAAATTTTCTTGAAGCTAGTTTGAGGAGTAACCCATTGACATTGTTTAGAGGAGTATTTAGAGTGCAAAGTCTTTTTTGGAGGCTGTACTGCACTGGCATATTGGGAATGGAAGGTCTATGAAGATTTGGAAAAATATATGGATTCCAAGGCCTTACTCTTACAAAACTATTTCTGTTGCAAAATTCCTGCATGCTGATGCTAAGGTTTGCTCTCTCATTTATGAAGTTTTCATCAGACAGTGCTTTTTTTGGATTTTGAAGTTGAGTTGATATGTAAAATCCCTCTTTGCCCAAGGCTTGCTTATGATATACTGGTTTGGCGCTTTACTAAAAATGGCCTTTTTTTCTGTTTAGTTGGCATATCATTTGGAGATGGTTTTGTGAAGTAGAGAAACACAGGTCAGGTCAGATGCTGGGAGTTTTGGAAGGGCATTTTCAAAAAAGATTTGGTTGCTGAAATTTCTGAATAAAGCGAAAATCTTTGCACGGAAAACATGTTCGAACATCCTTCATGTTCAATCAAAGTTGAGGAGGTGCAAATTAATTCAATTCAATGACTGTTATTTCCCTTTTGCTGCTGAAGTTTGGTCTTTAAGCCCTCTTTACTCTATTCTAACTATGCCCTGCTTAAAATTTTCTATTCTTGATCTAGGAGTTTAGCCAACAGATGGCTGTATCGCCTTTGGGATTATTCTTTTTTCATTTGCTGGAGTATTTGGAACAATCACAATGATTGGGTTTTTTGCTAGGTACGTGGCTGATTACTTACAAGGTTATAACAATACATAGCTCAAGGTGGCGACTCTTGTTCAGCAAAAACATGTTTCTGTTGGGAAAATGGTTTATAACCATGAGGTTTTGCTAAATTTGGAGCCAAAATTAAGTGGAACCCACTTATTATTTTTGGTCAATCCAAAGGCAAAGTTGTTCATAGCTATGTGAAGATAAATATTATGTATTTGGTTGGTGAAAACCATTTATGGGTGAATGAGAAATCGACACCAAAGTGAGCCATTGGAAATGACTCATGTTGTGGGTTCCTAGAGGGGCTTGGGCCCTAAGGGCACCCAAGTTTTGTAGAGGGGGAGGACCTAGACAAAGGTAACCCTAACTGGTGACCACCATACCCACTGGCTCAAATCTGGGTTGGGTCAAGGTCGTGCGTTGGGTCAAAAGATATTTGTGTATATACTTTTTGCAGAGAATTTTTTAATTATTTTTTTCAAATTTCCCTCCAGTTTTATTTCTTCTTCTTCTTGTTGAACAGGCGTGTCTGTTTAGATTCAAACAAAAAGTTTTCAATGGCAACCCTTTGCCATTGTTGCATTGGTTCAGACCTCTCCGAACAGGTTTCTAACAGCCTATATAAAGGCAATCCATTTCCAAAATTTATTAATTCAGTTCCATCCTGTTTTTTGTCCTTTCTTGCAGTATTCTTCATATTAGTTTTTGAGAGAATTAAGAGAGTTACAGAACATAGGTTTTGATTTGCTGTGCAGAATTGAGTGTAGTGCTGCTTCAATATTGCGAAGATCATTGTATCTTGGGAGATTGATGCCATCATACCACAAGCACTTGTACGACGGCGAATCTATCTCAATGACAAAGTGTCATACACTCAACTTGATTATCAACTTTGTTAAATCTATTTTCGGTACATAAATTCTGTAAGAAAATTAATTTTATTTGTTTGATTCGTTTATGTTTTTCTTATTGTACACAGAAGATTGTTCTAACAGTTTCCAATTGTGAAATATATTTTTCTGTATTTTCTGAGTGTTTTGTGAAGAAAATAATAGGAAGGATATGTGGACAGTTTAAATCGTGAAATCTACTAACTATTTTTGTTATTACCTTTTTGTTCTAAAGGGCTTGTTGTTGTGGAAACAAACTTTTGGATGTATTCATAATCATTGCCTACACTGCATTGCAAGATTTTGCACGCACTTCTCAAGGTACTTTGGATGCTCTGATTTAAATTAAGGCTTCTTGTCTTTGTAGAAAACTACAACTTTAAATGGAATGGGTTGCTATTTTATGAATTATAGAAATGTCATGAGGTTTTTTATTGAATATATTGATTTACTTTTATCTAGTCATGGTGAAAAATCTCGTATATGATAAAGGAATAAGAGATATATCAAACAAATTGACAAGGAATTTCTTTCCACAGACCACAATTGAAAATCCTCCCTAAGACACACACTTAGGCAAGACTTCTGATAATTTAGACTTCCACGCCTTTACAAGAAGCTAAACTTTGTATAATATCACGTTGTGTTTTTAAACCTTTCTCCTTGCATGCTAGACAACATTTGACAATTATGAAGCCACCTAGTTTGGCCTACAACACACTTTTTGTTTAATGTATTCTTATTGAGTTTTTTTTCTTCTTCAAAATTACATGTTGATTTGTTTAAACTTGTTGGGGAGTGGGCGATATGACAAAGAAAAAGAAGAAATCAAAAGGGGAAATTTGTTTAATAGTAATAAATGGCCTCTAAATCTTTGATAAAAATGGGTTTCTTTTCCAGATAATGGGGTTGACCGAAGACCAACATCTTACACACTGAAGAGAAATCCGTGGTTACTTTGTCACTCCGGAATTCTTTGGCAAACTCCAAAACATGACATGGTAAAAAATGTTTGGAATGAGAGACTTTCCCTTTAGATATATTTATTCTGCTAGATTGTTAGATATTATATATATATATATAAATTGAAGTCATTGTCATTTACCATTTTCTAGCTTGGTGCCAAATTAGGAAGCCGTTGCTCATTGTTTGTATTCGTCTAAATTCTATTCCTATATTTGCCATTCATTGATGGAAAAATCAATTTTTGTGCTAAAAATGCAGGGTAGAATATCAACTTCCAAATCTTATTGTAGCTACAATTACAAAGAAACCTTGTATAATGCTTTCAAAAATGGCATTATGGAAAAATAGACAAGTATCGATGCCAAGTTGTGTAACACTTTGAGACTCTTATTATTGTACTAGTAGGATTGCTCGACACTCTTATTATTGTACTTGGAGCCTCTTTGGTTCATCTTGGAATATTGATTGAGGTGGTATCATAATGGTAAAGTAGGATTGAACCAAAAACATTGATTCAGATAATTGTCCTATGAGCAGTCTTCACTCTTTTGCCTTTTTTTCTTTCCACACTTTGAATCTGAATGTGAGGCTAGAACCATTGGAAAGCTCATTACGGGACTTTGATTTAGACACAAGAACGACCAAAAATGGAGTCCGAATGACGGAGTTATGCCCATTTGAAATTTGAGTAATTGTGTTAGAAGTAAGTCCGCTCAAGCAAACTTTTGACCGCTCGAGCGGTTTTTTGCGAATTTTAGAGATTCTAGGAACTTTCTTTCACTGCTCGAGCCAAGCTTTGACCACTCGAGTGGTCTGTTTGAAATCTGGCACTTTAAAGTCACTTTTGGCCCACACTTTTCATTCTTTTTTCCTTTCTTCTCTCCCTTTCCTCCATACCCAAAACCCTAGACCTCCAAATCTTGATTTCATCCATTTTTCACCAAGAATCCACCATAGATCTTGTAGTAAAGGTGAAGAACAAGAGAAGATCAACATTTTAACTGATTAGATTGCGTTTTCTTCAAGGTTTTTCTTTAGGTTTGCATCTTCTTGTCTTCATTCTTGAGGTAGGGGTACTTTTAACTTGATATATTTGTGATTTGAGATATATATGTGATATTTTCTTAGTTATAATAATGTATGAGATGATTTTGTGATAAAAAGTGGGTTTGTTGAATAACAAGGGGTTTTCCTCCATATTTTGGAAAAGTTTATGCATATCCTTCTTGATTATTGTTAGAAATGGTGAATATTGACTCCTTATGTGTAAAGGAGGGGAAAGCCCAATTTTTTCAAAAACCCTAGTCTTCAAATTTGATTTAATAATGGGTTTGGCCAAATTGACTCTTAAATCTTAAAATTGGGTGAAGGATTATGGAAATGGTGTTAAGATATGAGATTTTTGAAGCTCTGAGTATATGTATTGAGATTGATAAATGTTGAGATTGGAGAAATCTTTTGGTTGTTGATATTATTAATGTTGTTGTGGATTAAACAAATCTTAGAGAAAATTTATTGAAAACTCTTGCATCATGTGCATCATAATTTCTCTTGTGATCCTAAAATTTTGTGGATGATTGGAAAGTATTAGAAGGGGGGGTAAATAGCATATGAGTCTAGGTAGTTGAGTCGGGTTTTGGTAATGGGTTCTGTGTTGTATGTGGTACCCGCGCGAGAGTTAAGGTCCCCAATTGCCCTGTCTTGTGCATATCGCCAGACGAATGTGGGAAAGGTTTTTGGGTGTCTACGAGCTTGCCGTTTATAGAGTCGGCGAATGTGGAAAAACTTGATTTTGGGTGTCCACGAGCCTGCCGTTTATAGAGTCAGTGAATGTGGAAAAGCTGAATTTTGGTTGCCCATAAGCCCGCCATTTTAGGAGTCGGCGAAAGTGAAGAGGGAAGGTTTTGGGTACCTATCGCCCCGCCATTTTTAGAGTTGGCAAATGTGGGAATATTTTTTGTTTATAAATCTATATATGTATGTATGGTTTTGCAGCTCTTGCTTGAGACGTCATAGCGTATTTACCACCCCATGTTTGTAGACGAGACTTTGAATGTAAATCATGCATTGAACATTTTTGGTTTTAAAAGAGAAAATATGGATTTCATCCTAACAAGTCAATGGCATGATTATATGCATCTCGATTATTTATATGTCTTGTTAATAGTATTTCCTACTGGGCATTAGCTCACCCCAACTAACAACATTTTAGGAATTGATGGTGTGACTCCACCCAAGTGACAAGGCAGTGAAAATTTTGAATGGAGCACGTGGGCTCATTGGATGTTATTTGTTGAAGCTCCGAGCTAATGTGTGCTGGGACTGAATGTCCAACCTTTTGCGTAACCAAGGGGTTTCCCTTAAAACTTGTACGCCATTAGGGCACCTTTACTTTTGATTTCTTTAATTTTGTGAACTATAACTTGTATCGTGAACGTAAGATGTAATAGTTTAATATAGTTCAATGAGAATGAGATTTACTTAATGAGAGATAATATTTTTCTTAAAGCATTATCTTATGAGAAATGGATTTATTTGATGGAAACCGGTGAATAATTAATTAAAAATTGACTATATAAAGGTTTATAATTTTTGGGGCGTTACAAGTTATCTATGACTTCATGTTATCTTTTGAGACCTTTTAAGAAATTATGTCGTCTTTTAACAGATAGAGTAGCTAAGACTTTACAATAATAGCTAATGAAATCATAAACTTTGGTCCTTTACTTGTGTTTTTCTTTAAAAGAGCTTGAGCTTGGTTGCTAATTTTATTAACCAAATTCTCTTACCTTTTTTGGATGTTTTGTCATAGGACACAACTATGCCCTTGCAAGTGCATGGAACTCTCTTGCTTGCAGCCTTGGTTACTTTGAAAAGTTAGCAGGTATGTTTTGTTTGAAATAGGAAATGGGTATGCTCTAAGAAGCACATACACGGACACATGACATGACACTAACACGCAAACATACAAATTTTCAAAAACTACAGGACACAACACATTGGGGACACGTGCAAAACATATAATTTTTTACATTTGTTATATGTTATATTTTTAAATATTTAGTATGTATTTTATGTCAAATATTTAATTTATCAAATTTATCAACCTTAGATATGTTTTTTTAATAAACAAAATTAAATCTTTTTTTTTTTTTTTTTGAAAAAAATAATCCTCAACGTGTTCTTAGAGTGTCCTCAGCGTGTCCCTAACGTGTTCTCAGAGTGTTCTTAATGTGTACTTAGCGTGTCCCAACGTGTCCACAACGTGTCCCAAGTGTCCCAGCATGTACGACGCTTTCCAGCGTATCAACACCTGTATATGACCTCCGAGGAGGTGTTTGTGCTTCATAGTATGCTTTATTTGTTTTGTATTCTTTTTTTGATAAATAGTTTTCTTTTCTTTTCTTTTTTTTATTTGGGTGGTTTTTGTTTTTGTTTTCTTGGTATGTATGTTTGCATGTGTGTGTGGATAGGTGTGAGGTGGGAGTAGTTGATAATAAACAAAGTTTTTTAAGTTATAATTAATGGTGAAATCTTGCTTCTTTTTTTTGCTGATTAATGTGAAATCTTGCTTTCTTTGAAAGCCCTGAATGGGATGCTCTAACCTACTGGAATGTGGATGACTTGGATGGTTATATAGGACTAACTTTATGACTTATATGTAATATGTGGATATGGCTGCTCAAATACCATGAGTTCCACTTAATATATTTTTACGTTTTCTATATTCTCTAAGGCGTAGAACGAAGTATAAAATGCAGCCCCAATTTTTGTTCTTATATAAATCTAGCCATAATTTTTTTGTTATCTACATGGGCCAAAAAAAAAATTATTGTTTGTTTGTTTGTTCTATTAGAATATAATTTGCTTCTTTGAAATTTGAACCTTTGTATTTGTAGATAATTTCTTTTCATCTATAGAAAGCACATCCTCGTGTTGCAAAAAGAATGCCATGTTAAGTCCCATCAAATGGGGTCGGTTATACTCGACTCTATCAAAGGTCATATCGTTAGTCAAATTAAGGAGATTTATATTTCTATTTACTACTCTAGCCCACGTCAATCTAGGTCTACCCCGTCCCCTAACATTTCTATCTCGGTCTACCCCGTCCCCACGTCACTACATCGTATCTCTTTACTATTGCCTCTGTTGGTCTCCATTGTATATGCCCAAACCATCTCAATCTATGCTCTCTCAACTTATTTTTTATCGATACTACTCCTACCCATTATCAAATATACTCATTCCTAATTCTGTCTTTCCTAGTCTTGCCATACATCCACCTTAACATCTTCATTTCAGCAACACTCATCTTATCTACATGTTGTTTCTTAGTTGCCCAACATTCCGTCCCATACAATATCGCTGGTCTAATAGCCGTTCTATAGAACTTTCCTTTTGGTCTAGTGGGTACTCGTTTATCGCAGAGTACTCCAGATGCGCTCCTCCACTTAAACCACCCCGCTTTAATTCCATGGACTATATCCGCTCTAATCTCCCTAGCCGTTGTGATAATCTATCCTAAATAACGAAAATGTTCACTATTAAGTAGTTCTTGGTTCTCAATCTTCAGTTCTCTACTTCCATTGTTATTGTTACTAAAATTACACTCCATGAACTCTATCTTAGTTCGGCTTATCCTAAATCCTTTACATTTAAGTGCTTCTCTCCAAGTCTCCAACTTAGTGTGAACTCATTCTCTAGTCTTATCTACTAACACGATATCATCTACAAAAAGCATACACTACAGCACATCATCCTGAATATTTCTTTTCAACTCATCTATAACTAAAGCAAAAAGATAAGGACTTAAGGTTGATCCTTGGTGTAACCTTACAATAATTGGAAATTCATTTGTCTCTCCAGCAGGTGATCTAATAGTGGTCATCACACCGTCATACATGTCCCTAATTACATCAATGTAATATGTTGTCACCCCATTCTTCTCTAACACCCACCAGAAAGAATGCCCTCTGTATCAAAATATGTTTCTAATCAAGTTTACATTTTTCTCAATATTTAGATACATTTGCAAACCAAAATATTGCTGATTCTATTTAGATTCAATATTTAGTACATGTTAGCTCCTAGTGAAAAGTGAATTTGGTTATGTTGTTTTTGTGAATCATCAAGTTCTTAAAGATATATATCTTGTTTTTCAAATGATTAAAGTTAGAATGTATAGTGAAGCAATTTAGGGTCTGGGTTTAGGTGGAAGAAGAAGAGATAAGAGAATAGAGAATTTTTTATTTATTTTTGTTTTTTTTATATATATCTAGAATGAATCTATTGATTACATCAACAAAATATATATACAAACCCTAACCTAGTGATATGACCATCGTACCCTCAACTTAAAGTAAATATTAACAGAAAAACAATAAAATAGAAAATAATAACTATTCTAACACTCTCCCTTAAGCTGGAACATAGAGATCAAACATGCCCAGCTTGGTAGATAAACGATGAAATAAAGACCAAGCCAAAGGCTTAGAGAGAATATCACCCAATTGATCTTCAGGACGAACATAAGGAGTCACAAGTTGCTTGCAAAGTAAGAGATCACGAATGAAATAGCAATCAACTTCTATATGTTTGGTTCATTCATGAAACACTAGATTGTTGGCAATAAAGATAGTCGTCTAATTATCACAAGACATGCGCATAGGAGTGGGAACAGAAAAAACCAAAATCCTAGAGAAAATACTGAACCCAGAGCATCTCAAAAGCAGTATGAGCCATGGGACAGTACTTAGCCTTAGCACTAGAATGTGCAACAATGGTTTGTTTGTTGCTACGCCAAGTAACAAGATTACCACCAACAAAGGTATAATAGCCGAACGTGGAACGACGGTTAGTCTTATTACCAACCCAATCAGCATCACTGAAACTAGTGACAGACAACGAGGAAGATGGACAATAGAGCAAACCCCGACTAGGGACATTCTTCAAGTACTGCAAGATACGAGACACAACAGAAAAATGAGGTTGGTAGGGAGCATGCATAAATTGACTAACCACTCCCACAACATACATAATATCGGGATGAGTGACAGTGAGATAGATTAACTTCCCAATTAGCTGACGATAACGACCAATATCAGGAAACAAGTTCCCAGTTTCACCATCAAGTTTGACACTAGAATCCATGGGAGTATCACTAGGAAGAGTGCCTAAGAGGCCAGTGTCAGTGAGAAGATCAAGAACATACTTCCGTTGGGAGAGAAATAATCCCTGAGAAGAGCCAGCAACTTCAATCCTAAGGAAATACCAAAGATGACCTAAGTCTTTAGCATGAAATTATTGGCCTAAATACCGCTTCAGATCAGCAATACTAATGGAATCACTCCCAGAAATGATTATGTCATCGATATAGACAATAAGAACAATACTCCTAGTAGACGAGTGGCGAACAAAGACAGAGTGATCAAAGGTGGAATGGCGAAAACCATAGGCGATCACAATAGTACTGAAATGATCAAACCAGGTACGAGGGGACTGCTTGAGACCATACAAAGCCTTCCACAATCGACAAACAAGATGCTTATGACCGGAAACAACATAGCAAGGGGATGATCCACAGAGACCTCCTCGTGGAGATCACAATGAAGAAAGGCATTCTTGATATCAAGTTAATATAAAGGCCAAGACTTATTAACGACAACGGAGAGAAGGATCCGAACAGAGTTAAGACGAGCCATAGGAGAGAAAGTCTCTAGGTAATCAACACCATAGGTTTGTTGGCAACCTTTGGCTACCAAACGATCCTTAAGCCGCTCAACAATCTCATCAGAAAGATACTTAACAGTATAAATCCAACGACAACTCACAATAAATTTGTCAGAAGGTAGAGAGGTAAGTTCCCACGTCTAATTCTTATAAAGGGCATGCATTTCCTCATCCATAGCATGCTTTCAACCAGAGATGGACATAGCTTGTTGATATGAATGGGGAATGGTAATACTAAACAAGCTATAAGCAAAGGAGTAAAGGCCAAGAGAGAGGCGAGCATAAAAAAAAAAAAATTAGTATTTCAACCAGAGATGGACATAGCTTGTTGATATGAATGGGAAATGGTAATACTAAACAAGCTATAAGCAAAGGAGTAAAGGCCAAGAGAGAGGCGAGCATAAAAAAACAAAATTAGCAATAGGATGTTAAGTGCAAGTAAGTTTACCCTTGCGAAGGGCAATAAGATATTCATCAGAGGGCACATCGACAAGTGGAACAAGGGAGTTAGGAACCTCATACGAAGGAGATGAACTGGTTAGGCTATAAGACACAATGTGACGAGCTTGAGACCGCTGATAAACCTGCAAAGGAGGGGTAGAGGTGATACTAGAAGGAGAAGATATAGAAGAGGAGGATGAAGGATCATAATACGGAAGAGTAGGGGTGAGGGAAGCAGGCTCCTCCTCGCGACGAGAAAGAAGATCAGTGGATAACTGTTACTCAGAGGAGGAGAAAAAAAGGAGTGGAGGAGGAAAAAATAACATTAGCGCTAACAAAGTATTGACGTAACTTAGGATGATAACACCGATACCCTTTCTAAGTATGAGGGTAGCCTAAGAACACACACTTGCGAGCACGAGGAGATAACTTATCCAGACTAGGGTTAAGAATATGGACAAAGGCAACACATCCAAAAACACGAGGTGACGAGGGAAAATGAGACAATATGGGATATAACTGATGATATGGAGACGTGTGCACAACATTGGAGGGCATACGGTTAATAAGGAAACATGCGGTGAGAACACCATCGCCCCAAAACTGTTTGGGGACATGCAAATTAAACATCAGTGTACGAGTAATATCTAACAAATGACGGTGTTTTCACTCCGCAACACTATTTTGAGGAGATGTATGAGAACAACTAATCTGATAAATAATACCACGAGCATCACAAAAAGGTAGTCACAATAGACTGCGTATAGTTTAAGGTATTATCAGATCGAAATGTCTTAATACGTTTCCTAAATTGAGTAAATATTTCATTATAAAACTTAGAGATGATAGAAGGGAAATCAAATATCTATTTCATTAAAAATAACCAAGTCATCTGAGAGTAATCATCCACAAAAATAACAAAATAAAAAAAAATCATTAACAGTGGGAGTTCTAGAAGGACCCCATATATCCGTATGGGAGCAAACGACTCAAACACACGACTAACACTATGACTAGGAAAAGAACTACGGTGATACTATCCAAGTTAATAGGCTTCACACTCAATCTTAGAAACATGACTTAAACTAGGAACAACTAACTTAAGCTTGGCCAAAGAAGGATGACCCAAGTGAAAATGCCACTAAAAAGGAGATATAGTACTGCTCAACACAGTAGATGAAGGAGGAGGAGAAATCTCAGTACCCAAAAAATATAAGTCATCATTTTCATGCCCTGAACCAATCATCATCTTGGTCTGGAGGTCCTGTAAAACACATGAATTGGGAGAAAAGGTTATGGAATAGTGGAGAGCTTGCGTCAATTGGCTAACAGAAAGCAAATTAAACGGAAACTTAGGAACATAAAAACCAGAAGGTAAGGAAATGGATGGAGTGAGATGAAGAGGACCTTAACCACTGATAGGTCGAGAAGATCCATCAGCAAGTATAATCATATGATCAACAGGCCTAAGAGTATTAAAAAGAGAAGAATTACTAGAGATATGGGAAATAGCACCAGAGTTTAGAAGACAAGGCTGAGTAGACTTGGCCGCACATGCAACATTACCTGAACTAGCCATAGTAGCAGTAGAGGAGGAAAGTAGACTAGACCGGAGAGATTGGACAAGAGCGGTAAGCTCACTAATCTGAGTAGTGAGAGTCTCATAAGAATCAATTAGAGAAGCAACAGAACCAGTGGAAAATAAGAATGGCTGTGAGGATAGAGCATCCATAACCTAATGCACATGTTCAAGTTTGCCATACGTCTGCCAACACCAAGGTTCAGTATGACCTTAGGAACCACAATGAGTACACTTGCGATCACCATGTGTGTCGGAACCAGGTCCACTACTACCGCCTCCACATGAACCACTACCATGAAATATCCCACCACGAGAACCACCTCCACAAGAACCTCGTGAACTAGAAGAGCCATGAGAACCCTTGCAAGTAGACCCTCGATCACTACTACTAGAGATCAAGGCAGAAGAAGACAATGTAGAAGACCTAGATGAGGGTTAGGACTGGCCCAAGAAAGAACGTAACAGCCGAGAATAGGCATTAGTAGTAGACGGTAAAGTCCACTAGCATGAATCTGATCCTTGAACTCCTTCAATTTAGGATTTAAGCTGGAAAATAAGGAAGCCATCATAAATTCCTCCCAATGTTGCTTCTGTTTGTTTACATCAATAGTGAAGGGCTGATACTGCAATAACTGATCCCATAAGGTCTTGAGACTACTATAATACTCGGGAAGTGACTGGCCAGATTGACACATAGCAAAAATCTATCATATAACTCATAGACCTGAGAGATATTACTCTGATTTGAAAAAGATTTAGCAAAGGAGTCCTAATTTTCCTTAGAGGTATTACAAAATTCCATGGTAGTAGCAACATGCGGTTCTACATTATGCCAAATCCAACCCATAACACAGGAATCCTCACACAACCAATCATCATAACCTTTATCATCCTCAATAGGTGGAAGTTCAGTAAGAAACAGTGACTTCTTCTTGCCACGTAAGAAGAGCCCAAGCCAGATAATTTAAATCATTTAATTTCTTAGTGGTAGTTGACTTGGGTATTTCATCATCCTTAATTGCAGAGGATTGAGAGCAAGAACAATCAATCAAGAACTCCAACAATTAAACAACAACACATAACCAAGCATCAACACAACAACAAGAAGAGTCCAAGAAGAGAATTCCAAGTTACAGGACCAATTCAGAGAGGAAAACGCCCTGTTTGTCAAACAGGGAGAAGCCGAAATCCACAAAAGCTCCAAGAAAACACCACCAAATCACAAAACAACTTTAAGAAAGGTGTAGACACTAATTTCGGTTCCCAGAGAAGACAACCCACTAGGTAGATATTGCAGATAGCTCGTAGAATCACAGACCAAAAAAATGACGTAAATAACTCGAAAATCATTCAAAAATACAAAACTTACATTAGATGGTCCAAAAAAATTCTAGAAAAATCACCATTAACATCAAGAAAGAGAGGCGACCAGGAGGGAGCATATTGTCCGTATAGACTATGACATCATGCTGACATCATCATTCAAAAGATGACGTCAGCACGTCGTTTTCACCTCAAAAGAACTTCAAGAGTCTGACAAATACTAGACAAAGATGGATTGTTGCTCTGATATCAAGTTAGAATGAATAATTGTAATGACCCAATTTTTTTTTTTTTGGCCAAATGATAAGATAGTCGATGGTTTGCTGAGAAAATAATTGTATCATTTTATTTTATTTTTATGATACAAAATATTATAACGTTTCTAAAATATATCTTTAATTATATATATATTTTTATACTCGGGTGGTGGTTCATAGTTGGTAGAGGAGAATGATTAAAGAGAATGTATTGTTTTTTTTTTTCTTTCTTATCTCACGTGGGGCAGGATGAGTAGGAGGAGAGATTTAAAAATTTAAATATATCATCTAGTGCTATCTCTCTTTACCTCACACCCACATGTTTTCTCTTTCTGCACATGCACATTCTCCCTGAACCACAACATCTCTCTCTCCCACACGAATCAATCCCCTCTTCCCACTATCTTCGCTTTTCCGAAAGTGCTTTATTGCTGGAGCGTCAACACCCTGCCCCTTCAATCCCACCTTTTCTTTGTCGCTTGCAGATACCATCTTTCTGGGTCTTCAACAATTACTCACGGGTTCAAAGTTTCAAACAAGTTGTTAGTGAATGGAACTTTGAGGATGGACTGTTCAAGTTTTTCACATTGACAGTTCGGTTTTTGTAATCTGAGTAATCTGAACCTGATTGATCTTGTGTGAATTTTACATGGAGTTCTTACCTATTGAAGTAATTGGGAACATATTGTCTCATCTTGGAGCTGCCTGAAACGTGGTGATTGTTTCTGCAACGTGTAGGAAATGGCGAGAAGCTTCGCGCAAGCAACTTCAAACACTTTCATTCAGTTCCGATGATTGGCCTGTTTATCGTGATCTCAGTAGAAGTCGACTTGAAATCTTGATTATACAGACTATATTTCAAACAACAGGATTACAAGGCCTATATATATTTACGGATGATGTTGATGAGTTCTCGGTGTCGAGTTTGGATGTTAGCCGTAGGCCCGGCTAGTGTTGTTCAAGATTTCCATTTTCATCGTGGGTGTTGTCTGCTTCGGTCGTGAGTTTTCCATCCACTGGTTCAGCTTGTTGGTGGACAAGCATTGAGTTTTTGTGGTTACCAGTCTTCGCTGGTAGCTTTTCAAGTCTCCGGCGGTTTTGGAGTGGTGGGATGGTTCTTCTACAGCCCTGGCAGACTGGGTTTCGTGATGATGGCACCATCGCCATTTCTAGGTAGAGCCATCTTAATCACCGTGGCTAGTGGAGAACAGGTTTCCGGTCCTATATCGTTGGTAGCTTTGTTACAGAGTTTGAGATTTTTGTAGATGGGCGTGTGCCTCATGGCCTGCTTCATGTGCATGATTCAAAAGTTGGTGCTAAGCTAATGTCAGCCGCGTGAAGGTTCTCCACGTGGAGGGATAAGAGGGAAATTTAAATTTAGCAAAATGTTTAGTGGGTTTCATCCACGGGGTTCTTTTTGTTTTTTTGTTGGGTCATGGTCACTGATGAGGTTACAGTAAAGAAGGAAAGTTTGAGGTTGAAGTTTACAACTTCTCTCAAGATGATATGTTGCTCGAGGATATTTTGTTACTTAACACACACTGCCAACTCTCTCTCTCTCTCTCTCTCCATTAATGCTCAATCTTTAAGCTTAAGATGGGAGTCTTTAGAATGTGATTTTGTCAAAGTGTTGTATATGAAAGTCGGAGGGCTTGTCGTGATCTTCGCAATGATGATCTCAGATCTATGATCGGGTGATGTTTGCATTTTCGGATTAGCTTCTCTTCTAACTTGAGGTAGAGATTTTTTTTGAGTTATATATATATTTGTAAGATCTAAATAATTTTAGAAATCATCTTTTGATTTGTTTTGAAAAATAGATTGTTGATTCAAGAAGGTGAATGATTTTGAAAGTGAGTTTACTTTTTTTTTCCTTCTAAAAATAGAAATTTATATTTTTGAACTATGTTGATGAAAGAAATATGTTTTTGGTGAGATCTTCTCAAATATTTAAAGATGAATGGCTTTTGGTGAGAAAACCTAGAAATTGAGAATTTTTAAGAAGGATGTTGAAAAATTTTAGAATATGTTGTTATATTTATTTTGTGTGCCAAAATAAATGATGTTTGAAAATTGCTTATTTATTTACATATAAATGATGCTTTCATGAAATATGTGAATTGTTGAAGTTTTGGGAATTGTTGTTTAAAAGTATTAATATAGTCTTGAGATGACTAAATTGTTATGATTGTTTGAAATGTGGGAATTATGCTATCCCTTGGATGAATTGAAATAAAAGTATTTATTCATCTTGTGAAATTGCATTGAAATGATAAATGAGAATTTTGATCACAATGGGAATATTGTGTAGGAGTATTGAAAGTGGAAGAAATATTACATTATATTATTAATCATTGCATTGACATATCAATTCATTTGATAATGAAGAGCTTTGAAATTTGATTTGAAAATGTTGTATTTAGAAAAAAATGTTGAGAAACAAGTTTCCATGAAATGGTTTTGGAGTAAATACGGTGGTAAGTCTTAACAAATAGTGTGGATTAGAGGTGTCGAGCCTTCCAGTTGCAATTGGTAAAAATGACAAATTGGTAGTACTTGTATAGTCTACTTGCAGACACCAGCCTAGTGATTGATAGGTGGTGTAGATGATAGGTGTCGAGCCTTCCGGCTGTGACCGGTAAAAATGACAAATTGGTAGTACTTGTATAGTCTACTTGCAGATACTGACATAGGGATTACCAGAGTTGTATTTACCGCCCCTTGAACAAAATTGATAAATGTAGAACAGTTGAAATTGCATAGCATCATTGAGCATGATGGTTTTTGAATAAATAAAGATGTGTTCTTATTTTTCAAAAGAGCATGGCATGTCATATGCATCCACCTTTTGAGACTTGTATAAAATGTATAGACTTTGTGAAGGATTTTCCTACTGGGCTTTATGCTCATCCTACGGGATTTTTGTGCAGGAAAGGATGTGGTAATCCCGCCTAACTGAGGGTGTGGAAGTGTGTGAAGAGAGCATAGTGTGCTCGTTTGCTGTGACTCTGATTGTAAGCCAAGGGCTTTATATGTGTGGGTTTGAATAACCGTTTTGTGTAACCAGGCCCAGGCCTTGGAACTTGTAAACCCTTGAGGGTATTTGTTGTTTAATTAATGGTTGTTGGATTAATTGTATTATCGCATGAAGACTATTTACATCTTGTAATGCAAGTATGAGGATTTGTTATCGGTTTTACTTTAAAGAGCCATGACTAGTGTATCACCATTTAGGCATGAAAATTGGGACGTTACAATAATGAAGCAATTTATGGTTAGGGTTTAGAAAGAAGAAGAAGAATAGATAAGAGGAGAGAGAGAGAGAGAGAGAGAGAATTTTTTATATATCAAGAATGAATCTATTAATTACATCAGCAAAATATATATATATATATACAAATTCTAACATAGTGATATGACCATCATACGCTCAACTTAAATAAATATTAATAGATGAACAATAAAATAAAAATAATAACTATATTTATATCTTAATTTGTTTGACAATGATCTGAAATTCAATTTTTTTTTAATAGATTATGTTGTGCATAAGGTTGGGATGGCACCCGCTCATCTTTATGATGGGTTCCCTTCTAGGGTAAAAATAAAACTCATCCTCCACTACAGTAACATTTCGTGTATATTTCTTAGAATCTTTTATCAACTTATGGATTTGTTTCCTTGTCTTGCAGGAAGTTTTTGAGGATGCTTGTCAGAGACACTCATGAAGGGATTTGAATACTTGAAAAAGCATACCTTTTTCCCTTAGAGGACGCAAAATATCAGAAATGAATGAGGAAGCAAAAAAAAAGGGAAAAAAGAAAAGAAGAAAAGGAGGAAGTAGAGATGTAAGAAAATGTACAAAGTTGTTTTTTGGCTGTTCAAATTGCTGCCTTTCACTTTTGTTTTTGTCTGTACTTTTATTTACATACTTGTGAACAGCACCATTGGCAAACCATTGTTAACTTCTTCCACTTCAAATTGTGCAGTACCAATTGGCACCCACGAGCTCAGGAATTATTGTGAACCTTGGTTTGTCATGCTTCTCTACTAGGTTTGAGGTGATCAAATATATAAAAGAGTTTTCCATTTCAATTCTTTTCCCAATAAAATTTGGGTGCGTCTGTCTATTTTGTGTCTTGTTGGACTATTGGAGGATGTTTTTTCACCTCTTACTTTGAACAAGTAAATTGTAAGTTATAAAAGACTTGTATAAGTTCACACAATGCTATAAATAAGTTAGCACATATTCTGGTTATGTGCAAAGAAGAATACACTAGTATAAGTTCTGTCCTCTGTCTTTGGTTTTATGCTCATGAATTAGCTTTGATACTTCCTCTTTGTTTCTTTTTGTTTGTTTGTTTGTTTGTTTGTTTGTTTTCTCCAGTAGATTCGTGTTGTGCTTCTTTACCTCACATTCCTTCAGTAGGGTTGGTATGTTAAGGTTAATTGTTGGGGCAGTTGAAAGGCAGTAAGGATATTCATGTTGGTTTACCTCCCTGGATGTATGATCTACTCCTAGCTAAGTCTTTTTAGCTTTGCAGCTTTACTATGGCAAACAATAGCTTCTTCTCTCAAGCTAAGCTCCAGCTGGTTTTGGGGCTTCATTAAGAATTCAATCAGCTTGCTCCTTTATTTCTGAGATGTTCGGTTTCTTTGCTATTCTACTAGTTGTTGTCCTTCGTAGTTCTTGTGATTTTAAAGTTTTTATTCAAAGCTCTATTTTCCTGTTTTGTTTGTCATGTTTAGGTGGTTAAACTCTTGTACTTGGTCTCTTTTATCAATGAAGTTCATATTGGAGATAAGATTATATTGTTAAAGATATAATAAATTTCCACTTCATCAAAGGCAATAGATTTTGTCTGCAATTTGTAAGATGGTACTTAAATGGGAAAAAAGAAAGAAAAAGAAAAGAAAGAAGTATAGATGAAAGATATTGTACAAAGTTGAGCTTTGGCTGTTTGGCTTTGGGCTTTTAATAAAGCTCTATTAGCTATTGAAGGCCGGCAGTTGCTAATTCAAACTTTCTTCAAGGTAGCTTGAGTTGTAACCCAACGTTTATTTGGAATGCAAAGTCTTTTCTGGAGGCTGGGCTGCGTTGGCGTGTTGGGAATGGATTCCAAGGCCTTATCTTACAAACCTATTTCTGTTTTCAGAGTCCTCCATGATGCTGATGCTAAGGATTTCTCTCTTATTTATGAAACTCTGATCAAATAGTGCTTTTTGGATTTTGAAGTTGAGTTGATATGTAAAATCACTCTTTGCCCAAGGCTTGCTCATGACATACTGGTTTGGCACTTCACTAAAAATGGCCTTTTTTCTGTTAAGTTGGCATATATCATTTGGAGATGGTTTTGCAAAGAAGAGAAACACGGATCATCTCAGATGATGGAAGATTTGAAAGGGCATTTTCAATGAAGATTTGGCAGCTAAAAATTCCGAATAAAGTGGAAATCTTTGCATGGAAAACGTGTTCGTATATCCTCCCTGTTCGATCAAACTTGATTGATAAAAGGTGCAAGGTAATTCAATTTGATGACTCTGTTATTTCCATTTGGCTGCACTACTTTGGTCAGTAAGCCCTCTTTACTCTGTCCTGAATATAGGCCCAATTCAAAACTTTCTTTTCTTGACCCAGGAGTTTAGCCTACAGATGGATGTATTGGCTTTGGGATTATTTTTTTTCACTGGTTGGAGTATTTGGTACAATCGCAATGATTGGGTTTTTAACAAGAAGAGTCAATCAGCAGAGGAGGTGGCTAGGTATGTGGCTGATTACTTACAAGGTTATACCGATACACATACACAGCTCAAGGTGGCTACTCCTGTTCAACGAAAAGAGTTCCCAGTTGGAGGCCCCAGGTGGAGGGCGTGTTTAAAATCAATTTTGATGGTGCTCTTTTGAAGTGTTGGTGTGATTGTTTACAAAGTGGAGGTAATTGTAACAGTAATAAGTTTGCCAGGGTTTTGGGTCTTCATGATGTTCAGATTGAAGGGGATTCCTTTAACTATGGTAAGTACTTTGAAGGGTACTGATTCTCTTTTGTCTTCTTTTGGCCATATTATCTAGAATTCTTGTGAGCTTCTCAACAACACAGCACATTTCTCCCCCCCCCCTCCCTCCCTCATTTTTTGAAAAGGTGAAGTATAAGTGGAAAAAGAGTTGTGTAAGTGCATATAATGATATAAATAGGTTAGAATATATTCAATCAATAATTTTATAATATTTAGTTAATTTTATAGGTTATGGTTTCAAGTCTTGGGGCCACCACTTTGTGCATTATGCTAAAGGTTAGGTGTGTACTCAATCTTTTCCCTCCCAAACACACATTAATGTGTACTAATTGGGCGTTGTTTTTTAGTTAATTTCAAAACTGTATTGTATATAATTGAAACAACATCCTTATATAGATAATAGATTTTTACCCAATATTCTTGCACATTTTTAATTGGTAATGAAATAGAATTATTGTTAGTGGTGCAAACAAATAATAAGATCTCATTGGGTTATATATAGGTTATGATCTCCAATGACACTACGAAATGACCCTTCTAAGTTCTACTCTACCTTGCTTGCTGGTTGAAATCAAACGGATTAACTCTGCAATTCTTTCATTTAGTAACCATGCTAGTTATTACAACAATATTGTCAAAAATGGTTCTCATCAAGAAATTAGAAAAGTTGGAAAAATTGACATGTAACACCAATCCTGCATGTCATAGGAACATGAAATATTGTAATATTTTTACCATAAGAAGGTCGTATTTATCCCAATAATTTGACATTGCATTGATATGGAAATGAGAGATCAACATTCGTAAACACAAAAACATTGCCCCAGAATTGGGACTGCAGTAAAATCATTGCACCCACCCTTCTCCATTCTACGGTGTGGGGTATAGGAGGAGTTCATATAAAGTTTCTTTGGTCCTAATTCAAGTGCCTAGAACAATTATTTATCGATTTGTGCCCCCTCCACATTTTCCATTTGCAGCATCCCATGTGTGTGTTTTTCCCCTCATTTTTTAAAGTAGCATCCAAGTGTAATTTGGAGTTTAGGTGATGAAAATGCATCATGCTCTTTCTTTTTACCAAATTTGATGGCCACAATTATGATATTTAAGCTTTAATATTAAAATTTCAATGTTCAGATGTTTGCACTACTAAAGGTTTTGTTGAGCACGCTGTACCAGCTCTGGGGGAATGTGTTACACTTTGTTTTAAGGCCATTCAGTTCACTAATAATTCACAACCAAAGAACATCGGGAGGAAAGATGTCTCAGGTCTGTCATTTCCATTCAGTTCACTAATAATTCACAACCAAAGAACATCGGGAGGAAAGATGTCTCAGGTCTGTCATTTCTTCTGAACTTGTGTTCTTGCTATTTCATTTTTGCTTTGCTTTAGAAATCATCTCAATTTGTTCACTATGCCGTGATTGTGGGCACTCGTAACAATGTAATTTACCAGTGCAAACACAACAAAGCATCTCCCTGGAAGTGGAAACATGGAGAAGGGTTTTACTTAATCTGTTCATATCATATATGCATATGTTTACTTTTTCAAAGTTTAAATGTGTTTGCCAAGAACTGTAGATAGTAATGCAATGATATATAAATTAGTTGAAAATTATGGAACACAATCGTGTACTTCTGCACCTTTACAAGGAAAGAAGTTACACTTTTCTTTTCCTTTTTTCAAATGTCCAATATGTTGACATAGCAAGGGTGTACACATCATAGCTCTTTTAGTTACAATGTTAGAGCAGCTGGTCCTCAAAAGATTCGCTTCATGCTTGCAACCATAATAATTTCTTGCTGACCAAATAGCTTACCAAAATGGGTATTTTCAGTGAGGAGAAGCATTCCTGATTTGACCTGAGTCTGTTTCTCTTTTAGATGTTCTTTCTTAGCTCAATGGAAATCTTTTTCTAGATAATAGTAACACGACCTTTTGTATGGAATGTTGAGCAGGTCATATTGAAGCCCTATGCTCTCTGATATAAAGTTTTGCACTGGAGATTTTGCCTCAGAATTGTTGAGATCTTTCAGTTATTGGTGACATTATGGAGGAGATTAATGTACTTTGCAACAGCTTGAATCCTTCATGGTGTTCTTGGAAGGGAAAGAAGCAAACTGTTAGGCTAATGCTTTAGCATTTGAGGCTTACAACACAGTGGATGAATCTTTTTTATTAGTAGCTCGCCTGATATTTCCTATTCTTCTAGAGTGTTCCTATTATTAGCTCTGTTTGATTTATCCAAACAAAAAAAGGTTATTTGTGCAAGGCGTCCAACACCATTCAACTTGCACACACTTCAGCAGTCAACATTCTGTGCGTTGTCGGCATCTGAAGATAAGTTTGAGCAACATTATGTAGTTGTCTTGGCATTCACAGCTTTATTACAATTTCTTTCGCACTCCAAGTTGCAGAATGTAATGAGACAGTCGATTTTTTCCTTGTAGAAACCACAACACTACTATTATATTTCATTGCTAGCTAGCTTAATAGTAGTAATAGCACTTGTCAAAAATAATTGGAGTTGTAGCGATTTTATAGTATTATAGCTGAATCAACACAATTTCTGTTTGATCCACTTCTCTAGTCCATTAGACCTCCCACTGATCAATTCTTGCAGCTATTAACTCATACATTAGGGGCAAATTAGTGTTGTGCAGCAGTTTCTTTATTGAAACAACATGAATGAATACATATGAAAGAAAAAGTCATGAGCCTTTTTTAAATCCCTCGACACAAATCTTCATTTATAGCTCCGTAGGTGGCTGATTTATTAGAATATAAATAGGTTCTACTCTGTGCCACAGGGCCTAATTGAGTGTTCACATGGTATTCACTTTTTAAGAACATTCTTTAGGTTGTGTTTAGATCATGGATTTGGATATATATTTGGAAAAAGAAGGAGAAAAGGTGGGTGAAATGTAGCTCTATTTCATTCACATTTCACCCACTTTTTCCTTTTCCTTTTTCTTTCTAAATCCCTATCCAAATCCATGAAGGTGCTCGTGGTTATATGAAAAGTTAAAGCACTCTTGGATCTAATTTAGTTTCTCTTTTGCTTCAATGACTCTAATTTAGATCGGTGTGTTTTTTGTTCAGTTTTTAAAAAACAGACTCGATTCTTTTCATTCTAAGCCTCATTCTCAACACTTGAGAACCTGTTACCTTTTAAATTTGAAGAATTTTGAAGAATCTCCTTGATATTCCCATCCCATGCTTCATCCAAAAATTGACGATTATGAAAAGTTTTCTCAATTTAATTTCAGTCATTAAAGTAACAACAGGACAATGATATGAAACTATACTAGCCAGCAACTCAGCTTCGGCTTTTTTGAAAACTTGAACTCACTAGAATTAACTAATACTCTATCTAATTTGTTAGGTTTTTATTCTTGGCAATCCCGTATGATAAAATTCATTTCAGTTGTACTTGTTTTTGCACTTTTTATTTTAGTGAGGCTATGAGTTTTTAGATGCGAATCCAACCCAAATTGTGCCTTGCAGAGAAGTTTGTGGTGCTAATTCTTTCATGATTGCCACTTCACTGACTATGGCGGGGATTGAGCTACCCGGTCAGCTCATGGGGGATCCAGGGGGCAACGCCCCTTGGTGGGTCCAAGGCAGTGCCATGCGGGGTTGAGGGGCAGCGCCCCCGAAGCAAAATGCAAAAATGCATTCGAAGTTGCTTGTCCACTCGAGTGGAGAATCCTTGGTTCTAGAAGTTTGATCACCTGCAAAAATACTGGAAGATGTTTTTTTCTTGCTCGAGCGGAAATTCCTACTCTCGAGCATCAGTCCGCTCGAGCGACCATTCCGACGCTCGAGCAGAGATCGCGGGACAGTTTTCTATAAATATGCGATTCAGTCATATTTTAGGGTTACGCCTCTAGATCTTCTTCTTGGATATTAGGGTTTATATCTAGGGCTATTTTGTTAGTTTTTTTTTTTATGTTTGATTGAATATTCAACTCATAGTTTAAGAAGTATACATCAAAGGATTATTTCTTTATTCTACACAAAAGAGAGAGTTGTTTTTCGGTAGATTCTGGAGAATTCAAGCCTGAAGCTTTGATGGATTCTGGAGTGGCTCATCGTCGTGATTTGACATCGGCGTTGTGGATTCAACGTTGGGCAAGACAATTCTGAGGTGAAGACGGGGTTGGAAGAGGCACATAGGGGTTGGTTCAATTCGGGCGTGGATTCACTAGATAATTGAGAGTATACATGTGTAATTCCTTTATGCCTTTTTAGTAGGTTGTTTTGTGACTTTTGCCCGTGATTTTTTTTTATCACAATTGGAGACGCTCCAATTGTGGTTTTTCCACGTAAAATAGTTGTGTCGATTTATCTTGATTGTTTGATTGAGATTGTTATATATTGCTTAAAATTGATACATAATCACAAATCAATATCTAAGAGATTTCTAAATTTTTCATAATTTTCATTTTACAGTCCACAAACTTCTTTTATCAATAGCTTTAAGAGTAGTTTTATCCCAAGTGGGGATACATAACAACACTTCATATTATTAAATCCTTACAATTATTAAGAAATTCAACTCTGCAAGTAATCATTTGTTCAGAAGTTTGCAACTTTGAAATATTACGGTTGTGTTTGGATCAGGATTTTGAGGGGAGACTTGTGGAGGGAAAGTAAAAGAAAACAAAGCCTAGGAGTAAACCAAATTGTCCCAGCGGTATTTTCATCAGCATTTATGAAATTTATTGCCATGGTTAGAGGCAAACAATTCTGAGCCATATTGTTGATGATTCCCAAACTCATTTTATTCTCTAATAATCCTAGAAGGGTGGTCAATTTATTCTCATTTATCAATTTCCTATCATCTCTTTGTTTATTGGGGGTAACACCTTATTTTTTTAATTCAGTTAGCCCAAATAGGCAATTGAGCATTTCTTTACCCTTTATTTTTCTTGTTGCTCTTTGTTTTCAAATCAGGTAGGGGTTTTGTTGACACTGAAAGGTCTTTTATTTCTAAGCTTGGCTCATTAATTAGCTTCAGCTAATTATACTTTTTCAAATTAATTTCTTCTAAGCTGATTATTTTCTTCACATTATTTATCAATAACCAGTAGGGTCCAAGACATATCATCAATATGGATTACTATTCTCTTGGGACCAAAATTTTCGTCTAAAAAAGTAAACATTTTGGCACGAAATTGTTTTTATCCCTAAAAGTGCTTTTATAAGTGACATTTTCAAAATTTTGTTAATTATATATATACCTCCATAGTTAGACCTGCAAAGTTCACCACTTCCGCAAGAAATCTCAGTGAATACTATTACTACTCCTTGAATTGAAATTAATGCATTAGTTGCTACAATAAGAAGACATTTTGTTTTGGACATTTTGTGTGATTGTAATCAAATACAAAATGAAGTTAAAATGTATTTGTTGTTGCTGCCCCCAAAGACTGCAGCAGCATATTTTTGAGTTGGTTTGCATAGTTTTTGTACTGATAAAGATTGACAATTTGGAATATATTTCTTGAAACAAATTGGTAAAACTGTCAATTAAATTTTTAATAAGCCACTGGGTGAGGTGATTAATAAATTATTGGAACGTAACACCAGATCACACAGCTCAAATCTAGGAAAGTTGATAACTTAGAAATCCTATGCATACATTCAGTTTGAGTATAAGACCAGTTAATAAAAACCACTAAACAAATGAAATGACACCCCATATATACACTGCTCTATACCCACCCACCAAAATTGACTATTGCTTGTGCTTGAAGAATCAATAGGCAAAGATCAAGGATTGGTTTAGCGTATGAGGCGCTTTCTTACCAAACATGACACTTCGATACGAGTCTTACCGTTGTGCTATGCAAATTGCCCGGTTCCTCTTCTCTATATCCTCCTAAATAAATTTTAAAATTAAAAATTAAAAAAAAAAAACGCAAGTGGAGAAAAAACTAGCCTTTCTTCGTGAGTAAGTAGTTGAAGGGGAATTCCTTACTAGAAGAAATTGCTAGTATAGAATATGATGCAGAAATCATAAATGACTCCAAATCATCCCAACCTCTTGATACCACAATATATATATATATATATATAAAGAGACTACACGGGTGTAGTGTGGGATTTTTTCCTTTTTCACCCTTCCAATTAATGAAAGTTAAAATTATCGCACTTGTTAAAATGTGTTTTTTTTTTCTTTCTTTTTTTTCTTTTCTATGCAATTCTGGATTTTAAAATTGCATTATATAGAGCTTCATTTTGTGTTCACATAAAAATGAGATGTTCGCTTAGGTAGTATTTGATAAAATTGAAAATTGAAAACTGAAAATTTAGTGTTAAGAACTTAATACTGAATTTTTTAAACTAAAAAGTTATTTGATAATGAAAACTAAATGTTGATTTTTTTAAGCTGAAAAACTATTTGATAAAAATTTAAGTGCTAAACTAAAACAAATTGTTTGATATATATAATATTAAATTAAAATTTTATTATTTTTAAAATATATTTTATTATTTTATATTGTGATAGTGAGTTGGTGGTGGTGGTGGTGGAGGTGGAGGTGGAGCAACAATGGTGCCTATAATGCCAATGACAATGGTGGTGGAGGTTAGAGAGTGGTTGTGGTAATGGTGGAGGGATAATGTATTTAAGATAAAAAGGGAGTGCTGCTGGTGGTGTAATGATGGTGGTTATTGTGGTGATGGAATAATAATGGTGGTTATTGTAGTGGCAGAAGGGTTGTAGTAGCTGTAGTGGTAGTGGTGATAACAATAGCAACTGTGGTCATTGTAGTGAAATGATGTGGTGCTTAGAGTATAGTAAACATAGCTAAAATAGCTATCCAAAATTTCACTTTACTAATTTAGCTAGTCACTTTTTAAACATACACTGCAACAACGCTCTACTTTAACTATATTCTTTTAAAATATTCTTATTCTTTAACCCGGTCGTCCACCAGGACATCCCCAGGACGTCCTCCCGGTCGTTTGCTAAGACATCCCCAAATTGTGGTCATCTCCCAAGAGGACCAACTTGTATAATACTCTGTTGAAATGTTTTTTTTCATTGTGGTGTGTAATACTTTGGTGAAATGTTTTGGACATCCTCCTAGTCGTCCGCCAGGACATCCCTCGATCATCCAATTATCATAATTCTAATCTCTCGGTTTTATTTAGAATTATTTGATGCCTTAAAAGTACAGAAAGCATGCAAAGAAGTAGGCAACGAAAGCAAAGCAGCAAACAGGACAATAAAACCAAGGCTGGGCAACAAAGCAAGAAAAAAGCTTTGGGTGGTCGATCGGATTGACACCTGGAAGTTTTGCTCACTTTAGCGCCAATCTGATAACTGTAACTAGTTCAATTTACCGTATTTTTTCAAAAAAAAAAAAAAATTGGACGACAAAAAAAATAAACTATACATTTTTTCCTATGATAAACGCAATAAATTAAACTAGTTACAATTATTGGATCGAACTATTTTTTATTTTATTTTTTTGTGTAGATGAAATACACGAAGTACTCGACAAAATGAATGGTTTGAATTATCAAAACAGGACTCATGGGCTAGAACAACGCCTCAAATTTTAGACTGGAGGGGATCCTCCACGTATGCAAAAGAAATTAATATAAAGAAAAAGGAAAATAAAATGCATTATCAAAGTTAGTAAATAAACTTAGGGTTTAAAATGAAATAAAATATGGACTGGAGGGGATCCTCCACCTTTTAATATACAAAAGAAATTAATACACAGAAAAAGGAAAATAAAACGTTTTACCAAAGTTAGTAAATAAACTTAGGGTTTAACATGAAATAAAACTCAAGCGCTAGGAATATTTCTACGTTATGAAATAACACACAAATACCTATTTGCAATTAATAAAGGCTAGAAAAATATACTGTTCCATTGGACCTAATTGCAAAGTTTAGCAAAATTGGAAGATAAAATAGAATTAACTAGAAACTTAGAATTTAAAGTACAATGACTAAAACTTAGGGTCCCTACATGTTTCCACCAAAGAAAAAAAAAAAAAAAGGGAACACCCTTGAGAACAAAAAAGTAATAACAACATAGTTAGTAGGTGCGTTCAAAAAAAAAAATTAGTTAGTATAGGTTTCACCATTTAAACCATCCACAAAAATTTTGTATATTTCTTTGACAAATAATGTTATATGTATCAATTGGTGTACTAACTACTGTACCAATTGATGATGTGGCGTAATTTAAGAGGTTTTTGAAATTTGTAATGTGATTAATGGGTGTGGTCAATAATAATGTCATAAGTAATGTTGGTACACAGTTAGTACACTAATTGATGTATATAACACCACCTTTCTTTCACAAAACACTGAGAAAAATAGAAAAAAAAAATTTCCAAGCTGAACAACAAAAGGAAGATAGCATTTAAAGTCACAACCGCAAGTTTGTAATAGAGTTAGGAAGTTGTCCACTCTAGAATAAAAATAAAAATAAAAATAAAAATTATAATTTCAATTGAGAAAATGAAACCATTCATTAGTTCCCATCTTGGAAATTTTGAACGGAAAATGAATATCACGTACTAATACAAATTACTAAAATAATTAATTTGTAGCTGTTAGAAACATTATGATGAAGCCAATCCATGATATGCCAACATTTCAAATGTTGATGTAACTAATTGATTTTAACAAAATAAATTACATCAGTCTTTGTGGTAACGATGAGATGGAGATCACACAACATATACTAACCCATAAAACAAAAAACTAGAAATGATTAAAATGTACTGTTTTCAACCATCCATAAAAGGAAGTCATTATTACCAAATACAAAGAGGAGGCTGAGACTACCATCGGCAATTTGGCACCTAAGAATAATGCAGATTCAATAGCAAATGAGAATGAAATTAATCCATTCAGTAGAGGTATATAGAATTATAGATAGAAGAGAAAAAGGAAATATTTGAAAGGAAAAGAAAACAGAATGACCTTAAAAACAGTGATGTGTATTGATACAGGTGGAAAATAGAAGCTGGAAATCTGAAGAAATGGACAATTTAGTTTGTTATGACAGTTAGGGTTAGTTAGCAAAGTAGTTAGTTTGTAATAGAAAGAGAGTATAAAGCTTCTTTTTGTTGGGATTGTATCAGAGGGATCAATGATTGTAATGAAGGGTTTTTTTTTTTTTTAATTTTTATTCACAATCTCTCTGTTCTGCTTTTCTCTTTTCTCCTCTTTGAATTATTCTTCTTGTCTGCTGAACGTAGTTTACCTATTTTTTGTCTCTGTTTCGTACTGGAATATTTTTGGGCTTCATCATGTGTTTAATTTAATCGCTGTACTTGGAACCCTTAGTTGTGTTAACGATCCAAAAAGAAGAAGAAAAAAAAGTAAACCCTCAGTTGTGATAAAAATGTGAGACGATTTTGGTACTGAGATAATAAATAATAAAAATGGTGCAACGGAATGTGTTATTATTCGTTTTGTTTTTCTTTTTCTTTTTAACAAAAAAAAAAAAAAAAAAGGTTTGGTGGGGATATCATAACTTATGCAGGCCATGTAATCGATTGACGGCCAGGTTTAACTTAATCTAGATTTAACCCAACTCTCTCCACGTGTCTTAAGACTTTGCGAGTATATTGCAGTCTTTCGAAAAAAAAAAATTACATTCCCAGTATGGAACCTAAACATCTTGCATGGAAGAAAAGCAAAGAACCGCTCGACCACCACCCCGGTGGTTTTATTTGTTTGTTTGTGTCTTGCAGTTTGCTGCTTATGTAGGGGATCGTGGATTTTGCCCAGGACCTTCCAGAAATTATACCAAGCAGAAAAACACACCCACACTCAAAGAGACACCATATTTAACGTGGTTCGGCCTCAATGCCTACATCCACGGGAGAGTAGCCGGTTATCACTATAATAATAGAGAGATTACAAAAAGATTACAATAGAGGAGGAGCTCACACTCTCCTCACTCACCCACTCATCCGTCTCCCTCGCTCACACCGAGAGAGACGGTCTCTCCACCTCACATCTCTCACTCTCTTTGGTTTGCTCTATCTCTCTCAATTAAACTCTCTCCTCAACCTCCATTTATACACTAACAGAATGGTGGAGAGCTTGGTTGCCCTTGCATATGTCTAGCTCTTTCCCCTTTACAAAAGTGGTGATCCACCTTTGTGACTTGTCGGTTGGCAAGCTGTCTTATGTGTTGGCTTCACATGGAGCACATGGAAAAGAGATCACCCTCACATAGGATGATAGATATCCAACAAATCACCCCCTCAACCCATGTGAGGTGATCCACTGCACACACTGTTGCTAATCTTGTCATGCCTAAATTTCAGCATAGTCTGTTTCTCCTCACTGAGACGTTTGCACCCCCTGAAACTAGAGATAATACACCAGAGATACAAGAGGAGGAGGGAATCCTATATCCTCAACTCAACTCACACCACTCTCTAATTTGGGGAGAGAGCCTCTGCTCCTATCTCTCACAGATCTCTTCCACGCTTCCTGTCTTGGATGCCTTCACTTGCTATGTTTGAACTTGCGTAACCAAGATATCCGATACCCCCTGATTGGATGTCCTGCACCCCCTGATTGAGATGCCCAGCACCCCCTGCCTGGGATGCCTTGCACTCCTTTGAGTGCTCTGTGACACTACAGGTTTTCCCTGAAATGCCACTATCCTGCCATGTATGTCTTTGCACGGCCAAAACTGGAGCAACAGAAACTCAACGTTCCTGGTTTTCTTTGCTTGGAGTTTCCTCTAAACCATCCTAAACTTATCAGCATTTGCCCTTTGCACTCTTGAACAACTTCCCAACATTTCCACACACTTGTTGTTCATGCCTTTTGCAATCCCTGATCTCCACTTCAGCGATACGCGTTACCTGCACATCTTTCATTTGTACTACCAGATTGACGGTTGAGAGTAGCTTTCTCTGCCAAAGCAACTTCAATAGATTTGTACAAGTAACCAACTATGCCACACTTAGCATAGTACCTGCACCCATACTCCTTGAGTGCTCATTATGGCTCTATCTCTCCTCTTGCGCTCGAGCTCGCCTGAGAGATCTACAACTACTCTATTTCATCAAGAGGTGCGTTCGCCGCCACTAGGGCTGCAAACGAACCAAGTCGTTCATGAACAAGCTCGAGTTTGGCTCGTTAAGGCTCGTTCGAACTCGGCTTGATTAATAAACGAGCCGAGCTCGAGCTTAAATTTTAAACTCGTTTAACAAACGAGCCGAGCCCAAGCTTAATAATACTCGGTTCGATAGGCTCACGAGCTCAAACATATATATATATATATATTATACAACATGTATATATTTATATAATATATAAATAAATATAAATATAATTAATAAAATATTAAACTTACAATTTTTTTTCTATTATATATGTGTCCATTTTTCCTATTATATAAGTGTCCATACATATATATATTGTAACTTCAACTTTGGAATCATTTGCTTCAGCTTTAGTTGACTAGAGAAGCAATGGGCAACCACGTGAGACTTTTATAAGCATTCACCTTTGAGCATACTTTTGTCATGGACCGATGTGGGACTCTTTTGGGCAATTCCTCACAACAACAAAACGGCGTCATTTTGCTGTATCATGTTTCAAACAATCTGTCCCACATCGTTTACACAATGTTGTTCAAGGCAAAGTGATATCTATTTATGTTATGTGTAGTAGTAGGCTGGCTTGAAGTCTTGTTTCAAGTGTTCCATGAATTTCACTTGGCTAACGAGCCATAACGAGCCGAGCTCAAGTTAGAAAAATTTTATGCGAGCCAAGCTCGAACATCTTGAAAATAAATCGAGCCGAGCTCGAACAATGATAAACTCGACTAGGCTCGGCTCGATTACACCCCTAGCCGCCATGGAATTAAAAATCGATACCACAACCTAGGTATCCAACCATTCAGTCAAAACTGAATGCCATCTGCTATACAAAACACAAGCGCTTTTCCAAAAAACACAGTAGATTTTATTGCTCAAAATCACATTGAGCCAATGTAAAGAACATGCAGAACCGATCGAGCTAGCTCTTCGATTTTCTGCAACTCAAGCTCCACCATAGTGCCAAGTTCCAATTTCCATAGGCGCTAAACAAGTTGTCCTTGACAACTCCAAATAAAACATGGCGAGCAACCCGCTTGAACCAATGTTGAGGAGACTAAACAAGAGAGACTTCAAATTCTCCGTCAAAGCAACTTCAAAAGCGGTACCAAAAAACATCATGTCTGATCAACCATCAAACACAATGCTGCTCTCTTCAAGCTCGAATTAATCAAGAGAGCCAAACAAATTCTCCAAGAATTGAGTCAAGTTCTCCACCAAACAAAACTGGACTGTGGACGCAGTTAGGCTCTAACCAGTTCAGAAGTATTGGAACAAACTTCAAATGAACTTACAAAGTACCAAGAGCCAAAAAAAAGTTCTGAAGTGTCGAGCAAACTCCAAATTCCTTCAACTGTAATTCCAACCGACAAACACAAGATGATGCACCATCTTCACAACTACCAAAAAATAGCCAAAAAAAGGCGTGTGCATCGTAAATGCACAACTCCAACAGTCCCCGCTGACTTCACCGTGTATGCAAACGATCTATCCCCTCCAAATCCAACGGCAGATTAAGAGATGGATCTCAACACTAAACGGCGCGTGGCGGCGCGTTTTGAGACTAGGACTCACACGCAGTCTTCAGGGGGCGTGTGATGGCGTGCCCAGGGTCCTCTCGGGCTCTGCTTTGCATTTCTGGACTCCTCTCGTCGAGACCTTGCTCCTGGTATGCTCAAAAGCTAATTTGGAGCAATTTGATTTCTGGACAGTTTCGAAAAACACACTGTTTTTGTTCTGAAAACGATTGACGAGGCTTTGATACCACTTGTAGGGGATCATGGATCCCGCCCAAGACCTTCCAGAAATTATACCAAACAGAAAAACAAACCCACACTCAAGAAGACACCATATTTAACGTGGTTCAGCCTCAATGCCTACGTCCACGGGAGAGTAGTCGGTTATCACTATAACAATGGAGAGATTACAGAAAGATTACAATAGAGGAGGAGCTCACACTCTCCTCACTCACCTACTCATTCGTATCCCTTGCTCACACCGAGAGAGATGGTCTCTCCGCCTCACATCTCTCACTCTCTTTGGTTTGCTCTATCTCTCTTAATTAAACTCTTCCCTCAGCCTCCATTTATACACTAACAGAATGGTGGAGAGCTTGGCTGTCCTTGCACATGGCCAGCTCCTTCTCCTTTACAAAAGTGGTCGTCCACCTTTGTGGCTTGTCAGTTGGCAAGCTGTCTTGTGCGTTGGCTTCACATGGAGCACATGGAGAAGAGATCACCCTTACATGGGGTGATAGATATCCAACAGCTTATACTAGTCGGCGGTGACCATCCATAGATACTCACTCTCTAGGCAGGAATTCGATGATGGGCCAATATTGGCCTTTCCCCAGCCCATTTCTCTGAATATTCCTACAATTTTATTTTCGCAATAAGGTGAATTTTTATTTTATACCCAATATAGAATAAAATGAATTTTGAATTGAAAATTTACCTATAAATCTTATTTTGAGAAATGGTGATAATTTAATCTCAAGGATTTTCTTATAGACCAATTAGTCCCAGTGATTTTGGAAACGTAGATTGAATATATTATTTAAAAATTAAATTTGCGGTTATACCCTTATTTCTGTTATGTTTTTTTCTCTTTTTTTCTTTTATACTAGAAAGGTAAGGTACATAATATGTGAGAATTAAATTTGGGTAAATTTTTGTATGAGAATCTTTTTTATTTAGAAAACATTTTAAAAGGAGTACAACAATGAATTAAAATATGGGATTCTTCAAACATTCTAAAAGGATATGGGATTCTTTAAACGTTTCAAAAGGAGTACAAAAACTCTTTAATAAGCTTTGGACAAATGTATAATTCAAACTGTAACACTCTAATGTAACACTCAAACGTAATACTCCAATGTAACACTTACAAAAAAAAAAAAATTCCTTAGCGTATTTTTTCAAATATAACACTCTCATATAATACTTCAAAAAAAAAAAAAAAAAAAAAACTCCTTAGTGTAACACTCTAATGTAACACACAAAAAAACTCCTTATTGTACTTTTTTCAAATGTAACACTCACTCTAAAAAAACTCTTTAGTGTAATACTTTAGTGTAACACATAAAAAAGCTCCTTAGTATACTTTTCTCAAACGTAACACTCTAATTTAACACTCCAAAAAAAGCAAATCATTTCAAAAGAAGTACAAAAATTCCTTAATAAGTTTTGGACAAATTAATAATTTCAAATTGTGAGGGTTACGTTTAGAAAAAGTACACTAATGAGTTTTTAGTATTTTGTGCTTGTTACATTGAAGTATGTTACATTGGAATGTTACGTTTGGGATTACATTGATTGGAGCGTTACGCCAGGGAAAAGTACACTAAGGAGTGTTTTTTTTTTTTTTTTGGTGTTACATTAGAGTGTTATGTTTAGGAAAAATACACTAAAGAATTTCTTTTTTTAGTTTACATTGTAACGTTTAGAAAAAGTACATTAAGAAGTTTTTTAATGTGTTACATTAGAGTGTTACGTTTTTGTTCGCAATGTGAGATTTGTTCAAGAAAGAAGGTAAATCCAAAACTTCTATGTTGCGAATTGCCCAAATGTGTAATTTTATATTTAGAGAAACCCACTTTTATCCCTGAAAAATTAAATCCAAACATGTAAGTGACTACCCTTTTGTGTAATTTCTATTTTAATGGGACTAAACAGTTCACAAAATCACATTTTGGGATTTATTGATGCTTCACCTATTTTGAAAACACATTTTTTCAATTTTAAAATTGATTAGAATAGTATTAAAAATATGTCATAAAAAGTGTGTTTTCAAAACATATTTTTGATTAAGACTCTATTTGTTTTGATGTAAAATATTTTTGTCAAAATTATTTTACTCATTTTTTGTAATTTGGTTGAACAAAAAACAAGTAAAACATTTTTTAAGAAAAATATTTTTGTATTATTTTCTCAAAAATGACTTACCATTAAAAATTTCGTAAAATAATTTTTACAAAGTTGACTCTCACTCACTACGTTTTCAACACACTTAGCCTTTTTAAATAAATATATTAGCTCACTAAAAAGTCATAAATGACATTTTATTGATCAAAATTTATCTTTTCGACAATAAAGTATTTTTGTTTCAAGTGTCAACCAAAGGTAGAAAAACAAAAACAAAAGCATTTTTTTTGTGTAAAATATTTCAAATTGATATGGAGCCTAAGTCATGTTAAAAATTTTAATTAATCAAAAGTGGATTTTGTAAACACGATTTTACGAAAATTATAAATAACACTAAAAATATGTTTTTGTTTTTTATTTTCTAGCTAAAATATTTGTATGTGTAAAGCGGGTTTTGTAAACATGTTTTTACATTTAAATATTTTTTCTTTTCTTTTTATAATAAAAAAACTAACTTGAAAACATTAGTCATTTTCTAATATTTCAACAGAAGTGTATGGATTTAAAAAAAAGAAAAAAGACTGAAGTGCACTATTTAGCCGTTATTGTCAACCATTTTAAATGTCATTATTAGTCCCATTTGATAATGTTTGGCTTTTTTGTTTTAACTAATAAAAGGTCACATGCAGTGCACATGAATATTAATCTGGTATATATATTTTATAGGGCAAATTATAGAAATGGTTCCTATAGTTTACTCATGTTTTCACTTTGGTCCATGTACTTCTAATTGCATCAATTTTGCCCCTGTAGTTTGGTTTTTGGCTTGAAATAGTCCAATAATTAACGGTGGTTAGACATTTGGACGGAAAAGCGGCCAATATTGACTTTCTTGACTTTCTTGAACAATTTTGACTTTCTTGAGTATTTTTGGATCAATTCAATTTGTTCTCTAATATCATCACTCAAATTTAACTCATTTAATGATGTTTTATTTAATTTCATTATTTAATTATTATTATTTTTTAAAATAAATTTATTTAAAATTTTAATTAAAAAAATAACATATATTTTTATTGATATTTTATTTATTTAATTTTTAAAAATAAATTTATTTAATTGTGTAAAAAATAAAATAAAATAAAATTTTATTTAATCTAGCTAAAAATAATTAAAATATTAAAGACATGTTTAATATTGCTATTACTTAGTAAACAATTGAAAAATGGTAAAATAGTCTTTTGTACATTTATCTTTATCCAGTTCGTCCAACCAAAAATTAGATTTACTAAAAATAGACATTTCACATATTAGTTCTATTGGATACCAATCCCATGGAAATAATCTTCCCCTAGGATTGTTTAGTCCATCATATGAGGGATATGGAGTCCCTCATATAAATTATAAATTATAATTATAATTTTAATTCTAATATAATATAATATAATTTAATTATATTTTTAAATTAAATTAAATTTAAAATTTAATTTAATTATAATTAAATTATAATATATTTTTTAAATTAATTTAAATTTAATTTTATTTAAATTATATTTTTAATTTAATATAATTTAAAAAATATATTTTTTTATTAATATATAAATTAAATTAAATAAAAAATAGAAAATAGAAATTATAAATTTAATTTAATTTAATTAAAAATAATAAATTAAACATTATGGCCTTATAAATTATAATTTATAATTTATAATTTATATGAGGGACTCCATATCCCTCACATGAGGGACTAAACAATCCTACGGGGGTGAGATTATTTCCATGGGATTGGTATATCATGGGATTAATGTGTGAAATGTCTATTTTTAGTGAATCTAATATTTGGTTGAACGAACTGGATAAAGATAAATGTGCAAAAGACTATTTTACCATTTTTCAATTATTTACTAAGTAATAGTAATATTAAACATATCTTTAATACTTTAATTATTTTTAGCTGATTAAATAAAAATTTGTTTTATTTATTTTTTACAAAATTAAATAAATTTATTTTTAAAAATTAAATAAATAAAATATCAATAAAATATATGTTATTTTTTAATTAAAATTTTAAATAAATTTATTTTAAAAAATAATAATAATTAAATAATGAAATTAAATAAAACATCTATTAAATGAGTTAAATTTGAGTGATGCTATTGGAGAACAAATTGAATTAATCCAAAAACACTCAAGAAAGTCAAAATTGTTCAAGAAAGTCAAAATTGGCCTGCTTTTCCGTCCAAATGTCTAACCACCGTTAACAATTGAACCGTTTCGAGCCAAAAACCAAACTGCATGGGCAAAATTGACGTAATTAGAAGTACAGGGACCAAAATGAAAACACGGGTAAACTATAGGGACCATTTCTGTAATTTGCCTATTTTATATTTCTCGTTGAAGATAAATACATTTCAATGCATATGATTCTCACTTTGTCTCGCAATATAAACAAGATGGTTGCAGATATAATCATAATAACAAGATTACAAACTCAAATTTTTTTGTCCATCATTTTTTCATAAATAGAAATCAATAATTCAAATTCATTTCACTCATGAATTGCACATTTCATCAATTTAATTTTGTACCACACAAACTCATTCTTGATAAATTATGGTTTCTAAGTATGGTTCCTAGCATTTTTGTAGTCACAATTGTTGCTACAATCTCCATCATGTTTTCTTTACATAAACATCTCATTACAAGTTGTGTTTTTTTTTTCCTTTTTTTAATTTTTAATTTTTTACCCAAGCCTTAGAACTTGTAGTTGTAGATGTGTTGTTCAAGCATCTAAACCTGAAATTTAGTTCATATAAATTATCTTTAAAAAATAAATAAAAAGGCTTTATAGTTGTAGTAGATAGTAGATTGCTTTTTTTTATAAAATTGGTATAAAAAACAAAGTGGGTTTCAATCCCACTAAAAAAGAAAAAAGAAACAAGAAAAAAAAAAAAGAAAAAAAAGAGAAGGAAATAAGTGGTAATTGTTAAGAATGCTTTCAATAGTGGGTTTCAATCCCACTAAGCAATTATGTGTTTTAGTAACTAGAGTTTTATTTGTGGTAGGATTTTTAAAGTATTGGTGGTAATATGCTTTTGATTTAATTTTGTTTGACAAAAAAAATGTTTTTATTTTTAATTTTGGTTAGGTTAATCATGTCATACGATTGCAATGAATATTGTGCAGTTTGTTGTCACATTTTGTTGTCATGGGTAATTCTTTTGCCACATTATTTGCTCTTAGTACATATCATTTATTTATTTTTTGTTTTACTCATTTCACACACCAAAGGAGGAATGATTGATCAAATGAGATTTATCATCAATAGGCACTCCGCAAAGAGGAGGCAAAGAAGGAATCCAAATGAATGGATTGAAACTTGCAAATGCTAATAAGGCTCAGGGCCGGCTTTGACTTTTTAGGGGTGTAAGACGAACTTAGAAAATGAGATCTCGATTCTCATACAATTTTTAAAATATATATACATTGGTAAAATAGTTACAATCTTAAATTTATTTTTATTTTTTGCTTGTACCTTTTATAAATTTGTTGCATATAGTACACATAATTATTGACGTAAATCATAATTATTGAGATAAATTTTGAATATTTTCGATTGTTAACACTATTAATTTATTCACACTTTTTCCTAACGTAGTAAATTAAATTGTAAAATTTGATTAACTTTAACTTAAAAAAAAATTATTTCTCCAGAAACAATCATAATTTGTATAGTCAAATAATATTCTATAAATAATTCATACATTTGGCTAATAACCATCCATTATTTTTAGATAATTCACCTATTCAATTGTTTGTTTAAAATTTCATTTTTAAACTAGAGCAAATTGTGACAATAGTCCCTGTATTTTGGTCCTTACGTCATTTTGGTCTTTGTAATTTCAATTGACTTGATTTTAATATTGAATTTATGATTTGCTCTTAGCATTTTTTTTTATGAAAAATATGCATATAAGTGACATGTGTCATATTTTTTAGAGTAAAATTATAAATTTACTAACCTCAGTGATTTAACCTTAACTAATTCAGTGATTATTTTCAGTCAAAAACACTAACGATATTATCAATTGGACCAAATTGACACAAAATTTAAAACTAAGAGTCAAAATTATACCAATTGAAAGTGTAGGGACCAAAATAACGCAAAGGGTAAATGTAACACCCTCAAAATATTATAATTGAACCCAACATTTATGACATCAATAGACATAAGAGAATAAAATATATTTCATTTATTAGAGTATTCATTACAAAAGTATTACATGTTGACAACAAAAGTAAATGCCCCACGGGCTTACAACTTTCCAAGTCAACACTTGGGTTCAACAAAAGAAGAGTTCTAACTCTTTATACAAAATAAGCCTTTGGCTTGATTTACATGTAATACAGAAAAGATAACACAAAAAGATCTTTCAGTCTCTAAGCCTCCCAAGCTACGTCCTTGGAGGTGACATACCATCTGTACCTAAAAATGATGTCCCATAAAGGGTGAGTCAAAGCCCAGTAGAGATATACTAAACCAAATATGAGAAATAACTAAAACATTAGCATTCGATAAACGGCTAACACTTGTAAACCAACTCACAACATATTCCGGTTCCATGGCAAATACATCCATGTTTCATTCCTCTTTCCTTTACTTATCAAATTCAAATTCATAAACATGGCTCATTATCTAGCCAAATAGTTAAATGAGACTACAACTCATATCAAAACACTTTCATTACCCACAATTCAAATGAGACTACAACTCATATCAAAACACTTCCAATACTTCAATTATCTACGTTATGCAAACGTAATTAGAATTTCGAGACTTTCACTCTGGACACTTGTAACAACCCTCGTCACTGTTTACCGAATAACCACTGATTACCGTTAAACTGAAACTGATTATGACTGATAAGTGAACTGAATAAACTGAGACTAATTGTGATTGATAACTGAAGTAATTGAACTGATTGAAATACTGAACTGACTGACTGAAATCTGAAACTGATTGATTGACTGTATCTGTTTAAATGCACTATCTATCTGTTTGACTGTCCGATTATCTGTTCATGGTTTTATGGTTAAATTGCAAATTGAGGGCCTTATCGGCGGCCAAACCGGAAACCGATTAGTGTTTTATGATCATCGTGATTTATGTGATTTTATGGTGTAATTACCTGAAAACTTATTAGGTATGATTAAATTAGATTAAAATGAAGTTAAATTGCACAACTTAGATTTAATTACAACCTTGCCCTATTAGTGGCCACTACCTTACACACTTTGAGACTTGTATACACATTGAATCAACACAATTCATCAGCCTTTCTCCTTGTTATTGCCGACCATAGAGAGAGAGAAACTAGAAGAGTTGATTTCAACTTGTTTCATTGTGAATTGGCTTGAATCTTGGTAGAATTGAAGGTTGATAGCAACATTGACCCATAATCCAAGACCTAAGGCAGATCATTGACCTTCTTCATTGTGTAATTGAACTTATTCTTGCATAATTCTTGGGTCTTTAGTGATTTAAGGCATGAATTGGTTCAATGGTGTTGAATTGAAGCTTAATCTTTGCATGCATGGCATACTCTTGCATTTTTGAAGTTGTTCTTCATGGATTTTTACATGCATGTCCATGTTAATGCTTAGGACCATGTTTTCATCTTGTTTTTGGAACAATTGGCTCCTTAGAGCATCAAATTGAAGCTTTGAAATGGTTTTAATTCATGCATGTTTGCATGTTCTCCATATTCATGAAAATTGGTTTGAATTGGATTTATTTGAACCACCCTTGGGCTTTGATTTTACAATTGAGCTTTAGAATCATGTTAAAGAATGAGTTTTGATGTGTTTTCCAGAAAATTGGCCCAAGAGGATCGAAATTTATGGTTTTAAAACTTGGATTTGAGCTTGAGGTTCAAATCTGAAATTTCCAGAATTTGGACTCACGCTCGAGCGGGGTGACTGGCGCTCGAGCGTGGAAATCGTCCTCCCAGCATTTTGTTCTGTTTTGAAGTCCGCTCGAGCGGAATAATTGACGCTCGAGCGGGACATTGTGTCTCATGCTCGAGCGGGTGTCGAGCGCCCAATCGAGCGTGATTTTCACCTATCCAGCACTTTTGACTGTTTTGCAGAACGCTCGAGCGGGTAAGTCTACGCTCGAGCGGAAACCTTTGTCTGCATGTCCGCTCGAGCGGAGTAACCTACGCTCGAGCGTGACCCCTATTTTCTGAAAATTCTGAAAATGCTTTTAAAGTGCATCTTTGCATCCTCATCTCATCCTAGGCATTATTAGGCCTAGTTTAAGGCATCTTAATGAGGATATAGATGTAGAACCACACCGAGGCAAATTAGGGATTAAGTTGTTATCTTTCTCGACTGTGTAGCTTAGTGTGTGTTCAATCTGTAAACTGTGTAGAGTTGGCGACTGGGGACGCGCTCTAGCTTTACTGTAGCCCAGAACTCTGTGAGTAACAACTGTGTAAAGATATGTTCAAAATGATTATCTTCTGAACAATTGAACTGTACTTCTTTCTGAACTGATACTGTTAATTGAATGAATGTATGTCCTATATTCTGAACTGTATTGTGGCATCCTTAGCAACTACTGTTTACTGTTACTGTTATAGAGATCTCTGTCGGTTCCCTTGTTGGAACCACTACTGTTTACTGATTGATATGGCCATCGTTTATTGTCCGGTCTTTTAAGACCTACTGTTTACTGTACTGTTATGCTAATGGATGTACCACATATGACTGTATCGACTGAACGACTGAAATACTGATTTAATGAACTGTTTTCATTACTGTAAGGACATTCATTCTTAACCCCTTTACGCATTGTGTTATTCACTGGGCTTTAGCTCACTGCTCATATATATATGTAGGTGTACAGGCACCAGACCGTGGCTAGAAGCGTCGGGGTTAAACTCCAGTTTTGTCAAGCCAACCTATGTGCCTCAATGCGAGGTTCCGAGCCTGTCAAGCTTTGGCTTAGGGGTGTTTTTTATTTCCCCCTTCGGTCTCTGTAACTGTTTTGTTTACTGTACGGTACTGTTTAATAGGGATTCGGTCCCTAAACTGAACGATTGTATATATGTACATACTGTTTTGTCTGACTGTATATATTTGAATGAAAAGTCTTTTTGCATACAGATTGTCACAGCTCATTGGACAATGTTTAATTACTGTATTGGCTTCCGCCAGCCCCTGTACTCTGTATTACTGTATTACGGTTAAGCAGGCCTTCGGTAATCTCGGATTACTGGCCGGTTACGGTGCTAAACCCATAGGGGCGGGTTTGGGTAGTGACAACACTCCGGCCAACTTAGTTATCAATGGAGTTCATCCCCTATCTCCTCCCAAATAGGTTTGAGAGTACATCCCATATCTCCTCTCAAACCATGGAGTACATCCCCTATCTCCTTCCAAACAATATGCATATACAATGTATTTAAACACTTATCATATACAATGATCAATCAATACACATATTTGATGTATTATTCCAACCGTCATATTCAATAACATATTCCAAGTGATTAGTTTCAGTTTTCCCTAATCAACATACAGTGTCTACAACAATCAAGACTATCCTCTACTGACAGCCCAAAACGGTTATCTCCAAACAGATATTAAATTTATCAAACAGATAAAATCTCAACATTTTCATGGGTGAGTGATTCATTTATCCAACTACACCATTCAATTCCATAATTTTCCAATTTCATGATTTTCAACTCAATTTCATAATTCCATATTTTCCCCCATAGTAATTATGCAAATTAATTTATCATATTAATTATGACATTTTCCCCTTTTCTCAAACATTGATCCTAAGACCAAATTCCACTAATTTGACTCACAAACTCATATTCCCAAGGCCTTATATGCACATGGAGCTTTAAAACACAAAACCCCTCTTTATATAATTTCAATATAAACCCTAACTTTCCCAAATTAACCATAACCCACCATTTTATACAAAATGACTAAAATCTATGTTAAAGCTCATAAGAATGAGTAGGGTATCCCTACCTCAAATGAAGAGATCAAATGGAGAAGATGGAGAAAACTCAAGATGCTCCAAACCCAAAGATTTTCGAATCAAAATGTAGCCCACACCAAGTTCTACCTTTTATACAAAGAGGCTAGGGTAGGGGACCACTAGAACTAGATGGATTTATAGAGAGAAGGTATGTAGAGAGAGAAGAGCAGCCAGATCTAGGGTTTGTGTAAAAGAAATGGTGAAAAAGTGAAGAAGAAGATGATGCTGCAAACTGATATATTCGAGGCTCGCTCGAGTGAAGGAATGGTCGCTCGAGCGACCAGATACAAAGAAACCTCGCTCGAGCGTAGAAAGCCTCGCTCGAGCCAACAATACAAAGCTTCAGGTCTGCAACCCAGAAGCACGCTCGAGCGAAAGAATGCTCGCTTGAGCGAAGAAACCCAAAACATAGTCCTCGCTCACTCGAGCGAAGGAAAGCTCGCTCGAGCCAAGAAATGCAACCTTCAGGTCCAAAACTAGACGCAGATGCAAGCTCGAGCGCAAGACTTCTCGCTCGAGCCACCAGACATACCACTCAACTCTCGCTCGAGCGAAGGAACCCTGGCTCGAGCGAAGGAACTAAAACACAAAGCTCGCTCGAGCGATAAAAGCCTCGCTCGAGCGAAGACATCAAAATCTAGGCAGCAACCATTTGTTTCAAAACACACCCAACTTGTTACAAACCTGCCCAATACATTCTAGAACTCAAATATAAGGAATTAAAGGACGGAAAGAAACATATACAACAACAGACATCTTCGGAACTGGGTCCGGAATACAATAACCAATGGAGGAAAAACTGGGATCGCTATAGTAAAATATAGGTTCAATTTGCCCTTTAAACTACTAATACTATAATGTAGTTTTTGGTTCACTGAAATCAAATTGAATTGAATGTATCAATCATTCCTTAATCATAAAATTACTTTTTCCTAAAAATGGTGGATGATGATTTCATTTGTAATCTTTTTTTGTAAATCAAACGTGAAAATGGAGATTATGATGAAACGATTACTCTATTCAACTTTATTTTAATAAACCAAACATAACTTAAGACCGAAATAATTAACCAAATAAAACATAAGATCGAAATTATTTCGGAGCCCTATTTTTAGATAGAATTTGGGGGCCTGAGGCGACGGCCTTACCTGTCTTACCTCAGAGTTGGCCCTGTCAAGGCTATCATAGAGGATCTTACAATTATCTCTGACACCTTAAGCTTTCGAATTACTCGGACTCTATGATTCCCAATTTGAACGAGGATTAGAACTTCACGTGTGTACTAAATTGTATCAGTTTTTCCATAATTTAGTATTGTGTGAAGTTAAGTGTTCCACAGTGAGATTGTGGGAGTTTGTGTTTCAATTATCTTTGTAATTGTCAAACTCTGTACTTGTAATTTTTGTTATGTTGACTATTAGTCCTTATAACTAATTTTTAGTTTATTTAGCTTGTATATGAAAATTAAGTTTAAAGGCCCCGTTTGTTTTGGGTTATAGCAAGGGGATTAGGATTACTAGTACCTTGGGATTAGTATATGGGGTGTTTGTTTTGAGAGATAGCCTTGGGACTATTAATACCTTGGGACTAACTAATACATTGGTATTACTAATACCTTGTTTGTTTTGAGAGATAGGGAGGGTATTACTAATACCTTGGTATTACTAATACCCTTGGGGAGGGGATTCATAGTGAGGAGTTAGAGATGGTATTAGAAAAATAGTGAGGGGATTAGAAATTTTTTTATTTTTTTTATTTTTTATATATTGGAAATTTTTTTTAAAATATAATTTTTAATTTTTTATATTTTTTATTTGTTTTATTATTTTATATAAAAATAATTTAACAATTCCTCACTACTAATCCCCTCACTATCAATCCCCTCACTACTAATCCCCTCACTATCAATCCCCTCACTAACAATCCCCTCATTATTAATCCCCTCACTATCAATCCCCTCCATTCTATCTCTGAAAACAAACGACCCTCACTAACAATCCCTTCACTATTAATCCCCTCACTATCAATCCCCTCCATTCCATCTCTGGAAACAAACGGGGCCAAAAGGTCAATTATTAAGGCCTTGTTTGGTTTGTATTTGAGAAATATGTTTTGAGATAAAAAGTACGAAAATTTGTTTGGTTTGATTTTTTTTCAAAAGATGTTTTGAAAAATTATTTTGAGAGAGAATTTTGGAAAAAGTGATTGATTTGATGTGTATGAGAGAGAGATTTGTTTGGAAAATTTGTAAATTAAACAAGTTTTGGGAAAAAAAATTTGGAAAAATTTGTTTGGTTTGATTACTTTTGAAAACTTATTTGTAGAGAATTTTTCTTAAAATTTTTTGAGAAACACAAACCAAACAAGGCCTAAGTTTGGGGGACGAAACAATATAATTGTTCTAGTTTTACAATCGGTAAATAATTTTTTTTACCGATTTTCTAAAAAAATTAAAAAAATACTAAACAAGATCAATAATGACATTTCAATTGGTTGACAATAATAGCTAATGATCCATTTATCAAGTACGCTTCAATTTTTTTTTAGTCCATACACTTAAGTTGAAATATTAAAAAATGACTAATATTTTTATGTTATTTTTTTTAAAAAAGAGTGTAAAAACGTGATTACACCTTTTAATGTTTTCAAAAAGAATAAACGTAAAAACGTGTTTTGTAAACATATTTTATAAAAAATAAAAAGCAAGATTAAAAACCCCGTTTTATACATACAAAATATTTTAACTAGAAAATAAAAATATTTAAGCTAAAACTAAAAATTAAAAGATATTTTTATGTGATTTATAATTTTTGTATTCACTTTTGCTTAATTAAGTTTTTTAACATGACTTATTGAAAAATGTATTTTGAAAACACGCTTCTCATGAGATATTTTTGTTATTATTTCCATCAACTTTTTTTAAAAAAAAGCGTGTTTTCAAAACCCAATTTACCCTATGTTGGGAATAAATTAAAAACCCACCCTATTGTGGAAATAAAGTTGTAGAAATACCTTACTCAGGAAAATGGGCTGGATTAAATATATGATAGGATCACCTAATATTTTTTTTATTTTTTTTTTTGAATCTATGAAAGTTAATTGTTAATTGTTAATTGTTAGATTAACACCTATAGAAGTTAACCCTACCATTTGCCAAGCACCAAGTGCTTGCCTCCTTAACTCAACTCCTCCCATGAAGAATTTAACCCATGACTTCCCCCTAGGGATTAAGACCTCATTCGGAAACAGGTTTTTTTAGTAACTTTTTGACTTTTTACCAAGAATATAATGTAAAAAAAAACTAGTATGTTTGGGATGACTTTTTGATTTTTTACGAAAAGATGTGCAAAAAGTAGAGAGAAAAGAGAATTTTTGACCTTTTAGTATAGGTTGTTGACTTTTTGATTTTTTTAGTGATTTTTGACTTTTTTTACTAAAATCACCACTTGTCAAACGAGGCCTAAGCCCTTAAGAAAGTTATGTTGGCCAATCAAGCTAGGCTTAGTTGGTTAATATTATAATCATTGTTGATCAACACAAACAATACACAGCTTTTTGAGAATGTATTACTTTAAGAATTCTAATGATTTTAATCCATACAAATTGTGACAATCATCTTGGTGATATAAACAAAAAGTTGTTGTTTTTTGGTTTAGAATTTAGTAGAAAGATAAAAATCACAAGAGTGAGAAGCCGGACTCTCCCTCTTTTCCTAGGAAAATTATTCAGTAATTTTATTTTTTCAGTCAATTCTGTTAAATAAAAAATTTTAACAACAAAATATTTGTAATTTTTCAAACTATAGAGATAATTCATATTTTAAATAAACTTCAAGAATGTATTTATAATTTGTCATTTTTTTTATTCATTAATTTCTCTATATTTCAATAGACAGTCCAGCATGACTATGGATAGAAACTAAAAAGGAATTGTTAGAGTCAATCAATCTAAATGCCTATACAAATGTAGTTTGTAAAGTTTAAGCATTATTGATCAACACTACACGTGATTGGTGGATGTGGTTAGAAACAGATACCAAAAGGGAAAATTATTCAGTAGTCTTATAGCACAACGCTATTTGTCCTATCATATGTGGTGCTCTGCGCCAATTAAATCTGGACACAAATTCAGATTTCAGTTTGTTCGCCACGCCACCATACAAAGTTGATTCCCACCCTTGAGTTAACGAAAAAGCAAAGTTGTTAACGGAGAAGAGTTAAACATCTACCAAACTCTCTGTCTTTCAACAGTTTTCCTTTATTTTTTATTTGTGTTGCTAATTTCTAACAGGTTTGTTTTTCAGGAAGAAATCATTTTTACTTTTGCTAATGGATATGGGATTTTGAAGTCACATCATTTCGGATTTCCACAGCTGGAACAAAATTTTATTAAATGACCAGTTTCTCAAGCATATATCCATCAACAAGGAGATCAGTTTCAACCTTCATCCTGAAGGCGCAACGGGGATGACCTTCCAATTTCAATAATGGATTTCTTTGCTGCTACGAACAGTCAATGGATTTCTTAGGCTTGCCAATATTCATGCCTTATGTAATGCCATATTTTTTTATTCGTGCCTTTCGAAATGTCATATTGGCTAAATGCTTTGTAAATTTAAATTACTCCCTTTATTATGGTTAATAGCAAAATGTTGATCAAATTTAAAGCTGTTTTTCCTGCTCTTATCAACTGTGAATCAAGTTCAAATGGAAATCTATGAAATGTAATTAGTTTATTGTAGGACTCAGGTTTTGTCTATTATAGGCCTCGTTTGAGAAGTTAGCTATTTTAGTTTATTTTAGTTTTTAGCTAATTTAGTAGGCTAAAATTTTTGTGTTTAGAAAGAGAGTTGAATTTTTTTTTTGTAATTAAAAGTAATGTTTGTGAGAGAAAAAGTGAAATGATTATAGGTTTGATGTGATATTTTATCTTATTAACTATTTTAACTTATTTTGTCTTTTTGTAGATTTTAATTAGCCAAAAAAAAAGTCAATTAGAGAATGCATGTTCCTTGCAAATCTAATAATAACTTATGTGGTTTTTGCTCAGTGTTTGACTTGAGAAGTGTTGCACAACTGCTTGTCTCACTGGAAATAAAGAAAGAAAGAAAGAAAGAAAAAAACAAAAAATAAAATAAAAAATAAAAAATTTGGGCACTCACACTTACCTACCCACAAGCAACAATGAATGAACCTTGATTTACTAGATTTATTGTTCAAAAAAAGATATTACAGTAGTAAAAAAAATTGTATTAACTTCAACTACAATCTTGGATTTTATAACAAATTTAAGTTATAATTGAATCATTAATTCGGTTGCTATTCCTAATACCAGCATGTGCATGTATATGTTGGTTATTTGCAAATAACCTTTAAAAAGCACAATCAAAGATTCAATTTTCTTACACAAGAAAGAACACATTCTTGATGATTTTCTGAACAGACTGACAGAAAATGAGCACAAGATTTACAAATGAAAACAAAAGGTTGGCCTTTTTGTCAATATAACCAGGACAAACAACTTTAACATCCAAGGCACTGAGAAACTTCTTTGAAATGTATCTATTGCATTGCAGCCATTTCCTGTCTTCATAATGATTTCCTCTCGTTTAGCGTCAATCGTCACTCCACTCTTCTATTTGCTTATGAATCTAATCCACCTTGTTTTTCATTTTTTTTCTTTTTTTCTACATAACATGTTACGCAACAAAAAAATAATTAAAATCCAGAATTTAATCTATAAAGCAAAAACAAAAATTGGATTGTGACAAAAATATGTGATGGAGTGTGTTTTCTTACACACAAGAACGTTTGAAAGATAGAGAAACAGAGCTAGTAAACTACGGTGGTGGTCTATGCCAAAAAAAAAAAAAAACTACGGTGGTGGTTGATTTGTGGAAGCAGTGTGCCGCTGGTGGTGAGGGCTAGTGTTTTGAATAACTTCTCCTATTGGTATCTGTTCCTAACCACATCCACCAATTATATGTAGTGTTGACAAAAAATGCTTAAACTTTACAAACTACATTTATATAGGCATTAAGATTGATAAAGCCTCTCTACCCACTCCTTTTAGTGTTGACCAACCATGCTTAAACTTTACAAACTACATTTATATGGGCATTAAGATTGATTGAGACTCTCTAACAACTCCTTTTTATTTTCTATCGATAGTCATGCTAGAATGCCCATTGAAATACAGATAAATGAATAAAAACAATGGTAAAATGGCAAATTATAAATACATTCTTGAAGTTTACTTAAAATATGAATTATCTTTACAGTTTGTAAAATTACAAATATTCTATTATTAGAATTTTTTATTTAATAGAATTAATTGAAAAAATAAAATTCCTGAGCTCCTATACAATAATAAAATTACTCTTATCCAAATTATTAATTAAGATAAATTTATGACATCATTAAAAATTATTTATTGTCTTGATGATTTATTAATAAAATGAATTATTTGTTATGAAATTGAAACTTCAAGGAGTGGGATGTAATTTTCAAAATTATAGAGGACAAATCATATTTTAAGTAAATTTCATATGTGTATTTGTAATTTACCCTATAAAAAATAAAATAAAATAAAATAAAATTAGCAAACAACTTAACTGGAAAATGGGCCAATGAGATGAGATGCCATTATTTGACTCCCTTTTTTTATTTTTATTTTTATTTATTTATTTTTTTAATGATTTCAAAGTAGATCAGGGAGGACTCTGCTTCATACACTTCTTTCATCACGTTCTCATTTGCTTTTGACAACTTACAATCTTCAACTACTACTCATTTGCAGAGCTTCTTCAAACTGTTCGTTTTCATCTCTGTATTCTTCATTCTAGCTCAGTTTATAACCTTTCACATCATCTAAAGTTGTTTGAATTTTGCGGATGTTCTTTAGCCTGTTTTTGATATCTGTATTGTTTTGTTTCTTGCCTTGCTTATCCCCTTTACCCACCAAAGTTGTTCCAAATTTGCAGAGCTTCTTCAACGTGCTTTTGATAGCAATATTGCTTTGTTTCTTACTTTTCCTTCTTTCACAATAAAATACATGGATGCATTAACGACCATTATCTCTCCATTCGTACAAGCTATGGTTGATAAATTGGCCTCCTCTTTTTTAATCAACTTAGTGAGCAGAGAGGACATTGACACTGGCATCCAGAATTTGAAGGAGACATTTGAGGATATAGAGATTCTGTTGGCTGATGCAGAGAACCAACAGATATACAAGAAGTATATCAAGAAGTGGCTAGAAGAGGTGCACCATTTGGCTTATGATGCAGATGACATATTAGACGAGTTTGCCACTGAAGCTCTCGAAAGGAAGCTAATGGCAGAGGAGAAGATGATGGAATGAAGACCAGCTATGTTTCGACGACTCTCTATTGTTCCGTTCAATTCGAAAAATGGGTCTAAGCTAAAAAAGATTACTAGTCAATTGCAAGAAATTGCTGCGAAAGGAAAAGAATTTGGTTTAGATAAAAAAAAACTTGTTGGGAAGATGTCTACAAACATATGTCCAATAGCACCAAGTACATGTTTGAGGGAGCCTCACATTCATGGCAGAGATGAAGACATCAAGAAAATTGTCGAATTGCTACTTGAGGATGCACCTACTGCAAAAAAGTTTGATGTAACTCCTATTGTAGGCATGGGTGGGATTGGCAAGACTACACTAGCTCAGCACATCTACAATTACAACCAAGTGGAAAAGCATTTCAATCTGAAAGCATGGGTTTTGTGTTTCTGATGACTTCGACGTTCTGAGAATAACAAAGTTAATTCTCGAGTCGTTCACTCATCGTTCATGTAATTTGGGCAGCTTAAATGATGTTCAAGTTCAACTTAAACACACACTGGAAGAAAAAAGTTTTTGCTTGTCCTAGATGATGTGTGGGATTATGGATATGATGGGTGGAATTTGCTACGATCGCCATTTGGAGCTGGAGCACCTGGAAGTAAAATTATTGTGACAACACAAAACACAAATGTTGCATTACAAACATCAATTGAATATTACAAGTTGAAGAAATTATCAAATGATAGTTGTTGTTTAATCTTTTACCAACATGCATTTGAGAATAGAGATATCATGGAATACCCAGAATTGGAATCAATTGGTAAGAAAATTGTTGTGAATAGGTGCTGAGGCTTGCCATTGGCAGCCAAGGCCCTTGGCAGCTTACTACGTTGTAAACAGGACGAACATGAATGGAAAGAGATACTAAACAGAAATATATGGAATGAGGAAAGTGGCGTTCTCCCAGCATTGAAATTGAGTTACCTTCATCTCCCTTCTCATTTAAAGGGGTGCTTTTCCTACCACGCAATTATCCCAAAGGACTGCGAATTTGGGAAGGAGGAATTAGTCTTGCTATGGATGGCTGAAGGTTTAATTGAATAATCAAATGGTCAAGAGCAAATGGAAGACTTAGGTCACAAGAATTTTCAAGAATTGGTATCAAGGTCATATTTTCAATCCTCAAGTGATTACGATTTCCTATTCATTATGCATGACCTCATCAATGATTTAGCTCAATGGTTTTTCAGTATTTGTTCCCCCTTTCAAATTTCCAAGATGAGAACTATTGAGTGGTTCCATTTTTGTATTGAAATGCTAATTTTTATTTTTATTTTTATTTTTGTTCTAGAGAGGACAACTATTGAGTGACTCATTTACTTAAACAAAGTTTTGATTCTGTGTTCAGTTTAGTAGATGTTCGCAGCGCAAAATGCTAGTTTGGACCTTGGAACATAATACCTGCCAAAGTAAAATAAAAAAACTATGGAGTCGAGTATAAAATTGTCTAGGGGAAAAAGACAGAAATACATATATCATGTATGTGGACATACATAATATATCTACACCATACATATTGTCAAAGCCTTAAACTCATTTATCTAATCTAATTTCATTCCATTACTGTCGTATAGGCTGAGAATATTATTCCTCATTCTATGGCTATCAACTTGTGGGATGATTCTTCTGCAAAATAGAGATTGATATAATGCTGAAGGCCCTCATGTTCATTATGGTTATATGGCGAGCTAAATCACTCTCAAGCTGAAGTTAGAGCAGTTTGCTTAACTCTCTAAAACCAGACTGAGTCTTTTAATTTTGGGACTCATTTCTCAACACTTGAGAATGTGTTACTATTCGAATTTTCAAAAATTTGAAGAATCTGCTTGATATTCCCATGTCTCATCCAAAAACTAAAGAATTTGGAAAGTTTTTCTCAATTCAATGCCAGGCATCAAAGTAACAACAGGAGGACAATGATCTGAACCTATAGGGGCCAAGAAATCATCTTCGATTTCTTTGAGAGTATCTTCATCCCAAGGGGGGATACAAAACAGGACTTCATATTATTATCCAGAAATTCAACTCTGCAAGTAATAATTGTTCAGAGGTTTGCAACTTTGAAACTTTTAAGTTGTGTTTGGATAAAGGATTTAAGGAGGTATTTGTGGAAGGGAAGTAAAAGAAAACAGTGTAAGAGTATCTCTTTCTTTCTCATTTTATTCTCATTTATGAATTTCCAAACATCTCTCTGTTTATTGTTTTCAAATCAGGTATGGGTATTCTTGACAGGTCTTTTAGTTGTAAGCTTGGTTCATTAATTAGCATCATTTAATTAAACTATTTCCTAAGCATTTCTATAATGTGTTCTCAATTTGGAAAGCATTTATTAATATGCATCATTCCCCTTCTAATCTGCCTTAAAGCTAATCATTTTGTTCACATTGTTTAATTAACCTATAGGTCCTAATAAATATCATCAATGTGACAAAATGAGAGGCCTACCTAATAGCACCTTGCATTTGACAATCCCTTTTCTTTGAAATTTCTTCGAAAACAGTGTCGGAGCATTCCCCAATATCCATCTTTTCCTCGATTTCAATTTTTTATTTTTATTTTATTTTCTAAGTAATAATGACCCACTCTTCCTTTTCAGGATTTTCATTTGTTGATTTCACTTTCCACTGCTTTTCATTTTATTTCCGACAAAGCATTTCATTTCGTTATGTCCAAACAATTTGCATTTAGTGTATCCAATGGGTTTCCAAGGATATTTGATTGATTTAACCAAGTATCAACGCTGGAAAACTACAACTTTATTTTCTCTGGAAACATAAAATAAAACCCACCTCAATTGTAGATTCTCGGAAAGATCCACATATAGTGGCAACCTATGAATCTGTTTCGGAAAGATCCACATACAGCTTTGAGCACCTCTCAATATTTGGATTCTAATAATCTCCACAAAATCTATATGCTATGACTAATTTCTTCCCTTGATCCGAACTTGCCCATATCTGGTCATCACCACAACAAATTTACGTATTAGAGAGAAAACAATTAGGGACAAATTATCTTAGTTGCCAAAAGTGTCATTGTTGTACTTTTAGCAATGAAATTGAAAATTTCATAATGAATTACTATGCTTTTGGAACCAAAATTTTCGTCACAAAAATAAACCTTTTCGTACGAATTTATTTTTGTCCCTGAATATACTTTTATAAGTGACATTTTAAAAAGTTTATCGCTAAATGTTCTTTCTTTTTTTTACTTTTCAAGACAGTATTTTCAAAAAAAATTATGATCATATATACCTTTATAGTTTGACCAGCAAAGTTCACCACTTCCATGAGAGATCTCAGTGAATACTATTACTACTCCTTGATTTGAAATTAATGCATCAAGTACTAAAGTTAATTCTGAATAAAGGGGCAATTTGTTTGGCTTGGCGTGTAATCGAATACTAAATGAAAAAAAGTTGACAATTTCAGATGTATTTTTTGAAACAAAATGGTAAAACTGTTAATTAAATTTTTAATAAACCGCTAGGTGAGGTGACTAATAAATTTTTGAAATAGAACACTCAAACCACAAAGCTCAAATCTAGGAAGGTTGCCAACTTTTAATGATGTGTTTGGTTAATAGATTTGAAGATAGATTTGAAAAAGGAGAGGGAAAAGGTGCGTGAAACTCAATAAAATATAGGTATATTTTATTGACATTTCACCTACTTTTTTCCTTTTCCTTTCCCTATCCTTTCCGAAATCCATGAACCAAACACAACTAAATGTTTAATTTTTCAGAAATTTGATTATTATAGAGGCACATGTGATGGAATATAGATGGTTAGTGAGCCTATGCTTTATCATACTCTTACATCTGTACCTATCCCATAAAAGAACTAGAAAATGATTTTAAAAACAAAAATAAAAAAAGACTAGAAGCCAAGAAGTCCAAGGAGAATAAAAATTCAGCAATATTAAACATTATTCATAAAAGGCCGGCCTCTCTGTCTCTCTCTATTCCTATCTCTTCCTGATCACATCCACCAATTATACAGAGAAATTAATAAAAAAGTAGGTAGCAAACAAACTGGTGAAATGGCCAATGAGATGAGACTCCATTATTGTTGATTTCTAATTTCTTCATAACCCTTCTTTCACCACTTATTTGCTTTTGGTCAAAACTTACAATCTTCAGCTACTGCACATTTGCAGAGCTTCTTCAAACTGTTTGTTTGTTTTATCTCTGTATTGCTTTGTTTTTGAAGAGTTTCTGGCTTTTCATATCCTTCATAATTCCAAAGTTGTTTGAAGTTTGCTTCGTTTCAGCATGTTTTTGATCTCTGTATGCTTCGTTTCTTACCTTTCATATCTTTTATTTGCCAAAGTTGTTCCAAGCTTGTAGAGGTTCTGCCTGTTCTTGATCTGTGTATTGCTTCATTTTGACTCAATTTCTTACCTTTACCACCAAAGTCTGTTTATCTGTATTTTGCCGTAAACCTGTTCTTCAATTTCTTACCTTTCCTTCTTTCAGAACAAACACCATGGATGTATTTGGGATCTTTATCTCTCCATTCATACAAGCTATGGTTGATAAATTGTCCTCTTATTTTAGCAACTTAGTGAGCACAGTGGACGTTGGCACTGGCATCCACAATCTGAAGAAGGCATTAGAGGATTTAGAGACTCTGTTGGCTGATGCAGAGAACAAACAGATATACCACAAGGATATCAAAAAGTGGCTTGAAGAGGTTTACCATTTGGCTTACGATGCAGATGACATATTGGATGATTTTGCCACTGACCATCTCGAAAGGAAGCTAATGGCAGACGAGACGACGATCAAAAGAAGACCAGCTAAGTTTCCACGCCTCTCCGATATTGTTCCATTCAATTTAAAAAATGGGTCAAAGCTAATTGAGATTACTAGTCAATTACAAGAAGTTGCTACAAAAGGAAAAGAACTTGGTTTAGATAACAGACTTGTTGGGAGGATGTCTACAGATTTACGGCAGAGATCACAAACTACATGTTTGAAGGAGCCTCACATTCATGGCAGAGATGAAGACATCAAGCAAATTATCGAATTGCTGCTTGCGGATGCTTCTGCTGGAAACCTTTTTGATGTAATTCCTATTGTAGGAATGGGTGGGATTGGCAAGACTACACTAGCTCAGCACATTTACAATGATGACCGAGTGGAAAATTATTTCAATCTAAAAGCATGGGTATGTGTATCTGATGACTTCGAAGTTACGAGGATAACAAAGGCAATTCTCGAGTCGTTCACTCACGGTTCATGTAATTTTAGTAACTTAAATGAGGTTCAAGTTCAACTTAGCAAAACGGTGGCAGGGGAAAAGTTTTTGCTTGTCCTAGATGACGTGTGGGACTATGGACGTGACGGGTGGAATTTGTTACGATCCCCATTTGGAGCTGGAGCACCTGGAAGTAAAATCATTGTGACAACGCGAGACAGAGGTGTTGCAAAGCAGATGGGAATGGATAAATATCACAATTTGCACAACTTATCATATGGCGATTGTTGGTTAATCTTTTCCCAACATGCATTTCAGAACAGAAATATTGAGGAATACAAAGAATTGGAATCAATTGGTAAGAAAATTGTTGAGAACAGGTGCAGAGGCTTACCTTTGGCAGCGAGGGCTCTTGGCAGCTTATTGTGCTGTAAACAAGAAGAATGTGAATGGAAAGAGATACTAAACAGCAATATATGGAATGAGGAAAGTGGCATTCTCACAGCATTGAAATTGAGCTACCTTCATCTCCCTGTCCAGTTGAAGAGGTGCTTTTCCTACTGTGCAATTATCCCAAAGGACTACGGATTCACGGAGGAGGAATTAGTCTTGCTATGGATGGCTGAAGGTTTAATTGAGCAACCAAAAGGTGGAGACCAAATGGAAGATTTAGGCCGCAAGTATTTTCACGAATTGGTGTCAAGATCATTTTTTCAACCGTTAAGTGGTAACAAATCCCTATTCATAATGCATGACCTCATCAATGATTTGGCTCAAGATGTAGCAGGGGACAAATGTTTTAGGTTGGAAAATAATTTAGAAGGTGGCAGGCAGAGCAAGATTTCTGTCAAAGCTCGACATGCATCTTATGTTGGTAGCTACATTGATGGAATCAAAAAATTTAAAGTTTTTGATGATGCCAAATGCTTACGAACATTCTTACAGTTTTTTCCACTGAGTTTCCATGCAACGAGGTACTTGTTTCATGATTTGTTGCCAAAGTTAAAATGCTTACGTGAGTTGCGTTTACATTATAATAGCATGGATGAACTACCAGATTCCATTGGAGATCTAAAGCATTTGAGGTACCTTGATGTATCCTGTTCTGGGATTACAAGGTTACCTGACACGGTAGTAACTCTTTACAATTTACAAGTCTTGTTTATGAAATTTTGTCGTCGACTTCGGAAGTTGCCTCCAAACATAGGGAGGCTAGTGAACTTGCGCCATTTTGACATGACTGGAGTGCATATTCCGTCATCAGAAGAGATGTCGCTACATATAGGTAAATTAACTAATCTCCAAACATTGTCAAATTTTATGGTGGGTAAAGATTGTGGGCGTAAAATAGGAGAGTTGAAAAACCTATCGCACATTCGAGGGGCAATACACATATCAAGACTGGAGAATGTCAGTGGTGTTAAGGATGCAAGGGAGGCCAATTTTATGTCTAAGGAGGAGTTAAAAGAGTTATCACTAGAATGGGGTAAATCTCACCGTTCACAGAATGACATAGTTGAGAGGGATGTGCTAGATGTGATGAGACCTTTCAAATTGTTGGAACGACTCACCATCAGATGGTATGGCAGTACAAAATTTCCAAACTGGGTTGGAGATGTTTCGTTCTCCAAAATGGTGTCCGTGCAATTAAAAGGTAGCAAATGTTGCAGATCTTTGCCACCACTTGGACAACTACCCTTGCTTAAAGACCTTTACATTGAAGGAATGAGTGCAATAAAGCGCTTGGGTTGTGAGTTCTATGGGCAGCAGTGTGGTGCCAAACCTTTCCCCTCTCTAGAGAGACTGAGCTTTGAGTTTATGCCAGAATGGGAGGAATGGTCTGCTTTTGAAACAGAGGGAGTTCAGCCGTTCGGTCATCTCAGTGAGCTTTCCATAAAAAATTGTCCCAAACTTGTTGGAAGATTACCAAATGATCTTCCTTGTCTCAATTCTCTCAAAATTGATGGTTGTCCGCAGTTGTTGATTGATGTTTCGAGCCTCGTTCAGCCATCACTTGCGTCCTTGTCAATGAATAATGTTATTCTCCCAAGAGAAAGCCATGTTACAGTTCTCAACTCCCTCTGTGATCCAAGCGCAACTGATGAAGAGTTACTGGCTAATGAAATGTCTAACCATTTGACTTCAATAACTGCCTTGAGCATTTCTGATATTGAAAAACTGGCATTCCTACCGACATGGTTTACTCAAGATTTGATGGGACTCGAGAAATTGGACATTAGTAACTGCCAAGAACTCATAACATTGTGGCGGAATAAGGTGAGAATACAAGTATGTCTCCCTTCCCTCTGCCATTTGAAGATTTCTCATTGCCCTAAAGTCGTTTGCTTGTTTGAAGAAGAGCAAGAAAAAGGAGGAGAAGGTTGGAAAAAGCAGCAACATGAGGGGCTGCCTTGCATGACGAGACTCGAGTATTTAACAATTGAAGAGTGTGGAATGCTGAAGAAATTGCCACAAGATCTGCACACATACACATCTCTTGGGGTGCTTAGAATCCACGATTGTGCAAGTCTTATCTCTTTTCCAATGAAAGGTTTGCCATCTATGCTGAGAGAACTTAGGGTTTCAAATTGTGATGCTCTGGAGTCGCTACCCGAGTTGATGACACTCAGTAATCTGCAAGAGTTGCTGGTTTCTGAATGTGCATCACTCACATACTTATTGTCAAGAGGTGGGCTACCATCCACACTAAAACAACTTGGGATTGAGTTGTGTGAAAATCTAGAGTCACTTTTTGTAGCGGAAGGGATCAAAATTGACTGTCCATCTCTTGAAACTATTTGTATCGAATTTTGTGGGAGTCTCAAATCTTTACCTGAAGCCAATAATCTCAGGAATCTCAGTGAATTGCAGATAAACTATTGTTATAATCTGGAGCCCCTGTCACTTGGTGGTCATGATGAGAACAACAACAACAACATGAACCAGCTCAGTTCGCTTCAAAAGCTGTGTTTATATAAATGCAGAGCAGGAATGGTCTCCTACTTTGTCAAGGAAGGGAGTTTCCCCACCAACATCACTTCACTTGAAATCGGGAATTTGAGAGGGGACGACGTCGGTCAACTTCCACTTCCGTTAAAGTGGGGTTTGTACAAACTCTCTTCTCTTACGACACTCCAACTTCAAGGCCGAGATTGGCCGTGGAGAGATACGGTGTCCTTTCCAGAAGAAGGGATGTTCCTGCCCACCTCTCTTCTCAATTTGACCATCCTCCAGTTCCCAAATCTGGAAAGACTCTCTTATGAGGAGTTTCAAAACCTCACCTCTCTCCAAACACTTGAAATCTGGGGTTGCCCTAGGCTCGCGTCCTTTCCAAAGGAAGGGTTGCCTCCCTCTCTTTTGCTTCTATCGATCTATAACTGCCCTGAGCTTGCGACCTTTCCAGAACAAGGATTGCCTCCCTCGCTTTTGTCACTGGACATCGGGCGATGTAATCCAATACTGAAACAGAAGTGTGACAAGGGAGAAGAATATTGGCCCATCATCCAATACATTCCCAATGTAGATCTTAGGTAGCCTACTGCAAGGTACAAACGAACAAACACAAAATCTGTCATACCATTTTTATTTTGTATTTTTTTTTTTCATTATCAATATCATCTTAGATTTTCATCACAATTGAGAGGTTACTATCTATTTCTTTTGAATCGTAAGAGGAAAAATTTAATTAGCTCAATGTATAAATTCAATGACAATTATATTCTAAATAAAGATGACTATAATAGACATCCAGCAATACCTATAATATTATATAGAAAAATTTCTTATTCATATCTTTTAAAAATTATGATTTAATTTTTTGACCGGATGGGTCTTGGCAATGAGCTTCTGTCAATTGTTATTTTTATTCTTATTAATATTCATTTTATTATTGGAAGTTAGAAGGTAGGAAAAACTAGTTTAAACCAATTTGACTAGCAACTAGGATGCTTTATTTTTTTATTTTTTTTATTTTTTAGGGCAAGGTAGTCTGCCCTCGAGCGTCTCCGTCTTGAAATCTAATATCTAATTTGGTCTCTGCAACAAACAATGGATTTGTGATGCTCTGATTTTGAATGGGTAGCAACACTGAGGGAGGTGCTACCTTGCTTCAAAAAAAGAGAGCACATAGACCGAAATAACCTATCTTTTATGCCAATAGAGTGCACATAGATCCGAAAATTATAAGTGCAATAATAAATATAATAAGAAAATAGAAAGATTTCTTACATTCAACACTATTTTGGAGGATTTACAATGGTCTTCAATGGAGATTTAATGGAGGTCTTTTGTGACGCCCCAAAATTTGCGGACATTATAATAAGGTTTAAAACTTAAAATCAATTTTCTTAATTAAGAATTTCTAATCATTGTTACCACCAAGTTTGTCATCTTCCATTAATTAACAAAAATAGAAATTAAATGCTGTGTTTGGAGAAGCTCTCCAAACACATTTCTACCCATTATATTGGAGTGTGTTGTTTGTTTACAATTTTCAAAAATTAATTCCACACTCACTTTTGACAACTCTTTCCAAGGTGGGAAAATTTGAGCTAACCAGTTGTCCTCCCGGACGTCCAGTCATCCTCCCGGGCGCCTGGTCAGTTGACCAGAATAGTGCTTTTTTTTTAACAATTGGCACCTGGTATTTTTTATATTTTAAATAAAAAAAAATTTGGAATTTTATAAGTTTTGAATATAATTTTGAGTTGTGTGTTTGGTTATAAGTTGTAAGTTTTTGTATCAAATATCACATGTCACATCAAAAATTTTCCACTCAATTCAAAACTCATTCACCAAATAAAATTTCCACACTCAAATCATAATTCCAAAACTTACAAACTCAAAATACAACTCTATTCTCAAATCATATTTAGAAAACTCCACCAAACGCTACCAAAAGTTCTTAAATTACAACTCCAATCAAACTTAAAACTTAGTCTTAGTACATTCATGAAAGAAAAACACAAATATAAAAAAGAAACCTAGAGAAAAACTAGAAAACTCAAAAAAATGGTTCATGGGACATGGGCACACTTCAAGCTAATCAAGGCTGAATGTCGCCTTCCAAGACCTCGGTGTTTCCTTCAGTTTCTTTGGTACCGGACATAAAATGCCAGGGCAACGGGAATGCCAATGAGCGACGAGCTCAATAAGATACTATAACCCGAAATACCCACCCCGATAATAATACTCACAGTTAATGAATATTGTGTAGTAATAGAGTAACAAGCAGTGTTTAATATGCATAACAAGAATGCTATTAGTTGAAATAATAACAATAGACAATAAGAACAATGACAAGCAGAAGCAGTATTTCATCATAAGGAAGATGCCAACTTTTCTTTATAATTCACATAGATTAGTTTATCGAGTGAGTTTAAGTAACTCCCCGTGGAGCATTATTTCCACTCAACCGCTAAACAATGGCCACAGGCAATTCTGACTCCCCCTTGGTAAAATATTCAAATGTTACTTGCTGTAACTACCAATGATGCCCACGCACCAGGGTTACGTACTCGAGTCGTGACATCACGGTCTGCCCCAAGGGAACAATATATGTTGTGACACCCGCACCACCAACCTTATATCGCCTATACCGATAAGAGCCGAAATACCTTCCCGTGCCATGTTAGGGTTCGCAACTCACTTGCGCAAGACTCTGAACTGGGCTCACCCCATCAGTTTTAAACTTTAATGCATATGTTCAATTTCGTGTTTCTTTACTTTGTCAAACTCACATTTTGATGCATGTGCGAGTTCTAGTTTGAAAACCATAGTAACATAAGGTTTATATAGCACAACACAACCATGTATGACAACCAAAATAAGTATTACTAAATGTCTTAGGAGTCATCACAAAATTTCTTAGAATTTCCCACACTTCTTATTTTCAGCACTGAATGATCGGACTAAAATTAATGAAACCCATATCAAACGAAATTCAATTATTACGATATTTTAACTGGTACTAGTTAACTGAGTTAGGAAAATATTTTGAGAGAATACCAGGGCTAAAAATGATTTTAAAATGGAGAAATAAAATATGGAAGAAAACTGTTTTCTGGGACAGTGAGTTACAGCAACTTCCAGCACAGGTGTTCTGTGTTTGAAAAATAAAAAGGGGCCTCAAACAGTGTCAAAAAGAGGTATGGTCAGAATGGCTTGCTAGATATTTGAGTTTAGAACATATGTACAGAAGAGTTTGAAAACTAAAAACCAATGGAAGATGATCAAATAATTTTTCTAAGAAAATTGGACAGATTCTGTCTCATTTTAGTAAAATTGCGATTTCTCCTCTTAGACTTATCCATTTTTTTTGAAATCAGCGGAAAATGAAAGATAACTCTTATATCTAACTATCCCAAGTGGTCGTGCAAAAAAACAATATTTTCAGAGAAAATGGAACTTATTTGAAGTCACTGTTCCTACTGTGTTGTAAGCAACACTTAGAACAAATATTTATTTCGGTAAGAACATGGTGTCCAATGATTTTAGAAAAAATTTACACCGTATAGAACACCTATATATACTCCTAGTAAAAACAGATTTTTGACCCAAGTTATTTTCAATTTATTTGAGCATTTTTCATCCGATAAAAATCTGAAACAGGGAAGAAAATATAAGTTTCAAGTATAGGTGAATCAACTTTATCTAATTTTGCTCTCATGCAAGATTATTTCAAATAATGGAAAATGTTTGAGCACGTAAGAAGATAAAATCAATTGCTAAACCATCTAATCTATGCTTGCAAGAAGGAATAAAAATCATATAATCATGAAATTCTTATTCTATCAAAATGTAAACATGCATTGAGCTATTCTTGCTATGTATGTATTAACAACGCATACTCTTGCATACATTTAATATATAGGTTCAGTAAAAAAAATATTTAAGGAATGATAGAGGTTGAGTATTCCTACCTCAAGAGCTTTTGCAAACTATTCTCAAGATTAGTTTTGAAATGGTGACCAACAAGCACCCTCTCCTCTTCCTCTCTTTTTCTTTTTCTTTTCTACTCTTTCTCTCTTTTTTTTCTCTTTGCTCAGCCGTAGTAGTAGAATGGCTGAATAGTGTTCTTATTTGTAGGAGTTTGGAGGCCTATTTTTATTTTATTTTTTCCTCTTGGCTTGGGAAATATTACCTACATGTATAGGCTTAGAGTGTAAATGTATGCATGCCCTCCAGCAGCCTTCTTGGAAAGGAGGGGGCCGAATTTCCCTGCCCAAAATCTGATTTCATATCTTTTTTTTTTTTTTTTGTGTGTACAAAATAAAATCAGTTTATATATAACCTATTCACTAGATGTTTTGCTTCCTACTATCCTCTAACTAACTTAGTTATTATTTGTTTAAATCATTTAGTTTTCCACAATTGTATTTATATACAGTCACAAAAAGATAAATAAATTTATTTAAAGGAGTTTAATATTGGTATTAATTATAATGCTATTAACATTATAATTTAATAATTTAATAATCACTATTAATTGACTTAATATTGTTATTAACAAACTAATTAGTTGTCTAAAAATTCAAGTTCTTACATCTTCTATGCAAGTCTTCAATGGAGGAAATTTCACTTCAGACCAAACTTTTCAAGGGCATGGGTGGGTCAATGTGGAAGTAGGGTCAATCAAAAGTGTGTAGGAAGACGGTTAGTTGTGTGTGTACAATGGTTATGAGTGAAGGGTGTAATTGTAACTTTAAGTGTGTGGATTAAGAAAATTAATTGGTAATCAAATTAATAAGTGAATGTATTGAAAAAAGATGTGCCCTGAGCTAATTAGATGTGTGAAAATAGAATTTCTCTCGCAAGAGAGTTCCAGTTTGTTGTGCATGTTGAAATTACCAATACATTATTGATTAATTAAACACACTGCTCTGTTTTTCAATTCATTATTTGTCTTTTCCTTTCAAATATTTCCTTTTCTCTTAATTTTCCCTTAATAATTGTGACATCCCGACTCTCTCATATGCTTTAAGTCTTTACTTATATGTGTGATTATATGCTTGATGTGAAATTACATGTTTAAATGTATGACTTACATGATTATGAAATTGTATCTGTCGGCTATAAGAAAATCTGTTGAAATTACGACATTTGGACTGAAAATTGAAAGTCTTAGAGGCACGATAAACCGAAATCGACTTTATAGTTATGATTAGCATAATTTTTAGGACATGATATAAAATTTTGTAAAAATTTGATTCGTAACAAATTAATTGGGTTTAATTGTACTAAACTCTTAATTAAGCTTGACTTTAGACTCAAATAAGCTAATCCTTAGTTAGACGAGAGATATATACATGAGCTTAGTCTTAAGACATAGACTCCAACACAAAAATATCTCCTAGAGGAGAGCTAGAGGAAGAAAAGAGAGAGAAAAGAGGAATTTCACCTAAAGCTTGGAGATTGAAGAAATTGAAAGAGTAATTCAAAGAATTAGCTCAAGCTAAGTGTAAATCAACTAAAATACCTTAAATATTTCTTCAATTGGTTAAAATCAACACTTAAGAGGAAGCTTTGACACTCATAAAAGTTAGGGTTTATGGATTATGATCTTAACTGCACAAATCTCATGAAAGTGAACATGGAATCCTTGGGTTTGTTTAATTAAAGGGTTGATTCTTTTATTTTGGAATTGTCTTGTGTTAGATTGTGACAAATTGCTTTCTAATCTTGAGTCTTTGCATGATTTGAACTCATGTAAGCAAATATAAGCATGGACACCATGAAAAGATAAGGAAAATAAAGGAACTATGGAAATTAGGGTTTTCTATTTGGAATTAAAGTAAGCTATGATCTAATTGAGCTTGAATGTCATTCTTAGTATGTTCATATATCATGTTTTTGAAGTGAATTTTCTTGAATTGAACCTTAGAAATGAGTTTGGGAACTTGAACATTGAATAATCTTCGGACTGCACAAACAGGGCAAGAACCGCACGTGCAGGGCTCACAGCCGCATGTTCGGAAAACAGGGCAATTCAGAGCATCGGTTCTGAAATAAAGGCAGATGTGGTAGGGGTCTTCCACACGTGCGGAAAACGGGGGGAAAAACTATTAAATTTTGTTCATCTTTTCGACCCTCTGAATCTGTTAATGAGTGTGTTTAAGCCCTCCGAAATGCTTTAAGATAAATAGAAATTGAATGAAACAAAAAAATGATTAAGTAAAAGAGGCTAAGAAAAGAATGAATTGCTTATTAAGTGGGATGTGTGTAATGTGTAGGTCACTCGCCAGAAGGGACCACTGCACGACCAAAATCACTGTGAGTAGTAGTAGTGTAACGATATGTTATGACTTATGTATTTTCGATCATGAATGATATGCTTTATACAAGTTGTGTTTTGTTTGAAATGATTGAGCATTTGCCCACAATGGCATATGAAATGGACTCGAGGTCGTTCTGTTTCTGTTATATATGATGGGTCCGAGGCCGTTATGTTTGGTACGGATTGCTTATGAATTATGGGCCTAAGGCCGTTCCGTTCTATGGAGATGGAGACATGTTGATGTTCCATCTACTCTATGATACGAAATGTTTGGACCTGAGGTCGTTTAGAACAGCTGTTACCATGTTGGGCTTGAGACCGTTCCATATTATGTTGGGCCCAAGGCCATTCCGTCTTATGTGGGCCCGAGGTCGTTCTGGAATGCAATCATGAATGATAAATGTATAAGTTATATATATATATATATATAGATTTCTCAAGACACATGCTCATTCATTTTAACCTCCTTACATTATTATTACTCACTGAGCCTCGCTCACTCCGTATTTTTATATATATGTAGGTGATCAAGTCGGAGACCAGCCTTAGGTCGGCTTCAGGAGTCATTTTTGATGGACCTGCGTTGATAAGCCTCCAAAATGGAGCCTTTTGTCTTTTTGGGAATTTCTATGATGATAAATGTTTGTTCAGTCTTTTGCTGACTTTTGTTTGGACACTTTGTGAGCCTATAACTTTGAGTTGCTGACTTCTTGTATATATCTACATGAATTGTACTTGTATGTATGAACTGTGTATGCAAACTTTCAGCATATGACATGATGTCTAAATTCAGGCATATAAGCACTGCTCAATGGACGTTTTGTTATTTTATTTGCTTCCGCTTAGGCTCCTTTATTATAAATTCTCTGTAATCTGTTTACGGCTGTAGGTAATCTGGCTGATCATGATCCAAACTTTTAGGGGCGGGTTTGGGTCGTGACAATAATGAATGGATAATTTTCATTCTCATTTGTTATTTTATCTTGTATTATTTATAGGTGCTGATGGAAAAATTGCCCTATTCGTTTTGAAAAGAGTTTTGAATTGTGTGTTTGGTTATGAGTTTTAAAAATAGTTTTTGAATTGAATTTTGAGTTGTGTCTTTGATTATGAATTTTGAAATTTTTTGATTAGAATCACAATTCCAAAAGTAAACCAAACGCAACCTATTTTTCTATAAAATGTTTTCTCTAGAAAATGATCTCCTATGTTTGATTGCAACTTGAAACTAATGTACTAGTGGTTGTATTAGCAGTGGTGTTGGTTGCAGTGGGGGTGGTGGCGGCTGTGGTGGTGGTGCTAGTGTGGTGGTGGTGGTAAGACTTTAGACCAAAAAATGTTTTACACTTCAGGAAAAAAATTTCACCTTCAACAGTGAAAAGCATTTTTCACTCAAAAAGGTGTGTTTTTTATTGACCATAGAAAACATTTTCCATTTAACTTTCATTTTCTATCATACTAACCACCGAAAAATGTGACAAACACTTTTCCAAAAAACATTTTCGGCCAAAACAAACAGAGCATAAGAGATGAATTTTTTCTAGGTTTAGCAAATATTCTGTCAAAGGGGTGGCTATTGATGACTGTTTGGTTTCAAGTTTCTGTATCAAGTTTGTTCCCTTGTTTTTACTCACCCTGAGCTCAATTCATGCATAATCAACTGCCATTCTTCTAAAATTCTACTTGTTCCCACAATAATTCATCCATGTTTAAGTAAACAATAGAATCCTTGCACTTTTGTTCTACAAGTACCTGAATGGAAGGAAAAATTTTACTTCTGCACCATGTTTCAATTATATTTTGAGTTTGCATTTTTGTTAGGACCTTAAGAGAATCTTTATTTTACTGTTGTTCATTTAACATGGATTCCATCTCATTCTGGAGAAAAAAAAATGCATGTACAAGCTTTGAACTTTGTAAAATAGTTTTTTGAAGTCTATTGAAAAGTATAGCATCACTTTTTGATACTCTTCATGATAGTAACTCACTCAAACATAATTCTTCTATTGTTACTATCATTGTAATTTTTAGTTGTTTCAGGTTCTAGCTTTCGTAAATTTGAAATTTACTGATGACAAGCTTATGCATAAATTTTGAGTTTCAGATTTTATGGTCTTGCTTAGAATGAATAGCTGGCAGATTGAAGAATTTTATTATCCTTAAAAGACAACAATGCTTCTCTCCCAAACCGTATAAGTGACAATCTCTAAAGATGTGGAGCTCATCAATCATCCAAAATCTTAGTCACTATGTTCATCGTCTTCTATACTTACCTACGGATGACAATCAAAATCTACTCTGTAGGTTGTGATGGTTCACTTTTACTTTAGGAATACATTAGTTCTCTAATTCATCCTTGTCACCAACTCAAGCAAAAATATTTTTTTCCAAGTTCTTTATTCACAATCTAAGCTAGACGGTACCTTTTCCCTTGATCTTTCATTTTTCCTGTATTGCTGCTTCGATTCCAGATAATTGGCAAACAAAATTTCCCTTGTCTTTAATTTCATTATGTTATCTATTTGTAGTCCATACCATGGTTTCCAGTTTCACTTCAATAGAATTAGAATTATTTATTCCACTTATGCAATTTTTTTGACTTAGGTGGGACATGAAAATTTAGTGTGTCCCATTTATGTAGAACATATAGTAGTGTCAGAGACAGCATAATGTATAATACCCATGGCAGCATGGAATATATTTTGGCAGCATGATGTATTAGCTAGCTGCATAATGTTTCCAATGGCTACAAAATAAATGGTTCAGTAATTTGTATTAGTTCGAATTATTTCTTCTTTTTTGAAATTGCCAAGACGAGAGCTAATGAGTGGTTCCATTTCACTTGGAATGTTGACATTGTTTTTCATCTGCTTCATGAGTACGTTCGCACATACTGCACCAAATTCAAACACACCTCCATGAGCATCGACAATATTTTTAACCCTAAAGAGGACAACTTCCCCAGTCTGTTACAAACCTGCATTTTCAATTTGTAAAACTGTGCTTTTCTGTATTTTTTCTATGTTTGTTGAAAATTTAAATAGAAAAATGTACTGACTATTGTTATTACCTTTTTGTTCTGATGGCTTTGTTGTTGTGGAAACAAACTTTAGGATGTATGCATGCTCATCATCTAAACTGCATTGTGAGTTTTTACGCCTCTTGTCAAGGTATGCCCGAAATTTGCTTGATAAGTACTTTGGATGCTCTATTCTAAAATAAGGCTTTATCCAGTAATGTAGAAAACTCTCATAGGTGATAAAGGATTAAGAGACAGAAAAAAAAAATGATAAAGGATTAAGGTTCAAAAAAAAAAATGATAAAGAAGTAAGAGATATTTCAAGATAATTGAGAAGAAGTCCTTTCCATAATTGAAAAAACCTCCCTCCAGCAGACTCTTAAGCAAGACTTTTGATCATTTAAATTTCCAGACCTTGCAAAAAATCAATTTGTGTTTTTAAGCCTTTCTCCTTGCATGTTATTCTACATTTGATAGTTAGTAAGCCATCTAGTCTGGTCAAAATCCATGTGGGCAATCCATAGTTATTTTACCACTCCAAAAATGGCAATATGGAAGAATCAATCATTTCATCTTTTACTTGATAGAGTAGCTAAGACTTTACAATAATAGTTAAAATGATGAAGTTTGGTCCTTTTTCCTTTACGTGGTTTGGTTGCTAATTTCAATTTATTTGTTATTAAGCAAATTCGCTTGCCTTCTCATCTCTACTACAATTGTGTGCATGTATATTACTTTGAACCTCTTATCAACTTATGGTTTTGTTTCCGTATCTTGTAGGTAGCTTTTGAGGATGCTTGGGACTCTCCACAACAATATTGAGGTTTGTTATGGGAAAACTTTAAAAAAAAAAAAATTAAAAAATAGTAGTGCAGCAATACCCATGCACATCTGAGAGTTCCCTCGTCGTCAAAGGCAATAGATTCTGTGTGCAATCTGCAAGAAAGGATTTGAAGTGATTTGAATGTCTGGTGTGTGATGATTTGGAAAGTTAGACGAATTCCATGCTGATGCTAAAGTTTGTTCCATTATTAATGAAAGCACTGATGTTTGAAATGCAATGAAGCTCTCATCACATAGTGCTTTTTGGATTTTGAAGCTGAGTTTATATGTAAAATCCCTTTTTTTCCCAAGGGTCACTGATGACAAGCTAGTTTGGCACTTTACTAAAAATGGCATTCTTTTTTCTATTAATCGGCATATCATTTGGGGGTGGATTTGCAAAGAAGAGAAAAATGGGTCAGTTCTTCCGATGAGGCGAGTTTTGAAAGGGCATTTTGGAAGAAGATTTGGCTGCAGAAAGTTCTGAATAAAGTGAAAATCTTTGGATGGAAAATCTGTCTGAATATCCTTCATGTTAAGTGAAACTTGAGTAGGTGCAAAGTAATTCAATTTGATGACTGTTATTGTACATTAGTGCTGTTTTTGGTGGTTTGAGTTAGCTTACAATGTGATTGACAATGTTAGCATTGTAGTCATTCACTTCCACACCCAACACAATTTGCGGATCAATACAGTTCTAGGCCCTTTTTAAGTCTCTTGACACAACACATTTTCATTTGTAGCTCTGCTTAGGTGGCTGATTTATTAGAATTTAACTTTCTTCTTGTCTGTGCCACAGGGGCCTAATTGAATGTTCACATGGTATTTACTTTTCAAAAGCATTCTTGAGAGAGAGTATGTTTTGTTACTTCCTCACATAAATGATGTAGAAGCACAATTACTTGAACAAAGTTCTGATCCTGTATATAATTTAGTTATGTTCTGAGACAAAATGCTAGTTTGGCACATGGAACATAATACCTGCTCAAAAAAAATAAAAAATAAAAAATTCTATTGAGTCAAGTATAAAATTGGCTAAAGGAAAAAGACGAAATACGTATATGTGGACATACATAATATATCTATACCACATATATATGTGTGTGTGTGTGTGTGTATTCAAAGCCTTAATCTCATTTATCTATTCTAATTTCTTCCCATTATTGTCATAATGGCTGATAGTATTATTCCTCATTCTATGGCTGTTAACTTTAATCTTATTCTAGCATTGTAGTTGTGGAATGATTCTTTTGCAACAAACGAATTAATATAATGTTGAAGGGTCTCTTGTTTTTTTATGGTTATATGGAGAGTTAAAAGACGTGGATCTAATTTAGTTTCTCTTTTGCTTCTAGTGACTCTCAAACTGAAGTTAGAGTAGTGTTTTTTGTTCACTTTTCTTAGTACAAACTCAAGTCTTTTAATTTTAAACTCATTCTCAATACTTAGAGAACCTGATACTTGTTGAATTTTGAAAAATCTCCTTTTTGTATCCATGCTTCATCCAAAAATTCAAGAATTTGAAAAGTTTTCTCAATTTAATTTCGGGTATTTAAAGTGATAACTGGAAACATTAGGACAATGATATTTAAAAACATGAACCCATTGGGTATTATTAACTAATACTCTATCTAACTTGCTGGTTTTTTTTCTTTTTTCTCGTTTTTTAGTCCAAGTGAACCAAACTTTGGCATTAAGGTCTTCCATAAGTAGTTCAACAAGGCAACCATTGAACTCATGCATTGCAGCTCATCAAGATTGCTAGTTCTAGTGTTTCACTTTGAAACTTTTAAGGCTATGTTTAGATTAAGAATTCTGGGATTATGGAGGGGGAGAAAAATAGATAGGGAAGTGAAAAAATTTAGACTGTGTTAGGTGTGAGCTTCAAATCAAGTTTCCACCCTCATATTTGAATGCTATGTTTGGTTTTAGTTTTCAAATTTTGATTCCAAATCAATTTCAAAACACATTTTGAAAACACGTTTGGTAAATTAGACAATTTTTGAATTTTTGGTCTACCCGGTAGTCTGGCCGCTTGACCGGAACAGTACTCTTTTTTTTTTTTTTTTTTTTTTTTTTGTAATTGTCAATCGCCACCTGTTATTTGGAATATATATATATATATATATTTGTTTTTAATATTTTTTAAATATACAAATTATTTTTTTAGACCAAAATGACAAATTATTTTTTGGAATTGAATTTTAAAAAGAGTTTGGTTTTGAGTTTTGAATAGAATTTTCAATAGAGTTTTGAGTTGTGTATTTGGTTATGAGTTATAAGTTTTTGAATTAAGTTTTGAAAACTCTTTTTAAAACTCGTAACCAAACAACTTTTCTCATTTCATATGTCACATCAAAAATTCAAAACTCAATTCAACACTCTTTTCAAAACTTATAACCAAACAAATTTTCTCTTCTCAAATCATAATTCCAAACTCACAATCTCAAAATACAACTCTATTCTCAAATCATAATTCTAAAATTCTGCCAAATGCTACCTTAGCTTCTATTTCATACATTTTTTCCCTTCTTTTTTTCCTTCCTTCCACAAATCCCCCGCAAATCCTTGATCCAAACGCATGCTAAGAATATCCTCATCCCAAGTGAGGCATGAATCATGTCATGTCGTGTCGTGTCATCATGGGTTCGTGTCCAAAACACCCAACACTAACATGATCCATTTAATTAAACGTGTCAAATATCATGACACTAACCTAACCTACTTGTGATCATATCAATCTGAACGTGACACGGCTAACATGGTTAGCATTAGAATTTATTTTAGATTATAAACAGTTTGTGCAACCTAAATCAAGCAAACTTGTTTCAAATCACATATAAGGGTAACTTATATAAATATTAACACCCACAACATAAAATATAGAAGAAAATACATTAAAGTGTGAATAACTTAAAGTAATTGCACTTATATGGAGATGCAAGTCGGAGCAATGTGAGAGGTGTATCCCATGCCACATATTCCACATGCAGCTCATCATGTGTCACTTTTATTGATTTTGTATGCTTGTAAGGTGAGTGTGGGGGGAGCCATCGCATTTGTCTTGAGTTATGCGGTTTATGCATCTGTTGTTGCTGCGAATGAGATTTTGAGGAAACATGCTCGGAGGTTGAAATTGGATGTTGTTACGTTGTTGCTTCCTGTCAAAGGAAGTGTGTTCTCTCAATGGAACCAAGAGGGTGACTCTATCTATAGTACTTTGCTTGACATGGACACAGAAAGTGATACAATCATATCCCATAGTGCATTGCCTCAGTAGATGTGGGCATCAAATGTCGCAATATATTCAAATCAGTCAACTAAGGTGTCTGATAATGAGAGTCTTGTGTGGGGCTAGACTGATGATGGCATAGAAATTGAGCACTCGTTATTCTCCTATTCTAAACTATGTTTGATAATGGAGTTGCCTTTAAAAGTGCCATGCCGGTTGACAATTCCTCTAGTTGAGGAGGAATCTTGATCAAAAGTCTCTACGTTGTAGGCAGTGCTTCACTTGCTCCCATTCTTTTGGCATTTCTCTAGAGTACTCAAGACTGTGGGTTCTGAAAGCAGAAAGGTTTCTTATACGCTTGGTGTTTCTATTGGTTGTGCACTAGGTGTTCTTGCATTTTGGTACACTAGATCACATCGTCCACCTCAAAAGTTTTTACTTCCATTGGTTTTGGATGGATTTTTGATAAGTATCGTTTGGTTCTACATGATTGCAAACGAGCTTGTTGCTTTGTTGGTAGGATTGGGTGTAATTCTAGGGGTTAATCCATCAATCCTTGGATTAAATTTATTGGCATGGGGTAACTCGATGGGTGATTTAGTGTCAAATGTTGCATTGGCAATCAATGGTGGGGATGGTGTGTAGATCACCTTGTCTAGATGCTATGCAAGTCTGATGTTCAACTCACTTATTGGTTTGAGGATCTCTCAATGCTGCTTGAATCCTGGTCAGAGAAACCTGGCTTGTACATTGTTCCACAAGACAGAAGCCTCTTCTATACTATGGGATTTCTCATCTCATTTGGCCACTTGTTTTACCAAGGAATGATATGCGTCCTACAAGGAGGCTTGGAGTCGGTAGCATTGCTCTCTACTTGATATTTCTCTCTGTTAGGGTAATCAGTGCCACGGGAATCATATCATTGGCTGGTCTAAGTTGACATTTGATGTAGTGAATATTAAGGAAGAGCAGGTTAACTACAAAGATTTTTGAAGATGATGATGTGTATTTTGTCTTATCTATTATTGTCATCTTGAAGCTGTTTCTCATGAAGGACTAGGAGAAGAAAAAAACCCATGATCATGATCAGTTATTGTACTTGCAAGTTGGAAATGGGTAATCAATTGTTGTACAATTAAATTCACTACAAGAAAAAAGGGATATGGCAATGCTTTTGTATGCTTTATTCTGATTTATGATTGCTAGTTTTGTACAAAGATAAGATGATATATTTTGAATTTACCATCCTCTACTTTTATGTTGTGATTTCCCTGTTTCAGTATAATTTGAAAATCAAACCAAACATGAAATTTGAAAATCAAATTTGAACACCGGAGGTAAGTAGTATTCTGTTAAAATTCTATTGGTTTCACTGAAATTGCAAATGCAATCTTTCTCAGTATAATATGAAAATCAAACCAAACATGAAATTTGAAAATCAAATTTGAACACTAGAGGTCAGCAGCGTTCAGTTAAAATTCTGTTGGTTTCACTGAAATTGCAAGTGCAATCTTTCTTTACTTTCAAGATTTTTGTAGGTTAATTATTGACTTCATTTTCATATCAGACAATGCTTATGTTAGAGAACATATTCTTCTCATTTGGAAATTGGATTGGTTGCTTAATTATTATTGGGGGGAGAAAAAAAATTTGGGGTGGTTAAAATTAGTTGGATTTTTGTTTGTTAGGTAAGTAGTCGTTTTTGTATTATTGATGAAATTTTTTGTTACTTTTTTGGGTGGTTAATATGTATATTTATCTGTTTGTGATTAATTAGTCACTGTTATTTGTATAGTGTAGGCAACTGCATTTTCTATTAGGTGCAAAATCAAACTTCAAATTATAGTAGTGTCTTTTGGCTTCTATTGCTGGTATGTGTTATTCTGTTTTATCATAGTAGTTTTTATGTTTATTTGTATTATCTTCAAGGCCTGCTTGCTCACTTTGATCTTCTCTCTCTTCACTCAAAATTTTGCACGAAATTTCTGATTTGAATATATATATATATATATATATGCAGTGATGAAGTTAATATTCCAGATCTGAGTATATATTGTAGATATGAAGGGCCATGAGTTTTGGAGTGGCCCCTTGACTGAGTTTTGGCTCAATGAGGTGTGTATATTTTGCAGTGTAATTGATTTATTTATACATATGTAGCTGATTTTTTCTTTTTGAATTTCAAAATGGCAATTTTAATAGATTTGCACTAGCTTATAGATGGGCCACTCCAAAAGCATTAAGTTCCATAAATTCTATTAAAAAAAATTAAACTAAACAACATTTACTTTGTTCGGCTTTGAATGATTTTGAGTTTTCAAAAACAATTTTTATTTTTTTTATTTTTTGTGTTTTGTTATCTTTAGAGGGGGGAAATATATATTTTTTACTTTTTAGATGTACCTGACCTATATGCATCTAAAAAACAAAATATTGGTAATTATTTTTTTAAAAAATTCAATGAATACAAAAAAAAAAAAAATTAAAATATACTATTTATTTATTGTAAGTAAGTGAAGTTTTAAAATATTTTTCATAAATATTTTACTTTTGAAATGTATCTAAGTGTGTAGATTAAGTGAATCCACAAAGTAAAAAAAAAAATTACTTAAAATATTTAAAAAGTTCACTAAAAATGAAAAATAAAAAACTCAAAAACTATTTTAAATAATTGTAAGAGTGATTTAAACTTCTCAAAACAATAGATCGTGAATTTATATTTGATGGGGGTCTCTTAACTTTTTAATGAGATTAATTTATATCAAACAAAATATTGGTAACATAAATAAATTTTTTTAAATTTTTTTTGATAGTTTGATGGGTTACTCGGACCCCATCGGTTACTATGTGGAGTCGCCCCTAAACAAGATACATCTCCACTACTTAGTGACGATGGTGGACATTGATCACATTGGCGACTACGATTGGGGTGGTGCTGCTCTAGTCACCCTCTACAGATACGCTAGTGTTGTCATGCGTAGCTGAGAGATGACCATCGAAGGGCATTAGAAATGATGGAAGGTACAATTTACTGTTTTATGTCATTTCTACATTGCACATGTCATTTATGCATTTATTCCAAAATTTTTGCCTCATCTTGTACTAATCAACTCTCTGAATTGTAGATCTAGAGCTTTGAGTATTTCAAGGCTAATGCCCTTGACGCTCAGGAGATGGACTAGCACGTCATCCCTTGGTCCCGACAATACTTTTGTTAGCATCGCCACCAGTCCCCACGGTTGTCGAGCTTTTACAAGTTTAGATAGCATTTCGACATAGTCACCCCCGATCAGGTAATTGGCTTAATCCCTGTTCAATCATGTACTATATATATTGCTTTCATTCATTATGCTCTGAGATTTCTAAACTTCAAACTTGTCTTGTTTGTGACTTGGGCGTTGTGGGCAGCTATGGCATCGGATATCGTGATGTGCTTCATCGCAGTGCTCAACATCACTCTGGTGAGTTGGAGAGGATTTTGCTAAAGGGCCCCTTCTATCGAGTTTGGTATTTCGACAAGCCGGGATGATGCTAGTCTATGGGGATGGCTGCCCCCAGAGTGCCTACCGTGGTAACAGATTGCATGCGAACTACAGACACCTTGACTCTAGAAGACATCATACCAGCCATAGAGGGCACCGATATAGAGATCTTCTATGTTGTGGCATCTAATTCCTTCATGACCATGACTTCCCTACTAAAAGAAGGCAAAGAAGCATATATGGCACAGAACAATCTATCCATTCCCAATATTATGATCAATTCATCAGGCATGCACCTTGTGTGAGATAAGAGTTTGTGCTTGTGTGTGACTACGTCCCTTTTTTATGAAAAATGCTAGGAACCCACACTTACGGAACCCAAATTTATCTCAAATGGGTTTTTGTGTAGTAGAGATTGAATTAATGAAGTATGAGGTCTACATATGAAATGAATATGAGCCATTGATTTTTTTTTTTTTTTACTGGTAAATTCTAGGTTGATAAGGGTGGATTTGTAGTATTGTTGCTTTTTTATATGAGTCAGAGTTTCTATTTCATCTTACCAGTTATTTTATTTATTTATTTATTTTTTCCATAATTCAATGTTTACAAGTTTTTATTTCCAAAACCACAACGTTGTAAATTTTAGCCAATTGAGATTTTACTATCTTAACGTTAGCTTAGACAATAAAATCCAACCACCACCATCACTAACCATCACAATAATCATAGATGAAATATCATTTTGCCCCCCAAACTTTCACTCGTTTTTTAATTTGACCCCTAGACTTCGATTAATATCAATTTTACACCCAAACTTTTGAAATTTTGATCAATTTGACCCCTACTGTCACATTTCGTCTACAATTAGACAGAATGTGCTGATGTGGCACCAAAGTTCATTAGAAATTTTATTTTACCCCCAAACTATATCTTAAAAATCAATTTGCTCCCCAAACTATACCTTAAAAATCAATTTACCCCTTTTACTATGTTAACGTTAGCTTAGACAATAAAATCCAACCACCACCATCACTAACCATCACAATAATCATAGATGAAATATTATTTTGCCCCCCAAACTTTCACTCGTTTTTCAATTTGACCCCTAAACTTCGATTAATATCAATTTTACATCCAAACTTTTGAAATTTTGATCAATTTGGCCCCTGCTGTCACATTCCGCCTACAATTGGACGAAATGTGTTGTCGTGGCACCAAAGTTCATTAGAAATTTCATTTTAGCCCACAAGCTATACCTTAAAAATCAATTTGCTCTCCAAATTAAAAATCAATTTGCCCCCCAAACTATACCTTAAAAATCAATTTATCCCCCACGTCAGCACATTCCGTCCAATTGTAGATGAAATGTGACGGCAGGGGCCAAATTAATCAAAATTTTGAAGGTTTAGGTGTAAAATTGATATTAATCGAAATCTGAGGGTTAAATTGAAAAACACGTGAAAGCTTGGAGGGCGAAATGATATTTTGTCATAATCATTACACATTTTAATTATTATATCAAATTTCTTATAATTTGAAATATAAAAATCAAACAAACAAAACCCAAAATTGATTAAAAAATCAATTTGTTCCAAAAATCATAAAATTAATCAAGATTTTCGAAGCAAATCAATTTTTTAGGAACCACCAGAATTAATTTATGTATATTGCACATACATATGACTCCCTACATTAAAGACTCCAACATGAAACCCATGCTTTGATGTGCATACCATGCCTTTTTGGTGATTATTAATTTTTTTTTTGTGAGAAGCAAAGAAATAGATATATATTAGCTTCTGTAGCCATTAACTTGTCTAGCTAGTACATGAGTCTTGATTACCTTTAGAAATAGAAAGAAAATCAAAATCCTTACTAATTAGCTTAATATCATTAATAATAGTCACAATGCTCCAATCAGGGATGCCTTGCCCTTGCAAAGTAGATATCAAAGTTTGACTATCCGTAAAAATGGAGATACTTAACAAATGCTGGCCTTTAGCCCAATGAATAGCTTCCCAGCACACTTTAACTTCGGCCAACAATGGAGAAGGAAGCTACATCCTAGAAGCATAATCTTGAACCCGCGATTGATCTATATTGAAACAAACACATGCCACACCCGCACTTTGATTAGCTGCCTACTGTGAACCATCTATGACAAAAGTCCACACCTTGTAATCTGTCATATTAGAGAGAGGATTTGCAAGCATACATATATCATCATCATTACAAACATCAGCAATAGATGTTGAGGTATTAAAGCCTGCTCTAAACATAAGGATGATCTTCGAGTAACATTAGAGGTAAGCTTTTCAGCAAGAAGATTTGCTTGTCCTTGTGTCATATTCATGCCTTTAAACACATAACTATTTCTCTAATGCCAAACGGCCCAAAGAATAGCAATGGATTGAACAATAATTTCATGATCCCAAACCTTCTTAATCTATTGTTTGAACCAATTTCAAAAAAACATGGGATTTCCTCTACAAAAATTAGGCCTAATGAAGAAGCTCACCAAACTCGTTGAGAATACTAGCATTCAAAGAAACAGTGTTCCACAATCTCAATCCCTTTATCACATCGTGGACAACTAGGCTCAGTGGTAACTCCTCACATATAACACCCATCAGACCGAAAAGATATAGTGAAGACACTTCTATAAGAAGAGTGTCCTCTTAGGTAGTCTAAGATTCTACAATTGCTTCCAAATGAGATCACTAGAATGGTAACGTGTACCAAGATTCTACAATTGCTTCCAAATGAGACCACTAGAATGGTAACGTGTACCCCTACGGCCTGAGCTTGTTGCATATAAATAACCCGCCTTAATGGTGTATTGGCCAAATTTAGTAAAGCCCCAAATAATTTGATCTCGCAAAGGCACCACTGATAAATAAATACCCCAAATATAATCTATGCACTCCAGTGGAAAGAATACTCGTAGAAGATTAAGCATGATTTTGAGTCCCAATGAAGTGAGATAGATTCAAGCATGTTAAAGAATTGCGAATAGTTGGAATCCATTGATCCTACAAAGAGGATTAATTAACTTACCACCCCCTACCACCCATCTTTTCTCTGATTTTAATAAGTCTCTTCCTCATAAAATTCCTTTCCATCCCCATGAAGCATATCCATAAGAAAATATTGAGATGAACAATATTTCCCCAATAGAGCCTTGGAGAATAGGGATTTAGGGTCAGTCAAAATCCTCCACACATGTTTGGCTATAAGTTCTTGATTAAAAAGACTTAAGTATAATCATTTCTCGGTCTACTAATTATAATCGCCAAAAACATTTGATAATTATAATTAATAGACCGAGAGATGACTTGGTACTGAGCCCTTTTATTTTGTTATTGTGAATTATAATATGTTAATTGGTCTTCGATGTCTAATCTAAAGCAATGACCTATTTATATATTTTTATTTCTGTGTTTCAATTTGTATATGTAATTCATGGTTGGGATGCGCATTTAATTTAATCTTTTGAAGATCAAAATAACATTTTAACAAAAATCACAAGATATGGGCATTTTTACAGGACAAACCGGTTCTTTTTATAACTAATGAAAATGATAAAAACATGGACTTGAAAACTTTTAATGGAATAAAAGTGAGAATTTTACTAAATAATTATGCTAAAAAATAATTAGCTTTCGATGAATTAATTTTTTTTAAATTAAAAAATAATAATCAGTAGCTTAAAGGGCGAATTTCATTTCGATGTTAGTAAAAAAAATATTTCCAATTTAGTGGTTAAAGTTAATTCAATTTTCTTTCGATATTGCAAAGTTTCCACCAAATTAATATTATTTTTTTCAACTTTTCATTAAAATGGTATTCCCCTTGCGTAAAAAAGAACAAATACAGGCTCTACCTATTGCGTAGAAAGAACTATCCAAAACATGCCACTTACCAGTTTTGATCATCTCAAGCTATTTTAATTAAAATTAAAAAAAAAAATGAAAAAAACACTTCAACCCTTCATCCATTCCAAAAAAATACCATGATACCAGCAGAGCATTATACAACACTACTACTAGATCAGCACCTCATAATTAAACCCTAAATCAGCACCTCATAATTTCATACAAATCAACAAGGAAGTTCGTCTCCAAGCTCCAATTTGCATATCCAGTATTCTCTCTCTAATAATAAAAATTCCTGGACAAAACAAAACCAAATTATCAGCACAATCAATGGTATTTAATTGTTGTATCAACCAAAACAACCAAAACAACGGCAAGTTACAATGCAAAAATGGATTGTTTGTGATACCTATAAAATTCTGAATAAATTATCAAATAGATCCTAATAGTTGGATTTAATCTCCATCAAATCCTATTGAAAACAAATCCTAATAAAACAGTCGCTAAAAATAATTTTTTGTAACAACTTTTTGCATTTCGCTAAAAATTGACAATTTGTGATTTTTTGTCACAATTTTCATAAATTGTCACTAAAGCTTACAATTAGTGACGTTTTTCTATGATAAATTTTTTAAACTCACTGTAAGTTGAAAATTAGTGACTTTTTTTGTGATGATTTTTTTAAACCATTGCTAAAACTTATAATTAGTGACATTTTTTGTAACAATTTTCAAACTATCGATGAAAATTAACAATTATTGACGATTTTAATAGTGTTTGATGAAAAACGCCATTAATTATCATATGACCTATTTAACAATAAATCCACCTATTAGGACCTAAACGTAAATCCCCCTAAAATTCTCAAACGGATGAAAAATTATGTACCTTTTATCTTTCAGGCAAATTTCTAACATAGTAAGATTATGGGTTAATTACATTTTTAGTTCCCAAAATATGACTAAATTGGAACAGTTTTTATACATTGGGCAAACGATTGACACAATTTAAACATTGAGGACCAAATTGAAACACTTTCATACATTAGGGACCAAATTGACACAACTTAAATATTGAGGACCAAAATGACACAACACTCATACTTTGGAAACCAAAAATGTAATTAAGCCTAGGATTATGGTAGGGCCCTAATCTTGGCAACTTTACCAGAAACCAAAAAAATTAAAATAATAATAATAATAAATAAATAAATAAAAAGGTGGATGGGCAAAATTTAGGAGGGCAACACTATTGCCAAGGAAAAAATTATGTTGAATTGACAAAACTGCCATCCAAGTCAATTCTCCTGTTAGGGAAGTCAACGCTGACTGAGAAGAATGAAAAGAGAAAATTTGATAATAGCCACCCCAAGCAAGTAAAGACTCGTTATCCAGATAATTAGATTACCTGCAATTGCTGCTGACTAAATAAATGGCGAAACCCAGTTTCAGGCAATGCAACTAGTTCAATCAGCTCATCATGGCTTTCGTGTGGATTTCCCGACTCCACGAGCGATACAGAAATCTGTGAATTTAGCAAGAAGCAAAACTAAAAACTACTATTCTTTACCATAGATCCTTTGTTCCTCTTACAAATTTACTTGAGATTGCAAAGAAAAAAGACGTTATTATTAAAAGGAAGAAATTGGCAAAATGGTAGAATGTTACATGGTAAGCCAACAAATTTGAAGAAACACAAAAGGACTTCTGGCTTCTTGAAAACAACTTTACCTGCATACATCTAAGAATAACTTCTGGAATGCAACACCTTCGACAAAGGCCCCGCACAATGTATGCAGCTGGGCCTTCCAGGGAACCATCTTTGCTTGAATACCAGGCATCTAATCGTGAGATCTCCATTGTTATACCAGCTTGAAATCGAACAAGCTCTCCTGCATTCATACATTATATAACCCCGAAGAAAGTCAATGTTGTTTTAAACAATATACAACCTATAACTAGCGGCTCACATCCAGGTTGTTCATTGTGTTTACATCTCCATTTACTAAATACCATGTAGGACAGGACATATGATGTCAAACAGCTCCTAGTAATTCCTGTTGGATGCCTTGTATTAGACTTTAACCAATCCGACATATAGAACCAAATCGTATTTCAGCAAATTTAGACAAGGACCTGAAGGTATTGGCCAATTTGTGACAACAATCCAACTGCCAATATCCTTTTTTCAAGCAACGTGCAGAAAGGGCCAAGAAACTTTTGTTGACTTTCAAATTATCCCGTCAACCTTTGTATTTTAGTTGTAAATTCTATTCAACACATAAACATGGCATGATTTTTTTGGAAACAAAAAAGCATTTAATTAAAGCCACAAGCTTGCAACTCTGTATACATGTTCATATATACATATAACAAGCTTCTATTTTTTCAAGGTGTATTTGGATGTCCCCTCAAATTTGATTAGTTCTATTGCACATCATGTGGAATCTGAAGTAAAAGTTGATCACCTAAAAAATTGAGCCATCAAGTAAAATAGGAGTCTTCAACCAATTCCAGTTATCTGATTTAGGTTCCAAAGTAATGCAGTTACAACCAGTCCTTACCTTTAAAGCCAGCAGCAATCACTGTAGCAAGAATACCACCATCATTAAGTTCATGTGGACCAAGTCCATCACCGTCTGTTGCCAAGCCGCGAAGAACAACCTCAATGCAGTAATTGTCTGTTGATGAGATAGAGACGCTCACCTTGCCATCAAGTAAAAATGTCAGAGACAAAAGATGTGTGTATATATATATAGAGAGAGAGAGAGAGAGAGACCTAACTTAAAAAGCTTATGTGACGAAAACTAGTTTTTTTTTTTTTTTTTTTTTGAACTAGATGAAAACTAGTTTGGAAGAAGCAAATTTTACATATTACATAATTATATCCTACACCTCATCAAAATATGTAGATTATACAGGACTTAAATATCAAGTGATTCATAAACAAATCAACTGACATGTAATGGTATTGTTTCAGGAACTAAAAGGTTTAATTTGAGTTGCGGTCAAAAGTTTTTAAAGGCGAATGCGTAACTCGAGGATTTTTTTTTATTTTTTATTGGCACCGGGTGTCCGGATCACAGTCTGACTAATTCCCAAGGGTGCACAAGCCCTCGGCAAGGAGCTTTCCGCAAGTGGACCACGGTTAATTCAAGGGTTTTCCCCCAATCTGATAGCTCCAAGAAATTGTTAGCACCTCAGAGGTTTCGATCCCTGAACCTTGGAGCGAACACACCCCCAAGACCCAAGGCTTTGCCTCCAGGCCAACCCCTTGGGGTTTAACTCGAGGGGAGGCGTAAGCCTTAATGCGTTGAGGCATAAGCCTTCAAAATTTATATTTTAATATTTAGTTATTAAATCAAATATTTTAAATTACTAGATAAATAAAAAAAATTACTAAAATATAAAAGTGTAAATATTTTTCTCCTTAGATTAAACATTTTCACTGTAGAGAAGGAAACTTGCCTTCATTAAAAGTGAAATCATTAGCTTTAGTGATTGAACTTCTCACTTGACCATTAACTGTGTTTTTTCTTGATTGATCATTTCCTCTTATAGAATATAGTTGCAAAAATGGTTCTTTTTATTTTTTGCTTTTTTTATGTTTGTTTCATCTACTAGACTAAGTTTAACAGGAGCCTAGGGGAACTTCTTCATATGCCCTCATATGCTTCTGCGCAAAAAATGTACAAGGCTTGACTATGATGCGCAACCCTTTGGGAAACATAGTCTAAAAATCAAAGCCTTGATATGTTTTACCTTAGCCTTGAGGCAAGGTGAACATTAGGGCGAGCCTCAGTAAAACCTTTTAATACTTTGGTTGTGGTATGAAACCCAAGAAGTAAGGATACAGACAACACAGCAAGTTCCAAATACAACCACAGTTGAGTCATGGCTAATTATCTATTTAATATGAAATTAAAAATAAATTATTGATTTTTTTTACATAGCAAAATTTCTATTTACTATATGAAATAATAACAAATACTTCATGTTCTACATATAAATGTTGAAAAGAATTAGGAAGACAACTTAATGTTTTGCTTTTAGAAGTCACAATTGACGAACAATTTTGAAGTTGTAAAAGTTCAGGGTTCTAAATATTAAAAAACCCAAATGATTGATAAATATATAAATCCATACTGCTAATTGTTCTTTGAACTTTTCAAAAAACCACATGTTCATACTTTATACATCATATTCTATGAAGCACGGACACTTCATCTGACGTAACATATCAGTGTCCAACACGTCTAGGACACAAATATGTTCGGAGACGCGGCAGATATGTGTTGGACACACCCTCTCTTGTGTCCCATTTTTGTCACTTTTTTTGGTTGTTGGACACACCTCTGACATTCTCCGGACATGCGTGTCCCTTTCTGGAACAATCCTTGGACACGATGATGGCCTCAAAAAAAAAAAAATCACTGATTTTGTTCATGCAGCCTGCAGGAACCCTAGATCTACGATTCAAAGAAAAAGTAGAACTAATCATGCCAGCATAACCACAATTAATGTTAAAAAAAGAAAAGGCAAAAGAAAAAGAAACGTACTTACCTAAGTTCAGCTTAGTCTTCTTCAACAAATCTTTACTTTTTTATTAGGGTTTGTAACCTTTACATCTCACCAAATGGGCTAGGCTGTAATACTCTCTTTTTTGTTGGTATGTTGTACACCTGTTATGGGATTTGTTGGGTGTTTTATTCTACATTTCCATCGATCCAATTCATTATGCAAGGCTTTGTATTTGGATCTTAGTTGCACGAAGCAGGGGTGGGGGAGAGAGAGCATATAGAAGTTTTTAAGGTTGGGAATGCCTATGGAAGCGTGTATATATTTCATATATTAAATGTATAAATATATTCTAACAAATAATTTTCTACGTAGACATAAAATATGTATTAAAATATGAATAAGAATTTGTGATTAATGTCAATTCCAAATTGTTTTGTCAAGTATGAATACACATATTATATAAATAGAAAGTACTATCATTAGTTTAAGTTGTTATTCTTTTGTTTCTTTAATATTTGTATGTTTTTCGTTTCTATCTCAGTTGAGAGCTAGTTTCTTCCTTAACGGAAGGGAGTTTCTTACAAGTTTCTTACTTGGAAGCACAGAAACACGTTTCTCAATAAGAAGCGCCACCTCAATAGAAGTTTTCTGCTACTAAAATTTGGATATCATCAAGCCCATCATTTCAAAAGAAGATACGTGGAAAAGAAATATTGCAAACGAAAAAATAAATAAATAAACTAGTTTATTATTAGATAAAAACATGTCCAATAAAAAAGAAAAAAGCATAAAACTCAATATTAATTTAGTATTTTTGAAATTCATGAATATTGTAATATATATGGCATATAAAATATATAAAAATGTCTTTTCACGCGTCCATAGACATGTCGTGTCTTGCTTTTTTGAAAATCGTTGTGTTGGCAAATCCGAATCATGTTGTATATTTGTCACGTGTCAAGTGTCTGTGTAATAGATGGACCTAATCATGGATAAAGTAGCAGTGACCTTTGGAAAAAAGTGCACCTTAACACATTACCAGACCATCCCACTTAAAATAATGCAATCAAATTTGGCATATAGATCCTTAAGGCACAATGAAGCACAAAAGTGTAAAGCTATCCTCAAATTACCAAAAACTAATATACCATTTCATTTGGCCCCTATCCCTCTGAATCATATGACAGGACAAAAGGAAGCAACATACCATGAGCTGGTGATTTAAGACAACTTCCTCACTTACTGAAGAATAAAGGGCACTCATTAGTGTTGCACACAAGGTGGCATCTGGGCACATACATTCACCAGAAGGCAGACAGAGCATTGCAATGGCACGCAATTCTAGGAACAAAGGTTCTACTGATTCATAAACACGATCTTCAGTGGGAACCAACAATGGATTTTCTTTTCCTAAAAAATAAAATATATCAATTAATTCAAACCTGAAAGCTCAAAAGTGGAAGAACATAAAATGATGTGACCAAGTCAACGATCCGTAATAAAAACTACACAAATAAACATCCTGGCTAATCCAATGATCTCTACATGCAATGTTTGTAGCATATAGTCAAATCAACTCACTCAAGAGCAGTGAAAATGATGAATTTAGTGTTTCCTTAGCTGCGGCAATCGCTCTTTGCTTTTCCTCGACTGACAATTCAAGGGGAGAAACTTCCACATTCTCTAACTCAACTTTCAGCCAGTTGCGATAAGTTGCATCACAAGAGTAGTACTCGCTCTGATTTAATGAAACATTGTACAAACTTGCAGTCTTAGAAGTGATAATGTATCGAGGCCAAAAAAAAGCATAAACAACATTGAGTGCAATGAACAAAAACAGATCTAAATAAAACCATACCCAGTCCTGGAACTCTCTTAGGTTCTCAGAAACATCATGATCCTCAGTAGAAAGAAGAGTTTCAGTTGGCTGTTTCAAAGGCTCAGCTAGAAAACTTAGCAATGTGTGGGCACCTATGGGCATTGCAGGCACCCTCCACATGGAAATAAGAGCAAACTCCCTGAACAGTATGTTGCTACAATAACAATGAAAGATCAGTATATAGCAAGCCAACAAGATGAGAACAAGAAAATAGTTAGGTAAGAAAAATAGTAAAGTCATTAGTCAAGCATGTATAAGAATAATGCAAGAAGAGACCACAGTAGCAGACAATGGGAGAAACTAGACAAATTCAAACCACAAATAGATGGTAGAGCTTAATCAAAGGAACAAGAAAAACATGTTCAAAACCTGGGTTACCAGAAAACGCTAATACCCTAACAAATTACGTATCGGTATGCACGTTCCAAAACATGGTACACTTCCGTTCCAAAATGATAAATTTAGTGATCCAAAGCGATTCCAAAAGTTTTTTTCAATATATTTCCTTAAATGTTACCTTAGGAGGAAAAATATCAAATATAATGAACTAAAATCTAAGGTGAGTTAAGTTTTGACAAGACAAAAATATCAACAAAAAAAAATGGGTCATAATGCTAATAGAAAATATTACATTTATTGGATGTCTAATAGTTTTAAAAAAATTATTTTAGAAGTACCTTAAATTTTTAAGTACAATATATGCAAGTCTACCCCTATCATACCACATTTTAGAGCATGTGGCATACCACGTGCCCGTTCTCGTTCCCGTTCCACGTACTGGAACGATCCATGTCCCAGGTAACATAGTTCAGAACCCAGAAGCACTAGCATTAAAGACAATATCACAAATGTAATTGCTTCCAATTTTAAATCATGTAAAGAACAAAAATAAAAATAAAAATCACTAAGCTCTCATCATTCACTGAAAAAAAACATTTTTTACATGATTTGTGGACATGTATACAAGTATCAAATGTCAGTACTAGAACCAAATGTATGATATGGAAAACCCCACAATTCAAGACACAGGGAAAATGACTCATATTTGTATTCATCTAAGTTCCATTACCCTTGTACTAAATACACTCCTGTAACTTGGTAGACATCAGATGGGTAAAGAAATTTATAACCAGGTGAGGCCAAAGCCAATTAGCTAGTGTTGGTTCGACCTATTGAAAGTATTAGGAGAAAGTCAAATTTAAGCATAACTATATGGGTGAGAAGGAAATTACCTAGTGTTGATTTCTCCAATATGGGGAACAGATCAAACTAGGAACAAACCTCACATTTGGCGTAGGTACAAACAAAACCTTTTGTAATTTTTCAACAAAGTGACTATCTTCATGCCCAAACCTTCATACTCACACTTGATAACCCACATTTATCCATAATTTGGTAGAGCCATTCACATTGATTATGTTAGTGCAATCTATGAAGCATCGACACTTCAAAACGAGTGTCATAGCCGTATTGGACACGCAGGCATTGCGGGGACACGCATAGGACATGCCACATGTCGTGTCCCCTTATTTAATTAATTCATTTTTAGGGGACACGTGGCACCACTTCGGGGACACATATAGGACACATGGCGTGTCCCCTTATTTATTTTCAAAACAAGTGCTTTTGGTGAATGTTGGATGTTTACAGTGTTCTAAAAGGCTCTAGGCGCACCGAGACGATACGGTCTGCTATAGCCTAAGCGCGAGGCGCGAGGCAAGGCGCGAGGCGAAGCGCGTGCCTCACCAAAGCGAAGCTCAAGTAGTAGAAGAAAAGCAAAATTATAAAATAGGCAAATTTTTCAACATAACAAATATATATATATATATATAATATTTAAAAAATCATAACCATTTTCGATAATTTCTGAACATAACATTCAATTTTCTAAAAATTAGAAATATAATATCCAACAAAAGATATAAAGTATAACATTCAATTTTTTATCACTTTTTGCTCTCTTTTGACTACATTTGGTCATTTTATATTGAATAGTTTTGAATCCCTGTGGGCATGTCCACAAAAAAAGCACTTAATCAACAATTGGAGTAGAAAAATGGGTAAAGCCCATGAAGCCCACGCCTTGCGCCTCAAAAAAAGCCCTCGCCTCAGCGCCTAAGTTGCGCCTCGCATGTTGCGCCTTGCCTCGATCTGTTCAAAGCGCAAGGCTGCACCTCATTGCGCCTCGCGCTTAGGCGCGCGCCTAAGCGCGCCTTTTAAAACACTGGATGTTTATTCTTTTTTTCTTAGATTTAAATAATTAATAGATCATCTATAAAAAAAAAGAAGACATAAATGATAAGTGTTAATTTAAAAGTTCTTTTTTTTTTTTTTCAAAGAATTAGTGTTAGATTTTGTTAATTTTGATTGTTTGTAGATGTAATATTAATCTACATAGCAAATAAAAATATATGAAAAAATATTTTATTGTTGTGTCACCACCGGGTCCGTGTTGCATTTTTTGAGATCACCGTACCCCGTGTCCATGTTCATGCTTCTTAAGAGTGCAATTAAGCATATAAACAAAAATAAATGATAGGGATCATTCTGAAGTATTTACAATTCATTTAAAGCTTCAATAATTACTTGAGTACATGGGCTTATGGACCACTTGTTTCCAAGTTGAATCTGGAGGTATGCAGAAAAGCCTCTTTTTGAGCAAGGTGTTTTATTTTTGAACTCAACTTCCAGTTGCAGCCAACAAAGCACCAATAGGAGGGGAAAAAAAATAAAAATTCCACTCTAATGGACACATCCTCTGAAGACTCAAGAACGCCTAGGCTGCTTCAAGTGACAGGACAGGACAGGACAGGAAAGGAAAGGAAAATCATTTTCTTTTACTGTCATGTACACGTGTTCAGTTGTTACAAGAAAATGTAGGTTCCACCATAACTATTTTCTTTAAGGAACTAGTTTTCCTCAAATCCTTTCCTATAAAAAGTACAGGATTCAGCATCACGGAAAAGTTGAAATTATTTTTTTACATAAATTTTCTTTTAAACTGAATAAATAACGAGAAAACAAATTATTTCTATTTTATTTTCCTTTCCTTTATGTCGAACCATTTTCTCAAGAAACATTTTCCGGTCACAATATATGCCTGACATCAAGTTGTGGAAGGGGGCTATTCTTTTTTGACTTTTTCTTTACTGTTTGTATTAGAATGAGTCTTCATGAGACAATTTTTCTACATTTCAAGTGGATTCAAAGCCTCATAGAAGGATCTGCCTTTACAAACTTCACTTTCTAGAGTTGTTGCCTGGTGTTTCACATATAAAATATTTTTCCAACCAAAGAATTTTCTTTCACATATTGCAAGGCCTTTAGTTTAAAGCTACTATTGAAATGTCTTTGTGAGAATATATTGTATATATTCTATATTAGGCATAGTTCTGATTGTATATAGTAGGCTTGATTTAGGCACGATTGTAATTATGTTATACTAGGTATGATTGTGATCATGTAATCTTTGTATTTCCTCTTTAGTTTTAGGTAACGGGTTACATATACTGAGGTTTTGATGTAACTATATATACAATTGAATATACAAATTTCTCATAAAACCTACAGTCTTGACATATAAAATCATGAAATTCCTTTATAGATAATAATGGATCCACTATAGAGAAAACTACAACCAAAACATTTCAAATACCATCAATTCCAAACAAGGTTATTGAGAAGTTGGCAATGTTTTTTTTTTTTTTTTTTTTTTTTTTTTTTTTTGATCAGCAACAGAAAAGAAAATTTTTATTAAGGCACAAGGCCAAAAAGAAAGAGAGGATGAGGCATCCTCAACAAGGAAAAAGAAAAAATACATCCAAAGAAGACAAACAAAACCAAAAGACCACCAACTACATATTATTCAAAGCAAACCGACACCCAATCTGAAGCAATCAAAAACAAAGGGATCTCGCGGAACACAGGACTCGCCGAAGTCCAAAAAGATGCCAAGTATCTCACTTTATCCCATAAATAATCTATATCACTATTTCCTCCTTCAAAAATACGCCCATTCCTCTCCAGCCAAATGACCCAGGAGATTGCAAAGACTACACAACTCCAAAGAACTTTAGCCCTTTTTGACCTTCCAAAAACTTGAAAATCAAATAATAGTATTTGAGCAACTCCTTTAGGAGCCACCCAATCTACATTGTCCAAACCAAATGCCCTATTCCACAAAAGCCCTGCCACCGAACAATACAAAAAAAGATGATCCAAAGATTCTCCACTTTTGCAACACATTATGCACCATTGAGGATTAAGATACCATGAAGGTCTTCTCTTTTGCAATGAATCATTTGTCAAAGTGCCTCCATGCACCAAGATCCACATGAAAACTTTCACCTTAAGAGAAGCACATGCCTTCCAAATCTTTTTGTGAAACAAAAACTGAGGTACATGCGGAATATCAATGATTTTATCCAGAAAGGATTTGCAAGTAAAAGATCCTAACGAATGAATATTCCAAAACCATCGATCCTCTAAAATTGGAGACAAAGAAACATTTTCAAGCCTTGACAATAAAGATATCAACTCGGGAACTTCCCTATCATGAAGATGACGGGAAAAATTAAAATTCCACGAACAAGGAGCCAGCGAAGAAACAGCCACGGACGAAACAGAACAATTATGAGATTGAGAAACTCTATACAGAAGCGGATAGGATTCAGCAAAGGACAAAGAACCCACCCAAACATCTTCCCAAAATCTTACCGTGTCCCCCTTACCCACCCTCACAGAAATGAATTGGGACCAAATTGGATAAATATGAGAGATAGACTTCCACGGAGCACGCCCATTACCCCTAGAAACCACCCGAGAGTCCCTACCATTAACATGCAACCCATATTTACTTTTGATAACTGCATGCCATAATGAATCACGCTCAATTGGGAATCTCCATAACCACTTGCCCAATAAAGCCATATTTCTAGCCAGTATATTACCAACTGCCAAGCCCCCCTTCTCCTTTGGTAATGACACCGTTTTCCATTTAACCAAATGATCCTTCCTTCCTTCATCCTTCCCTTCCCTACAGAAAATCTCTCATTAGCTTTTCTATGGTTTTTGCTACCTTGACCGGAATCTTGAACAAAGACAAGAAATAAATAGGAATCCCACTCAGCACTGTCTGAACCAAAGTGTACCTACTCCCACGGGACAATAAGGCCCTACTCCACCCTTCTAACCTCTTACCTATCCTTTCTACCACTGGATTCCAAAAACTGTCACCTCTTGGGTTACCTCCCAGTGGGAGGCCTAAATACTTCATAGGAAAAGTCTCAATTGCGCAACCAAGCAAATCGGCCACACTTTGAATCAGTCTAGGATCGGCATTAATACCCGCCACCCTACTCTTTTCTAGGTTAACCTTAAGCCCTGAAATCACCCCAAAGAGCCTTACCACAGAAAAAAGGTTTGCCACTTGGCACTCGTCCCCCGTAGAGAAGAAAATAGTGTCATCCGCAAATTGCAAATGTGACACACTAATTCTATCTCTACCAACTTGTAAGCCTTCAAACAGGCCTACCTCTTTAGCTCTGTCAATCATCCTACCTAACACATCCACTACCAAAATGGATAGAAAAGGAGATAAAGGGTCTCCCTGTCTCAACCCTTGTGAGGCCTTAAAACACTTCCCTGGCTTACCATTAACTATCACCGACATATTACAAGACCCTAAACAACCCCTAATCCAAGATCTCCATCTCACACCGTACCGTTTCTTATTCATCACGAAATCTAAAAAACGCCAATCTACATGATTATACGCTTTCTCAAAATCTGCCTTGAACACAATGCCTACCTTTCCCGACTTCCGACACTCCTCTACCACCTCGTTTGCCACCAGAACCACATCTAGAATCTGTCTACCTTGCACAAAAGCCCCATGTGTCTGAGAAATTGTGTCCCCTACGGAACATCTCAGCCTTTTTGACAATATCTTACCCAAAATCTTGTAGAGTGATGTAATCAAACTAATGGGTCTAAATTCTCCCATTCTAATGGCTCCCTACCTCTTAGGAATCAAACAGATAAAAGTGGCATTTGTACATAAATTAGCCACCCCTGTCTCGTAAAACTCCATGAAAACTCTTACCAAATCCCCCTTCACCACCTCCCAGCAGTCTTGAAAAAACGACCATGGAAAATCCGTCTGGACCCGGAGCCTTATCCCTTTCACACTCAAAAACTGCTTCCCTAATCTTGTTTTCCTCAAAAGGTCGCTCTAACCACATCGCAATTTCCTGATCAATAGGCTGCCACTCAAGCCCGTCTATCCCAAGCCTAACAATATCATCCGCCGAAAACAAATTAGAATAAAAATAAAAAAATCCCCCGAACTATTTGCTCCTCTATCCACCACTACACCTGGCCTTACTTCCAATCGCTTAATGAATTTCTTCTTCCTTTTCCCATCCGCAATTCTATGAAAAAATTTTGAACTAACATCCCCTTCCTTTAGCCAATTCACCTTTGCTTTTTGTGCCCAAAAAATCTGCTCCCTAAGATTCAACTCTTCCAATTTCAAACCTAACTCCCTCCTCTCTCCCCTCAAGGCCTCAATCTCACTCCCTTGCATCTCCAAAGTATCTATCTCCTCAATCCTGCGTAAAACCTAACATTTAGTTGATTCCAAGTTCCCGAAAACCTCCCTATTCCACTGTTTCACATTCTCTTTAATCACTTTCAACTTTCTCATGAATCTATAACCCTCCCACCCCTGACAAGTAGCAGAATTCCACCACTCCTCAAAGGCCTCTTTAAATGAATGATGTTCCAACCACATACTCTCAAATCTAAATGGAGCCGGACCCCACCTAAAAGGACAACTCTCAAACACCATTGGACAGTGATCAGATACCAATCTTGGTAATGCCTCCTGCCTAACATTGGGAAAAACCCCCTCCCACCCCAAAGAAAATAAAAATCTGTCCAATCGACAACATACCCGCCTTTCCCTTAAATTAGACCATGTGAACCTAGCATTAAATAGAGGAGGGTCAACCAACTCGCACCCTCTAATAAAACCATCAAAATCTCTCATACTCCTATTGATTCTGTTCCCATTAAGCTTTTCCGAAACCTTCCTAACCACATTAAAATCCCCCCCTAAACACCAATTAGGAGAGCATAACCCAAATAAACCAAATAACTCATCCCACCAATCCTTTCTCCTAGAAGGGCCATTTGGACCATATACCCCCGACAACCACCACTCACTGAGATCTAGATTCCTAAACCTAATTGATAGTGAAAACTCCCCGACTACTGATTCACACTCTGACACAACCCTCTCATCCCAAATACTTAAAATACCTCCTAACCTTCCCACTGACGGTACAAAAGCCCACCTTTTATGTCTAGTTCCCCAAATACTTTTAATAAAAATCTTATCACAAGCCTCTACTTTAGTTTCTTGAAAAATGACTATGTCAGGTTGATGTGTCCTCAAAAAACCCCTAATGATCCCCCTTTTCTTTCGGGATCCCAAACCCCTCACATTCCAACTAACAATCTTCATTGATAATCATTGTCACCCCTAACCTCCACATGCCTTCTGTCGTAATTAATTGTACTCACCAAATTCCTTAACTCCCTGGCCCCCTTTCTAACCGAAACCCCTCCTCGTCTAGTACTCTCTCCTCTAGTGACACTATTATCCACTCCACTACCATCACCCTTTACCATTTAAACTTACTAGGGGCAGCCCCATAACTTGAAGCAAATGCTTGAAATGGGGTACTTCATTCTCTTCAATTGGACATGACGCATACTTGCTCAACTCCATCAACCAACGCTCTGTCTCTACCTCACTATCCCTCAAACTACTAAAAACACAGCCTCTTCTGTGCAAATTCATTACAGAAGCTCCCTCTTGAGCGTCATTTACTTGGCCTGCATTTATATTTGCATTATAGGATACAGGGTTAGTGATAGGAACATCCCTCATGGCTCTCGAGATATCTGGAGTGACTCCTCTATCATCCCTTCCCCTAACAGAACACTTGAGACCAAGACATTGAGAAACCCCTATCCCATCCCTAAGAGAAAGAGTCAGGAATAACAATGTGACCCCTCTGTGATGACAGTTATGTATAGTCATGATGAACAGAGTCACTGACATGATCCATTGTTTCGGAGACCTCAATTTCATCCTCCTTGATAATGTCGTTCTCAGTTTCGTCCTCCTCAACATTGTCCTTCTCAGTAAAAAGATTAATAAGCTCGAGATCAGATTCTTCTTGATCTTCTTCTTCACAACCTGAACCAGAGTCATACTCTGAACTCTCCTCAGACCCAGACCCATAAATATTCAAGGCTTGCAACACTTCAGTAGGCTCGAAACACCCTTCATCCACCTTTTGACTCAACAATTCAGCATCATTCTCTTCTTCGATTCTTTCATTGACCCATTCATCCACTTCCGCCGCTAGTCTCAGCTCTCCTTCAACAGAGTCGTCCACCCTATCAGCTAAACCAAGCTGAATCTCCTCCTGCGTTAGTCAATCCTGACTGTCCCTCTGTAAATACCCATCACCTTCGCCATCGACACCTCCTTTCGTGCCAAACGACAGCCGTCATTGGATCTCTCTCACTCCAAGTGGTTGTCCTTCGTCTTCGATCAAATCAGGTCGAACTTCAGCTCCCAATGGTTGAGACTCAGCCCTAATTCCCTCCTCCAAGATATGAGCCCCATTCATATAACCCACTGGGCCCAATTCATTTGAACTGAGCTCGTCACTTCTATTAGGCCCACCATTATATTCCTTGTATTGTTTAGAAAATGGCCCATCCCTTGGAAAAACAGAAATGGGCTTTTGATAATTAAACTCCTGGCCCACATGTAGTAAATCACTTGAACCCAAAATTTTACTCGGCCCATCATGTTCCATCTGTGGCCCATTCAATATCATTTTGATCCCCCTATCTCTTGGTCTTCCCCCTACCTCCACTACATCACCGAATCTGTCCCCAGACCCTTCAACTCCTTCGCCCCTTCGACTTCCCCTAACCAAGTTTCCACGTGTCCTCCCTGACCTATCAACTTCCATGTCATCGGCGATGGGATCGCTTGAAGGTGCTGGTCGGAAAACCTTTGGCCACGTTTCCACTTGGCGGCGCACTGTCTTGGACAAAGATTTCAGACAAACCATTGACGATCGTCCTTCCACCTTCACCTCCATGAACGCCGGTAGAAAACCAGAGTCGAAGCCTCTGACTTTCAACCTAGCCTCAAAAAGATTATCCAAAGCTATGGTTCTTCGATCAACTTCCAACAAACCACCACATTTCTCTCCTATGATCTGGAAAACCTGATCATTCCAAAAGGTAAAAGGCAGATCGCACACTGGCAAGTTGAAAAAAAAGATTAGCATCCATTACACTGGCAAGTTGAAAACGAGTTGAGAAATACCTAGGTGTAGAAGTTATTATTAAGGATGGGATGTTTGGGTTAATAGTAGGGTTGTTCATTATACCTACTAACCCGCATAAATCGTCCGACACAGACTGCCTCATGATGTTAGAGACAATTTCGAGCAAGTGAATGATTGGCTACGGTTTTCTAATATATTATTTCACCAGTTTGCGGTCGGAAATGGATACAAAAAATACACACCTGACCAAATAAATATAATTATATAGCATTTTATACTGGTGGCCTTGGAAGTACACTTGTGCCAGTCTGAGTTCTCTATGACAGACTGTTACACTTTCTCATAACCATTCAATATCTTTCTCTCATAAACCCAAAGACTTTCCCAAAAAACAAAGATACTTTCTATCTCTCACTCTCTCTCACTTTCTCCTATTTTTCTTCATAGCCATTCAATGTTTTTCACTTTCATAAACCCTAAAAGTCTTTTCTAGAAAACTAAGAAGACTCTCTATCTCTCAGTCTCTCTTCACTCTATAGGTCACTCACACTTTGTTTTTTCTTCTCTCCATGGAGTCTTAAGAAATATTCTACCTCTCACTCTCCCTCTCTCATCTCTGCTTCTCTCTCTTTTCCCTCCCATCTTCAATCTTCCTCCCCTCTTTAATGGTGGTGGTGACAGTGACAGTGACAGTGGCAGACAAGGGTGATCGAGACGGCAAGCATTGGCGGTCATGGTGGTTGCAGATGCGGTTGCGATTCTCTCTCTCTCTCTCCGTTTTCCCTCATTTTCTTCCTCCACTCTCTCTTGCACAGATCTGTAAATATGTGCATATATATATATATAAGTTTTACGGTGTATTGTTTTGAAATTTGAATTTCATTTTTTATAAATTTTTTTCTACTCTTTCTCTACCTTTGCTGGATCTTCAAAATCGATTGAACTGACTATTAAACCGAGGTCTATGATTCGGTTGATTTTGAACAGTATATCGATCAATAACGGAGTGATTGATTTCTTCACCTGATGGTTCGGTTCGGCCGGCGGATTAAGGGTAAACCCGACCCGACTCAACTCGTGAACACTTGCAGTTAATATAGCATGCGTACAGGGGACAAAAGAAGACTCACAATTCCACTAGTCATCGATTATGGGACTTGAAATTTTGGTCAAGCAATACCACAAAAGGATTTTGACGCTGTGAGTACTTATACCGCCCCGACATGTGGTGAGCCCTACGAGCACCACGATATTATCACCATGCCTCTACATGACAAAGCTCGGAGACCCGACGATGTCCTCACAAGACAAATTGAGGTTGTATGCCTAGCTTAAGTATACACACCAAGTATGGATGCTTAGCTCACTAAAGCAGGTGCTGCCCTAACAGGCAAGCGCTCCAAAGTGAATGAGTCAAAGTATGAAGAGCACAATGCATGGTTGGGAGCATATGTGGCAAAGCCGAGTTCACTGCTTAGCCATAACCTATTCAATAACACCATGGCTCTAGAGCACCCAACTTGCCTAGAGCCTATGTTTCCCATTGTTCTTTGTACCTCATTCTTTCTAGGAACACTCGAGAATGACTATCTCGACTCAATCAACATAACCTGGTCCTCAGCTTGCCTATGTCTCCCTTATGCACTCCCTATGTCTCCCTAGGCATTCACTACTCAAGATCATTTAAGGATTATAGATTGGAGGCTAGGATCAAGGGTTTGTCAAGGATAACTGGCCACCCTAAGAAAATAACTCCACCTTGACTAGGCTTAACGAGAGGGGACATTGACCTTTCACTCTCGCCTGCTACATGCCTTGATACACCTCCCAAGATATCATACCTACCCATGCAACTCCTATGATGACCTAAACAGTGAGTAATTTAAGCTTTAACAGTTAAATTAAGAGCTAATAGGTATAAGAAGGGATTAAAGTTGATTTGGGGGTGAATGGATAGGGCTTTGAGGTTGAAAAGTGCACTTGTTGAGGGCTGTGAATAGTAACCCAATATTAATAACTAGGGTATGTGAGAAGAAGAAGATAGGTTTAGGAATCAATCCTAAAATCCCTTGGTTATTATTGGGACTAAGAAAGCTTTCTTAGTTATTATCAAACCCTAATGGAGTTTGGAGCTTTCACAGTCCATAAGAAAGCTTCAAAGCATTGAAATATTTTCAATATATCGACTCCATTAAATTATAAGCATTAGATGGCTTTATATAGAACTAGGAGACTTCCTAAACCAACTAGAATAAAAAAAAAAAACTACTAAAACTATTTTTGACTTCCAAAACCAACTTAAGACCAAATAAAAAGCATAAATAAAAACCAATTAAATAACTAGACCCATAAGACAATTCATGGGCAACCGCTGCAGCCCATGTCAACAAATTTGAAACTACTAAAATACCTTTGACTTAAAAAGACTAGAAAACAAAAAAAAAAAAATCATAAAATTAGACTCTAATAATACTATAAACATAATTATATAAAATTCCTATGACTTTCTTTTTGAAATCATGCCAATGTCTAAATATCATCGATTCTTTAAATTTAGCCTTCCTTGAGCCTCTTATACTCTGCATCACCACCTCTGATACCTGATACCTAATACCTACAGACTTGAGTTGGTAGATGTATATTGATTGACCTCTCTAACATTTGAGATAATCCTCCCACTTTTCCGATTTTTGTGCGTGTGGAAAACTGTCCGTGTAAATAGAAGAGACCTGTTGCAATTTTTATGGGACCAAATACAAATAGAAGTACAAATATATATATATACCTGTGTAACAGTGCTCGGAGGAGAAGTTTGGCACTAGAAGCCTGAGCATCATTAATAGTGGAGGGAGGTGTAAAGCAGAGCCATTGTACAACCATAGCCTTTTGAAGACTCTGCAACTGATGTTGCTCAGCAATATCAGATGATTTATCATATTTTCCAGCTTTGATTTCCCGAGATCTTGACAGAACCCTGTCAGAGTAGGTTGTAAATGAACTCCCCAGTTATAAAAATAATACTATTCAATTCACCCTGTCTCAAACAATAAAACTAAGGTCAAGGAAATAGATAAAAACCTCTCAACAATTTCTTTGAAACTGCCTTCCGAATCATCTCTAGGAGAAAATGGTAAGTACTCAATAGCAGAAACAAAGATTTTATATTTGACATGCACACTGGCCAAAGAAAAAGCAACATGTTACCACATTAAAAACAAACTCACAACTTCATATTTAAGAATCTTATAATCTTTCTGTGTATCCAGGATAGTTGGTAGCAAAGCATTTTCCCACCCAGTTCTACACACAATTTGTTGAAAAGGGAAATTAGAAGCATGTTTATCACACAGCTAGTGGGATATTTTACAGCAAATGAACAAAGAGAACAGTTATAAAACTGTTCACAGTACAGTACCCATAGGCCAACGAAATAAAGAAGCCAAGGCTCCTCATTTCAAAAGAAACAACCATACACCTCCTTAATGACAACACGGATAATCTTGCTAACATAGTTTAGCTGAGAAAACCTGGGCACAGTAACATTATCACTGCATTCACAGAATAAACATGCTCATTATGTTTGCAAAATAGTGTACATTTATACAATACAAACATAATGAGCATGTTTAGAAACAAAAAAATATCTAACCGTATGCACACACAAAAAAAAAAAAAAAATTTCCCATTTTGTTAATATATAGAGAGGACATAGGACCATTACAAAGACCAATACTGTTTTCTTCCGAACTATAGTATTTTCTAGAAATTCTCTTCTTTCAGTAACATATCTGTAAAAAATACTCAATCCTGGATTGAAATTACCACCTCCAACTATATGGCCGTCTTCAGTTTTATGTAGGGTGAATTACAATACAGGGTGTAGGACCAAAAAAAAAAAAATTAACAAAACATGGGAGGGTGCAACTCATTTTCTGATGGGCTGCAACTCAAACACTGGGGAGTTGCACCCCTCCATTTTGTGTAAATTTTTTTTTCCTGTCCCACTGTTCGGTGATTCCCCCAATAATAAATAGTGAAGCACAATTGAGGCACCTGTAAATTGTGCACAAGCCTAAAGAAGCATCAACTCCAGCCCGGCCAAAAAAATATGGGAAAAAAAAAAAAAAAAAAAAAAGACTAAATAAATCAAACATAAAGGAAAAGGAATGAACAAGTTGGAGAACAAAAGAATGAGTAATGCTATACACAAAACAAATCATACAAACTTTTTAACTCTTATATCATTGAAGTGAGTCCAGTTTCCAAAGTTTCATTATTGTACAGTTAGCAAGAAAAATTTGTGATTTGTTAGTTTGGATAGCATTTTTCCAAAACTATTAAAAAGATGAAACAAATTTCAGTTCTGCCTTGAAAAAACACCTGCTGTTCAGCCTTAACTCCATCATGTGCACAAAGAGGTCAATGCAACGATGATGTGCAAGTTGAGAAGCATAGATGCCAACCAACTCTTCATGGTGCTTTGAAAATAGAAATATCACATACCTGGAAAATTAGAAATTGCATTTCCCAGTTAATGGTTGCACATAATGTCTCCCAATGCATGGCAATACCAAGCTAATGTAGACAATTGTATCTGACTTTGTTTAACATATTACCAAATCATATAATGGAAAAAAAACATAACCTTCGTCATTCTTCACAAGGCAAGTAAGCCATCCTATCTACGGATGGCACACATTTCAGGGGTATGAAGCCAAGTCTTATCCAAGAGATTCTCAAATGAATCAACTTGACCACATCGATGCCATCATGTCCTTTATACAATGGACAAGAAGAAAATTACTGGTACAAATTATAGAATCTAAAGACCAAGGTCTTACAAACCAAAAAGCAAATACAGACCAAAAAATTTCTAACTGAAATCCATTACAACAATTGAGATTTGGTTTTCTATACAATACGTCACATGTCAGTTGTAACTTGTGTTCGATAACGCTAATTAGCTTTAATACAGTTACTCTCTCTAAAGAAACCAACTTGATTCTATGCTTTAAAACTGTAACTCTTTCATTTTTAATAAATAATTACCATCAGTTGTTACTTGTTAGAGTGCTTTCTCCTGCCACCCGTGCAACTATCTTACTTATCAAAAATGAATATGAAGACGAATTGTTCTACTGTATCATCTTTATATGTTCTTTCAAATGATAATTGCAAATGAACATGACATAGCTGGACTCTCTACCTTGATAACTCTGAGGACAAACAACAAAACAAAAGGCACAAATAAAAATAATAGACACATGTAAAATACTATTGTCTAGGGGTGACCATTGGTTCAATGGTAAAACCTTGACCTAATAACCTTGAGGTTACGGGTTCAAGTCACGGGGCAACCACTTTGAACACTATGCCAAAAGTTAGGTGTGTACCCAATCTTTCTCCTCCCAAACACATTAATGTGTACTAATTGGGCTTTGTTTTTTTATGTAAAACATTATTGTCCAACTCTAACCATGTTAAAAAGATAACTCCACTGTGACAATTATTTTAGGTATGACAATCTATTGATTTGTAAGAATGAATGATTAATAAGCATGGCTCAGAAACGCTTACATATGAAGAATGAGGTCACCAACAGTCATGATCTTCTCTTTGAAAGCACCCTTCATTTGTTCCACAAGTAAGTATCTAAGCACAAGAACCAAGTGTGCACCAAAGCAAATCATCTGAGGATCACCATGAGGCCTGAGAGAAAGCAAAAAGCACAGCCAGCTCAATGACATGAGTATCCCATGCTCAGGTGGATGAATGTTTATAATAACAAATAGTGTTTAAGCAAACACGGATGCATGCATGCATGTGCACGGTATGTTCTTTTCACTTTCATTTATTTATTTTTTTTAAATGGAAGAAAAATTTCCAAACATGGCCCATAGTGAAACAGAATGCTACTTGGAATGCCTGTAAGAAACATCAACAGAGTTATTTTAAGATGTTTTCCTTTTAAGCATTTGGCAGTATATTTCAGCCACCTATCATGGCCTAGCTTTCAAATAGATCAACACAAAGCTGTGAATGACGCTTGGATTTTATATCTATTTCATTAATCACAAAAAGAATAGAACTAATATAAAAGGTGGCCACAAATTGGAAGGACCATAACAAGTTATAGGCACATGAACATCTAAAAGACAAGGTTAACTTTAAATGCAGATAAAAAGTAAAAAATCACCTGAAGACGTTTTCCTCATCTTCGGATGGTGATATCCATGACCACATAACGTCTAGCTGATGCGGTATATCCCCCATCATAAGATTCATCTGGACATCAATGTTCAGTAAGAGAAGACTGGCCAATGACATATTCAAACCGAGGAAACTAAAACAATTGCCACATTTGCTTATGTATACAGAAAAGCAAAAAATTCTTTCCATAGTAGAAAGCAAAAATGACCAAGCATAGATACTTTGTTTTTATTAAAATTAAACAGAGCAAGCAAACATACAATGCAAGGACTTTGAAAAAAGAGAAGTCAGGAAGAGAAAAACAATAAAACAAATAGTGGTGCTCCAAACTTGTTTCTTGGAACAATATACACAAGAACCAAACCGAAGTAAGCCTTGTGTCCCAACACAATACACACAAGCAGTAGAAAAATATATGTAATTCATCAACAGGTTACACGGATGTCATGATTCATGACATGATGTATAGGGACCTACATTAGGTTTTTTTTTTTAAATAAAAAATAAAAAACTGCCAAAAGTAAGATAAGGCGTGAAATTCTTCCATTCTACATGGAAATACATACAAAGGCGAGAAAGGAGATACACAAGTAATCCAATGAATGCACAATAGACCTGCTGTGCTAAACAGATAATCAGCAAAGTATTGTAAAGGCAATATGATACTAATGAGTTGCTAGCAATAGGTTCGTCACCAAAATATTGTAAACCCTTTGCTTTTTCTCATCCAAAGAGGGAGCTGAATTATATTAAGCAACAGAGTACAAAACACCTCATAAATGACAAGACCAAATAACACATGTTAGAATTGTGTTCTTTCTGCACCCAATTACTCAACTCACCTAAACAAACTTTTTCCCTATTACATGTGGTTGGATATATGGTCATTTCCCTTAGCTGGCAATATTTTAAGTCATATCCTCAAATAATTCCAAATCAATTATCTCTTTTCTTATCATCTCAATCCATCTCCTCCTCCTCCTGGGCCTTTTACTTCTTTTACCACTCAATGTGGATCAAATGAGTCCTCCTTACATGTGCACATGTTGGTCCAGGTTGCACACGCTTATATAATGCACACTAGTTTCATACCCATGCAATGCGGGACTGTGCTTCATAGTCATACCATCGCAAACGGCCTTCTTCCATTTTATCATGAGATGGTGCCACTTTTAACTTAGGGGTGTTCAAAACGCCGAATCACCCAACCCGCCCAATCTGATCACATTACAAATGGTTTCACCAATCCTACTGTCGGCAATGGTTGAGAATCTCAAAATTTATTTGAATTTGAGTCGGACATCGAGCAAAATTCATTTTTTCTCAAAATGCCTTATAAGTTATAGCAATCCAACCAACTCTAATTCTTTCTATGAGCCACATTTTCCTCAATCTTTATGAATAATTGACTCAAAACATCAGAAATTGACCACTCTTGGGTACCACTTACCCCTCCTCAAGTTTTACTCGATCTTTACGTTTATTTCTAAGTTCGCTAAAATTGCATTCCACATAATTTGTTTTGGTCGTATTTAACCTAAAACCTTTAGATTTAGTAGTGTCCCCACAATTTTAACCTAAAAGTTTGCCCCCCTTATTTGTCAACTAAATGATATCATTTGCATACTATCTCACGCATGTTGAACATCAAATGTGTCGTAACATGTTTGGTCACCTAGTCAGCAACGACCGTGAAGTTTCTTTATATCCAATTAACTTTGGAACTCATAATCTACTACTCAACATGGCTAAATATTGTTCCTACATAGAGACATTGAATGGTCTAAATATTGCTACTTCGGTTATTACTATGTAATTGTGCAATGTATTAGTTTTCATGCATGCTTAGGATGTGAGAGCCAGTAAAGCAGAGTTAAATTCCTTAAGCTTGTGTTTGGATCATAGATTTGGGTAAGAGTTTGGAAAAGGAAAAGGAAAAGGAAAAGGAAAAGGAAATGTTGGTGAAATGTAGCTATATTTCATTCACAATTCACTAACTTGTACCTTTTCCCTTTACGTTTCCAAATCCCTACCTAAATCTATGATCCAAACACAGCCTAAAATAAACTTTGATGATTGAAACCAGCAATAGGTGGCTTGATCCTTACATTACTGCAAAACAATCCGCTTTTAGGCAGTCCATCAAACAAGTTAACTATCAACAAGACATCATTTCCAGCAAGTCATAACCACCCTTATTTATAGTGGAACAGGTGGCCCGTGAGACTTTATTTTAGAGTTCAAAATCAATCCGTATAAAGAAGTGGCATTTGAATATTCAAGTATGCTGAAGTCTTTTGCTAAGAAGATGCTCTTACTTCAATTTGCCGGTGCTGCTCCTTGCATTCTTGAGTAATAGCTTCATGTACTGAGTTGCTAAATCATGCAAAAAAATAGAATTATCAAATACTAATATACCCCACTAGAAAACCGTAATAAATTGACGACGTATACCTTGAATGGAGTTTCTGAAGAAGCGGAGACAGATGCCAAGGTTGCTGATTCAGAACTTGTAGTGGCCAATTTTCTGGTCCAACTGTAGATGGAGAAACACCGTCTCCTTGTCCATGACTTCTGTCAATTGCATCTTCATAAGTTTTAAATTGATCCATTCCACCTGGTTGCAAGCGGGCTAGTTCAAGATCCACCTGAACATTAAGCCATGGCTTGGCCATCGCCCAAGATGCTGACTGCAAAAGCATTGGAATTTAATTTCCCAGATAACTATAAACTACATAAGTAACAGGGCAAGAAAATGAGAAGAAATGAAGATCAACGCAACTAAAACTGCCTAGAAATATTGCAAAGGAAGCAGCTAAACCTCAAGATTTGAGCAATTTAAACAAATTACGTATTTAAACTACGAATCAGAATTCACTGCCTCAAGCTCTAAACTTAACACATTGCTTATTCACAGAACTTGATTAAGTTGTCTACTAGTGTAATATGAGAAAGTATTCATGACAATGGAAAGCGACGAGCATAAACAACAATACAATGTGGTTGTTGTGAAGGCAAATATGTGGCTTGATCGTTATTTTTCTCCCTTCAAAAGGTGGGGGTTTATTGGAATGATACTCTATTGACCTCATAATGGCTAAAATACCACTAAGGCCTCATTAGGGAACTTGGTTATTTTAGTTGGCTTTTATGGTTTTTTGGCTATTTTATGAGATGAAAAAAAGTCGTGTTTGTGATGATTCGTGAATTTTTTAGTAGTTGAATATATGGTTGTGAGAGAAAAGTGATTGATTGATGTGTAGGATGTGACATTTTGTCTTATTGCCTATTTTAGCCTTTTTTGTCTTTATAGGCTATTTTAGCCCCAATCCTTTTTCCCAAATAGGGCCCAACTCTATTATCCAATCACGGCCAAATACAACTTGTTAAGAGAGGGCCTTGAAAGTTTATTACCCCTTCGCAGGAGGTGCTTCTTGTAAAGTGTAAGCTTCTAGGACTGAAGTATCTGCCTACAACCAAAGCAGAAGTTAAATAAAATTGTGCCTTGTTGAAAATTATTGAAAAGCTCAACGTGGTTGGAAGATTGGGATTAGATAAGATGTTGGTCAAGCAGTATTAAATAGAATTGGGAAGAACTACAGTATAAAAAGGTGCCTTAGATGTTGTATGGCTGAGCTTTTATCTTTTTTGTATAATATCAATGTACATAGGTTGAGCCTTGAGGCTGTGAACCAAGCTGTCATTGCGAAAATTGGTGAATACAACCACAATGAAAACTTGGAAGTTTCAAATAGCATTTTGTGTGCTTGGTAGTTGTGGGTAAGTAAGGTTAGAGGTGGTCGGTTGCAGACCTCTGGGAAAATGAAGAGCACTTTAGTGGTTTGAGAGCACCGGAGGTGGAGAAACAGAAGACCAAAGCAGGCTTAGAGATGGGGGAGCGTAGTGAGAGACCTTGAACACTTAGAACATGTTTGGTACGAAGGAATGGAATCAATATGGGAATGGAATGGAATGGAATGTTCATTCCCATTCCATTATTTGGTTGTCAACATGGAATGACATAGAAATAGAATGATAATTCTTATTCTCATGTTTGGTTATGCCTTTAAATTAATGGAATGGAATATTTTTTATATTTTATTTATTTATTATTTTTATTATTTTTTTTAACAAGCTAGTAACAAACAAGTTAAAAATTCATACAGATTATGATAGTTGTGAAGCGATGGTGTGAGTGGTGGTATTGGTGGCGGCATCGGTGGTCGTGATAGTAGTGGTATTAGGATGGTGGTGGTGGTAGGTCACTATGATGGTGGTGGTGGTAAGCTAGTGTTGTGGTGGTTGTGGTGGTGGTGGTGGTGGTTGTGGCGGCGACAGTGATGATGGCAAGTAGCGGTAGTAGAGTGGTGGTTCTTATGATAATGGTGGTGTGAGTTTTGTAAAAATGGTGATAGTAGTGGTAAGGTAATGGTTGTGGCAGTGACGATGGTGGTGTTGGTGGGTAGCAGTAGTAGAGTGGTGGTTATTGCGATAATGGTGGCGGTGGTGTGCTTTTTGTTAACGTGGTGGTAAGGTAATGGTTCTAGCAGCAAAGGCAGTGGTGATGGTAAAAACGGAGCTAGTAGGGTAGTGATTCTAACGATGGTGGTAGTAATTGTGGAGGTGGCGGTTGTAGCAGTGGTAGTTGTGGTGATGGTGGTATTGGTGGTGGTGGCAGCAATGGCGTAGTAGGGTGGCGGTGGCGGTGGTCGTGGAGGTAGTGGTAGTGGTTGTGGAGGTGTGGTGGTGGTGATGCAGTGGTTATGGTGGTGATGTGGTGCTTGCAGTTGTGGCGGCGATGGTGGTGGTGATAATGTAGTAATGGTAGTAGTGGTAGTGATGGTGGCGGCAATAGGGTGGTGGTGGTGGTGATTGTGGTGATAGCAATAGTAGTAACGATGGTGGCAATGGTGGGAGGGAGTGGTAGTAGAAGGGAATGGTGGTCGTAGCTAACTGATAATGTTTTATGGTGATTCTATGATAGAATGGAATGGCTATTCCTTGGGTTAGAGAAAGGAATGGGCATTCTCACATGTTAGAATAGCAATTCCATTGAAATGACTATTCTCACTTAGATAAGACATACCAAACATGGGAAATGGAATGCAAAGTTAGAATGGACATCCTATTTTAGCCCATTCCATCGTACCAAACGTGCTCTGAGGGTTTGTGTAGTTATAGTAGTGTTGTTGTATGATGATCGTGGTCGTTGCATGTATGATACGTTATATAAGCTCCTCTAGTATTGGAGGAGCCCAAGCAAATTGAGGGGCAGGTGGCGGGCTCCCCTCACCTCAAGAAGTTGATATAAACTTGGCTGTCATCTGGGGTGATAAGTCTGATATCTTCAAAGGCAACGTATCATGCATGTACAGGCATGGATATAAGGTCCACATTGCCTCTCTCTAAGGAGACAGCCAAGCAAAACCTTGACGGTACCATGGTCTTAGCCTCCAGTCCACAGTCCACAGTCCACAGTCCTTCGATGGTCCCCAAGCGAGGTTGCCTAGGCCCAACTCCCAGCCTAGAAAGCCAAGTGGTTGAGTAGAATGAGTGACATTAAGGCAAGCCTTAGGCTGCTATGCAAGCATATGTTGGCCAAAGGACTAAATAGGCAGCCAAGGGCTCAACTTTAGGCCTCCAAGAGAGCGTGGGTAAGTAAGAACCCAAATGGGCATGCAAGTGAGTCTAGGTCCTCAATGAGCGCGTAGGCAAGCTGACAGCCCAGCTCATTTGTCTTGGAGCTCTCCATACTTGACGGTGTGCATGCCTCGACTTAGGCTAGGCATGCAATCTCAATTGATAGTGGTGCCTTAGAGGTTTCCCATGTGGGGGTGTGATGACAATGATGCGGTGCCCGAAGGGCTCGCCACGTGTCGGGCGTGGTATAGGTACCTACAGTAGTCTTGTATAAGATAATAATATATAATTGTCTCCTCAAAGAAAACGGACTTTACCCCGTAAATGTGACATCAAAAAATAGACAAAGTGATCTCACCATTCTGCTACTTCATTGCCCTTCTACAGCTACATTTAAACAGTTATTCAACTAGATAACAATACGGCAAGTCAACAACTAATTCTCCTTTCATTGCAGCAATTCAAGAAAACTAAATTACAAAGATTAATTATTTGCAATATCAACCACCTCTTGTATCAGTTTACTAAATATTTTTCAGGGTTAATTTCAGTTTTATCCCCCAAACTATTGTCTTTTTTTTTCTGTTTCATCCCCAAACTATCAATTTATCTAGTTAATCCCTAAAATTTTGATTTCAGTTTATATGGTTCAATTAGAGATGGCCTATCCAAATCAATAATGAGGAAAAGCTAATCTACTAGGCAAAAAGATAATTTCACAGTTTGGACAACTTAATAGTGGGTTTGGCAATTGCTTTTTTAGTAGTTTTTTTTATTGGTTTTTTTGGTCTTTAGTGAACTTTTATAAAAAGAAAAATTCAAAAAAGTGCACTTTTAAGTCCTACTAGACTAGATATACTTGAAAAGCAACTTTAAAAAAAAACATTAAAATTGACTTTTTTGAGTTTTTTTCTCTAGTGAACTTTTCTTGGAATTTTTCAAATTTTTCCTACTTTTAAGATCCATTTAGACTTGACAAACCTAAAAAGTAAAACGTTTTGGCACAAATTTTTTTAAAAAAATACTGAAGAGAGAAAAAAAAAAAAAAAAAAAAAAAAAGCTCTGCAAAAAAATGTAGCTTTGTTAGCTATTGCCAAACATAGCCTAAATCATACAACTACTATATTAGACAACTTACACTCTACAACCATACACCCATGTTCTTCTATAACCCTCATTTCAAATTAGCAAACAAAAAAATGATTTTTTGGTCATGTGGTTTAAATTGTTCAAATATTAAAATGACTTTTTGCCCATCAAATTAGGTTTTAACATTCAATTTGACTACTTTAGTAGAAATTAATATCTTTAGGGACTAAATAAAAATAAAGGGTAACTTACAAATACACCCCCTGAGATTTGCTTAAAATACAAATTACCCCTTATCTTCTGGAAATTACATCCCGCCCCTTCAAGTTTCTAATTGCATAACCAATGACCACTTTTATTAATAAATCATCAAGTCAGTTAACTGTTTTTAGTATGGGAGAGTAGTTAAGAATTTTATTTTTTCTATTAATTTTGTTAATAAAAAATTTGGCAAGGGGATATTTGTAATTTTCAAAACTATGGGAGGCAGTTCGTATTTTAACTTAAATCTCAAGGGGTGTATCTGTAATTTAGCCTAAATAAAATTAATAGTTGAAGAATGAAACACAGAGTGGCGATAGTTTCTAGAAACATTTTTTTGAGCATCAACAAAGAATTTTATTAAAAAAGAAAAATGAGAGGAGAGGACAAGAAGCCCTCAAACAAATAGAGAAAGAAAAGGCAGAACAATCAAAACAAATTTCACTAAACTCCTAGCACTAGAGATGGCAAACAACGGCCCAATCTCTAGAAATCAAGACAAATGAAACTCCTTCAAAAGGAAGCCAAAAATTCCACAAAGCCAAATATGAAGCCAAATAAAGACGAATATCCCGCCCTATTCTACAAAGCCTCCTCATCTGATTTTTTGTTGTGAAAGATTCGTGCATTTTCTCCAACCAGATAGTCCAGAAAATAGCAAACACAATATAGGACCACATTGTTTGGGCTCTCTTGTTGCCGCCAAACCCTTCAAACCTAACACGAAGCATATGAATGCAGTCCCACGGAGCAACCCACTAAACATCATGTAGGCCAAACAAATGCTGCCATAAAGCAAAAGCCACCGGGCAGTCCAAAAATAGATGATCTGCCGATTCCAAGTTCCTCTTGCACATCACACCATTGAGGACAAAGAAAGTGATTGGACCTTCTCCTTTGGAAAAGGTCATTGGCTGTGACACCCTTTTGAGATAAGGACCACATGAAAACTTCACTTTATGAGGAACAGTCGCTTTCCAAATTTTCTTATGAAGAGGAAACAAAGGGGCAGAGGGATCATCAATGAATTTATTGAACAGAGATTTACAAGAAAAGACCCCTGAAGAATTGATATTTCAAACCCTACTATCACAAGAGGAAGAAAGAGAAACCCCATCAATCAATGACAACAAAGAAGCCAACTCGCCAACCTCCCTATCATTTAAATTCCTACGAAAACCAAGATTCCAAGAAATAGGTGCCACATTAGAACATGCCACTGATGCTATTGAAACATCCCGAGTACAAACCAATCTGTAAAGGAGAGGAAAAGCTCAATTGAATGAGGAATCCCCTAAACCAAACATCCTCCGAAAATCGGATACTCACCCCATTCCCCACTTTCAATGATAGGAAATTGGACATTTGTGGATACAAAAGAGAGATCGACTTCCAAGGAGAACGACAATTGCCTGTAGTAACCACATTAGAATCTCTACCATTGGCCTGAACTTCATACTTGCTTTTAATGATAGAATACCATAGTGACATTCTTTCAACAGGAAATCTCCATAACCACTTACTCAAGAGGACAATGTTCCTAGTAACAATGTTTCCTATAGCAATGCCCCTTTATCCCTAGGAAGAGAAACAACCTCCCACTTAACTAGATGATCCCTTTTACCCTCATCGCACCCTTTCCAAAGAAAATCTCTTATCAATTTATTTTCCTCGCAATGTTGACCGGAATCTTGAACAAGGATAAGAAGTAAATAGGAACATGGCAACACGGACTGTACCAAAGTATACCCCCCCCCCCCCCCCGGCGGGGGAAATAACAAGGATTGCTTCCAACCCTCTAATCTTTTCCCAATTTTGACAAGTACAGGCTCCCAAAAAGATGCCGATCTAGGATCTCCTCCCAATCGAAGCCCAAAATATTTGAGAAGAAACTGCTCAATGGGACATCCCAACATATCTGCCATCCTTTGCTCATAGGTAGACTTCAAATTAATGCTCATAGGTAGACTTCAAATTAATGCCCACAACACTACTCTTACTAAGATTAACCTTGAGCCCCGACACAATTTCAAAGATTCTCAAAAACATTCGCAAATTGCCAACCTTACCCTCCTCCTTTGATGAAAAAAAGATAGTGTCATCCGCAAATTGTAATGGGTGACACCAATCCTATCCCTACCCACCACTTATGAAGCATGGGTACTCCGAAAATATTGTTATACTCGTACCGTGTACTTACCAGGTACTGGTAATCGTACCGATAGGACTGCATGCGTACCGAGTACTCGAAATACATACCGGGTACTTTTTATACATTCTTTGATAGTTGGGTACTAGATAGGTACTTTATGGGTACATCAGGAGTACATCAAGCTATGAGACATTGGTGGGGATACGTTTAATTTATTAGAGAGTTCTTATTTACTTGAAATTGTAAATCCTTTACATAATATGCTAGAGATGAAAGATATATTATTGAATGATGAAGTTGATAAAAGTGAAAACCAAAGCTTCAAGTTTTTAAATTTTGCTTAGCTTGATTTTGAAATGAAACTTTATTTTGTAATTTCTCCTATTTAATGGCATTAAAATAGCTTATAGACTTTGTTTTGGTATTGGTATTGTTGAACCATGATTTCTCTTTTGGTTTTATAATTTCTCCTTTTAGTTTTGGTATTGAACTTTAATTTATAGATTGGATCTCAAACTATAAATTATAAAAAAATAAAAAACTTATTGGCGTACCCCAGCCGTACCCGTATCCTGTTTTTTTTAAGTCTTGCCATATCGGCATACCCGTATCGTACCCGTACCAATATCCGTACCCGCACCCGTGCTACATAGCCCACCACAAATCCTTTGATAATATCCTTTTCTTTAGCTAGAACGATGATTCTACCCAACACATCAACTACTAAAATAAGCAAAATGGTGACATATTGCATGACGACATTCACAATGACCTAAAAGAATTCCCAGCCTTACCATTCACAATGATGGCCATATTGCATGACGACACACCCCCCGAAACCCACCTCCTCCACCTAGACCCAAAGCCCTTCTGTGATGACCCACCACGTATAATATCTTGCATTTAATTAATTAAGGAGATTTGGATTTTAATTAGTTATTATTCTGATTTAGTTTGGGATTTATAAGAATTATGGAGTCTGATTTGTATATGATTCTATTAAGGATTTATTTTGGAATTAGAAATTGAAAACCTAGGAGGTGAAATTGACGAGTTGAATCAGTTTAATTTCAAGTATTAACCCATTTGGGAGTTCAATAAATATTCGATTCAGTTTAGTAAAATTAAGATTTGATTAATTGGGTCCGAATTGAAGTTAATTAAGTTATGAGGATTGGGAATTATGATTATTATGAATTAAATTTACTTATGAGGTGTACAATTTGAATATGTAATTTATTGACAGAGGTTTTGAGTTTAATCTGAAATTGAAGGCCTTAGAGATTTGAGAAACCAAAATTGATGATGGCAATAAGTTTAATTTGATATTTGGAGCCTTTTGGGAGTTTGATTAAAAATCTGATTCAGATTGGTAAAAATTAAATATATTTAATCGAGACTTAATTAAAGTTAATTCGACTAATTAAATTATGTGGGATTTGTAATTAATTATGATTAATTAAATTATGTGCTAATCAAGAATTATTAAGACTCTGTGTTGCTTAATTAAGTTAATCTTAATCATAAATAGAATTGTGGAATGGTCTAGAATTTGAGGGTGTATGTGGGTGTGGGTGTGGGTGTGGGTGTGCTGAGAATTCTGTATGCGCGCTGAGAAATCTGTGTGTGTGTGTGTGTGTGTGAGTGATGTGCTGGAAGAATTCCAGTGTGTGTGTGTGTGTGCACGTGTTCCCTAATGAAAAAGTAGGGTGTGTATACATGTATTGCTGATGAGTTCAAGGGTGTAACTTCATTACTCATGTTTTCTGCTGGGCAATTTTAGAGAGAGAGAGAGAGAGCTCACCTTTAGCAAGAGAAGTTCAAGATTGGAAGAGAAGAAGAAGACCCAAGGGGGGAATCAACTTTAATTTCTGAAATTAGAGCTTAAGGTATGGGAATCATGCTTGATTTTTGTAGAATCTTTGTATTACACTTGAAATTAAAGATGAGTTTGGAATCAACATCATGCAATTGGAAGAAATTAAGAAGAAAATGAAGGAAATTGAGCTAGGTTCATGGTTTTGAAAGTTATTTGGAAATTAATCATTTTGGATTTGATTTATATTGCCTTGCATGAAATAGAATTTCATTTTCACATACATGAACAAATGCTATAAGTTTTGATACCTTAAATTTACATGCATTTTAGATTTCAAGAATTTTGAAGAATCGATTCTATGTTTTGAAGAGAACTAAGACGAACATTTGAATTATATCTTAACTTAATTAATTTGTAAAGTCCTTCTAAACAAATGTTTTCTTCCCCATGAAATTTTTATGTCATGTTTTTAAGTTTATGAGTTTGATTTTGCGTTTGGATTTTGAAATACTGTTACATGAAAGCTTTTGTATTGCATTTATTTCAAAAAATTAAGTTTCCATATTCAATTTCATGTTTTGTTCTCTAAAGAAAAGAAGTATGGAAAATCTTTACATGCATAAAGATTTAATTCAAGTTTTTGCAAATTATTGAGGTTTTAAGTAAATAATTCCTGAAGGGTCATGTATTGGTATTTTTCCAAAGTATTTTCATGATTTCAAACAAGCCATGGATGACCCCAAGTTTTGAAATGAAGTTTGGAAGCTAAATCTTCAGTTTTGAAAACCCAGAAAATTTACAAACCGCTTGAGCAACCAATTAGTAGCTCGAGCGAACATTACAAGCTTCCAAAACTTTTGCAGTCTTTCCAGACCGCTTGAGCGACCAATTGGTGGCTCGAGCGAACCCACCTTATGTTTGCTAGTCGCTCGAGCAAAAAAGTGTTAGCTCGAGCGCACTTTTGACCCATCCAGTATTTCTGCAGACTGTGCAGTCCGCTTGAGCGACCAATAGGTGACTCGAGCGGTTAGGCAGTTTCAACATGTTTTGAAAAATTACATCTTTCTCATATTTTCATTCTCATCTCTTCCCAAGCATTCTTAGGCATAAATTATGACTCATTGAGGATTAATAAGTTAAGAACCAACAAAAGTTAATTGATTATGAAGCAAAGTAGGAAATCAGTTTATTTGAAAAGAAAGAATAAGTAAGAATACATGAAACAAGAATTCGGTTTATTAGGGAAGAAAAGAATAAGAGAAGTTATATGTGATCAAGAGAGTAATATTGTGTTTCGATATGTTCGTTTGTGTGCTCTGTGTAGGTTGGGTGTCCGAGGAGTTATATTCGAGTCAAGCCCACTGTAAGTAATATCTCTATAAAGATATGTTCGAAAAGTGTTCTGTAAATTGTTATATGAATCATGTTTATGAAATGTTATTTTATATGAATGAATGAATGTCCCATTTTAAAATGTAATCGTGGCATCCATTAAAAGGCCCTCGCCTGGGAGAAACAATACCATCGCCCTTTGATTAACGAAATATGCCCTCGCCTGGGGGGAAACAATACCATGGCCCTGTGTTGATGAGGCCCTTGCCTGGGGGAAATAATACCAAGGCCCTTCATTATTTGGTTACAAAGATTTCTAATGTTGGCCGCCCGTGTGGTCCTTTTGCTTGACATAGATGGTCCCGTCATTTAGACTCATGTGATTCCTTTGTTGACCTTCATGGTCCCTTTGAGTATGCTTTTGGGCCCTTCGTATTCGACTAGATGTACCACATATAATGTTTTGTTAATGGATTCAATATGGAAAATGCTTTGTTTGATCCAGATATATGTTTCATTTGAAAAAGCATGGATTTCGATACGATAAATGTTCGCTTTGAAAATGATGTTATATGATATTTGGAAATGTAAAAATATGGCAAATACTTTGTTTTGAAAATGATATAAGATTCGCTTTGAAAATTGTAAGACATACTTTTAAATTGTTATAAATTGTTATGGACTTCATTCATTAACCTCTTTATTTTGGTATTACTCGCTGGTCTCTAACTCACCCCTCTCCCCTTATATATATGTAAGTGAGCAAGTGGAATATCAGCATTAAAGTTTGCCTCGAAGTCCACCCCTTGTCAAGCCACCCAAGCAGTGCCTCCATGATGAGGCTTTAGTTTTATTTTGTCAAGCTTGCTAAGCTTTGTATTTTTTTTTTTTAAGTCTTATATATATGTGTGTGAGATGTATTAAGATTTAAATATGTATATGATAAAAGTATGTTTGAATGTTTTAAATATTTTAGTTCATCATGTATGCACAGTGCAATGGACATTATTCATTTTGTTTTACCTCCGCTTCAAGCCTCGATATTAATTAAATATTTTCGAAATTTTGTCTTTAAGGCCTGATTACAGGCCAGTCATGGCCTAAACCTTTAGGAGCGGGTTTGGGTCGTGACACCTTCTTTTCCAACACAAAATCCAAAAAGCCCTAATCCACATGATCGTATGCTTTCTCGAAGTCCACGTTAAAAACAATGCCCTTTTTATGCAATCCCCTATATTACTTAACTAAGAAGCACGGATACGGACATGAGACATGGCGATTTCCAAAATATGGGGCCATGGACACAGCGGGAACACGACAATAAAATATGTTTTTATATATTTTCATTTACTATTTAGATTAATATTACATCCACAAACAATTAATATTAACAAAAACTAACTCTAATTCTTTTTCCTTTTTTTTATAATAATAAATAAAATAAACACTTTTAAATTAACACATCTTTTTTTTATAGATGATCTATTAAGTATTTAAATCTAAGGAAAAAAATAATAATAAACAGTTAACATTCATCAAAAACACTAAATAAAAAGGAAAAAAAAAAAAGACAACATGGCATGTCCCTAGTGTGTCTCGAAGTGTTTCCAGTGTGTCCCCCGAAAATAAATTAATTAAATAAGGAGACACGCCATGTGGTGTGTCCCATACATGTTTCCGCCGTGTTCGTGTGTCCCCGAAAGTGTCAACAATCTCATTGGCCACTAGGACCACATCCAGGATTTGCCGTCCATGCACAAAGGCCCCTTTTGAAGGAGAAATGGTTTTCCCAAGGACAGCCCCTTTTAAGGAGCATCTTTCCCAAAATTTTGTAAAGTAGCGTAACCAAACTAACAGGCCTGAAATCTCCAATCTTAACCCACTTCTCTTTCTTGGGAATCAAACAAATGAAGGATGCATTGGTGCATAAGTTAACCTCCCCCACTCTCAAAAAACTGACCAAACACTTTCATAAGATCCCTTTTCACGATCTCCCAACAATCTTGAAACACTGCCATTGAGAAACCATCCAGGCCTAGAGCCTTATCTCTCTCGCATTCAAACACAGCCTACTGCACCTCACATTCTTCAAAGGGTCTCTTGAGCCAACTGATTTTCAAGGTATCTACAGGAGCCCAAAAAATACCTTTGATCCCTAGACGGTCCACTCCATTAGAATAGAGAATTGAGTAAAAATAGAAAATCTCATTAACGATTTGCTCTTTCCTTATTCACCAACCAATCCTTGCCCAATTTCCAAATTTTTAATGAAATTCTTCTTCCTTTTCCCCGACACAACCCTATGAAAAAATCTTGAATCGATGTCGCCATCTTTTGCCCATTTCAACTTAGCTCTGTCCCCAAAAAATCTGCTCCCAAAAAACAAGCTCTTCCAACTTTAATTTGAGCAATGATCTCTCATCTCTCGAAGTCCTAGATAAACCCTCCCTAGACTCCTTTGCATCCAAATCTTCAATACCTCAAACTAACTCTGCTTTCAACTCATTTAGATCACCAAAAACTTATGCTTCCAAATCGTTAAATTCTCCTTGACCCCTCTCAACTTTCACATAAACTTGAAACCCTCCCCACCCATGGACTCTTCCATTCTCCCACCACTCCTTGAAATCAGTTTTAAAAGAGCGATTTTTCAGCCATATGTTCTCGAATCTAAAGGAGGTTGGACCCCATTTAAAGGGACAACTCTCAAAAATCACCTGGCAATGGTCTGAAACAACTCTTGGCACAACCTCTTGCCTTAAATCAAGAAACAACTCCTCACAACGCAAAGTATGAAGAAATCTATCTAACCTACGGTAAACACTATTCTCCTGAAGATTAGACCAAGTAAACGGAGCACTACTCAAGGGTAGACCAATCAACTCACACTCTCTTATAAAGGAATCGAAATCCCACATACTTCTATTTGTGGAAACCCCATTGAGCTTTTTCGAAATCAGCCTAACCAAACAGCCTCCTCAATATATATTATACATATATATATGTTGCAATCCATGTTGTAGAAGCTAAATAGACATGCTTAGAATCAAAACCACAACTAGGAGAGCTTCTACATGTGCTCATATGCATTTTATACCAGGTAATAGGTAGGAGGAATAAGTGGTTGATTGTTCTTACAAAAAGCTCAAAAGATGTATCAAAGCGAATTATGGGTGAACAAAAACTGATAAAAAAAAATTTATTCACCCAAAATAAACTGATAAAAAATTAGAAGGTAGCATCATTAAGGAGCAAAAAATTACCTCCCAGTCTGTACAAATAGGAAGAATACGCTTCAAGTTACTACACTGGGCTGCATATACTGCTGTTTCATATTTCCCACCATCTTGCTCAGCAATTCTCTTCAATACAAGAAGGCATAGAAGAAATGAAATCACTTAATTGAACGACCATTTTTTAATGGAGAAATGGCAGCATCTTATTAAGCTACGAATATTGAGAATCTCCAAACAAGAAGAGCAGAAAACAATTTACAATAACGTCAATTGTCTACCAATCTTACAAGAGAAAGTGAACAAGATTTGATTTATCAATCAATGGGAGTTGCCGAAGAGAAAAATTAGAACCACAAAATATTGAGAAAAAGGGAGCACAAGGAATGTGTGCGACATTTATAGAAATCATTGTAACTGCATAAGAAAGTTCGCTCACAGAAAGTACTATGATTAAATATTTTTTCCCGTACCTCTGATACACAATAGGCAGCCCATTTCCAAAGGCGCCATTGGTGACCAATGCCACTTTCGAGTTCAATAGCTTGCAGAGTTCTATTCTTTCCATTTTTTACCAGCGCTTCAACTGATGGACATAGGTCCAACCCTCCAAATGGGCATAGAGTTGCAGCTCTCCATGGCTGCCCAAAGGGAATTTAATATCACAATGGGGCAGGAAGTTTACAACTACAACCCCAAAAAAATTTTGCATACCTGTCCAGCAGACCGGCAAAGATCACAGGCCTCCTATAGTCTGCCAGCCCTTAACAAACTCCAGATATCTTCCAGAAGAGATTCATCTTGTTTCTGTTCGTTAAAAAAAAAGTTTACATAATTCTAACAAATAAAAAATAAATAGGCAAATAATATATTTCAAAAAATGTTAAAAATCTTCTAGATCTACTAGTTTCAGCAAAATTGAATCCAACAAGATGAACGGCATAGGATGCAGATACAATGCGTGGTTGCAAAGCTGAACAGATGTGAAAAGGACTTTAATATATTGAAATGTAATCAAAATTATATTCAAAATGTACTACAACAGACCACAAGCAGTTCATGGGTGAAATAAAATTATATATATTGAGACAGTTGTTCATCGAAAAGTACTTTATCATCAGGTAGTTGTTCAGCATGTTCACATGTTGGAGCATCAAAATCCAAGTGATGAACAGTTTTTGGTTTTGAGACACCTTTCTTTAGAGCACGTTGGGTATGATGCCAGACCCCAGAGCTGGGGAGATAAGTACCAACATGAGAACCTCTCACCTGCGAAGACAACCAACAGTTATGCCAACCATACCACAGAACTCCTAATACAATTTCAGTCAAATTATTGTGAAGTTTAAACTATCAGGGAAGAACCAAGGAAATCAAACAATTATTGTTAAATACAATCTTCTTCAAAGAAGATAAATGACTAAATGGCTGCCAAATGGTTCTTTGGTATTCTGTCTAGATATTGATAATAGGACCCAACATAGCTTAATCATGGCTTGATCCTTCTGCTTCGGGCCAACCACATGTTCAAATATGAAAACCGGAAGTCAACCGGGCTGAAAAAAACAATGTGAATGAGAGCCACAAAATTGTCATCCCATAATCTATGTTTTCATTAAGACCTCTCCATTTTCATTTTGCATGACCAGAAAGCTTAGTCAACATTTGCTTACCCATCCCACAACTGGTGGTATTAATGAAATCTCCAGCATCCATCCATACCAATCAATCATCCATTTCAGCCTCCTCTGTTTTAATTAAAGCTCGCCCTTATGAGTGTGTTATTCCGTCACTTCCTGGATCTTGTCCATCAATAAAGCACACCCATTGTCCTACTTGACTTTCTTTCCAATTCGATACATATGCTTGATCCCACACAACAATGTTTCTACTTTCATCATGAAATTAATTTATGGATATTTCCTTACATCTACGCTGTTTTTTATCTAACGATTGATAGATAAAATCAGCAGTCTTAGTAATTTGTTGGACAGTGGCTATCCATTATCATTACACCCTCACCACCTGCCCCCAGTTCTACAAAATCCTTTTACCAACTCTAGTCTTGCTTCTCATATATACCCATTGAACTCTAAAGCATCTCAACTTAAATCAAGGCAATCAAGCTCTAAACTATCACAGTCGGTACTAGTCAAACTAGTGATCACAAATGGCATACAACATGGGATCTCTTCCCTGAAGTGGCCTGACCAATCCAACCATAATCAATCCAAAAGAAGACCTTCCCAATGCAACCTTAACCTATTGTAATTAAGAATCACTTCACACCCCCCATGACTCCATCAAAAGCCACAAAACAATATGAAGATGCTCATCTTTCCTTCAGTTGCATAACATAACAATAACTTCCATGGGTAACCAACATAATACTAAACCAAATAATATACTACTATTCTTGTCTCATTTCTTGAACTTTGCTCAGTCACCCTCTTAGTTTCACAGCACACCTCATAAATTTTTCACATAGTAGTTGATGCAGCATTTATATCCCTCTTTATTCCTTCTCTTTTCTCTCATCACATAAAATACCTCCTTTATTCCACATGCAGCTATCATCAATTCTTTTACTTATCAAAAACAATTAAATAAATACTCCCCAGTTGAATATAATTTGTTCCACTGTAATAGGTGCAAGCCTCAGTTTTGTTACGCTTCATCTTACAATGAGACTATTCTAATTTCTTACCTTCAAAGCCCTCAATTAAAACCCCAATGACTTGCCCATATCTGTAAATTGCTCCCAAAAATAAAATAAAATAAAAAATAGATACGGTTCCTAAAAACAGGGAAGTTAATAATTTCTGCTGTAATGTGTTCCCCTATGTGGTTTATTGGGTAAATAATGAATGTAAAGTTGTCACTGTTCCACATCCTTTAATTTCTTCATGACACAAGCATTTGATCCTCACCCATGATGCATGTAATGTAATCCATCTCTAGTTTCCAAATGACTTATTCTAGTAAGTACATGCATGTCTTGATCACCACACACCGAAGTTGTAAACTTACAATATGGATCATCAAGTGAATTTATATATATATCTTAGACTTACTAGTCACCATTTAAATATAATTATCAACTGAAGTTCTCCCTTTTCCAGGACCATATCATGCTTTGTAACCTTCCCACCAAACTGCCTTCTGAACTACAATGTATTAAAACAAAATTTTGCTTTCAGAATACAATTTACAATTGCTCCTGTTCAACCCTCCAAGGGCCCATCATCAATACTCTCCTAACACAACCAGGCAACTCATTTTGCAAGTCACTGATTCTTCTACCAAATCACATTCTCCTTTTACTAATACAAAATAAAAGTTTTAAATGTTTTGCTTTCAAATTTCAGCACATAAAACCTATTGCATATTTTATCTTCTTTGCCACCCAATATCTTGATATTATATTTGATTTATTATCAAGCACTGAAATCTCTCCAGGAAAAAAGTCTTTGATCACTAAGTTGTCTGCTAATTTGGGAGAAGGCACAGCACTCCAAGCCTTACACCTCATTGATGTGCATGTTAAAGAAAAAAGATGTTAATTTTCACTACCTAAATCATTTGTTTACAAAAATAGATCTCAAATAAACTAAAAATAACAATGGCTGATTATGGTATCAATTCAATAGTTGCCACCTTCAACTATGATAATTTCTCTAATCGAAAAAGGAAAAAATAATTCAAGTACATGGTGGATAATGGTATCAATTCACAATAGTTGGCAACTTCAGACTATCTGTTGAAATGCAACAAGAAAGGCATTCAAAATCAAAATTAAATTTTAAAAGTTAAAGAAACAACAAACCATGGATAAGCATTAGACCGTCAAAACAGGAGAAAGTAGCAGACTCATCACCTCATTATCCAAATCAAGAACTTTGGAGGCTAATGCTTCAAGCCACTGAACAATCCGGAGGCCTAATTGTGCTGTATGATCTGCAACAACAAACTGGCAAGCCTCCAAATGCGAAGTTGTTGGGGACTGTCATAAGGCATTAGATGAAACTCACAATATAAGAGCAAGAAAACATAATGGAAAACTAGAGAGTTAACAATAGTAGATGTGTCACCAGCATCATATCTTCTGGGAGTTCTTCATTTCCTGCAAGAAGATGAAAAAAATAATTTTCACAAACAAGCCAACATAAACATGCAGGAGCCAACAAGAATACCTTGTCTAAACATTCAAGTACATTAAGTAACTTCAATATGCATCATTATTCCTAACCAGGAAACTATGTGAGCAAATATGTAATTTGGAGGAAGTTACGAGATGAGAAATGTATATAAAAGAATGACCGATTTCACCATCAAATAGAAATTTGTTTAATAAGGCAAATGATAACACTTTGTAAAGCTTTCTAAGTATTCAATTAGACATGGTATCAGGTATGACATGCACCAACAATCAGGAATAAAAATCTTCCAAGATTTCTAATACTAGCTGATTCATGATCCGATATTGTAGCATATACCAATGTTGTCTCATCAAGATCATTACACCATGAACCAACAAGATACTCAGAAGTCCGCATAACCAGCCGAATTGAAACAATGGATTAAAAGGTGAGGTGCAGAGAGGAGTGGGCAAATATTACATTGACCAAGAGAGAAGAATTAATCGTAAATGTCTAAGAGAACGGTCAGATCACTTATATGCTCATATTCAGCAGGGATGTAATTGACAAATATAAACTTCAAGTGTGCTTTAATCTAATAACATGGAACTACTTTAAAATAATTTTTGAATGTCACAATGTTATTTCTTCTTAAGCACAACTAAATAATTTGATACCAACAGAGAATGGATAAATTACACAAATACTTCACTCCTCAGTACATAAATCATTAAGTATGAACTTCCCAAACTTCAATGAGCATGCATTCAAGAAGTTTCAACATTGTTGTAGTGACACTGTAGAGTCCACTTTATCTATATAAAACATCAATTCTATGATAGGAACATTAATGGTAGAGATTTATTTCCTTTCCCATATAGGTACCACAAAAGAGACCAAGAAGCAGCCTCATCAAGTAAGAGTCGAGCCTTCTGCCTCATCAACTTGTCCTCCACAATTCTATGTCTTTCATTGGATCCATACCAACAGAAGTAGAGCACAGGGACACAGTAAAACAACCAACCAAGATGCTGAGCATTACCAAATTTAATATGAAAAAATCAAAACAAAATATTCATGATAACTGCATCCTAAGAACCTCATTCAGCATGATTCAAAGCCAGTATTTACACACAAAAAGGGTGCACTGTACAAAATATTTTAGGCAAAGACCTTTCTCATTGCTTCTTTCTTTATAAACTAGAAATGAGACTTCCTCCTCCCTTATCTGCCCACCTCCTATTTTCATCCTAATAAAGAAATGTTTCCCGTGCATGCACAGTAGAACACTACAATAATATTCACAATACTCAGCATGCTACAGTGGTACATGTGCACACATATTCCAAAAGAAGACTCTTCAACAGAAATACAAATATATGAGAAGTGTGAGACCCACCTTATTGACTCCGATACATTGCGGCAAGATCTCTCAAATTGCAATATCAGATCAGGGATAGGCATCAACCCTGTGATACACAAAATGTCAACTGTAAGATACACAAGGGAATCATAAATGTTATTCATAATAAGTTTTGTGGCAGAAGAAACTTGAGCACAGAAAGGAAATTATGAACACCAGTGTAGTAATTTAAAATGTGCAACAAGATAAAACATTCATTCAACTTTCAAAGAAGCAAATCAATAATCTTTGTAAGCTTCTCAAGTTTACCATCTTAGGTCCAAAATCCTCCAAAACATTCTCCAAGAGTTATGGAATGGAAATATTTATTAGGTTAGCACCAAACAGTTACTAGATCAGCATCCAACATGGGTCAGAATAACATAAGCACATCAAAATTTTAAGATTTGGCAATATGTAAAATAACAATTTAACTAGAGGATAGCAAAGTTGACTCAAAATGAACTACAAAGCTTTGAGGTCAAAATCAAATTTCATTTCTACATAAGATCATAAGCATCAAGCAATTTGAAAAGTTTCCATGCCAATTTTAGCAAGTAATTAAATGTTTATCGGCGAAACAACGAAAAACCAAGTAGCATTGCACTATTTCATCATCATGCAATCCTAAATGGATATATACCATAATGAATGACACAAACAGAAAAACTCCACATATATATATATATATATATTTAAAAGGGGTGAACTTGGATTTACACATAATTAAACACAAAAACATAGAGGCATCACATATACAAAAGCATAATCAAATAGTTCATGAAACTCCAAAAGATTAATGCACTTGATGAATTGCCCTCTTTGATGTCAATGAATCCACAATAATTAAAGTTCAATTTTGTTTTTTAAATGATCCACACAGCTCCAAAATTGATAAACATTAATTAGATTCAATAAAACATCTTGTGATCTCGCACCTACAAAAACTGGCATAGGTTAGATGAATAAATGCAACTTAAACACATCCTTCGAACCTGGTCAAAATCTATAACCATTGATGCAAGAGACCAATCCATAAGCAAAAACAGTGAGAAAATTGTGATTTTAATTAAGAAATTTTACTTCCAACACCTTGGAGAGCAGAATCAAGTAGAGAAGCAAATAAAGTAAAAGTTGTATCTCCACCATCTGACAATGCATCATCCTCATGCTTGCAAGATTTTAATGAATAACTTCCAGGTCGATGTATCGAATCAGCAGCAACATCTGCCTCAGATACACCACGACTGCCAGCCAATGATTTTCTCCACAAACCAGATTGTGTCTTTGCAGGTGTTCCTTCTAATTGATCAGCATCAAAGCTCTCAACCTCTTGTTTGATATCTTCAAGAAAAAGTGCAGCGTTTGGCCGCCTTTCAATGCTCTGCCCATCATACAAAATCCTGGTTCCACTGAACTTAGAAACTGAATTGTCGTGACTGGAAGTTGAGTGCCTTTTCCTACACATTGCATAATCATTTAGTGCAGGTATGCACAAGCGAAATACAGTAAATTCTGTAATTCGTTAAAGCAGAGCTGGTAAAAACGCACTTAAAGTGCTATAACAGAAGAGCGTTTAGTAGGTAAAACGAAGCATATTTACAACACTACACTAAAAACATTCTATTTGATAAGCTTAAATCGAGCTTTTTTTTATATTTTAACATATATAATTTATTAGCTCTACCTTTAGATTACAATGATGATGGTCGTATGCTTAATGAGAATGATCATTATACACTTGAGGATCGTATTGCGTTGCTTATGTTAGGCATGGACCACTAGTGTTTTTCGATTTTGACTTTTAGATATATTTTTATTCAACCACATACTTCATTTTGATCATGACTATCAAGTATCATTATTGTAAATATTTTGTAATTGTGATTATTTGGTAAAGCACATGAGAAATTATATAAAAAGATTTGCTTAAATGGTATATGATTAGTTGGACACTTTGTTATATTATCCACCAATAATTGTTTTCAAATTTAAAGATATTGGCAAGTGATGCAAAGTATAAGAAGCTCAAGGAAGCGTAAATTCAAAGAAGTGATGATATTTGAAAGTTTGCATGATTTCAAAGAAAAATTGCATGATTTCAAAGAAAAACCAATAGGAACCATATGTAATCATGTCTCTAGTATTATTAGAGTGTTATTTTATTATTATTTTTAAGTTTCCTAGAATTTTTAGCATAGGGGTATTTTGGTAATTTTTATATTTGCTAACATGGGCTATAGGGGTTACCCATGGGTTGTCTTGTGGATCAAGTTATTTAATTAGTTTTAATTTATGTTTCTTATTTGGCTTTAAATTAGTTTTGGAAGTTAAAATATTTTTAGTAGTTTTCTTTTTTAGTTCTAGTTGGAATAGGAAATCTCTAAAGCTTATATAAAGTCGTGTAATGCTTCTAAGTTAACAGAGTTGATATTAGAGAATTTCAGGAGCTTTGAAGCTTTCTTATGGATTGTGTGATGCAATCAAAACGTATGTACTAAGAAACACAAACACGCGACACGCGACACGACACATACTATACAAGCATGCGGACATACCAACTTTCAAAATATGTAGGACACGCGGGGGACACACACGAAATATATAATTTAATATATTTATTATACGTCACATATATGAATATGTCATTCAAAGATAATAAAAAATGCAATATAACACTTATTTTATAAATTTACTTCATTTTTTCTTTTATTATTGTATCCTAAGTTATTTAGTTCAGTATTTTAAAAGGCGCGCTTAGGCGCGCACCTAAGCGCAAGGCACAATGAGGTGCAACCTTGCGCTTCGAACAGATCGAGGCAAGGCGCAACACGCGAGGCGCAGCTGAGGCGAGGGCTTTTTTTGAGGCACAAGGCGTGGGCTTTTTTTGAGGCACAAGGCGTGGGCTTCATGGGCTTTACCCATTTTTCTACTCCAATTGTTGATTAAATGCTTTTTTTGTGGACATACCCATAGGGATTCAAAACTATTCAATATAAAATGACCAAATGTAGTCAAAAGAGAGCAAAAAGTGATAAAAGATTGAATGTTATACTTTATATCTTTTGTTGGATATTATATTTCTAATTTTTAAAAGATTGAATGTTATGTTTAAAAATTATCGAAAATGGTTATGATTTTTTAAATATTATATATATATATATATATTTGTTATGTTGAAAAATTTGTCTATTTTATAATTTTGCTTTTCTTCTACTACTTGCGCTTCGCTTTGGTGAGGCACACGCTTCGCCTCGCGCATAGGCTATAGCAGACCGTATCGTCTCGGTGCGCCTAGAGCCTTTTAAAACACTGATTTAGTTCAAACTTATAATTAGTTTCATATGTGTCTAATTGGTGGACACTTGTGTTTAAGCAATGGACACATGTGTCCTCCAAGTGTTCGAACAGTGTCTGGATCTAAAAATCTTTTAAAAAAATATGACACGTTTTGACAACAGTCGGACACATGTCGGAAAGTATCCAACGAGTGTCAGTGTCAGTGTCGGTTAAAAGGCTAAATATATTGCTATTTAACTTTTGAACTTTTTATTATATTATGAATCATTATCATTATATATTATTTTCTTTGAGCTTTGCACCTAGGCTTCAAGAGGCCTTTGCATTCAAGTGTGCATAACGCTTTCACCAATTCATTTTTCACCAACGCTGCTTGAGAGCACAATGCACTAATACTACGGGGGGCAAAAAGTGTAGAATGGAAAACAAATGTTTTCAAGCTACTGTGACTTGTGACAAAAAAATAAAACCGTGCATTTCCCCATGTTTTCCTAGTGAGTTAAACCCAGCAAGTTGACATTTACAAGGATCTAAAGAATGTCACAGATTTTTGCCAATGTACAGTGTAACAAGGTAATGTAACAAATATCTCTATAGCACTACCAAAACAAGTATTGAATAGCAGGAAAGGGGGCTCTATACTACAAGTCATGAACTTGAAATAGAAACAGATTACTTACTGATCTGGGTAAAAGACACTTGCAACATCAAGCCTACATGTATGTATCTCCTTAAAACACTCAATTAAATAATGAATATTTACAGTGGTTGTAAAATATGAAATATAACTAAAGTCCAATGGCTATCCCAATTTGGTGTTGGTTACCAACAGTGTCCAATTATATGGGTGTAACTCCACTAGCAGATGTGAACGTGGTATTTGTATATAAATGTGGTTAGACCAAATTGATGGAAATAAATGTGAACAACCCAAATGATTCTGGTTAAAATTGGGCATTTTAAATAAAAATGAAAGATACAAACTACAAAGGGCTTGTTATGATAATGAAGCAGAAATAGAGGGAAAAACGTGACTAGTACTGAAATGGAAAGCGTATGGTATGGTAAATAGAATACCCATAACGACGATAGCGCTCTCTGGTGCTGAGATCTTCGGGGTCGAAGTAGCTGGGAGAAGTCTCCATATCAACCTCCATCGTTGCAAATATTGGTTCTGGAAATCCTTAAAACCCTAAATCACTTCAATTGTGTGTCCAGTCCGGCTTGGATCCAAGATAGAGAGATCCAAAGGGTTTGGGGTTTAGAGAGAGATAAAACCAGAGGGAATAGAGAGGCAGGGACGAAAAGGAGGGAAGCTAGACAAGAGCAAGGCTTGAGGAGAAAAACTGGTAATCCATGTCACAATAATGATATGGTGTAACCCACCAATCAAAATTCAATAATAGACTAGCTGGCATCCTTGTCACCAAACAGCCTCTGTTTGCCGTTTCCGTTTGCAGTTCTTCAATTTTTAAATCAATTCGCATTTTTTCTCTCACATGTTTTCAAATTTAGGCTCTCATACCATAAATTTAAATTTGAATTTTTTTTTACCCAAAAAGTCTATGTGTGAAAATAGTGGGTGTGTTTGGTTTGTGTTTTGAGATAAATTTTTTTAAAAAAATTTGAGAAGAGAATTTTAAAAAAAAATTAGTTTGTTTGATTATATATTTTGAAAATAGTTTTGGAATTCAGGAGTTTAAGATAATTTGATATTTTGTTATAGTTGAGTAGATGCATGTAAGAGAAAAAATGATTGAGAAGGAAAGAGGAGAGAGAAAAAGTGATTAATTGATATATAGTAGAGAAAAAGTGATTTTAAAAAAAAAATTCAAAAAATTTGAACTAAACAAAATTAAAAAAAATTTCTCAAAAATTATATTTTGAGATACAAACCAAGCAAGCCCAATATATTTATAAGGACATTTTTTGCAAAATGACCAACCTACCTATATATTGAGTTCGATGCCTATGGGTGTGTTTGGTTTGTATTTTGAGATAAATTTTAAAAAATAATAATAATAATTGGGAAGAGAGTTTATAAATTTTTTTAGTTTGTTTGGTTGTATATTTTGAAAATAGTTTTAGAGTTTGGGAGTTTGGAATGATTTGATAATTTGTTGTACTTGAATAGATGTGTGTGTAAGAGAAAAAATGATTGAAAATGAGAGATGAGAGAGAAAAAGAATTTGTATCATGCTTTGAAACAAAATTTTTTGTGGCCTGGAATGAAAAAGTGCATTGCAGATTTTGCGACTAGATGTTTACATTGCCAACAAGTTAAAGCTGAACATCAACGACCCGCTGGTTTGTTACAGCCGCTTCCAATACTGGAATGAAAATGGAAGCACATTACCATGGACTTTATTGTAGGATTGTCTTGCTTTTCTCGAGGTATGGATTCTATCTGGGTTATAGTTGATCGTTTGACTAAATCTGTCCATTTTCTACCTGTTAAAACTATTTATAATGCGGATAAGTTAGCTAATATGTATGTGAATGAAATTGTGAGATTACATGGTGTACTAGTATCTATTGTGTCTGACAGAGATTCGAAGTTTACATCAAGGTTCTAGCAGAGTTTATAACAGGCTTTAGGGACAGAACTGAGGTTGAGTAGTGCTTATCACCCACAGACAGATGGTCAAACTAAACGAACCAATCAAACCTTGGAAGTTATGCTCAAAATGTGCGTGTTAGATTTCCAAGGAAATTGAGAGACCTATTTGCCATTGCCTAAGTTTGTGTACAATAACAGCTCTCCTTACGAAGCTTTGTATGGGAGAAAATGCCGATCTCTGATATATTGGGCTGAGGTAGGTGATAGACCTTTGTTGGGACTGGAACTTGTTCAAGAAACAACCGAAAATGTGAAATTGATTCAGCAAAGGTTGAAAACTGCACAGAGTCGTCAGAAGAGCTATGTAGAAGTTCGAAGAAGAGACAGAGAATATGAAGTCGAGGACCACATGTTCATAAAAGTGACCCCTATAAAAGGACAAACTCAGTTTGATGTTAAGGGCAAGCTGGCCCCAAGGTATGTTGGGCCATATGAGATTCTCGAAAGGATCAACCCGGTAACATACCGAGTGGCCTTATCCTCAGTAATGGAACACATGGACAATGTTTTTCACGTATCTATGCTTCGAGAGTATTTGAGAAATCCATTCCATGTCATTGAACCGACTTATGTACTCTTGAAAGATGATTATACGTACGAAGAACGGCCAATTCAAATTGTCAACCGAAGGATCAAAAGATTGAGAAATAAAGAAATACCATTAGTAAAAGTTGATTGGCAAAACCATGGAGGTACTTATGCAACTTGGGAAACGGAAGAAAACATAATGAAAAAATATCCTGAACTGTTCCCTTTGGACCCGGTGTTCTTCCAGAATGAAGGTAATTCGAGTTTGGAGAACCAAACTCTTTTAAGAGGGGAAGATTGTAACAACCCCAACCCATGATTAACGTTAATCAATGATTTCATGTGCGTAATAAATTACCAAGATCAAATTTTGGATTTATTACATATGTGTTGCATTATTTGTGTTCCTACCTGTTTATTGTAAGAATATCTATTTGAGATTCTGCTATATTTTGCGAATTGAAGGCCTTATCAGCATCTGATTCAGAAGTTGACTTGGTATATATGTTATGTGAGATTTTTAGAATTTTATGGTAGGTTCAATTGAAATTCGATTTGGAACAATTAAATTAGAATAATTAATGTCAATGTGATTAACCTAAGTCAATTTTAATTAAGCCACTTTAATTAAGCTTATATAAGGCTACTTTGACTCCCTTATTTTACTTTACACCCTCATTTCCTACCCCTTGAGCTCATAAACGTGAGAGGAAGAGAGAATTGGAGAGTGAGAGTTGATCTCAAGAAGCAAGGGAAGAATTGCTAAGAATTAAAGGAGAATTGGAGAATTGAGTTAGGATTCACCAAGAGTTCAAAGAATTGAAGACTTTAGGTAAGAAACCAAGCCTTCAGTCTAGAAGTTGAGTTGATTCATCCATGAATTTAAGTGAATTGAGCTAGGAGATGTAAGAATCAAGCTTAAGAAGTAGGAAGGAAGATCAATTCATACATGCATGTACATTTCATTACATTTGGAGCATGTTTGCTAGGAATTCTCTCATGTATGTCATAAATTGAGCTTAGTTGTAGGAATTTATCATGTTTTACATCATTTCATTTCATTTTATCATGGCCTCATTTGGGAAGTGGCTATTTTAGTAGGCTATTTTAGTTTTTGGCTATTTTAGTAGGCTAAAATTTTTGTGTTTGGGAAGATGATTGGATTTTTTTGTGGCTGGATGTGATGTTTGTGAGAGAAAAAGTGAAATGATTATGGGTTTGATGTGATATTTTGTCTTATTAGCTATTTTAGCCTATTTTGTCTTTTTGTGATTTTTAGCCTAAACTAGGCTATTTTTTTTCTTCCCAAACACCCCCCATGATTTGGAAACTTGTAGCTCAAATCATTCCATGGATGTTATGTTCTTGGAGTATTCATGAAGTTTAAGTTGAATTTCTGAGCAATTGGCATGTGTTTTGGGCCTTGATTTCATGAAATGATCTTTAAAGCATGATGTTTTGTGAGTTTTTAAATGTTTTCCAAAATTTTGACCCAAAAGGATGAGTTTTGAAGTGTTGAATTCTTGTTTTGAACTTTGGAAGCAAATCTGGAAAACCCAGAATTTTGCTTCCATGCTCGAGCGAAGGTTCCCACGCTCGAGCGACCACTTTCATTTTCACATTTCTACTCGAGCGACAAAAGTGTGGCTCGAGCGTAAATTGCATGCTCTCAGAAGTTTACGTGTTTTGTAGTCTGCTCGAGCGACAAAAGTTATGCTCGAGCGAGGACTTGGGTCTCACGCTCGAACGACTGTTGAGCGGAGATTGCATGCAACCAGAACTTTTTCATACTTTGTGGACAGCTCGAGCGAAGGAGTGTGCGCTCGAGCGACCACTTACATTTGACATGTCCGCTCGAGCAAAGGAAGCCACGCTCGAGCGAGACACCTGTTTCAGCAAAGTTTTTGTTAAGTGTTCCAAGTGCATTTTAGCATCCTCATTCCATCCTAAGCACTCCTAGGCCATGATTAAGATTCCATAATGAGGTTAAAGGCTAGAAACACACTAAGAACAAATGAAATAAGTTATGTACAACCGAGCGTATGTTTCAATGTATGAATCTGCCATGTTATGTAGGTCACGCGCCTCAGGATAAGTGAATTGCTCACTCTGCTATCTATTTGGAGCTACCAATTATCTGTGAGTAATAACTTTATAAAGTTATGTTCAATGTTAAATATTTTCTGAACATTATGACATGAAATGATTAGTTTTCTGAAATGCTATGCTATGTTTGAAATGAATGAATGATTGTCTCAGATTTTGAAATGTATTCATGGCATCCTTAGCATCATATGATATGCGTCCCTTTATGGGTCATCAGAAACGTCTCTGTGCACATGAGTCATCAAAAAGCCTTCACGGTCGTCCCTTGTGAGTCATCAAACTTGTTAATGCTAATGGATGTACCACGTACTATGATTTGATATATGTACGAGCTTTGAATACAAATGTAACTATACCTATGAATCTGTTTATGTATGGACATCATTCAATAAAATCTTTACTCTTTATTATTTACTAGGCTTTTGCTCACTATTTATATTATGTATGTAGATGAGCAGGCACGTGACCAGGCCCAGAGTTGACGACCTATGTTACAGTTTTTGTCAGCCAACCTTTGTGCCTCCGAGGAAGTTCTTGATGAAGTCAAGCTTAGTGGTTGCTTTTGTAATAGTGCTAGATCATGTTTATACCATGTTTGGTATTTGGACAAGAATTCTGATAACATGTGCATGGAGTGATGTGTAAATACTATATCTTTTGTCGTCACTCACAAGTTTATAAAAGTTTTAAGTTGTTTGTCTCATGTATCTCTCCACAGCTCACTGGACTACGTATATGTTGCATATTCACTTCTGCAGCCCCTAACTATATGTTATTTGAGCCAAGAGGCCTTTAGTAATCCAAGGATTACTGGCCAGTTATGAAGCTAAACCCATAGGGGCGAGTTAGGGTCGTAACAATAATAAACCTTACCATCTCTCTCTAAATCACCCTTCTCTCTCACTAAATCACCTCCCCTCCATTTCTTTCTTCTTCAGCGCTAAGTCGACTTTCCTCCGACTATTTATTGCTACAGCTTCGCCCTCTTGAAGAGCATGTTTGCTCTCTCCCTCTCGGACAGAGACTTCACGGCTGGTAGAGACAAAACGACGTCAAGAGATCTCCACTCTTTTGCAAGAAAGCAAGACTTTAACGACGGTACTGGCGATGTGAAAGGTCAGATCGAGATCTGTCTTCAACGATCAGGTCAGATCGAGATCTGCCGTCGATAATCAGATCGCATTATCGTCGATCTTGCTACACAATGTCATTCCAAAAATATCTTATTCGACCATGCCCTAATTTCCCTTTCTCTATCAAATCACTGATCTTCTCTGTTGAATCGCTATCATCGGAGCCCCTCCCCATTATGATCGTTATAGTGTCTCCGTCGAAGAGTTCGAGAGATGACTTTTCTTGCCCCTACAAAAGACTCTTTACCTCAAATCAACGTCGTCAATGGAGTCAAGATTGTGATCGTCGACGGTGGTTGTACGAAGGCGAAAAAAGCTATTGATTTGGGTAAGAACTTGGATAATCTATAGTTTGAGAACAATGTTGGTGTTGAATTGGGAAAATTTAGGGTTTTACAGAGAGAATCCAATCTAGTCTACGATGACATAAATTTAGAGAGTTTGGAGCCTCCAAGAGTTCATACTAGTGATGAATAACCACAAATCTATTGTGTTTTTAACATATAAACTCTCTTTCAGATCTCTCTTCCTCTATGTTGTGTGGTAATATGTCGCATTTTTTGTTATTATTATTATTAATTTTGTTATTTTGACGTGTGTGTGTTTGATCATTGTATAAGATCAGTGGATCTGGTATGGACCTCCAAGTGTTTATTGAAATGACTCAAAAACAAAATCATAAAAGAGAGAGAGAGAGAGAGAAAGAGAGAGAGAGATGTGAGCAAAGAACTATCAACAGATAGTGGATCCAAAAAAATTGAACAGATATTTTCAACAGATAAGAAAAAAATAAAAATTTAAATAGATAAGAAAATGAACAAATATAAATATTGTTGTTGTTGAACAGATTTGTTCAATATTTGAATAGATTTATTCAAAATTTGAACAGACCGTGCCTTGGTGTATTTTAATAACAAAGATTTGAATAGATAAAAAATCAACAAATAAAATTCAGGGGAAAAAATTAAACAGATAATAAAATTTAGAAAGATAGATTTAAATAGATAAGAAAAAAAATTGAACAGATAATAGAATTTGGATAGATATTCGCATAGATAAGGGGAAAAATTGAACATATAGTCAAAATATTAAACAGAAAAAAAAATATTTGAACAAATAGTTAAAAAAATTGAACAGATAGATTAAAGGGTAACATTGAAATAAAATGTCCTCCAAAATAACAAAAGAAATTCTCACCAAACTATTTCACAAATGGTGAAACTCTTACCAACAAAAAATATCTACTAGACTTAACGCCTTACGTAATTGCTAGATTGGATTTTTCAACAATTTTCTGTTTTAGTTTTGAATCAATATTTTTTCATTTTTCCTGCTTGAAATTTTCTTTGTATGAAAATTTTCGAAGGCCACATTGTTTTTTCATGATCTCTATTAAGAGCTTGTTTAGGGTACATTAAAATAGCCTTTTTTTTTATTTTTTATATTTTTTATCTTTTTTGGGTCACGTCACCTCTTTAATTTTCTCAATATCCTTTCGTAAAAAATCAAAATGTGCACTTATTTAAATCATTCAAAACAACCCTTAAGTGTTGTTTTGGGATTTTTTTATTTTTTGACTTTTTTTGGGGGCTTATTTTCATTTTTAGTGAGCTTTTAAAAAAAAAAAATCAAAAAACTTTGAAGTTCTAGATTCAGCTCGACAAGACAAACCAAAAAATTATATCTATATATATATATATTTACTTAAAAATTCTAAAAAAAATTGAAAAATCCAAAAATAAGTTGCTACAGATAAAGGGATTACTCTTCCTCTATTATGTATGTTCACTTCTTTCCATCTTAGTACCAATGTGGCTATCATTGCTATTTCACAAAACCATGGTTTTGAAAATGGGAAGTTCATTTGATTAATCGCATACAGAAATGTGCCTTTATATGAACTGTATTAAGTTGCTACAGATAAAGGGAATTATTTAATTACTATAAACATGCATGTACACTATGCTTGTTCCTTCTACAATGTTCATGGGAGCTTGACAAACTTTCCTTTGTTATTGTCTGCCCAAATGATAATTGCTGAAGAGTGTCCTCATTGAGCCTACCAGTGGTAATACTGGTATTGGCTTGGCTTTTATGGCGGTAGCTAAGGGTTATAAACTAATCATTACCATGCCTGCTTCTATGAGTCTGGAAAGGAGAATTATTCTCTGAGCTTTTGAAGCTGAGTTGGTTCTTATAGATCCTGCTAGGGGCATGAAATGGGCTGTTCAAAAGATGGAAGAAATAAAGGAAAAGACCCCCAATGCCTACATCTTTCAGCAATTTGAAAACCCTGCCAACCCAAAGGTATTATGGCACCAGTACTTTTCAGTTTCTGTATTATCACTTATCAGCATATGTTGGTAGTTGATTGGATAGATTAATTATTTGATCGATATCATCTGTTTAGGTCCATTATGAGACTGTTAGAATAGGAAATAATATTGCATATATTTTATTCTTATTTGATTTTATTTTTCCGTGATTGATGTAATGGGCTGGCCCATAATTTATGCCTGATAGCACTCCTGTAATTACGCTTTATTATCAATATAAAAAGGGATGAGGTCTCACTCATTCTCCAACTCTTTCTCTTCTCTAAAATCTTTATGGTATTAAAGCCATCCGTACCCTAGCAACCCTAATCCAGCCATAACCTAATTCTTCCATACCTTCTTACACCAAGAGTCAACACCAGTCCCACCCAACCCTCTGACACCCCTTGCCCAGGCCCTCGGCACTCTAGAACAGTCCTCCTAGGCTCCCTGACTACCTATTAGGGTTAGTCGGCAATCTTCTCCATTCAATGGTCAGAATTATCTAGCGTGGCCACAAAGTCTGACTATTTTTTTGAAGAGCACAGGGAAGATGGGGTATGTTGATGGTAGAATACAGGCACCTAGAACTACGAACCCTAGTTATAATCAGTGGGAAATCACCAATTCTCTCATCATGGGTTGGTTGATCCACTCTATGGTCCGTGAGATTGAAGAGGGCTATTTGGCTATGGACACTGCACAGGACATCCGGGAGGTTGTAGTTACCACTTACTCCCGCAAAGGGAACTTCTCACAGAATTTTGAGTTATGTTGCTCCATTGAAAGGTCGGTATAGGGTGAGATGACTGTTATCCAGTATTTTACCTTTCTTAGCAATGGATGGAAGCGATTTGACCATCTTCAAGATTATAAACTTGTCTGCCCCATGGATTCTGCTGGTTACCGAAAGTTTGTAGAATATGTACGAGTCTTCAAGTTCTTAGAAGGCATGAGTGTGGGGTATGATCCAGTTTGAAGTAGAGTACTTGGTATGGTTATGCTTTATTCTCTCCTGGAAGCTTTTCCTTATGTGCAGAATAAGGAGGATCGCCGCTCCACGATGCTTGCTTCTCCCACTATTAATCGTTCTACCTTGGTTTTTGCACCCCTGAAGATGGAGAGCGTATGACTTGTAGTTCTCGTCCTTCCTCAGAGAAGGATGCTCTTTTCTGTGACTACTGTTGTAGACCTCGACACATACGTGAGACTTGCTGGAAGCTGCATGAGACTCCATCTGGTGGTCGAGGAGATCGTCCTAATTCTTGAGGGGGTAGGTCGAGCTAGTCTAGAGGCCGAGGGACCAATGCTCAGGCACATCTTTCTGACACGGTTAAGCAACACTTTCAGCTTCCGTTGTCTCACTGGCTGTTGATGTTTCTGGGTTGTCTGCCTCAGAGTTTGAGATTGTTCTTCGCCACTTGTCAAACACTCATCACTTGGTAAGACTACAACCTTAATTATTTATGTTGATGATATTGTTCTGACAGATGATGACGTTGAAGAAATTCCTCGGTTGAAGGAGTACCTCGTCAAGGAGCTTGAAATCAAGGACTTGGGCACTTTGAAGTACTTTCTGGGTATTGAAGTAGCTATGTTCAAGGATGGTATTTTCATATGCCAGAGGAAGTATGTACTTGACTTGCTAAAGGAGACTGGGATGCTTGGAACTAGATCATGTGACATACCTCTAGAATCGGGTCAGAAGCTAAGTGAGGATCAAGGGGGAGAGCTAGTGGGCAAGGGGAGATACCAGAGATTAGTAGGGAAGCTTATACACTTATCCCATTCGCGCCCAGACATTACTATTGCAGTATGTATGATTAGCCAGTTTATGCATGCTCCTAAAACTACCCACTTAGAGGCAGTTATGAGGATTTTGAGATACCTGAAATCTTCTCTTGGAAATGGTCTCTATTTCTCAAAACATGGTCATCTTAGTGTGGAGACTTTTATTGATGCAGATTGGGCTGGATCAGTCACTGATAGACAATCAACTTTTGGGTATCACACATTTGTTGAAGGTAACCTGGTCACTTGGTGTAGTAAGAAACAAAATGTTGTTACTAGATCCAGTGCCGAGGCAAAATTCAAGGTTATGGCTCAAGGTGTATGCAAGTTATTGTGGATTAGATTATTGTTGAGACTTGGGGATTCATCAGACTGATTCCATGAGGCTGTAGGCGGCTATCAACATAGCTCATAATCTGGTTCAGCATGACAGAACCAAGCACGTTGAGATTGATAGGCACTTCATCAAGGAAAAACTCACTAGTGGCATCATATGCACTCCATTTGTGAAGATTGGTGATCAACTGGCGGATGTTCTTACCAAAGGAATAGGGAATAAACCATTTCATGACATGCTCAGCAAGCTGGGTATGAGAAATATCTTCGCACTAGCTTGAGAGGGAGTGTTAGAATAGGAAATAATATTGCATATATTTTATTCTTATTTGATTTTATTTTCCCTTGATTGATGTAATGGGCTGGCCCATAATTTATACCTGATAACACTCTTGTAATTACGCATTGTTATCAATATAAAAGGGGATGAGGTCTCACTCATTCCCTAACTCTTTCTCTTCTCTAAAATCTTCAGAGACCGCTGAACCAGAGATCTGGAAAGGCTCAGGTGGGAAAGTTGATGCCTTTGTTTTTGGGATAGGCACAGGTGGTACAATTACAGGTGTTAGGAGGTACCTTAAAGAGCAAAACCCTGAGATTAAGGTTAATCTTTTTCATTCTCTGATTTTATTGGAAAAGTAAAGTTTAATGAACTCCTCTCTCTCTCTCTCTCTCTCTCATTAATCTGTGTTCTTTTTCTTGTATTGCTGCTGGTGCCCTTCTTTATTCATATATAGCTATATGGTGTAGAACCAGTTGAAAGTGCAGTTTTAAATGGAGGAAAACCTGGTGAGTTGTGTTTTCCAACATGTCTCCCTATTTTCTATCCTGGTTTGGTGTCAACAATATTCTTGTATTTCTGGTGCATTCTTTCTTCTTTTAGATATTTTGTTGGCTTTGACAAGTTGGAATATATGATTTGGAATGAACTTGTGTTTGGCAATCATCATTAGGCATGGTTGTTACATGTGATTTTGGGAAACAAGCTAGGATTTTGGACATGATAATTTTTAACATCTGGGCACGTAGACACAACTGTGTATTTGGTTGTGGATTTACTATGATGAACTTATTTGTTTGTGACTTTGTTTCTGTACACAGAAGAATGATAGAAAACAAAGCTATTACTATGTAGCAGGATTGACAAAAACGAAGACCTGGTGTGCTCTACTAGATAGGTGGACTAGTTCACCTAAGCAGTCTAATTGTTTTAGCAGAGAGTACTTGTCTGTTGGGGGCTTTTCCCCCGCTTCTATTGTGGGGGTTTTGGGTGATTAAACTGTTGTCAAAGTAGTCCTATGATATGCTATGGAATATGTCAATGCAAACATTAGTAATGTTGAATAATGTTTAAAGCTTCATCATAATATACATTTTAAATTAGAAGCATTCACCTAATTAGGTGTGAACCTTAAACTTCAACATTTGACCGACTCAAATTTGAAGAATTAGAATAATCAGATGTACAACTTACAATGTAATATCAAGGGAACGAACTTGAAAGTACAACTTGGAAGTACATTTACAATCAGATGTACAATTATCAAGGAAACGAACTTGGAAGTACAACTTACAATGTAATATATATATATATATATATATATATTTTTGCTTAAAATGATTTATTGTTGTTTATATGTTTTGAGATTGGCTAGTGTAGGTCGGTTCCCATAGATCAAGGGCTTACCAATTATTGATTGACCAAACTCTCATGATTCTTCTGTGATGATCATAATAAATTGACCAATGAATTGAAAAAAAAAAAAGAGTGAATAGATATCAAACTACTTCAAATGGCTTGTCTTACAAACAAATGCCATTTTTCACTACTTGAGAGAGTGATAAGCAGTGGTTATTTTGTGTCTGAATTTTGTTGGTGCTTTTATATATAATGAAGACTTTCAATACTTGTGTTGAGGATCATTACTCCTTCAAAAATAATGTTATCATTTTTTAAAGTTGAAGTTGCCTAATGATTCGCTTTGTGTGGCAGATGACAAAACATGCTTGGTGTAGCTTGTTCAGTACTGATAGTAACCTTGTGACAAAATCTTTAGGCTCTCTTGTTAAATACTAAACTTACGACACGTTCCTTAGGCTTGACCTAGTTTCAGATTGTTTGTTGCATCTCAACATGTCTATAATGTATCTAATGACCAGTGATGTCAATGATATGTAAACTATAAAATGTTTGTCTTTTATTTTCTAGCACAATAAGATTTTCAAAATTTTATTTTTCTAAATTTTAACAGCATTTTTGATGCTATCAAGCTTTATTGGCTTTTTTCATTAGCAAACTCTAATAATTTTTCATGCCAAAATCTCTCTCTCTCTCTCTCTCTCTCACACACACACACACACACACACACACACACACACACACACACACACACACACACAGATACTCCTGTCGTAAAGGGGAGGCTTTAGTGCTTATCTTTGAATGTAGAAAAGGGACTAATTTTCTAGTTTTAATATTTTTGGGAATGTTTTGTATGTTAGACTTGTATCAAAACCATCGATCAACATGCTTTGTAACTAGCCATTGGTCAATGTCATGTGAATATCCTATCACCATTTTTTATACAAAAAATTGTGTGTTGAGTGTCACGAATGACCTGGTATGAATATTTTTCTTTAACATGTCCTGTAAAAGATTTAATTTTCTCATTTGTTGGATAAAAGCAAAGATTGGCTGCTAATCATTCTAGTCTTCTATTGTTGATTTTCTTGTATTAAGTGTAGTGCTTTATCAAAAGGCTGGGGCTCACCCCTCTGTACACCCTAGATTAATCAAGTAGCATATCTTTCCTTGGGCAAACTTCACTTTACCCTCCCTGTGGTTTGGGCCATGTACTGTTTGTCCCTAACATTTGGAAATGACCACATAACTACCTTGTGGTTTGTAGATTGAAGTCCACCATTAGGCCCGTTAACGATTTAATGAAAAAGACTAAAATATCTCTATATTTTCATCATTTGTTTGGAAGACAAAGTGCACTTTAACCCCTTATGCTTTATTCCATGTGTGGTTTACTCCTTTAACATTTGAAAATGACCGCATAACCCCCTTGTGGTTTGTGGACTAAAGTGCACCATTAGGCCCGTTGATGATTTAATGAAAAAGACTAAAATACCTCTATATTTTCGTCATTTGTTTAGAAGGCAAAGTGCACTTTAACCCCTATGCTTTATTCTATATGTGATTTACCCCCTTGAAATTTGAAAATGAACATATAATCCCTTTATGTTTGCAAAGTTGGATGGAATGTTTAACAGTACACTTTAGTTCACAAACCACATGTGGGTTGTGTGGTTATTTCCAAATGTTAGGGGGGTAAACCGCACATGGCCCAAACCACGGGGTAAAGTGAAGTTTGCCCTTTCCTTTTTATTGCTCTCTACATGCTACACTTGCATGTTTTTAAGCACAAGTTCGTAAGAATTGTGCTTGCAATAATGATACAAACAATGCCTAAAAGTGATTCAGTTATGTGAATATTTATGCCAAAAGCAGCACAGTTAGAGATTTCAAAGAATTTGCTTCCTTATTATGGTTTATATTTGGATGGATTTCATGTACAATATGTGACGTCATTTTGCCAATATACTGTTTGTGGTTGTTAACAGGGACTAAGAAAACCTTAAATATGGGTTTTCTTGCATGCAATTTGAAATGCATTGTTGAAAATTCAATGTGGGTATTACTGTCTCATATTCTTGTGCTTGGTTATGAGTTTGGAAATACTGTTGAGTAAAATTTTCCAGCATGAAAAAGAAAGTCCATACTTTGTTGATGACATCAAATTCACTGTTGATATATCCGTATTCACTTTAATAATTTGAGCTGCAATTTTATTTTTATTTTTTGTTGGCATCAACATTTGAAACCATGTATGAGAACATCTAACCAACTTATTGCATGTGCAATAGCCATTTATCTACTTTTCTGGTGGCCATCACGGCATTACCTAATACTTAGAATTTCTATAATTGCAAATTTTTGTTAATCTTTGAGCTTTCAAGAAGAGCAATATCTTTGTTTATTTGAACTTGACATATTACATGCTGTAATGTTTGAGGCCCTCATAAAATTCAAGGAATTGGTGCTGGTTTCATCCCTGGCGTAATGGATGTCGCTTTAGTTGATGAAGTTGTTCAAGTAAGCCTCAAAAATCTTTCTAACAAGGCAGTCTCATTCATTCAGTAAACATGTGAATGAATCTAATCATGCATCACGATTTGTGTATCATGAAGAAAAGTAAAGAAAAAAAATAAAGAAAGAAATGATAAAGATGTAGAGAATTGATTGGTGGTTATGTGTTTCATTTTATCTACAGCTTGGCATTTATATAGTCCTCAAAGTGTATAAACCATCACAAATCAGGGTGTCAGGGTAACCCTATGAGAATATTGCCTATATTCAGTTTCTCCTTTTTCCTTTTAGGCTTAGGAATTAGAGTTATATATGAGTTCTATATAAGTGATGTATTCTTTTAGGCTTAGGAATTAGAGTTCTATATAAGTGATGTATTATTTGTTTTATTGATTTAGTTTAATATACAGTTTCATTCAGAAAACTTACATGGTATCAGAGCTTGGTTCGAAACCCTAGCAGCCATTGTTGAAGCTTTTCTGTTTCATTGAACTCTTTAGTTCAACCTTGTGAATACGTGCGACCCATCTTATTTGAGATTGGGTTCGATTCATCTGATCTTGGTTCGAGTCGACCCATTTGGTTCGTCTGGTCTTTGTTCAAGTCGATCGTGGTCAATCTCCCCTCTCACCAGACTCGCGATCCTGGTTTGCTCTTGTTCCTCTCAAATCGATTGACTCCATCGGGTTCAGTCTCTCACGATTTGGCTTCGTAAGGTGGTTCTCTCTGTCGCGAAGGTCTCTCTCTCTCTCGCGACCTCTGTCTGACTCTAGTTTCTCCTTCTTGACTTCTCTCTTTGCTGCTGGTTCTGGGTATTTACACTTGAACTCCTAATTTGTTTTATTTATACTTTGACCCATAACATTCTATAAACTTTGTTTTATTACATTGTTGAATACTAAAATCCAAGCCATCAAATGCAAATTCACCGGTGACAATTATGCCTATCGGGCCAGTGTTATGAAGAATTTTCTTCTTAGTCAGAAAAAATAGGGCTATGTTTCGGGTTCTGTTCCTCCTCCATCGGACCCAAAGGTGAAAATATATCTGACTTTCTGTGATACTTGGGATTGTGATAATGCCCAAGTTTTTATTTGGTTTCATAAGTCTGTGGATGATCATATTAAAATGATGTTTTCCAAGTACAGTACTGCCAAGGAGAGATAGGATTATTTACTAGGTGTTTATCAGCAATTCAACTTTACCAAGTGGTATGAGTTGGAAATAGCTATGCAGAGTGCTCGTTAGCGAGATCAGACTATTCAGGACTTCTATATTAAGATGACAGGTCTCTGGGATCAGTTGGCTCTTATGGAACCACTTAGTCTCAAGATACTGGACGCTTATATTGAGTTTCGAGAGCAGGGTTATTTAGTGCAGTTCTTAATGGCTCTCTTCCCTTAGTATGAGGCTATCTGAGGTGACATCCTTCATCGGTCTCCTCTTCTCCCTGTGGATGCTATTGTTCGTCAGTTCCTCTATGAGGAAACCTGTCTTAAGACGACCAATCAGACTTTGCCTCCCTCTGTGTTCTTGGCTCCTACTAAGCCTCCTTTATTATCGACTTCACCTCCTCATTAGCTTCAGGCCACTGTGAAACCCAAGAAAAGACCATTAGATCCAGATAAGTGTGCTTTTTGCCATCAGAGTGGTCATTGGAAGAACAACTGTCCCAAGAAAGGATGTCAACCTGCTCCATCTTCTCAAACACAGTTCTACGGTCCTACTCCTGGTAGTTTTCGACCTCCTACCGCTTATACTACATCTACTCCGGCTCCCGATCTTGACTTGGCTTCCTTGAGTGCTCAGATTGCACAACTTCAATATATCCTGTCCACCTCTTAGCCATCCCCATCTGCCTCTGCTCTTATCTCTCTTTATTTAGGTTTGCTTGGATCCTCTTTAGGTATCCCTTCTTTTGTCTGGCTTTTTGATTCTAGTGCCTCTCATCATATGACTCATCACATTTCCTTACTTCAAAACTGTATTCCCCCGCCTATTCCTATTACTATTAATATTGCTAATGGGTTTGGTATGTCTATTCTATCTATTGGGTCTTTCTTACCCTCTGCCATGTCTGCTGTTACTATTTCCTTTGTTCTTTATGTCCCTCAATTATCTGTCAGTTTATTATCTATCAGTCAATTTGATGCTTCTGGTTTTGATGTTATCTTTTTCTCTTCTGTCTGTTGTGTGTAGGATCGGGTGTCCAAGAAGCAGATTGGAACTGGTCGTAGAGTTGGAGATCTCTATATGATGGAGCTTGCATCTCCCTTCATCCACCTCTCCAGCTGCACTTTCTTCGTTTCAGTTAGATTCTTAGTTGAGTCAGTTTTACTTATGGCATTCTTGCCTCGGTCATTTGTTTGTTGATCGCTTACGGTCTTTAGCTCAGTTAGGATTGTTGGGTAAAGTTTCTCTTAGTCAAATTGATGAATGTTGGGGGTGTTAACTTGCCAAAACGTCAGCTTTACCGTTTAATAAAAGTATGTCTATTTTTGTTTACTAAAAGGGATTCTGCATACTATGTGTCTTTTGTTGATGATTGCACCCACTATACTTAGGTTTATCTTATTACTCATAAATTTGATTTCTACCAAATATATTGTAACTTTTAGTCCATGATCACTACACAATTTGGATCTACCATTAAATTGTTACAGTCTGACTTAGGTGGGGAGTATTTTAAAACTGAGTTCTGTGAGTATCTGGCTAATTTAGGTACCATTCACCAAACTTCCTGTACTGACACATCAGTTCAAAATAGTTGTGTTGAGTGTAAACACCGTCATCTTCTTGAGACAGCTAGATCTCTCATTTCTGTCTCTGTTTCGGCTCCTTTTTGGGGGCAAGCCGTTCTTACAGCTGCTTTTCTTCTCAACTGTATACCTACCCCCTACTCTCTGGTCATTCTCCTTATGAGGCTCTATTTTCCCAACTCCTCAATTACTCTCTCCTTTGTGTTTTTGGGTTTGCATGTTTTGTCATTCTTCCTGAAAGATAGGACAAAACTTAGTGCCCGATATGTCTTTTTGGGATACAGTCTTACTCAGAAAGGCTATCGCTGTTACGATCCTGTTTCCCACTACCTTTATGTCTCTTACCATGTTGCCTTCCTAGAGCGTCTAGCTTATTTTCAGCTTCCTCCTCTCATTGCTTCGTTTCTAAAGAAGATTTGGTTCACATTAATCCATTTCCTTCTGAGGTCCCTCTTGATGAGTACATCTCTATTGTTCCCCATGAACTTGTTCATTCTTCTCTTCCTACTACACCTTTTGCTGAGTCCCTCTCCACCGTACCCCATGAGTCAATTCTATCCTCTTCACCTCCTCCCTCGTCTACTCAATTCTCCTCTTCTGTTGTTTTTGTCGCAAGGCTCTCCCTACACCAGTTGTCTTTGCCCCTGTTGTTGATTCTCCTACTTCTGACGACCCTGATTTGGCTAATCGTAAGTATCCCTTTCGCGTCTGTAAACAGGTAGTCAAACTTGGTTTTGCTAAAACCTATTTTCTCCTTCATATTGTACGTTTTTGTCTGCTATTTACTCTCTTTCAGAACCTCAGTCTTACAAGAAGGCCTGTCAAGATCTTAATTGGATTCAAGCTATGGAGGATGAGTTATCTGCATTATAAAAGACTAGTACTTGGGAGTTGGTTCCTCTGCTTGTTGGCAAGAATCTGATTGGTTGCAAATGGGTCTATAAAGTCAAGACTCATTCTGATGGTTCTCTTGAGCGCTATACAACTCGCCTGGTTGCCAAAGGTTTCTTACAAGAATATGGTATTAATTATGAGGAGAGTTTTGCTCCTGTTGTCAAGATGACTATTGTCCATACTTTGATCTCTGTTGCTTCTGTTTGTCATTGGCCTCTTTATCAGATGAATGTTAAGAATGTTTTTCTTAATGGCCATTTCACTGAGGAGGTTTACATGCATCATCCCCCTGGCCTTCACCATTCCTCGAGTCAGGTTTGTCGACTTTGACATGCTCTGTATGGTTTGAAGCAATCTCCTCGTGCTTGGTATGATTGTTTTCAGACAGCTGTTACTGAGCTTGGGTTTCATCCTTGTGCCCATGACTCTGCATTGTTTTTCTTCCCTACCTCTGCTGGTTTTGTTGCCTTATTATTATTATATGAAGGTCATATGATCATCATTGGTTCTGTCTCTTCTACTATCTTTGAGGTCAAGAAGCAAGCAGTATCTCTTTCGCACTTTCGAAATGAAGAATCTTGGACTATTGCGATATTTTCTTGGTATTGAGGTTGCTTCTTCTCCGAAGGGCTACTTTCTGTCTCAGGCCAAGTATGCCAACGAAGTTATCCATCGTGCCGGTCTTACTAACACTAGCTTTCTGAAACCCCCATTGAGCTTAATGTGAAGCTCAACACTATTGATGGTGTCCCTCTGGACGATCCTACGTTATATCACGAGTTTGTGGGTTGCTTAGTCTATCTGACAGTTACTCGCTCTAATCTTGCTTATGTTGTCCATGTGATTAGTCAGTTTGTTTCTGCTCCTCGTTTTACACATTGGGCTACTTTGATTTGGATTCTTCGCTATCTTTGCAGTACTATCTTTCAGGGCTTGCTATTATCTTCTACTTCTTCCTTAGACTTGGTGGCCTATGCTAATGTTGATTGGGTTGGTGATGTTAATGATTGTAAATTCACTTCTGGTTTCTGTATGTTTCTTGGCGATTAACTGATTTCTTGGAAAAGTAAGAAACAAACTGTTGTTGGCCGTTCTATTGCCGAAGCTGAGTATCATGCTATGACTCATTCTACTATTGAAATTGTCTAGCTTCGTAGTCTTTTATTTGATTTGGGTGTCCTTCAATCTTCTCCGACCTCTTTCTATTGTGATAACCACAATGCTATTCAGATTGCTCATAACACTGTCTTCCATGAACGGACAAAGCACATTGAGATTAATTGTCATTTTGTCCGTTAGCATCTGCAGTCTGGTTCTATCTCACTTCCTTTTATCTCTTCGACTCTGCCACTTGCTGGCTTTTTCACCAAGACTCACACCACTGCTCAATTTCTGTTTCTTCTTGACAAACTCTCAGTGTTTTCTGCTAACACACCTTGAGTTTGAGCGAGGGTGTGAGAATATTGCCTATATTCGGTTTCTCCTTTTTCCTTTTAGGCTTAGGAATTAGAGTTCTATATGAGTTCTATATAAGTGATGTATTCTTTTAGGCTTAAGAATTAGAGTTCTATATAAGTGATGTATTCTTTGTTTTATTGAATCAGTCTAATATATAGTTTTATTCAGAAAACTTACAAACCCTGTTAAAGTTCAGCTGGCATAGGGAATAAATAGCCTAAAACAAGTTGTAGGATTCTTGAAATAGGTTTATTCATCGAAAAAAAAGATTCTTGAAATTGGCTAAGCAAAATACTCTTGGTTTGTTCAGTCAAAGTGCATGGAAAGGGGAATTCATAACTTATCCCATGTATGTCAGGATTTCTTGTGACCGTTGACTAGGGTGAGTGAGAAGTCCAAGACCTGTTATTAAATAAAATAGTTTACATTGTACATTAGAACAGATTTAAAAAAAAAAAAAAAAGGTCTACCTTTTGACATGTGCTACGATTTGCTAAAGTACTTATTTTTCCAGTGCAATAGTGATAATAACACGTGTTTTAATGGAGCATGTTTACTTGTATGAGAAAGCCTTATGTAATTGTTATTACTCTTCCATCATTTTTTGCTGCTTTTCATATTCAAAGGCCAATCTCTGATAATTATTGCTGAGTTATTAATGTTTGAACTTTGCAAATATCAAGTGAGGAAGCTATTGAAACTGCCAAGCTTCTTGCATTGAAAGAAGGTTTGCTGGTAAGAACATAATTCTCCATATTATTCAACTGTTGGTCTTACAGGCATTTTTATATCGCTTTCCTCTCTAAAAATTACGGAACTCTTAAGTTCATGTCTTAGGTTTTTTTTTTTTAGTTCTCAAGTTTGATGGTGCTTATGGTAACATGTATTGTGGGTAGGAATATCATCTGATGTTGCTGCGGCTGCTGCAATTTAGATAGCTAAGAGGCCAGAAAATGCTGGAAAAGTCATTGTTGTATGTTTGATTTTCTGCATACAAGTTCAGCTTTGCTGTTTTGTTATGTCATTTGTGTATATTTTGTTCTCAATTGGGCAAATTTTAATGTACTAGAAGATATTGCATCGTAATTTGGCTGAACACAACATTGGACAAATCTCAGAATTTTAACCACCTACAAATATTCTATTGTTTGTTTTTGACAAGTGGTGTTCCCCAGCTTTGGAGAGCATTATTTGTCATCTGTGCTGTTTGACTCCTTGAAGCGTGAGGCAGAGAATATGACTTTTGAACCCTGAGATTTTTCCTAGCTTTAGAAAGGTGAAAATATGTCAAGTTTTTAAGGTTGCAATGCAGTTTTGTTCTGGGCGCTTTTGCTTTGGTTCTTCTTGGTTTTTAAATAAATCTTGTGAGTATTACTAGTTTAGTTGATGTTTGTGTTTGCAAGAGGGTATGTTGGCTGAATTTTGGTCTCAGCTCTATAATTTGAAATAAAACAAAAGTTTGATGCTTAGAATATGCTCAGAATAATTTTTTTCGCTAATATATTTAGTTAGTGAGAAATGAAAGTTGAATTGCCAGTATATTATTATTTGCTTGGGTAAAGTATATTGAAATGGTCAATGCTATTTTGATATAAGGAAATTTAGCTTGACAACTTTTAGTACAATCAAAGATAGAGAGGACACTATTTGCTCCCTAATTGTGCCTTTGCATTAAGAGAACCAATATTTTGCACAAAATTGCCAAAAGCTCCTATAGAGGAGCTATGTTTATGTTTGGATTGGATTGTGAATTTATTAAGGGAAAGAAAAATGGAAATATACATAGGATAAATTACATTTTCACCCCTATAGAGTATGATTCTTTTCTCACTTTGGTCCTTGAAAAAAGATTCTTACTTTGATCTCTAACTCTCCATTTTTAGTCCAAATTCCAAAAATGGTGCCACAAGAACTTTCACTTTCCTTTACTCTCCTATTCTCTTCCCTCCTTTGTGCACCTTTTCACCCCAATCCACAACTGACCACCTCGCTCCTAACCTACTACCTGATCTCTTCCACTAGCCTCAACACTTCAACTTGCAGCCTCTTTACTTGAATGATGCATACCTGTTTTCATTTTCGTGCACCTATATAAAGTTGATTTTCGAGATTAGTTGAATTTAGGGGTGGGGATGGTTTTGAGATTATGTTGGGTTTGGTTTTATGGACCAAAATGGGAAAACTTAATATGTTTAATGACCAAAATGAGAACATAATTTGTCAGGGATGGAATTGAAAATTTTGTAACTTTTAAATTGTGATAATTAGAACAAAGTGAGAAATAATAAATAATTACAGATCAGTATGAGAAATAACTCATGCTCACACAGCTTTGCCGAATTCTCCTCTCTTCGGGAGATTGACATGTAAATATATTCAACATTAATGCAAATCCATTCAAGCTCAACTCATAAATATAGAACTAAGTTTGGATAGGGGCCACATGAAAGCAGGCCCCCACTGCCACAAATGATGCCATAGGCTCTGCCACTTGGACAGACCTTAGGCGAGCGCCCCCCCTAAGTGCAATGGAGGTCACTAACCTAGGCCATGGGCCTCATTGATCACCCATTTGACCCGCCCAGGTAAGTATGTTTTAGTGATGCTGCCCAGTCCTTATCTATTGCCTCACAATTGCCTCTCCTGCTTCATGTTTGTTCAATATGGGAATGACGGCAACATCTCGACATGGAGGTTGTGCCTTGAAACTTCTAAACAACATGCAAAATGTTGGTTTTACAGTTTTTGAGATGATTAATCATCAAACAGATTCCTATTCCATCTAGTAGATAGTTTTATTTGCAAGATTCCCTCTACTAAATTTTACTAAATCTTTTTGGCAAAATTCATCTATCAATGAACAAATACATACAAGAAATTGAGTTTTCTTATCCTTTACTGTGATGTATCTTTTTCGTGAAATTACTTTCCCATCAAAACTCTTGACAAGTGTGACAAGTGAACGGAGCCTAATGTTGTGAAAAACTCGAGTACTTTATGAATAATGCTGTTTTCATTATATTTTTCCATTGATAATTAAAATAGCAAAACATAACAGAAGCCCCATATAGAATAATGTCTAGCATGACAGTTAGTAGGCTTTCCCTGGGAGGCTATTGATGATCAAATAAGAAATCTTTTTATTTTTATTTTTATTATTTATCATTTTGAAAAACTCCCTCAAAACTTGTTGTGTAGTGCGACATACATTGTGCGATCTTTTTCAATCCCAATGTATACTACTGAAGTAATGATTGTGAAGCCTAAGCACAAAGAGCCAATTCAAATGCCAATTTTTTGGTTATGGATCTTTTCTCCCCGTCTCAAATTATATATAAGTCATAATCAATGGAACATGTGAGAATATTGAGACAAAATATTTAAGGTATAATTAAACGACTATGTTGATGTAACGTCTCAAAATTTTGGAATATCAAGGAAAATTAAATAAATAAAATAACTTATTAAGTTAAAAATTTAACATTTTAATTAGATATTGCAACTCTTATACATGACCAAAGGTTCAAACAACACTAAATAAAAAAATAAAAAATAAAAACCTTAAAATTTCCAAATACAACATTAAATGAAATCACAAAGTCCTTAATTGTTAATATATAAGATTATAAAATTTTGTTCGGCTCTAGTCATAGTTTCAAATCAGCCAAAGCTCTATGTTAACATCAACTCCATTTTCAACTTCCATTCCTTTCTTGTCAAAATCTGGCATAAAACGCCAGGGTAACAAAAATATATGCCATAAGCTTTTCAGCATAGAAAGAAAATACAACAAACTTACTTTTCTTTTTATGAGAAAAATAACGAGATTATAAGTATGATCTAACAATATAATTGCAAACATAAATTACAACTATTAAAATAATTTCAACAATTTTAATAAATTAGGTGACACTTGAAATCTCACCAAAGAGATTTAACTTACCAACTACTAAGCCATCAACCACTAAGCCATGGCCACGGTTAATTTAAAATCCCCCTTGGTCAAATAATTACGTGTTACAAATTGTGACTACCAAGGATGGCCACGCCCAAAGTTACATAACCAAGTAGTGGTTTTTGTAGTTTGCCCCAAGAGAATGGTCTGTCAGGGGTACGTATCCTCCCTGTGTGCCACCCGCACATCCACCCTTATTCCAAAACTGAATATTGATAAGGGTTCAAATACGTCCTGTGCCATCTTAAGGTATTGGACAAGAATTACATAAAATTAGGACTCATCCTGAATAACTGGTATTAACTGTCAACCATTAATTTTGTACCTCTCGTTGATCATTTTAGTTAATTTCCATAATAATCACTAATAATTACAAACTTAGGTCACCATCGATGTTATAGCATTTTACTACAATTTCCAAGAGAATATATTAACAATTACGTTCTACAATAATCAATCAATGTACATATTATTGTGAATAGTTAAATCAAGCCATAAGGTGAAATAATAATTTTAAATACTAAAATAAATCACAACATCACACATGCATAAATTAGTAATTTACAAGATTCAATTAAGTAAACTAGAACAACACTTATTTTTAATTCTAATAAATAATTGAAATGGTAATCTTTGATTCTTTTAATATTCTGCCCAAAATTTTTTGAACTTAAATTTCGTAGTTAAAATTACAAATAAATTATTTAGACAATTCTAAAATTCATATAATTTTCAGGAATGTTCAACAAACATATTATGTCATTTTTCAAAAATAATTTCCCGAAAATAAATTATAAATAATTTTATAAAATTACAAGAAGTTACATGACACAGATTCATTACATTTTCTTAAAATAATTCCATACGGAAATTTAAAAATCAAATTCATAATATAAAAATTGAGGATGAAACTTGACTTCTCAAATTTAATTTTTAACTTAGAAAATACTAGATCTGGTCTAATATAGGATTTTTAGTGATTTTTCAAACATGAAGTATAATCTGTCTAAAAATCCAGATTGAATTAAAATTTCATATAAATTCGTACAAAAATAAAATAATTGGATGATCTAAACATCATTCTTAACAACTTTGTAGAAGAAACTATCTTGAAATTTTGAGTATAAAATTGTCTAAATATTTGTACAAACTTCTGGCAGATTTAAGAATCATATGATCAAATCAAACAAAATCTTAAATTATTTATGAAATATCACAAATTACACATGCAAGCCTAAATTCAAGATTATATTATGATTTTAATACTACTAATAAATAAATAATCTTCAAACATCTAATATATATATATATATATCACAAATTTACATGTAACTACAAACAAAGTTCAATCAAGATTTTTTTAAGGCTTATTAGTATTTGAATATAATATGAAATTGAATAAAAAGAATGAGAGGGTTTTGAAATGTGACGATCTAGAATTTTTCCTTCCGCTCGAGCGAGGGAGTTGACGCTCGAGCAGACTTGTGAGGCTCCCAGTATTTTTGCAGGCTGCCTGAGATTCTGAGAGTTGTAAATTACCGCTCGAGCGTAGAAGTGGTCGCTCGAGCGGACGACTTTGTTGGTCTGCGCGCTTGAGCGCAAGGTTGGGCGCTCGAGCGGGTCACCTGGTTGAGTTTGAATTTCTGAGGCATGTGGGTTCGTTTTTGACGTTTTATTAGTATATTTGGAACCTACTTATTTTTATTTTGGGGCATCGATTGAGGTGGTAACATGATGGTAGAGTAAGTTTGGACCAAAAACTTTAATTTGAATAATTTGCCTACGATCAGCCGTCACTCTTTTGCCCTTTTCTTTTTCCAAACTTTGAATTTGGGTGTGAGGTTGGAACCATTGGAAAGCTTGTTTCCGGAGCTTCAATTTGGACACAAGAACGACCTAAAACGGAGTCCGGATGAGAGAGTTACGCATGTTTGAAGTTTTGGAATCTGTGCTGGAAGTAGGTACGCTCGAGCGGGAAAAGGGACGCTCGAGCGGACTGCGCGAGTTCAGCAACTTAAAAACGTGATTTTTAGATCATTTCTTACATTTTCTTTTCCCCTCTTCTTTCCTCTCATTTTAGGTCCGAAAAACCTAGCCCTAAAAACCTTGATTTCCTCTACTTTTATCAACAAATCCACCATGGATCTTGCATCAAGGATGGAGAACAAGAGAAGATCAACATTTTTCAACCGATTGAAGCTCGGATTTGTGACGGATTCTCATCAAAGCTTCGCTCCTTTGCTTGATTCTTGAGGTAGGGGTTCTTGTTCTTCCTCAATACTTTCATTAATAGATAGATTTATGGTATTTTGATTATATACATACAAAACCTATGTTTTTGGGCATCTAGAGTATATTATGAGAATTGGGGGTTTAGGGTTTAAGATGTTGGGAGTTCAATTGATGGGTTAAAATGGTGGATTATGAACCCTAGGTGTATAATCAATGGAAAAGTTGGAATAAAAAGTAATCGGTTAAGAAGTTTGAATTTTTCTTGAAATTTCTAGATTTTCTAGATACCCTAGGTTGATTCATGATGATAATCAATGATTTGGCCCAAATTGAAAGTAGAATCATGAAATTGGTAGGTTGAATTATATGTGTACAAGTTTAATTGGAATTTGGTTATATTTAAAAATTATGTTTAAATTTTGCGAATGAACTTTGTTATGAGCATTGTAAATCATGTTATAATGAGAAACGAAATTGGGGGAAATGATTTGTTAATGGTATAGATGACATAAACTCGGTTATGGAATGTTGAAATGGGATTTAAGAATTCCTCTTGAATTATGTTGAATTATATTTAATAGTGTTGAGTTGAATCATGTTGAATAATGTTGATTTTGGTTTTTGTGAGCTAAAATGTAGAGTTTCCGAAATGGGTTTAATCTCAAATCATTTTATTAAATTCCTAGTGGGCTTGTTTAGTCATTCAACTCAAGAGGATGATTCAATGGGGTTTCTTTATGGGGATGGGAAATGTTTGGTTTTTGGTGAAAACCCTGGAAATGTAGAAATTTTTGGGGAACACGGAAATGTTCATAAAACTCCTTTCTTCTTTGAATAAAGAATGAATGGGTGTAAATTCCATAACGTGTTTTGCAAGAATGGTAATCTTTTAAATATATTGAATTAGAGAAATGGTTTTGAAAACTTCATGTGTAGTCCTTGATGAGACCATGTTGCTATGACTTGTGAAATGAGGAAGTTGATGGTATATGGTTGACTTGAGAAGGAATGTTATGAACCATGGAAATTTTTGCATTTGCATATCATTTCATTTATTATTGTGCATGGTGGTTCTAAATCGAAGAGATTTGCATTCATGACAAAAAATGATTTGTATGAGAAACATGGAAATGTGTATGGGGTAAATACGTTGGTAAGTCCGGATAGGGGGTGTAGATAAATTTGATAAGTTGGCCCGAGTGTCCAGGGTAAAAGACCCGAAAGCGGCGTGGATAGGTATCGAGCCTTCCGGTTAGCACCGGTAAAAATGACAGTTTGGTAGTTCTTGTTGAGCCTACTTGCAGACGCCAGCCTAGGGATTACCAGTGTCGTATTTACCGCCCCTATTGAATTAATATTGGAAGTTTGAAATTGATGAAATCACATGATAATATTGAGAACATGGCGATTTTGAAACAATGTATTGAACTGAATATTTTTCCTCATTGATTACCCTTGGCATAGCATTGCATTTACATTTACTTTTGTGTTGAGGAAAAAGCATAACTATATATACTTTGTGAGAATTCTCTACAGAACATGGAAATTAATTATAAAAATGGTTGGTTTTCGAAAATGTTTTGGGTGCCCACATCCCGCCGTATAGTAGCCAGCAAATGTGGGGAATGGTTTTAAAAAGTTGAAAAATGGTTTTTGAAAGAAAATGGCTTTTATGAAAATGGTTTTTGGGAGTTCACTTCCCGCCGTATAGTAGCCGGCAAAAGGTGGAAAGTGTTGCGAATTGGGTGCCCGCTATCCCGCCATAGTAAGTCGGCAAAAGATGAATTGTGTTGAGCTATGTGTTGAGAAGTGTGTTGAGTTGATGATGTTATTATTGCTTGTGATGAATTTTGTGAAATTACATATTGATGTGTAATTTGGTTTAAAGAGGAAACGTGTATAGGCATTATTTGTAAATAATGGAAACCAAAAATAGATATGAGGATTATAGACTATGATGGTAAACTTAATGAAGTAGTTGTGTTAATAAAAGTAAATTGTGAGCGTTGTTCTATAATTTCATAAAGGATTGGATTGAAAGGGGTTATTAATATTGTGTTATCTTGAAATGAAACTTTGTGGGTGTAATTAATGGTGTGAATTGAGTATAGGAGAATTGTTGGCGAGTCCAAAAGGAACCTGAACTTGAAGTTATGGGGTTTTAAATTAAAAATGAAGAGTAGAAAAGAAGAATGAAAGGAAAGGAGGAGTATTAAAAATGGGAAATTAAATAAGAAATGTCTTGGGAATTGGTTAATAACTTTTAAATGATGTTGTTTCTTAAATATGTTTGTTTCACACGGATCAGTGGTTTTCTAAAGTTAAGGGAGGATTTTTTTGATGGCTGAAGGTTTTTCTTAAAGGTGTTCAAATAGTTTTTGAGAAAAGGTACTCTATTGATGATATTATGAAATTATAAAACGTCACTTTACTATATGGTATCACCTTGCATGCATGATCATTTCTATCTGTGTGTTAGTTATTGATTTAGAACTATGAGATTCCTACTGGGCATTAGTGCTCACCCCGTTGTTGTTTTATCTTTTTACAGGAAGAAAGTTTGGATTATTTGATTGAAGACGTATGGAGTTCTTGAGTCCATTTGTATAACTTCATAGTAGATGTAAAGGAAGTGGATTTTATATTTGTATTTATTTATTTGTAGCATAGTAGGACATTGGCATGTATGATTGTCATTGTAATGTTCATTGAGAGAGAGAAAAATAGGTATCATTGTATTTCTATTACTCGAGGGTAATGGATGTTTTAAAAAAAAAAATGGACCTAATTTTAAGGCTTTGGTAATGTTTCCGAGTAATTAAAATTGGGGCGTGACATGAAAGTTTTCTTACTCAGCAATGAAGTTGAAATGAGGTGGTGAAATAGTAGGAAGATTCTAACCTTTCTCCTTCTCATCTTCTTCTCTCCCAACTCTTAACTTTGCTATCAAAAGACTCCGAATATATATATATATATATTTTAAATCTTAGCTTTCACTCTCTCCAATCAGTTATGAATTCAAATTTGCATAAATAGACTCATAAAACATATCCAACCCTTTGCTCATCTCATAATGTAATTGATATCAAATCTCTCAAAAACAAAAGCATTATGGCCCTGTTTGGGAAGTAGATTTTTGGCTTTTTTTAGGTTAAAATTTACAAAAAGACAAAATAGGAAAAATAGCCAATAAAATAAAATATTATATTAAATCCATAATCATTTTACTTTTTCTCTCACAAACATCACATCCAACTACACAAAAATCTAACAATCTTTCCAAACACAAAAATTTTAACCTATTAAAATAGCCAAAAACTAAAATAGTCTACTAAAATAGCCAACTTCCCAAACGAGGCCATAACCCATCCTATAGGCTTGCCATGCAAAGGCACAAGTGGTAGGGTGACTCACCCTCACTGGCCACCTAATGCAATTATTATTATTTTTGTAGTGATAAATTTGTATAAATGTGTATGTGTTTTAGTTCTTTAAAAATCAATTAGATGAAGTTTTCAATTAAGATATTTAGTAAAGATAATGATTGAGTTGAATCTTCTACAAAAATAGTTACAAAACAAAAACCATTGAATACCCATAAAATTATTATTCTTAACAATATTTTTGTTAGTGACTAAATTGGGATAGTTTCTAATTAATTTATACATTAATAAATTTATTAAATAGTTTTTAGATAAAATTAACTTATTATTCATATCTTGAAAATAATTAAATAAGGGTTCTCACAGTTGGAACAGAGAGGAACATAAGAATTTTCAACTAAGGATCCTGCGCCCCAATTACCTCTCTCCAATCATCGGTCCAAATGCTGGACAGGTGATTAAGTTTAGGTGTTCAAATAAAATTATTAGATAACAAAACAACTCTTCTCTTTTATTCATACTATTTCCCAGTAGAGTTGTTAATGAAAATAGTGGTTCATAACAATAGAACTGAAGAAACAATGAAAGGTGGAATTGCTTTGGTGAAATAAGGCTTTTTGATATTGAAAACTAGCCAAAATTTGCAGATAATTCTTGTCACTTTAAATGGTTTTTGTTGGAAATTGGGTTGGGTTTCAGACCTAGGTCTGGGCGTCAATAGTAGCATGACCCATGCATGACTCACGAGGAGATACATAAAATTTGAATGATTCACCTTATCTAGAGGATAAGAAAAGAAACCCAACAACCCCATCTCATCAGAGATAAAGATAGAGATATCATTCCATCATTGGGAATTCAAGTTCATTCTTGGAAACACGTGATTCATTCATCTAATGATGCGTGTGGTTATATATCTCTCTAATATACTCAAGTATCATTCTACTGCTGGGAGTTTGAGAATAAAAAGTATGCCTGTGGCTTATTAATTTTCCTACAAGTTTAGAAATAAAATTAGAATTGTTATTTTAGAAGGAGGTGAAAAACAAAACTTTCTCACCATCAAGACTACAAAGGGCATAATTAATCCCCAGTTATGTTAGAAATCAACCACAACAAAAATTTGGAGCAACTTTTAGGTTAGGGGCCGCGCGAACGTATGCCCCTACTACCACAAATTATGATGTAGGCTCTACCACTTAGGTAGACCTTAGGTGAGCACCCCTCCAAAGTGCAATGGAGGTCACTAACCTAGGCCATGGGTCTTGTTGACCACCAATTGACCCTGTCTAGGTAAGTATGTTTTATGTTGCTACTTGCTCCTCATCTATAGACTCATGCTGGCCTCTTCTCTCTCCTGTTTGTTCGATGTGAGATTTCATGCAAATCTCAACTAATTTATGCTAATAAGTAAAAAACATCGAAACAGACAATGATCTGTTTGTTTCAAGGTTATAAAATAAGCACTTGGTAAGTGGGAATTTAATATGCAAATATGAGAGAGATGTTTTGCTAATTTTGAGTTCGATACCTTCATTCCTATATTTATTTATTTAGTTATATTAGTTACTTTGTTTGGGAATCTATGGAACACATAAAAAGGGGGTGGAAGTTTGTGTGCATCCACCATTTATGTTTGACAATTAAGACAATGGAAAACCGGCCAAAGCACATTCAACATAGAAAACAAGTTTTCTATACCCCCCCCCCCCCCCAAAAAAAAGAACAAATAGCATATTATATTTTGACATTTTAGCTTTAAGTATGTTTTACTATGCAATGTGATCTCATGGTATATCAAAAAAAAAACAAAAAAAAAAACAAAAAGGGGTTAAATTACACTAACCTCCCTTAAGGTTTCTGACAAATACAGAGACCTCCCTTGTAGTTTCAATAATTACAGTAATCTCTCCTACTTTTGCTGACAATATATACAAACCAACCTTCAGTTAACTAGCCGTTAGACAGGTGATGAAAATTTCTTACATCAGCATATTATGGTGACTGAATACCAAAATTACCTTTTGTTCCTTATAACCAAACAGCCCACAACATCAAAAACAAACATTGCTCTTCTTCCTTTCCCTCCTCTCATCCTCACCCACTCCTCCACTAGTAGCATCGTTGCCATCAGCTCATATTCTCTCTCTCTCTCTCTCTCTCTCTCTCTCTCTCTCTATGATCCTTACCACTTCCATCTCCATATTATCCATTCCAAACACACATTAAATTTATACAAAAATTGCAGGCACACAACCTTTTCTCCTCTAATCTTACACCCACTTTTCCATTCCAATATATACATATAAATACACAACCAGGAGGACTCCATATTCCATTATAAGTTGTAAGAACTAGCAGACTTCATAGTGGCATGTTTTGTCTTTGCCCAGAAGTAACAATTCATAAAATTTGGGAACTATAATACCCAGCAAACAGAAGCAACTAGAATGGCCTTAGCATATACATACAAATATATAGATAGATATATGTATATATATATACAAATATATAAACATGGGAACAATTTGTTTAACATATATATGTATATATATATACACACATTAAAATTCAAATAGGAACTTATTTGGATTTCCAACAAAGAATAGAAACCCAATTTAAGCAAATCAATAGATGAGAAAAAGGCAACTGAACAAGAAGAATGACCAACACAGAACACTCGAGAAGTCATCCAAGACTCACTAACCCATCATAGCAGCAGTGAAGACAACGAAATAACGAAAAAAAAAAAGTTGAGAAAAATGGTTATTGAAGTGATCAATCCACAAATTCAAAAACCCAAGCCCTCGATTCTTGCAAAATCGAGCTTCAATATTGTTATTTCATTACACCTAGAAGTAGATCAAGATTTGATCTTGCTTGAATGTGCACCCCCAACCAAAAATCATAAAGAAATTGTGCAAATCAAGCTTCAATCTTCAAAAGCATGAGTAGATTAAGTTGGTAATTCATGAAAAGAGGTGTATCTCCTTTCCAATGAAGATTATGAGGCTACATAGTAAACCCATGGACTTAGGTTTTGCTTTCTTGTAGTTGACAGTGCATAACATTTGTTGAAGAAGTATAACTCTCATCCCTCTCACCTTCTCGCCCTATATTCTTCTAGATTTGGCCATGGTGATGGACGAGCAAGGGCGACGGGAAGGAGAGAGGAGGAAAGGCGGTGAAGGAGAGAGGTCGCCATTAAAGGAAGGGGGTTGAGGAGAATAATCGCTGGTGGGCTTTTGGATCGCCAGATGCAATTGTATTGTTAGTGGTCGGGGAGATTATAGGTAGGAGAAATGAGGCAAGAGGAAAGAGAGAGGGGGGCAGAGCGTGGTGTTGGTGAGGTAGGTATGAGAGATATAGGAATTAAAGGGTACTTTTGTTTTTTCGTGTTCAAATAAAAGGGCAATATGGTCATTTTGTATAATCAAGTAATGTCATTTGTGTAAAATTGATGGGTTGGGGGAATCTTGATATTGTCAGTTAAACTAGGAGAGGTTTTTGTAATTATTGAAATCATAGGAAAGGTCCCTATATTTGTCAGAAACCTCAAGGGAGGTAAGTGTAATTTACCAAAAAAAAAAAAAATCATATTTTTAGCAAAAAGTGCTTCACTTAGAAATTTTAATTGCAAAAAAAAAAAAGGTAGTTCATAGTCTTGTTTTTCAAATCACTTCGAGAAATGAGACCTATTCCTCAACTTATTCACTTCACAAAAGTGTATTAATTCTCAATTCTTCATCCATTTAGTTTAAGCATTAGGATCCCAATCCTAACCATTGAATTTGGCTTCACATATTGCATAATGGTCGAGTATGAGATTTTTAAAATTTTAGAAAAGTTCGCTCCATTTCTTCCAAAATTGAGCTTTCATTTATCCTCTATCCTAGATGGCTTTGTATAAGCTTTGTGGTTTTGTTGAGGTTGTATTTCTAGTTTCAAAAACAATTTTTTTAAGTAAAAAGGCAACAAGACTAACAACACAAATGAATTGGGATTTAGAATAGGACAAGGGCAGCGCAAACACATGCCTCCACTATCACAAATTATGATGTAAGCTTGGGAAACTTGGGTAGTCCTTACGCTAGCACCCCTACAAAGTGCAATCGAGGTTACTTACGTAGGCCATAGGCTTTCTTCATCACCCATTGACGGGCTGGGTAAGTATGTTGAAACAAAGCTCATTACTCCTCTTATGAGCACCTACTCTTGCTTCCAATCTTTTGTTCGCTTTCAATGTGGTAAGTTAACACAAAAGGACTCCTCATATACACATGACGTAGAAATATTAAATAACACCAGATATGTTTGATCCCAATGATATAGTATTCCCATTCAAGTGATGCCTGTTAACATCAATGATATGTTTGATCCTGTAACGCCCCCAAATTTAATACATAAAATCCATCACTTTTGACATGCATTGATATAAAATAAACCAAACATTTCTATTCATCGGAGTAAATTTTACAACAGTATTACATGTTAACAACAAAAGCAAATGCCCTATAGGCTTACAGCTTTCCAAGTCAACACTTGGTTACACAAAAGAAGAGTACTAACTCTATACAAAATAAGCCCTTGGCTTGATATACATGTGATACAAATAAAACAATCAAAAAAAGTCTTCAACTCTCATCATCATCCAAGCTATGTCCTTGGAGGTGGCATGCAACCTGTACCTGAAAATAATGTCCCATATAGGGTGAGCCAGCGCCCAGTAGAGATATGCTAAACACAGTATGAGCAATAACTAAGACATTAGTAATTGATAAATGTTCAATTTCCACCAATCAGTTCATAATCCATTTCCATTTCATCTTTCATGTCATAACAATTTCACAATTTACACCAACGACTCAGAACCTGGCCACCCACTTGTATGAGACAGTGACTCATATTAAACATTTCCCATTTTTACAATAGATAAACATACAAGCTGTATCCAACACTTCAACAGATAAGCATATTAGCTACATCAACACTTCTATAGATAAGCATATGAGTTGTATCAACACTTCCATAGATAAGCATATGAGCTGTATCAACACATTATCTGACAAGCATATGAGCTGTATCAGTGGAGTCCATCCCCTATCTCCTCCCAAACAATATCCGGTTTAGAGGTCCATTCCCACACATAGGTCATATACACAATCAATCATACATAGCGTTAATGTACTCTATCAACCGTCATACTCTATGACATAACCAATTGATTAGTTTTAGTTTGCCTAACCATCATGCATTGTCTACGACAATCAAAACTACCCTCCACCGATAGCCCAAGCAATTATTTCTAAACAGATAATAAAAGCTTCAACAGATAAGACATCAATGTTTTCAAGAGTGAGCGATTAAAGAATCCAACTCCACCATTTCATAACATAATGAACCAATTTCATTATTTACAACTTAATTTCATAAATCCATAACTTTCCCAAATTAATTATACCAATTAATTTATATACAAATTAGGGCATTCTCCTCCATTTTCCAATAATGACCCAATGGTCCATATTTCATCAACCAACAACCATACCACTATTTTGAAACCCAAAATACTCATTTTAGAATCAAAATAATAAAACCCTCTTTTAATATTTTGAAACCCTAAGTCCCAAAATTACCCAACTTCAACACTTTATCAAAATAACCAAAAATCTATGTCAAAGACCATAAGAGTGAGTAGGAATCCCTACCTCAAATTCGGAGCTCAAGGGAAGAAGATGATGAAACTCAACGTGCTCCAAAACTCGAAATTTTTGGATCAAGGTAAAGCCCTCGACGATCAACCCAACTTTTGTAAAGACCAAAGGTGAGAAAAACACCCTAGCTAGATCAATACCTAGAGAGAAGTTGAGGTTCTAGTGAGAGAAGCTCTCCAATGGAGGTTTGGAAAAGTAAGAGAGAGAAAAGGAGTTGAAAAAGTGATCCAAAAGTCGGATCTCGGATTTAAATAAAAGTCTCCCCGCTCGAGCGTCACTCACAGACTCCCGCTCGAGCGTCAACAATCCCGCTCGAGCGGCGGATACACACTTCCAGAACTTTTTACTGAACCAGGTCTCTGCTCGAGCGTCAACTCTCCCGCTTGAGCGTCACACACAACACCCCGCTCGAGCGTCAAAACCCCCGCTCGAGCGTACAACACTGTAGAGGAGATACTGGAAGATGAAGAAATACGCTCGAGCGCCGAAACTCCCGCTCGAGCGGACAAACAACAACGAAGGGCCCGCTCGAGCGTCAAAATCCCCGCTCGAGCGTGAAGGCCAAAATCTGGGCAACTACTCTTGGTTTCTAAGTTCAACCAACCTGTTTCAAACCTGCCCAACACAACCCAAAACTCGAATACAAGGAGTAAAGGATGTAAACAAGATATGTACAACGACCAACTCCACGGAACCTAAGTCCGAATACAACGATTAAAGGAAGGGAAACCGGGATCGCTATGGATCCCATTTTATAATGGAAGTTAATTCCACGCTAAAATGGCTGTATCATTGGTTTATATGGGGGCAGAGATGATGAAAAGGACATAAGAAATTGAACAAAAGGCATTGGTTATTGCAGGCATAACATAACACTAGTGCTGAGTAATAACATGGAAGTCGCATAGGACGTGAAATGTTAAGGTGAATTATTTCAGTAATATATAGCAACTTTGTAGATATCATATATATATGACACCCATTTTTTTTAAGAAAAAAACCATGTCACATGAGATAAAAGTCACATGAGAAGGTGAAAATTTTGATATGAGGGTTGTGCAAACAAAATGTAACAATTCCATTTTATATTTCTTGCAAGGAATGACTACTCAAAATTATTTTTTCCTTCCATTGAAATAATAGAGCACATACTTAAAAATGATTAGAGATAAATTTATTTATTTTTTTATGCTTATTTCAAATGGTCATTTGGCTAGCCTTACCTACTAATTTTATTGTGAATAGGATAATTACAAACTTTGGCTCACCAAGGACAAACACATCTTATGTGCGAAAAGCATTTCTCATTTATTAAAACAAAATGTGATTTGTTCATGTGGTTATAGTTGTCTGATGAAGTTGATTTTTTTTATTTTATTTTATGAATTACTTTTATTGCGAGACCTGTCACATAGAAAGTTCAAATTATTTGTGTGGGTTCAGATTAAGATTCACAAGAAGAGTATGGAGAGGAATGGAATGACGAGTTACTTGGAAGAGCTTATTCCTTTTATAATCATCTCATTGAGATATATCCAATAAAGTCTAAGTTGTCAAAGAAATTAAAAAATAAAATAAAATAAACGGCTAACATTCCTTGTTCAAACTAAAGTTAAAACAGTAAAACTTCACAATATTAATGTTAACTTGGATAGTGAAATTCTACCACCACTATCATTACTACCACAATTATCACAATTTTTTTTTTTCATGTCAATTTTTTTAATGATTTTAAATATAAAAATTAAATAGTTTTCAAACTTCAATGTCATCAATTAGATTAAAATAAAAATTAAGTCTCTATACAGTGTGTTGGAGTTTAAAATGTCACTAATGTTTTCAGTAACCTTGAATACAATATAGCCCCCACAACCATTACTAACCATCCCAATAATCATAGCACTTTTAATTTTTCATATCAAATTTGTTATGATTTTAAATACAAAAGGCAAATAAACAACACCCAAAATTGACCCAAAAAATAAAATAAAATAAAAAAATCAGTCCGTTCTGAAAATAATAAAATTATGAAGGTTCCTAAATATATATTTAAAATGCATAGGAAGTAGATTGAAAAAAATTCAAAATCTATTGGTTATATAAAAATAAAAAAGTCTCTATATAATGAAATTTCACTGTTAAAATATAAAGAATGCTTTCACTAACTTTCAACACAACGACACCAACCATTACCGTAACTATTATCTCTAATCACAATAGTGATCACAATACTTTCAATTTTTTCCTTGGGCTTCAAATAAGCTTGAGCCGGTTTTATTGCACTAAATAGTTTGACACAAACTCTTCAATTAAAAAAAGATTATAATTACAAATAAACTACACCAAATAAGATAGTACTGGTAGTGTTGGCAGCGGACATATTTGTGGTGGTGGGGGTACTTGGGTGATTTGAAAAGGGAATAAGGAAGTGAGAGTAGGTAAGTGATATTGTTTACATAGTATTTCAAATAATAAGAAACTATAACATACTAAGTTAGTCATTATTTGTTTTTTAAGTATCAAACAAAAGCGAGCTAACATGTCCATCCATGAACATTTTCATTATATGATTGGTTTAGAGTATCATGTAGGTAATATAGTGTTATCAAATCATTCAATAATTTCCTTGAAAAGAGATGGGGAAAGAAAGTTGAGAGAGGAAATGAGGAAAAGTGACTTTGTTTACATTACATTGTATTTTGTCTAATGATAAACTATAACATACTAAGTTCATTATAATTTATTTTTCAACTACCAAATACAAGTATGTCTATTAACAAAATTTTTCTACTGATTGGTTTGGAATATCATGTAAATAATATGATATTTTAGAACTACTCAATGATTATCTTGAAAAGAGATGGGGAAAAGGAAGTTGATGGGTAATTCTTTTCGCTTGCACACTACAAATATTATTAGGAACATGGCAAAAAAAAAAAAAAAAAAAAAAAAGAAGAAGAAGCTCAAGGTTTGATCATTGTAATAAAATAATTTTTGAATTTTGAATTTTGTTAATTTATACTATTTTTTCTTCGATTTTAGTTAATGGAAATAAGCAAATGGTTATGTTGAAAACAAATAAAAAATTTAGAGTTTAAATTGATAAAATTAAAAATTATTTTGTTACCATGATCAAACTTGAGATTTAATGTGTAATGTGCAAACAAAAGGCTGTAGAGTTGGTAATTTCTTACCCCAAAATTTGAATAAAATTTTATGGGGCACTGACCTGTAGGTCCTCTTTGCATAGTTCAAAACTTATCTAGTCTCAAAACAACATATTTGCACCAATTAGTCTTATATATTTTTAATTGTTACAAAAAATATTATTTTTTATTTATTTATTTTAAATTGAAGGACGCTGCACGTGTCACTACACCAGAGGCTCACCAGAATGTTCAACATCACCAGAAATTCGTTGAAATGTCTAGAACATTGCTAAAAAAAAAAGAAGAAGAAAGGGAGAAATTAAAGCGAAAACATAACAAAATTTAACCACATCTTTCCCAACAGTAAAAAACATGAAAAACAAATTATTTATCATATAGAGCACATAATTTTCAGTTTACAAAATTATAAAAATTTAGAGTTTGAATTTATTTCTCATTAAATTGCATAAATTTGCAGTTTTAAAAACTGTAAAAATTATCAATTTGCTTGTTTGCAATTTATTAAAACACAATTTCACGTCGCAGCGATGGTGAAGATCTCAGATCAGTAGTTTCCAAGGGTTTGTAACTTTTCCCTTTGTCAATATTTGTCCTGAAACAATATAAGGACTATTTTGCTTGGTCATACAATGATCTACCTGGATTGGACTGGTCATTGGCGGAGCATAGACTTCCAGTCAAGCCCAACTTTAAGCCATACAAGCAAAAACCTAGACGAAAGAGTCCTGAGATGGTTCAGAAGGTAAAGGTGGAGATTGCTAGGCTTCTCAAAGCAGGTTTTATTAGAACAACCAGATATGTTAAGTGGCTATCCAATATTGTGCCTGTGATCAAGAAAAATGGCAAATTGAGGGTATGCATTGACTTCTGAAATTTGAATTTGGCAACTCCAAAGGATGGGTACCCCATGCCTGTAGTTGATTTGCTAATGGATAGTTCAGTAGGACATAGAATCTTGTCTATGATAGATGGACACTCTGTCTACAACTAGATATGCATAGCAGAGGAGGATATTCACAAGATAGCTTTCAGGTGTCTTGGAAATATTGGAAACTTCGAATGGGTTAAGATACCATTTAGGTTGAAGAATGTTGGAATAACATATCAGAGGGCAATGAACACTATCTTCCATGATCTCATTGGGGGATACTTGGAATGTTACATTGATAATATTGTTGTAAAATCTCAATCTATGGAAGAGCATTTAGTCCACTTGACAGCAGCCTTTGAAAGAATGAGGAAATTCAAGCTAAAGCTCAATCCACTCAAGTGTGCTTTTGGTGTATCAGCTGGAAACATCTTGGGGTATATTGTGCACAAGAAAGGAATACAGATTAGCCAAAGCCATCATTGAGGCTAAACCTCCATCAAGGAAGAAATAATTGCAAAAATTTATTGGTCAAATTAACTTTCTTCGAAGGTTTATTTCTAATACTTGTTGGGAAAACTAAAGTTTTTTCTTCTTTGTTGAAGTTAAAAAATGAAGAAGAGTTTATGTGGACAATAGGGCATCAAGTTGCTTTAGAAGGAATAAAAGCCTATTTGGCCAAGCCTCCAGTACTGATGCCACTAAGGAAAGACAGACCCTTGAAGTTATATATTGCTGCAGCTAAAGAATCATTGGGAGTCTTCTTGGCTCAAGACAATGAAAAAGGCAAGGAGCAAGCAGTCTATTACCTTAGTAGGTTTTTAAACTATTATGAATGTAAATACTTAGCTGTAGAGAAACTGTGTTTAGCCTTGTACTTTGTAGCAATAAAATTAAGATATTATCTTTTGCCTACTGTTGTCTTGGTAATTACAACCGCAGATTTGGTTAAATATATGTTATCTAGACCTATATTAAGAGGAAGAATTAGCAAATGGATTCTAGCTTTGTCAGAATTTCATTTGGAATATGTTCCCCAAAAGGCAGTAAAAACTTCTTAGTTGATCATCCATGCTAAACAGAAAGTCAATAAATAATAGAACTTAACACAGCTGATTTAGAACCATGGCAGATATGGTTTGATGGGTCAATAGCTAATGGTCTAGTGGGAATTGGTGTTGTAATTAAGTCACCACAGGGGGCAGGAACCACACATGGTTTCAGAATTGATGAGACCACCTGTTCTAATAATCAAGCTAAGTACGAAGCTTTGGTTATGGGACTTAAGATACTTATTGGTTTACAGGATCATGTAGTTGACATATTTGGAGATTCTCAATTGGTAATTAATCAAGTAAAATGAGTCTTTAAATGTCAAAGTGCAAGCTTGTTACCATACTATGTTGCCCTTGTATATTTGCTTTCCCAATTCCAAGTGGCAAATGTAACTTACATCCTATGGTTCATGAATCACAAGGCCAATGATGTGGCGTAGAAGGCTTTGAATTTCAAATTACACTCAAGTAGATATGAGTCAAGTAACATATCAGAAGCTAACACCTTTAGCAAAGCGAGGTATATTGGTAGAAGCTAATCAAAATGACTTGGAAGAACATGATTGGAGATATCTAATCATTTAGTATTTAACTGGTCCTTCTTCAAAGGCCAGTAAAAAGCTTAAACTGTAGTCAATGCAATTCATAGTGTATGGGAATGCTCTTTATAAAAGAGAAGCATATGGTTTTCTGTTAGAGTGCCTAGGACCAAAAGAGGCATTGACTGCCATGGCTAAGGTGCATAAATGTATTTGTGGTGCTCATCAGCCTGGTGTTAAGATAAGGTGGTTGCTTCAAAGGCATTCTTGTTATTGGTCAACTATCCTTAAGGATTACATAGAGTATGACAAGGGTTGCCAGGCATGTCAAAAGCATGGCATGATAAGGCATGTTTCAATAACTAATCTACATGTAGTGGTGAAGCCTTGACCATTTAGAGATTGGGCAATGAACATAATAGGGAAAATTTACCCACCTTCTTCGAAGCAGCATTGTTTCATTCTAGTGGCCACAGACTACTTTACTAAGTGGGCTGAAGCTAAGCCTTATAAGACTGTAGATTAAACAGAGGTAATTGACTTTATAAAAGAGTTAATCTACAGGTTTGGTATTCCACAGACCATACCCATGGACAATGAGACTGTGTTTGATGGAAAGCTAGTAAAAGCTTTTGCAGCAGAATATGAAATTAGCCTTGTCAATTTCACCCCCTATTATACACAAGCAAATGGTTAGGCAGAGTCATCTAATAAATCCTTGAAGAAGGGGACACGAAATATTGTGGAAGACAATTCTAAGAATTGGAACAATTTGTTGTTAGATGTGTTGTGGGCTTTTAGGATTTCCCAAAGATCAAGTACAGGAGTTATTCCTTATACCTTAGTATATGGGCACGATGCAGTGCCGCCTGTGGAGATCAATACCAAGTCCTTGAGGGTAAAATGCCAATACCATTGAAGTACTGATCAATATCATCAAAGCATGCATTTAGAATTAGAAGGTGTGGATGATGCCAGAATTTTGGCATTAAATAATATCCTTTTACAAAAGAACAAGGAAGTCAAAAGCTATAATAAAAGTGTTCAACACATCAGCTTTGATGAAGGAGACTTGGTTTGGAAAACAATACTTTCAATAGGAATTAAAAGCCACAAGTTTGGCAAATGGTCACCTAATTGGGAAGGATCATACCAAGTCCATAGAGTCTTGTCTGGAGGAGCCTAGCATTTGAAAAATTTAAATAGGTATGCGTATCCCAAGAAAATTAATGGCAAGTGTTTGAAACCTTATTACCCAATTGTATGGGAGGCACAAAGAGTTTAGAGATACTATATGGAAACATTAAGTAAAAACAATAAACACTTGTGTAAAATAATGATGTTTCATTTCACAAAAATTAAGTACATTGTGCCACAAATTGGACCAAAAATCATTACAATGTTTCAACTGTTCCCTTACAGTAAGCTCTCTACTCTTGAGTGATGGGAATAGCTGTATGGCAATGTTCATTTCCTACCTGCGACTTGATAGCCCTTGGTGTGTAGTATACAGCCTCTCTGCATTTAGCTCCAAGGTTAGATTGACCACTGCTAGCTCCTTCTCTAATTCTGCCTTCCTATGCAAGAGTTGAGCCTGAAGTTGTGAGACAGAGGAGTGTTATCCATTTAGCATTGAAACTTTAGAGTGAATGTGGGAGACAAACTCCTTATCTTTTAATAGCTCCTTCTCTGCAACCTTAGCCATTTGGCAGATATTGACATAAAAGTCAATGATTGTTGCTGCCTGGGTTAAATGGTCTCTAAAGGCAACATTAGACTATTCGAGGAGCTAGAAGCATTTTAGGAATCCATTCTTGATGATTGGTTTCTGCAAAACCTTGAATGGAATCCTTGAGAAGGTCTCATAAGCTCTAAACAAGTGCCTAAGTCTACTTAAGAAAGGGAAATGGACTTAGCAACATATGAGCTTTTAATTATCTCCAATAAGGAGTTAGTTAAGTCTAGTGGCTCAGTATTACTGCCAATTGGTAGAGCTAGTGTAGATGTATCAAATAAGCTCGCTAGCTAGGCTTCAAAAATATCCATCTCCTATTCTGAAAAGGGCATTGAAGAAGGGTCACTTGTAGAAGGAAGTGCAGAAGAATTAGTACAGGAGAAGCAGAGGAAGATGCCTCAACAGCATCCATAGTCCTAGCCACCAGCAAATCTATGGAAATGGGACTGGAGCTGGGCGGTAGAGGAAGTATTGGTGTGCCCCTGTGCCACCCCTAGAAGTACTAGTTGCCACTAAAGCAGTAGTGGCAACAAAGGTACTCTCAAAAGGTAAAGGGGTAACCAGGACTCTGGAGGATAAGGAAACACATAGAGGTGAGGCAATGGACACCAAGGGCAAACTAAAAAACTCAACAGTGCTAGGAGATGGAGAGGAGAGAATGATTGACATATCAAGCCTCGAAGGAATTAAGGAAAAAGCTATAGGGAGTGTAGAGGCAGGGACTGGAAGTATTGTTTGTAGGGGCTCTACACTTATTGGGAAGTTGGAGTCTGCTTTTTCTTTTCCCTTTAAAGTTTCCAATACAATGGGACTCAAGGGTGGCCTTTCAGTTCTCTCCAGAGGAAAAGAAGCTGACATTGAATAGGAGAGGAGCAGGCTAGCTGCTGTTGCATTTCAAAAGAAAGAAATATAAGGGCAATGCTAACATAAAGGATAAGGGCATCATAAAGGGCTGAAGAGAATTACCAGCAGTTGTAGTGGTGATAGCTGGAGAGTTGTAAAGAGTGATGTTCAATAGCTCTGCTTTTTCTTGCAGCATCTTTTTATGCTGCCTCAACAGTAGCAGCCTCTTCATTTGAGATTCTCTGTTGCCTCTTTTTCTTTGATCTCTGGAACACAATAACTTCTTTGGCCTGTTCCTTCTCTACTGCCTTGGTTGTTACTTCATGAGCAAAATAATGAGGCTAGCCTCTTTCTCTTTTTCAATGGAGACTTATCTTTCTCTTCCTCATCTTCTTCTGAAGGACCCTAGGTGCCTCTTCCACAGGCTCAAGCTTGAGTTAGGCCTTTCTTTTCTTTAATTATTGTTGTTTTCCTTTCAGTGTGATAGGGGCTTGTGCTCACTGAGGTGAGGCCTCTTGCGAAACCCCTATACCAGTGAAAAGAAACACTGAAGATAAGAAAAGTATAAAAGGAGAAAAGAAAGGCAAAAGAAGATGTACAACATGTACCTTTCTTAATGGCAGCCCTTGTAATTCTGAGTGAAGGGGCTGAAACAGTAGGGGTGAGAGCAATAGTGATGCCAACCTTTTTGGTTTTGGCTTGCCCACCTTGGGATGACACATCCAACTCTTTTAGCAAATTCAAGGTGGGAGTGATAGGACGTACCTCCATATTAGTTGACCACCAATCTCGAAACCTTCTCATGACCCCACTATGGTCAATGAAAGGCACAAACTCAAAGCTAGTGGTATTCTTTAAAACCTTGATTGTTGCTTCATCTAGCCTGAGTCTTGAAACCTTCAAGTTTTTGGTGTCAAGGTTAGAGTTTGAGAAGTTGTAGAGAGGGACTGGGATCCCTTAGGTAAGCCCAAATTGCCTTGCAAATTGGGCAGGGCAGTAAGCCTCAGCAATGCATTTGTAGGCCCTGGGATTTAGGGTGCCAACGAAGAGCTCCCTTGGAACTAAAATTGAGGCTCACATCTCCTTATGATTAGGCCTAGAGCATGTGGTGTCAGCCAAGAAGGCCCTCAGCCAGGTTGGCCCCATATTGATGTTGAAGGGGTAGAAGACAGAAAGGCAAATGAAGGCTGAAGAGCTATGGAAATAAGAAAAGTAATAGGCAAAACTGGAAGGGTTCAAGGAAACCCTGGCATACTTTTATCCATAAGTGGTGGGAGCCCTAGAAGATGGCACGTATCAAGAACCTTCCTTATTGTTCTTAGCTTCTATAAACTCACTATAAGAAGGATTCGAAGTAAGAACAGAGAAAGAAACAGTAAGGTCTGGGTAATCAGGACTAAAGGGGTCACCAATAGGTGAGAGCCCTATAAAATGACACATATCAAGAACAATGGGGGCCATCATACCACACCGGAATTGGAAAAAGTTAAAAGTAAAGTTCTAAAAACAAAGAGCAGTTGGGATAAGGAAGGGGTCTTCAGGAATTATAAACCTAGAAAGTCGAAGGGCATCAAGAATGCAGAGGTCCTCTAGGTCTTGTCCCCTGGCTTCAACAACCCTATCATACCATTTCTCTTATTCTTTTTTCAATGTGGGCCAACAACGATGAGGTCGAGAGGCCCTCCAACCCCCTTAGTTGAACTTCCCTTCATAAAGGAGGTAGTGATCCTCCAAGTGTGGATACAAGGGGGGAAGTGCAGCAGAGGCCTCAGTAAAAATAGGGCCAAGAACATACTCCCCCTTCGCACTATTGCAGGGGACGAAATACCTTCCATTAATCGCACTACGACCCTCTGGTTCGTTATACTTGACTATTTCCTCATCTATACATCTCCTCAAAGCCACTGAGGGTCGACGACTGGCAGGTTTGCAAAGAAAGAAGTAGCCATTGTTGAGAGTTAAAGAAGGGATTGAAGAAGTAAGAGCAAGAGTAAGGATGAACATGAACTAAAGTAAGAAGAGGGGTGAGTGAGAGTTAGAAATGGACAAGTGAATATGTAAGAGAGCGAAAATCAGGGCTTTATACCTTCTTGTCTAAGTTGCCCATTTAACCTAATGGGTCAAGTAGTTCCAAGTTATTTGGTTTTTAATTGACCCATATGGAGTTAGGACCCATTTAACATTTCAAAGGCCTTGAAAGTACATTTTTAGACTTTCTACCAAGAAAATTTCCTTCAAAGGAACATTTTGCTACCTTTTGAGGAGGGAAAGTGGGCTTCGAAATGCTTGACTTGGTTTCAAAATGAATGGGTTACTTCGAAGCTAGTATTTACTAATATGTTAATGAGTTTTGAGATTAAAGGCCCGCATATTAGCAAGTACAAACCATGAAATTGAAAATGAGAAACCCATATTTTAGGGTTTTATACCTTCTTGTCTAAAGTTGCCCATTTAATCTGACGGGTCAAGTAGTTCCAAGCTAACTAGGTTTAATTTGACCCATATAGAGTTAAGACCCATTTAACATTTCGAAGGCCTTGAAAGTACATTTTTGAACTTTCTACCAAGAAAATTTCCTTCAAAGAAACATTTTACTACCTTTTGAATAGAGAAAGTGTGCTTCGAAATGCTTGACTTGGCTTCGAAATGAATGGGTTACTTCGAAGCTAGTAGTTGCTAATATGTTAATGAGTTTTAAGATTAAAGGCCTACATATTAGCAAGTACAAACCATGAAATTGGAAAAGAGAAACCCATATTTTAATGAATAAATAAGTAATTACATTGAGGGGCGTATTTGGTTACATTCTCAATTTCGTAAAAATAAGGAATGGAAAAGGTTACTAGGTCATAGAACTTATTCCAGCAGAACTCAATGAATACATGTTCTGTCTCTAACCTTTCCCCTATCCTATCTAATTAGGGCTGTTCTGGCTGGTATGCCCTTATTTGTTGGAAAAGCCGTTGGGCCTTCTTTTCAAACTCTGTTTGCTTCAGTGCCTTCTCCATCTCGTCCATTCCATCTATATCAGCATCTTCTCCATATGATGAGTCATGGTTCTTAAAGTTTTCATATTCTTCAAGGAGATCCTCTGCTTTGTATTGTGTTTGAAAAAGAGTAGCAGAAATCTCTTCCAATGATTCGTTGGTGGGTAGGGCATTTTTATGCTAGTTGAGCAGGAGAGGAAGTTGGTCCAAGAAGGGATGGACTTCTTTCTGAGCCACTGGATTGAGGGTATGGCTTCGAGAGGCTATATCACAACCCCATAGAAGGTTCTTGTAAGGGGTGTCATCTCGAAGCACTTTGAATGACAGGTGGGAGAAGGCAACAAACAAAGTTTGGGCTTTATACTGCTGGTAGGTAGTGGGAGCTAGGGCTTGGTATAGAGCAAAATGCCAGTCTTCGAAAAGGATGAGTTTCAATTCCTTAATCTAGTTAGAATAATGAGGAAGGGGAGGTACAGCTGGGTCCATTCCAAAAGAAGGTGGAAATTGGGGCTCATTTACATACTCTAGCTAGTCAAAAGAGCAGAGTTTTACCTTCTTGGCCAAGTATGAGGGACTCAGTCCTAGAGCTTCGATTAGATTGGGAGTCTTTCGCACTATTTTTGTTGGGAGAGTGGAGGTGTACCACGCTGAAAGTAAGTTGTCTTTCAAGCAGCGAAGATGATCAAATGGTATGTAAAAGATATACCACTAAGCTGCGAGAAGAAGGAAGAACCAAAGTAAGGTCATCGAATTCAACAAATCTATGGTGAATTTGCTTCCTTGTCTGAGGTTGGGATGGTTTTGGCCAGGTATTCCAACCAGTAGTTTTTACAGAGGAGGAGATAGCCTCATCCTAAGTAGAGACCTTTGGGGCAGATAAAGAGCCTTTGAGGTCCATATGAGCAAGTTTTTGTTCTAAAGGTATGTATTCTGTGAAGGCCTCCATAACTTGCATACATGGAGGAGGGTAAGTATGGCTAATAAATGCATGCAAGTTTTTTTGAGGATGACCATTATTGTCCAGAACCTCTTCATATGCTTGATCAATGACGGAGAAGGGTTGATTAGCCATCAAAGATGTATTAGTCTATTTGTTTGCATATATAGTGTAAGTGAGGTTCAAGCACAGTAGGAAGTTCAATGTTTTAAACGTTGCTTGGAGACTGTTATACTTCTAGAACAATTAATTACCATGCACATCCCAAAACGTGGGTAGTACGTCGCAAGGAAAGCATAATGCATCGATCCACTAATATTACCAAGTCTTGGTTATATTAGTGGGGGGGGGGTAATGTTGGCCATATATTTTGTATCAACTAATGACAGCCTGACATGTGGTCCATCAGGGGTAATTTGAGGAATTAGTGAAGGTCTCCAGTCATCAGAGGACACGTGACAAATTATATCAATTGCAATGGATCTACGAAGTACTGAAACAATCAAGATAAGCAATGTGACGTGGCCAAACAGTTGCTGGAGGTTTAAATTCAAATTTGGGAGGAATGCCCAACTACAAGAGTGACTTAGTGCTTGGAACCATGTCCCATGATCGTGGAGGTTGCTTTGACGGTTATCATCCACTTCGACTGTTATTAGCCACTTCGATGGTTACCACTAGAGCATATAAATAGAGGAGAAAGCTGATAGTGATGACACTAGAATCAGATCCAGAAACCAGTCTATTTTAGTTTACATTTTTCTAGTTCTTTATTTTCTAATTATTTACCTTCCAGGTCTTTGCATTCCAATCCTTTACTTTTTCGCACTGCATTTCAATTTCTTAGGAGTAGTTCTAAGTTAGTCTGTTCATGTAACGCCCCACTTTTTATTACTCGGAACCATTACCAGATTCATTATTTTAATTCAATTTCAGAGATAACATGCAGAAAACTCTTTACATCAATGAGTAAAAATAATTAAAGATTCTCTCATCTAAATGCAAATTAAATGCAACATGAGCATAGCTAAATAACTTGCTCGTAGGCTTACATATTTAAAAGTAAAAGAAAGGGTTTAACCCTTTTACATCAATGACATTCTGTACACAAATAAAAGGCCCCATGGCCAATAGGTAAAGAAGATTCATGACCTTGAAACACTTCTCGATGTTCACCTGAAAAAGGATTAGCAATGTGGGATGAACATAAAGTCCAGTAGAGATCTCAACATGATCCTAAACAATAGTAGCTTACAGATAGCTATGATCATGAATGCTTAGTCTCATACTGTACAAATAATGTGACGGTTTATACAGAAATATATGTATATAAGAAATCTTCTCCAAGTCATTCATTTCATTCAATAACATAAGCAATTCACTTTTCTTCCTTCTTGATACCTTTTTCCAAAATTCATATGACTATGACAAGTTTCTGAAGAAAAACAATTTTACCAAGCCCATTATGTTTTCTCTCACTTTCCAGACTTACACCTGATTTGCCTTTTCAAAACATGTTCATAACTATACAAATATGCCTTTAATACAAAAGGAAAACAACACGCAATCAATAACTATTTGCTTCAACAATTGAGGCAATACGGTCTTCCAGAACAATAACGATTATAACTCATGATATACCCAAATACACTGAAACAATAATGATAAATGAATTTTTGCCCTACCTGCCTCTAGCACGGTAAGCCAATGATACATCTTTCTACAATGAAATGCCAATTTACCGGACACCAGCTGGAAGGGAATGGTACCTCTGCTAATTCTCCAGGCGCTAGCTGGAAGGTAATGGTACCTATGATTCTCAACGCAGCCAATTCTCTAGGCGCTAGCTGGAAGGTAATAGTGCCTCTGATTCTCAGCGCAGCCAATTCTCTAGGCGCTAACTGGAAGGTAATGATACTTCTGATTCTCAGCGCATTACACATTTTCCAACCATCACATTATACAACATTCATAGACCATTCGAGTGTACTGCAGACACATAACCATTTCAACCTTCACAATGTCATCCTCCACCGATGACTAAGGACAAAAACCTCTAAGTAATGTGTATTAACGCACGAAATACAATCATCCCATTCTTACGAGGTTTTAAATCCAACGACAACAATAATGTTCAAAGGTTTTCAACTTATACCAAGTTTTCTTTCTTAATTGTAAAAGAGTCAATTTCCAAACTTAATTTCCAAAATTTCCAATTCGCAAAACACCAATTATATATATATATATATATATACATGCATTTAAAATAAATGAGACTCCTTTCTTCCATTTCATCCAAAAACTCAACCCACGGACAACAAGGTCATAACCCGCTCAATTTCAACTCAACAAGGGTACTACCCAAAATTACTAATCTCATGGTTAAATCCCCTTTTTAACAATTAACAAATTATCACTTCGTTATATTCAACTATAATCAACCCAACACAAAGTAAATGTTAAAAATCATAAGACCTGATTTAATCACAAATAAATTACCAAGTCATTAATCAAATTCTTTAATTCACAACATGATTATCTCACCATTTCAACCATTTTCACCTACCAAGTGTTACTACAAAAACAATTAGGGCTTTACTTCTCTCTACCCATAACATGTTAAACCATTTCCCCCCAAATTAACGCAACAACAAGCTATTTCCCAAATCTCAACCTTACACATCAACACTTAGATCCCCCTATATGATTTTCCAAAAAGATCCATAACAACATGGTTTTTATGCAATAGAATATACCACATGTCTATCTATAAGAGAGATATTGAAAAAGATCAAAGAAATCCCAACCTCAAGAGAGAAGAGGAGAAAACAACCCAAAAATCATTGGCGACGAAACTATGAACTACTTGGATCAATACGAAGCTCTTGACAAGCTCTACACTTAATCTCAAAGAAGCAAGGCAAGGGGATGCTCCTAAGTGAGTAGATCTAAAGATCTTTGAGCAAAAAGTGATTTGGAGAGGGAGAGAGTGACTCACGGCTTGGAGAGGGAAAAATAGAAGAAAAAGTAAAGAAAAGGTTAAGTGAGGGACCTATTTATAGTGCTAGGTCAAAGTAAAATAAAGTTCCAAAGTCAATCCAAAAGATTAAGTCAAAATCCCTAAAAAATAGGGCAAAAAACCAGATTGAAATTTGGAAAAAAGTCTACAGGGGTCGACCTTATGAAGAAACTTATGTTTGATAAGATGTAAGGGGGTCGACCCTATTTTCCAGCAACTAACACACAGACATAAGAGGGTCGACCCTCCCCAGACTGGTGTCTATCCTATTTTCTAGCAACACTTCCAGAACTTGACCAATGGGTAAGGGTCAACCCTTAGGAAGGTTGGTGTCGACTCTAGAATAGAATTTCTAAGTTCCCAAACAAATTTTCAACGTAAACAAGCATGAACGAACAATCCCAACAAGTTTAAATTAATTTGTACTCCTCTAAAACCAAGATACAACAACACCAAAGATTCCTAAAACAAAACAAAGGATTCGAATACACTTCCCAAAAGTTTTGAAAGGGTACAAGTGCTACAGTTCATGTTGTAATCCCCTTCAAGGTAGTGGAAGTGTGAAGGTACATTTGTAAACATTGGTTTACTGAATGAAATATATTTTCTGACATTGTTCTCTCCCGCCTTCTTTTACTTTTGTGATTAGTTCTTCTGAATTTTCTCTTAAAACAAACAACCAATAAAAGTCCTCTTTATTGAGGCTAAAAAAACTTCAAAGCAATTGTTAATTGGTTGGCATTTATTATTTTTGTAAGAACTTATTGATCCTTATTGGGATGCTCTAATTATATTTTTTAACCTTCGCAAGTCAAAAAAAGCCAATGGGTATAAAAGGTTTGACAAAATTTATAACTCCCCTCTTTTATAAATTGGCTAATTCTCATTCTAAATACTCCCAAATTAAACTTAAAATTATATTACAAACAATCTAGGAGAGAAAACAGTCTGAGAGAAAGATGAACGGAGAGGGAGATGAAACTGAGAGAGGGGGAGAGTAAGCGGATGACAGCAAATTTGAATGAATTGGGGCCAAAATAAATAAATAAATAAAATAATTGAAAGGGAAAGAAAAATGAAGGAAAAGAAGAAATGGGGAAAAGGAAAAAATGATATAGGAAAGATAGGCAGAGGCACGTGGGTTGCTGCTGGCCATAGCTGTAGACACCCCATTTTTGACTGACCTTAAGACTCAGACGTTATCGATTGAGCGCTCGGTGATAGTGAATGTTTGAGCTTGTTTCGAGTTTCCGGAGTTTTTGGCCGAGAGCCTTGCCTCCGGGCCTCTGAACTCTTTGTGCTTTGGCTCGGTTTGTGGACCGAACCTTGTTTTCTCTTCCCTGGAAGGAAGGAGAGGTCTTGTAGACCATCCTTTTATGGTCGTAGACCACTTTTCCTGCTTGGAGACTAGTTTTCGATTTTCAGAGCCTTCGGCCGTGCGCCTTGTCTCGGGACCGCTTAACGTTCTCCGTTTGGCTTGATTTTTGAACCATGCCTTGTTGCCTCTGCCTAGAGGGCCACTATGGTCTGGGAGACCACTTTTGTGGTCGTAGACCACTTTTGGTGCCCGTAGACCAGTTTTCAGGGCTCCCGACTGTGCGCCTTGCCTCCCGATCTCTCGTCTTACATCCTTTTTGGTTTGTTTTTGGTACAAACTTTGTTTTCCTTGTTTGGAAGGTGGTATAAGGGTGGGAGACCAGCTTTTCCCCTTGGAGACCACTTTTCCTCCTGCCAGCCAGTTTTCTGATCGGACAACTGGTTTTCTTGGTCTTTGGACCCCTTTTTCTGGTCGGCCACCACACCACTAGCTTGTTTTCAATGTGCAGACTACCTCCCACCATGGCCGACCACTTTCTCTCCTGGCCGACCACTTCCACTGGTCAGCCGACCAATAGAAGTAGCTAAGTGGTCGGCAGCTTTTTATCACCTTTTTGGAGATATTTTTAGGCCAGCTGTTACAGCTGGAGGGCACAGAAACCATCCTTCATACACGTGTATGGAGGGATGGCTTTGAGCTCTTAGCTTTCTCAAGAATCTTGAGGCTTGTTTTTTTATAAGAGGGAGGCTCCCCCTCCCTCCTCCAAGTTCAGAAAAAGTGCTTGAGCTATACATATACACCTTTGTCTCTATATTGCTCTTCTTCTTCATTTTTGTGCTCAAAAGTGTAGTTCCTTCATACTATTGCACACAAACACATATTCAAACACTATCCTTTTGCTGCTGAGGGTCTTAGAAGCTGGTTTTGGTGTTTTTGGTTTGGTTTGAGCTCAAAAAAGTTCCTGGAGTTGTAGCTTCAAAGTGGTTCTACAAGGGTGAGCCTTTAACCCCTTAAACCTTGGTTTTTTCTTAAGCTTTTGGACCTATTTGCATGCTTATTTAGGCTTAACTTTCTACTGAAAAAAGTTCTAATTTTGCATGCTTATAATGTTTGTTTAAGGTCACTTTTGTGTTGGGGGTGGTCTACCCCCTCTTAGGCCTTGTTTGGACTTGTTCTTGGGCCATCTTTTTAAGCTATTGGGACCAGCTTGTTTTGTCCTTCTCATCACTGAAACTCAGAGGAATTTCAGTGGTGGAAATGGTGTTTTAAGATCCTAAATAGGAGAGGGTCATCCCCTCTCCTTGTGTTTTGAATGCTTGCTTTGAATGCCTCATGTTTGAGCATGTTTGTTAAGCTTATGTTGGCCATATCTTAGCATGTATTTAGGATTATTTTGGCATGGCATACCACTATTTTTACTTGGTTTTGTCATCTCTTGCATGCTCTTTGCACTTGTAGTGCAATTCCATTAATTAGCCTAAAGTGTGCCATGCTTTAGACCATCATTCTAGCATGATTTTGGCTTAACTTCAAGAAGCTTTTGTCCATATTTTACCATGATTAAGCTCTGATTTGTGTTGTTTTGGTCATGCATGCCATGCTTTGTATAGCTATAGTGCATTCTAGCTTGTTAGCTTTGTGTATTGAGTCCATTAGCATTCATTGCTTGGCTTATTAGAATGATTTGGCATCATTTGTTATGATATTTCAGTGCATGTTTCATGGTCATACACTCACATCTTTTCACTTATTCCATGCTTTGGAGGGTTTGCCCTTTATGCCTTAAACATGAGTCATTGCATATGCCTTCATGCCTAAACTTGCGAGCTATTATTTCAATGTGTTTTTGGGGTTATTTTGCCATAATATAACTCTGATTTTTGTTGGCGAAGCCATCCCATGCTTGGTCTTGATAGGTGAAGTGTAATCCACCCTATTTGCCTTGCATTCATCATGCCTTATGCCCTTCATGTTAGCTTATTTTGGCTTCCTTCCATGCATATTTTAGACTCATTTTGACATGTTCTAGGACTGTTTTGGGTTGCCTTTTCCATATGCTTCATGTTTTGCATAGCTATAGTACAAATGTCTATGCTAGCTTCAAGCTTTGGGTACCATAGCATGCTTTATTTACATCATGTACATGATTTGGCATCATTTCACATGATATTTCAGAGCTTATAGCATTGCTATGTTCCCACTTCTTTCATGCTTTGAGTGCCTTTGAGTGTTGTGCATTTGTTTTCTTGTTTGTGGCCTAGCATGCATGTCATCTTGCCTAGGTCCTTGAGCTCCCATCTTATTATGTTTTGGTCTTTGTTTTGACCTCCTTGAGCTCTGTTTATGGCTGGTTCATGCATTTGTGCTATGTATTGCATGCCCCCTTTGTAGTCCTCTTTGCTAGCTTTAATGCTTAAGGACCTTTGCATGCTATACTTGTGTTGATTGAATGATTTGGCATCATTTCTTACTTTATTTCAGTGCATTTAGTGTTGTTACACTTCCGCATTTGTCACTCCTTGAGCACTCTTGAGAGTTGTGCTCTTATGCCTAGTCAATGGGCCATTGCATTGAGCATGCTTGTCTTGATCTTCATGCCTTAGTCTCATCATTATGACCACTGATTTGGGCATGACTGAGGTCTGTCCATTTTGGTTTAAGTCCATCGAGCATGTTATGTGAATGTTGTTACATTGCATCACGTTGTTGCATGCTTATGTTGCCATGCATTGTGTATGCATGCATTAGCATTGTTTGCATGTCATTAGTTTTGTTAAGTTGATCATGTCACATTGCATTGTGTATGCCATGTTATTCTTTGCATTATGTATGCCATGTAGTTGCATTGTGTTTTACATGTCTTGCATTACATGTTTGCATACTTAAGTTGCATTGCATGTTTGCATGCTTGAGTTGTTTTGCATTTGTTTGGATTAGGTGTTAGTCCAAACATGAGAAACGAGGGATGTTTCATACTTGAAGTGATGAAACGTGCCTCAATTCTCAGTCGCCGACACTCTTGATCATACATGATAGAGTTCAAGGCTTTATGTGTTTATTTGTGCATTCATTTTACATTGAATTGTGCAATTTGGCTTTTCGGCCATCATGCATCGAGATACGTGATTGGTGGCCCGAGGGTCGAGAACCACATTCCCTTGAGCTTATGAAATGATAGGGAGGGTGGTTATGCACACATACCTTGCAAATACATTGCCATGCCCTTTCTTGCTCTCTGTTGCAGCAAACTAGAGAAGTGCAGCAACAACTGGTCGACCAACCAGAAAAACTAGCTGGCCGACCACTTTTTTTGGTTTGTAGCAAAGAAAAGTGGTCGGCAGGTGGCCTCTCTCACCAACAACTGGTCGGCCACCCTCCCACAGGTTTCCATAGTGGAGCAAAAGCTATATGGAGCTTGGTACAGTGTTCTAAGAACAATTGCAAACAGAGGCAAATTGGGGGCATCGCGACGGATTTCTGAACGAGGCGACCGAACATGCATACACTTCTCACCTTGAGGCTCCTCTTTTTACTGCTTTCCTTAGCTAGTTTATGCTTTGGTTCTGTACTTAAGTAGTTAATTCGTTAGCTATTCATTTGTGTTATAATAACTAGTTAGTTAACTTGTTAGTTGATTAGCTTCTTAATTAGTTAGCTAGTTTTGTTTTGTAATAATTAGTTTAATTAACTTAGATTAGTTAATTAGCTCATTATTCGGACCCTCCGTCGAGAGGGCCAACTGTTGTAATAAGCGTGCGTGTGTGTGATGCATGTCTTCCAACCCCCATTTCTTTCTCCCTTTTACTTACCTGCTTTCGATGGTTAGTTTTAGGGCATGTTTCAATTAGCATTCTTATGCTTTGCATGCGTACATCCATTCATCTGTCTTGCATGCACCGAGCTCGGCGCATCATACTAATTGCATTGTATTTCAATTCCAATTTGAATACATGTACCAAGTTGCATTTCACATGACATCTTAGGATAGCCGAGCCTATCTTAGTTGCATTTTTACATGTGTTGCATTAGCCATCTTAACATGAACTAGGATCATGCATGATTTCTAACTAGTTCTCTGTTTTGGCTCGAAGAACACTGTGAGTGTTTACGCTTTAGCGTACTGCATGTGTGTAAATGCTGCCATGTTAGCATGCTTGCCATGAGGCTAACTGCTTAAGTGATTAACTGCATGATTGCCTGTGGGTGAAGGTTGGATTGCTTGAATTGGAACCCATTCATTGAAATCCGCGACTTAGCCTACTTACGAGTAGCACCTCTAAACCATTTTCAAACAAACGAACATGCAATGTTTTGTTCCAACTTAGGCGATCTAGTCTATACTTGTATGCTGTGCATATCACATAGTAATTCTAGGTTAATAACCGGAATAAGAGCACATATGTTTTCAAAAACAACATATCATATTAGTAAAGGCCGATCTTTGATCGGGCGAGCGGGGGTGCTCATTGCATGACCTTCCCCCCTCATACCCAAGTTCCCGAGCCAAGGCAACTTTGGTGATGACGGACATATGGCCTTAGGCACGAGTCAGGGTTTCCTAAATTTCCCAAAAATAAAACATTTAGGTGGCGACTCCGTATCTGGCAAAGCAGTTCATGTTTGACACTTCTTTATAAAAATCAGTTTTCTAAAACGATTTGCCGGATTTGGACTCTTTGGTGATTTATCAGTCTCGCATTGCACTTTGCAAGATTAGATTCAGAACCGTGACATTGAGTCCGAACTGTAGTAGCCTAAGAACAAAACGAATTTGCGCCCTCGCGTGCAGAGCCGGAAGTTCTCGGGGCGGTCTACAATAGCATATTATTTTTATTTTTATTTTTATTTTTATTCTTATTCTTATTTATTTATTTATTTTTGTTGTCTGCCACCTCGGCCAACTTTATACATATACCAGGTTTAAGTTGGCACAATTTTTTTTTAAATTAATTTTTTTTTGATTTTAAGATAGTTTTTTTTTATAGAAGTATAGTAGAATGATTATTTGGTGGAGATTAAAAAAGAATAATTATATATGGCATTTACTCTTTTAGAGATATGCATTTGTTGGCTTTTTGGCTTTCAAAGGTTATTTTTGTAATTTTGAGCATGCCAGCAAGGATCGATCAGTCCTTACAAAAGATTAATTGCCAACCAATTATCAGACGATTGTGTTTTAGTTCTTTCAGCCTCAATGAAGATGACTTTTACTGGTGGCTTGATTTAGGAGAATTAAGCAGATAACAATCAAAATGAAGAATAATTGTAGCATTTCATTAAGTAAAATGAAAGACTTACAATGATCCGATTCAGCCTCGTAAAGGTTTACAGTAACAAACTACTTTGAAACTACTCCTATGAACGAACTGCAGTACAGGAATTTGAAGTACAGAAATGTAAAGAACAAGAAATGTTAAAACTGGAAGGAAAAATAAAGAAGATGAAATTGGTATTTGGATCTGAGTTCGCCCATCATTCTAAGGCCTTCTCTGCTATTTATACTGTCCTGTGGTAACTATCAAAATAAGCCTCTAACCATCGATTCATCCTTCCATGATTGCTGATCATGCTTCTTCACAGTTAGCTCCACTACGCCATATCTGCAGTTGGGTTTCCCTCTTAATTTTGAATTCAAATATAGAATAACCGTTAAAGCCACGTCATCTCGCAACTCTTTGCTAATCTAGTGCTATGTAGATCCACCATAACCAATAGTAACTGCCACGTGTGTGATTATGATTGAAGATTTAAATTGTCTTCTCGTATTGTCCTCATTCTGCCACGTGTTGAACTGTGATTGGCTCATACAAAATATATAGCCCCCATTACCCCCCGCACTAATATACCCAATACTTGGTGATATTAGTGGATCAGGGTATTTTACCCATGTCTTAGAACGTGCATGGGTTTTGTATCTTCAGAAATACAACCGCCATTCATTGATGAACATTTGCATTAACTCCTCTTTTATCCCTTGAACATCCCCACTATCTCAACATTCAAAAAGACTAATTCAGCTCTCATGGCTAAGCTGACCTTTCCTTATCTCGACCAAGCATACGAAGAGTTATTTGATAATGTTGTTCGTCCTCGAAAAAACCTCCATGCATTAATTAGCCACCGTTACTCGCCTCAATTTATGCAAGTTATGGAAGCTTTCGCAAATCATCAACCTTCGACCCAAGAACCTATTGTTTACGATTCTTTGGAACAAAATTTTGCAACCATAGATATTGAAAGCTCTTCTTCTACAGCAAAACCTTCGGCATGGGATGAAGCTGCTGCTTCTTCTTCTTCTACGACCTTTGGCTGGAGAGCTTGGCCTACACCCACTCAGCCTCAGTCGAGGGAACGCATTCACCACTGATTCCCTGAATTTGATGATCCTCTGGAAATCCCTCATTCCAAGCGCAGTTCTGTAGTATATCCATATGTCCCTATTAACTGTATATGTAGTCTTGAAGACAATCTACTTTCAGCATGGTATACTTCCACTTTACCATCTCGAATGGTTCGAAGTGTTCCACGTCATGATGAAGCTCTAGGGGTCAGTCCTGCACAACTAGCCAAAAAGGCAAAACTTTATACCTCCGACTGGCTAGAGTGTGTGGCCATACCTGAATTCCCAGATTCGTTCAGGGAACCTCCGACTGCTCCACCTATGCCTTCCAATCCTAATTGGATTAATAAATTAAGCCTCACTCTATCTGAAGGTCAAAACTTCACCCCTTATTAGGCCCAGTGCCTCCCACTCCTTATCAGCAACTTAGAGCTCAGACCCTGCTTGCCGCTTTTTCGTATTTGCACTTCAAAGTCCTTCGAGATGATGTTCCCCACAAAAACTTTCTCTGGGCTTGTGACATCATGTCTCGAAGTCATCTTCTCAACCCCGTGGCCCAAATGGAGCTTTACACCTTTTTAGACCAACTTCCTCTTCTGCTCAACTGGCACTTCAATGCTTCTATCACCAGTGAAGTTCTAGATGAAGCCTTATCTGTTCAAATTCGGGTTCAATATGAGGCAGAGAACCTCCTTGATGACTATGAAGCCTTCAAGGGCCAAGATTCTAAGTACGAGGAAGATGTTGCTGTGAACGAAATGCATGGTGAAGAAGAGATGGATACCATAGATAAAGCCTTTAAAGAAATAGAGTTTGAAGTGAAAGCTCAACAACTCTTTTCCCAATTAAGGGCGTACCAATTAGACAAACCAAACCTGGATAGGATAGAAGATAGAGTAGGAAAAGAATTTTCATTTATTGAATTCTGTTGGACTAAATTCCATGATCTTGTAACTTTGTCCATTTCTTACTACTATGAAATTGAGAGTATAATCAAATGAATTCCAGTGTAAACATTACTTATCAATAAAACTAGGCTTTCCGAATTTCATTTGTCAGACTCTAATTTACTCTTCCAATTGTAAACTCATCAGAATAGTAAATATGCTTTACTTCCCAATCTCATCCCAAATCCTAGCTCAAACTCCTCCGAAGTGAGGAAAACTCCTCAATTATCAGTTTCGAATTAAACAACTTTGCTCTTTGAAACATGATTTGATCGTATCTAATTCCCCATCACATGTTTAATGTGATCAAGTAATTTCGAATCAACTAACTTTTTGCTTCGAACAAGTAGTCTCTATTTTCCAATATATGGAAACATCCTTAAATGACTGTACTGTTTTAAAAAAGTAATTGTTTCTACACAATCAAACCAACTATTGGTTTGAAACTTAAGACAAACAATTTCTAACCTTAAGGATATTTCAAGTCTTGCTTCGAAGGATTATACTTTTATCAAGAAACCTAAAAAAGGTCTTTAATCCTTCTAAAGTAAACAAATACCTGAGCATTCTTGCATCCTTAGGTGTAGAATGTGCTTCAAAGTAGATTCCCTACCTTCGAAGCCGTTTGTTATTTGATCTTGGCGCCAAAATTTGGCTTCGAAGCCAAATATTCTATTTCGAAGCTGACATCAGTATTTGAGATGCATTTCCCTCCATAACTATCAATATTAAAGGAAAGTTTTCACATCCGTACCCTTAGTACTTCTTTATGAATTCCATATTTGGGTGTATATTTTCAGACACAAAGGTTATAAAACCCTTTTCATTTCGTGCTTTGAATTCACTCGTTTGTCCAAAACACAAACCCTTCATCTCCTGGGCTTTCTCTTCCCTTACTATTTGTTATCAATGGAGTCTTCTTCCTTGAAAGTATCAGCCGGCGAACGTATGAGCCCACCGATGGCTTTGAAGAGATGTATTGAGGACGAAATTGCCAAATTTAAAGCTAGCGAATTGAGTGCCATAGATGGTCGCCTCTTTATCCCTCGTCACAGCAAAGAACAAGAATATGTCTTAGGTCCTATCTTTCGAGAGGTTCCCGTCCAATTTCCCGCTCTATACCCTCATTTGGAGGATCACTTTCTTGTTTACGAAGAAGGGCTTGATTGGGGCAATTGGAGGATGAGTCAACCTCATCGTTGCTGGCCAACACTGAGGGTTGAGTGGGAGGAGTGGTATAACAAGGTCGTGCCCGCAAGAGAATAGGACTTACAAGAGCTCTGCATTCTTGATGCCCTTCGTCTTTCCAGGTTTATTATTCCTGAAGACCATTTTTTGATTCCTGCAGCTCTTTGTTTTTGGAATATGGCTTTTAACTTTTTTCAGTTTCGGTGTGGTATGATGGCCCCCACCATCCTTGATATCTGCCATCTTCTAGGGCTTTCACCACTCGGCACTCTCTTTACACCCAGTTATCCAGACCTTTCGGTTAAGTTTTCTCTTCCATCTTTGAATTCCTCCTTCAGTGACTTTGTAAAGGCTGAAAATAAAAAGGAGGGGCTTGTGAGTGATTGAGAACTCTTCTCCTTCATTTTATATTGGTTGTGTAAATTTCTTTTTTGTACATCATCCTAACAGATCATGCCTGAGTTTGCCCTACTTGCAAAGGCCCTTGTTTTGAAGAAATGAATAGCTTTGGCCCTTTATCTTTTAGGCCATGTCTACAGAGCCTGCTCCCAATTCTGTGAAAAACCCCTTTATGTCAACCAAGGAGGTCCCTTTTGGGTGCTTCAACTCTGGCTCTTCGCATACTTTACTGATTTACACCCCAAGTGTTTGAAGTTCTTAGTTCAAGACCCTAGCACTTATGGGGAAAAGTATGCTAGAATTACCCTTTATCCTGCTTCTTTTGCCTATTATCTCACTTTCTTTCATCAACTTCCTACTTCTCCAGCTGCCACCTTCTTCTGTTCTTTCGATGCCAATAAGGGACCGATTTGGCTCAGGACATTTTTGGCTGATAAGCAATGTTCCATTCCATCGCACAAAGATATGTGGGCCTCAATTTTGCTACTGAGGAAACTTTTTATTGGTACTTTAAACCCTCGAGCTTATAAGTACATATTTGAAGTATACTGCCTCTCTCAGTTTGCCAGGCAATTCGGGCTCACCCAAGGAATTCCCATTTCACTCTTCTGTCTCTAGAATACCCATCTTACAGCTAGAGACTTGAAAGTACCCAAATCTAAACTAGAGGAGGCAACACTTAAACTGTTGAGTGATTTGAGTGAGTTTAAGTTTACCCTTTTCCTCCCTTTTGGCTCAGTTTTAAAAAGATTTCAAAATTGGTGGACAGTCAATATGGAAGTGCATTTAGCAATACACCCTCATGACTTACTAATAGGGTTAGGCGTGCCTTCTAAGGTTAAGCCAAAAGAAATTGGGACCATCTCCTCTTCTTTTACAACTACCAAGACTACCCCTATAGTCTCTTCCCCTCATTCCAGAATTACCAGAGCTGCTTTGAAAAAGAGTATGAATTTTTAGGTTTCCTTCCTCTCATATTTTCTTTCAATTTGTTTTCTTCATACTTATATTACTTGGTGTAGGGTCCCCACAAGGAGAGTCTCCCAAGAGAGATGAAGCTCTGGCTATTCTCAAAGATAAATAGCAACAGAGAAAGAAAAGAAAACTACTACTCACTCCTGAGGAGTCTGAATCTCAGAATGCAGAAAAGGAGATCGAACAAGAGCAAGAAATACCACTACAGAGGAAAAAGAGAAAGAAGATAACCGTCTCTCCTTCTAACATGGTTGAAGATCCTACTCATGAGGTAGCTGCCAAGATGGTGGAGAAGGAACATTCTAAAGAAATAATTGTTTTTCAGAGGGCCGAAAAAAGGCGACAGCTATAACTACTAAGAGATGAAGCTGTTGCTGTTGACATAACTCAAAGAGAACTCGCAAGAAGGCAACATATTGCCGAGCATTATTCTCTTCGTAGTTCTCCCATTATTACCATCACCTCTGAAAACAGTAATTTCCTCTTATGCCTCTACTTTCCTTTCTCAAATTCTTGATACTGAGTCTTAACATTACTTTGTATTTCTTCTTTTGCAGCAACAATTCCTCTGCCTTCTTCTTCGACAAGGACTCCTTCAACTTCATTTGAGGCTGAGAAACCTCAAAATGTGAAGCCAATTCAGGCAATACTCCCACTTCCGGGTCTTATATTTTCCATACCCTTTTTAAGGCTGAGTATTCTTGCATCCCTTTCCTTTGGTCTAGCCACATATTTTTCTCTTTTATCTCTTCACTCTACTCAATTTGCTCTCCCTTCTAGCCCTACTGCTCCTTCCCCTACTAAGGAAATTCCAGCTGTTATTTCATGTTCAATGATAACTGATTCCTACAAAGAGGACACTGGCAGTTCTCTAATTTCTTATCCATTATCTCTTCCTAGCTCCAGTCCTTCTTCTCTTGATCTACTGGTAACCAAGACCATGGAGGCTGTTAAGGATACTTCATCTTCTTCTCCTATTCCTATGCAGCCATTTCCTCCTTTTACCAGAGTTCTTTCTACACCCTTCATGTCAACAGAAGAGGTGGACATCTTTGAGGCTAGGTTAGCTAGTCTTTTTAACATACCTTCCACCAGTCCAATAGTCAATAATGAAACTGAGCCATTAGTCCTCGCTGATTCTCTACTAGAATTTTTTGAGAGTTCTTCTTCTAATAGTAGGACTTCCCTACCTTCAATAGAATTGGACAACTGTTTGGAGCTGCTGTCATCTTTCTCAAGGATTCCCTTTGAAGCCTTACAAAGGCCTATAATCAAGAACGGCTTCTTTCTGTGCTGCAAGATTGTTGAGCAGTCTGGCATGACTATTTCAAGTCATTTATCTCAAGCGGCAGCTACTATTGATTTTTACATCAACATTTGTCATGCTGCCAAAGCTGCAGAAGAGAAATTGCTGAGAGATCAGAGTTTTGTTTCCCAAATATATGCCGAAGTGTCTGAATTGAAAGATCAACATTCCTCTGTCTCCCAGTTTCGAGCCCAACTACTAGAGAAGAAAGCTCAACTTGAAGAAGAGTTATCAACAGACAACCAAGCTTTAGATCGAACTGCCACCAAATTGCAAATTACTAACCAAGGACTGGCTGATAGAAAGCAGGAGATGGCTACAGCCATTCAGTTGTTCCCATCTCTCAAGAGTAGAAAGTCAATTGTAGAGGAACAGCTGAAACACTGTATTGACTTTTGGGCCAATCTATGGCTACATGTATTCAACTCATTATGAAATAAAATCCTTATTTTATTCTTTGAGTGTTTTCATGCTATTTTATTTAACATTTATTCTATTCCTTGTGTTTCCCATATGGTTGGAAAATAAGGCTTCAAATATCTGCCATTAATTTTCTTAGGATGTACATATCCATTCAAATTTTTCAAATGATATGCTCCCGAAGGCAAGACTCTATGAATTTGATATGGTCCTTCCCAGTTAGGTGACCATTTACCAAACTTGTGGCTTTTAATTCCTATTGGAAGTATTGTCTTCCATACCAAATCACCTTCGTCAAAGCTAATGTGCTTGACCTTCTTATTATAATTTTTGGCTGCTTTCTTCTTTTGAAAAAGAATGCTATTTAATGCCAATATTCTGGCTTCATCTACGTCTTCTAATTCCAAGCACATACTCTGCTGATATTGCTCAGGAATTAATTGATTCTGACGTCTCACCCTCAAGGACTTGATATTAATTTCTACAGGTAACACTGCATCATGCCCATATACTAAGGCATAAGGAGTAACTCCTGTACTCGATCTTGGAGAAGTCCTGTAAGCCCATAATACATCCAACAATAAGTTATGCCAATCTCTGGGATTTTCTTCCACAACTTTTTGTATTTTTTTCTTCAAAGATTTATCGGATGATTCTACTTGACCATTGGCTTGGGCATAATAGGGAGTAGAATTAACAAGGCTAATTCCAAACTCTGCCACAAAAGACTTTACAATTTTCCCGTCAAATACAGTCCCATTGTCAACAGTTATAGTCTGTGGGATGCCAAACCTGTGGATCAGATCTTTAATGAATCCAATAACTTCGGTTTGGTCTACAGCCTTATATGGCTTAGCCTCGACCCACTTAGTGAAGTAATCTGTGGCCACTAAGATAAAACAATGATGCTTTGAGGAGGGTGGATGTATTTTCCCTATCATATCCATAGCTTATCCTCTAAACGGCCAAGGCTTCATGACTACATGTAAATCAGTTATGGGTACATGCCTTATTGTGCCATGCTTCTGGCATGCTTGACAACCTCTAGCATATTCTATGCAGTCTTTAAGGATGGTTGGCCAATAGTAGGAATGTCTTCGAAGCAGCCATCTCATCTTCACACCAGGTTGATGAGCACCACAAATGCCTTCATGAACCTCAGCCATGGCTGTCAAAGCTTCATTTGGGCCCAAACATTCCAATAATAACTCGTCTGCCCCTCTTTTGTAAAGAGCATTACCATACATTATGTATTGCATGGATTGCAACTTGATCCCTCTGCTGGCTTTCGAAGATGGGCCAGCTAAATACTGCATTATTGGATGCCTCCAATCTTGTTCTTGTAAGTCATTATGATTGACTTCTAAGACCATATTCCTTTTATTTAAGGGTGGTATTACCTTTTGGTATGTTGTTTGGCTTATGCTCACTTGAGTGTTATCTTTCCTCTTGAAATTCGAAGCTTTTTGAGCCACATCATTAGCTTTATTATTCAAGAATCTTGGGACATAAGTTACATTTGCTATCTGAAATTGGGAAAGCAAATGTAATGCAACAACATAGTATGTGTGGAGAAGTGGTTTTGGAAATACTCTTCTAATCCTGGGAGACGCTAATGATCCTCTTCTAGACACCTGAAAAGGAATAAACACTCCGGTCTGGGGTGCCGGAATTAGCACTCTAACGGGTAAGTCAGTCTCCACACTCAAGTTTACTTGTATTCTAAATTAAGCACAGTAGTTCTCACATACCTCTTTCTGGCTGATGTTCTTCTATTTATATCTTTTCTTCCATGGGCCTCGGGATTAGGTCCATTTCCAACTCCCTATTCGGCACATTCTGTAGTAGACTACTCTTTACTCGGCCCCTTGCTAAATCGGCTATTTGGCCAAGTAGAATTGGATTCGAGCTTGCGAGTCGATGCTGAGTGCCATGAATTTCGACTCTCCCAGGTCCGACTATCCTGAATCTCTACGACTCCCAATACTCGGCTCCCACAATTGCCCCCAAGCACTCCACCAATGACAGTTGGCTGGAGTGTTTGGCTTCGAACTCGAAAAGTTAGAGCCGAAATTCGGCGGCTGACCGTATTCCAACGCAAATGTCTGAACACACGCTTCTCGGTTATCATTTCAACTTCCCGCCTCTTCGTACACTTCTATTTATTATGATTTAAAATTTCGACGTCCGAATTTACCTCTGCAACTTCCTTCTCTTCTCTATCTCCTTTGTCTCTTGTAAGTTCTCTCATTCTCTGCTTTGAATCTCTTTTCTTGTTTTGTTTTTTTGGCTTAGCATAGTCCTATTGGCTGGGGGAAATGGCGAAACATTTAAAAGATCCCCTCTCATTGAATCGAATTTCTGGCTTCCGACGCCATTTCTCCATTCCTGATGACATCCGTCTGTCACTTGTGACAGACGGCACCCTCGATATGGAGAGGGTTGATGAAACCACGATCGTCTTCCCTCTCCTATCAATCACAGAGGGTGGAGTCCATTTCCCCCTTCACCCACTCCTTAGGGCTGTGCTCTGCCATTGGGGCCTAATCCTTTCCCAACCCAACGTCAACTTCTTTAGGATTGTGATGGGGATTATCGCACTAAACCGTCGCCTTAGGCTAAACCTTGGCATTCCCGCTATTTGGCATTGCTACGCCTTGGCCAAGTCTTCTGGTCAGCACGGGCGTTATTTCCTTAGGGCTAAAGACACCGACCATCAACTAGTGACTATGCTTTCCAACTCTGGGAAGCGAGTCGATGATATTATGGTCATTGTCCAAGGAAACTGGGAGTTCGGCGAAGGCGAGGATCGCCTTGATCGTATTCCTAGACGGAGAGCCGAACGAGGTGGCCGAGTATCTTCTTTTATTTATCTACTTTTTGTTATATTTATAAAGCTTCATTTTCGGGACCTCATGGTTTTGTTTTTGCAGGAAACGATTTGAAGAAAGTCTTGACCTCAACCGACGACGCCGTCCTTTCGGAAATCAAGGTTGCGCTCAAATATTTCGGGCGGCCGAGTCTTCAGAGGTAGGGGAGGACGGCCCACGTTCTGCTCCGTTACGAGCTGACTTATACAACCTTTTCGGCGGCGGAAAACATCCCAATTCTGAAGGGTGAGGAGTCTCTTCCCGCCATTATCTTGACTAATTTCAAAAATTTGAGGCAAGTCGGTTCCGAGGGATCAGATTCGGAGTGACCAGAAGTAGCTGAGGCCGCCGAGTTAGACCAATCCGAAGCCGAGGTCGACGAGGCTTTGAAGTTAGCATTTGAAGAAGCCGGCCTTAATTCGGTTGATCCTCCATCCACTTCAGGTCGAGAGGACCTTCCACTTGACGATATTTTTCACGGTCTGGAGGACCTTCCCGGCGCGTACCCAGAAGATATGGCTGGGTTGAGCCTCACTAAACTTGCCAAGAAGGCGAACGCGGAAAGGATGGCCGCGCGGAGAAGGGCGGAGGCTATTCGGGCTGTCGAATCTCAGCCCTCCCAGACTCTTGGCGAATCTCAGCCCTCTTTGCTTATTGGCGAGTCCTAATCCACCTTGCCTATTATTGATGAGGGAACAGAAAAAAACGGAAGTGTTGATGCGGAACCTTTTGTGCAGGCAAGTGAAGAAGTTAAGTAAAGGGTGGAGAAGCGCCCTGTCGAGGTCGAGGTCGGCTCAGAGGATGATCAGGCTGACAAACGACCTCGTTTAGAGGAATCAGATGTGATTGTACCTTTTATTATTCAGCCAAAGATAAAGAATACGCCGATATCCTCTGATGCTTCGGTAATCAAAGATCCAGCGGTCGCACGCAGCATGGCCACGTCCGTTTCACTGCCTGCTGACGAGGCGGCTTTTCGGGCGAAGCCAGATCTGGTTGGTATATATCTTTGACTTTGTCTTTTCACTTTACGCGAATATTGTTTTGGTCTTAGCTTCCTGTTTTGCAGGCCGTCGGAAGGATAGCCGAGATGGGCCGTCGCCATCACGACGCCGTCGAGTAGATTGGCCGTTTACAAGCGGAGGTTGAGGGCCAAAGGAGTAGGGCCGAGTTCAAGGTAATAAGGGCGAAGATGGAGCACGCCCGTGCCGAGGCCGAGATAGAGAGAGCCCGCAGTGCTGAAGAATTGAGATCGGTCGCCGAGAAGAGGGTGGATGCAAGCGACGACATGCTTAAATTTTCCCAGGAGGCAATCTCTAAATTGGAGGTTGAGTTGGAAGAAATAAAAGTGGCGAAGGAAATAGCCGACCTGAAGGCTTCTAGCGCATTCGAGGCCGGGAGAAAATCTGCTTTCGATGAATACGTGGACGAAGTCCCCAAATTTAAAAATCGGAGATTCAAACACGGCTGGCTCAAAGCCCTTGTTACTGCTGATGTGACATTGGCTACGCCAATTCCATACGAGCAAGTGGATGTTGAGCCGCTGGAGTCTGACTCTGAGGACTGATTTGGGCGCTCTTATTTTTGTTTTAGGATTTGCGTGTATGTTTACAGCTTTTTGTTTAGTAATTTTCAGCTTTTTACAGCTTTTTGTTTAGTAATTTTCATATGTAAAATGGCTACAATTTGTGCCCAATTTACTTAATGAAAATTCATTTTGTACTTTGCTATGATTAATGAATGGTATTGTTCTATTGCTGTTTTGCTATTTTGGATAAAACGTTCTGTATACTTGTCGACTAGATGATTAGGCCATTTAAAAAGCCAAAAATTAGTACATGAAGTGGCTGTGGCACATATCAATCAGCATGGGGCCAAGATGCTCGGCTGGTTAGATTAATAAATCTGCCCTTGCCCTAGCCAGTGCATGAACTCCAAGGCATTCAACTATAATTGCCATTTAGATAATTAGGCCATTTAAAAAGCCAAAAATTAGTACATGAAGTGGCTATGGCACACATCAATCAGCATGGGGCCAAGATGCTCTGCCGATTAGATTAATAAATTTGTCCTTGCCCCAGCCAGTGTATGAACTCCAAGGCATTCAACTATAATTGCCGTTTAGATAATTAGGCCGTTTAAAATTAGTGGCTGTGGCAAACATCGATCGGTATGGGGCCAAGATGCTCGGTCGGTTAGATTAATAAATCTGCCCTTGCCCCAGCCAGTGCATGAACTCCAAGGCATTCATCTATAATTGCCGTTTAGATAATTAGGCCATTTAAAATTAGTGGCTGTGGCAAACATCGATCGGCATCCGTCGTTTGGAGATTGCCAAAAGCGTTAATGAAATTGCCTCGGGGTCACTACAAGCCTTAGAAATAAATGGGATGGGCTCTTTGCGCCAGTAACTTCACTTACTGTGTTTAGATTCAATTCAAAACAACTTGTTGCGAATGTCAAATAGAGTTTTCTTCAACAGTAGAGGTAAAGCTCGAACTTTGGCTGAGCTTGATACTGTAATGAATCATGGCAGAGAACCCACCCGTGCGGGAAGTAGGGCATCCAAAGAAAGGGAAACACGTCAGCCTCCAAGTCGTCGAAGCAGATCACCCCGAAAGGAGAAACAGCAACGGGGCAGTTCTCCGCGACCGCGACCCAGAAATGAGGCCAACGTAGTGCCGTGACCGCTGAGTTTTGCAGTTTTTGTGGGGAATAAACCGATGACGGAGACGGACTCCATTATCAAGGACCCAGGTGTGGCGGTCGAGTTTGCTTGATAGATTTTTCCACTGGAGGTCTAGCAGTCGATGGTTGGTCGACAAGATTTCGACGTATTTCGAGAAGGCATCCATGGGGCGGTGAGGGGGCTGTACACCGCCTACGGAGTCGGCATGCGTCTGCGCGCCGCGCGGCGGGAGATGGAGAAAATGGACGAACGGATCCGCAGTTCGGAGGCTCGTGCGGAGAAAGCCGAGCGTGAGCTTAAGGAGCTTAGGAAGGCTAAAACCGCCGAGCCGCATGCGGCGGGTCAATCTAACCCGATTGTGGAGGAGAGGGTGACCCAACGGTTATTGAGTCATGCCATCGCTGACCGAGATACGGCAAGCATGTTTGCCGTAGAAAATACAAGGGCCAAGGGTTATGAGCAAGGCTTTCATGCGGGCCGGAAGGTTGGGATTGACAAAACGAAAGAGAAACTTGCAGAGGAGGTCTGTCGATGCGAGAATCAGGGCTTTAAGCACGGTTAGATCGTAGCACTTTAGGCCGCGGAGGCTCTCCAAGCAAAGGGAGTCGATTCGGTGTTGCCTCTGTACCAACGTGATCATTTGCCCTTTTCCGCCTTTGAAGTCGAAAAGAGCGATGATGAGGGAGACGCCGTATAAAAATATTCGTTGTAATATTCAAACGCGGGTTGCGTCTAAAATCATGTAGTCATTGGTTAAATGAATAAAATGCTCTGTTTTCAACATTCTTGTTGCTTTATAATTTTTTCCGTGGCACACTTATGTTTGCATGTTTTGTGCTTTATTTCATAAACATTGTTCGAATAGACGGTTTTTGCCGGCTCGTCATAACGGAGCGCTCTTCGTTAAATATTTATTCAGCATACATGTTACACAGACCTGGCAATAAATCCAGAGGCTTTATCGGCCCAAAGACGTCATGCACCGATGGGGCTCCGAATCCGGAGACTTTATCGGCCCAAATACGTCATGCGCCGATGGGGCTCCAAATCCGGAGACTTTGTTTGGCCAATCGTGATATCCACGAAGGGCACTCTGAATCCGGAGGCTTTTTCGGCCCAAAGACGTCATGCGCCGATGGAGCTCCGAATCCAGAGACTTTGTTTGGCAATCGTGATATCCACGAAGGGCGCTCCGAATCTGAAGGCTTTTTCGGCCCAATGACATCATGCGCCGATGGGGCTCCGAATCCGGAGACTTTCTTTAGCCAATCGTGATATCCACGAAGGGCGCTTCGAATCCGAAGGCTTTTTCAGCCCAAAGACGTCATGCGCCGTTGGGGCTCCGAATCTGGAGATTTTGTTTGGCCAATCGTCATATCCACGAAGGGTGCTCTGAATCCGGAGGCTTTTTTGGAACACCGTCGAACTGTAATTTGTAGTGAGAAAATAGGGATCTTTATATTACAGAAAAAGAGATGTACATGGTGAACCGTTCCGAACAAGCATCATGTCCCACAAGTCGGGTCAATGATAAAATTTGCGTAAATGCATAAAATTCCAAGGCCGTGGCAGACTCCTTCCTGACATGTCTTTGAGCCGATATGCCCCTACTCCTGCGATCGAATCAACTTGATAGGGGCCATCCCAGTTAGGACCCAATTTTCCATCAGCCGGTTTCTTGGCAACTAGAAGTACCTTATTCAGGACCAACTCTCCTGGTGTGTAGTGGTGCAGCTGAACTCGTTGATTATACGACTTAGCAAGCTGCTGTTGATACCACGCCATGGATGCGAGGGCACGGTCTCTTCGTTCTTCAATCAGAACCAAATCCAAGGCTAGCATCATGTCGTTTCGGCCCATATCAAAAACCGGTCGGCCACAAGGTTGGGAGGCCGATCTCCAGGGGTATGATTGCCTGGGTTCCAAAGCATAGAGTAAACGACGTTTCCCCAGTCGACCGCCTCGGCGTAGTTCGATGAGCCCATAACACACTCAGCAATTCTTCAACCCATTTGCCTTTAGCTTTCTCCAGCCTCTTTTTGATGCCGTCCAAGATGGATTCGTTAGAGGCTTCAGCCTGACCATTGCTTTGTGGATAAGCCAGCGTGGAAAAATAAGGTCGTATACCATACTTGCTGCACAGTTCTCGATAGACGCCACAATCGAATTGGGTGCCATTGTCTGAGATAAGTGCTCTCGGAATGCCGAACCGTGTTATGATGTTTTTCTAAACAAAACGCTTCACATCGGTGTCTCGGATGTGGGTTAGTGCCTCCGCTTCTATCCATTTTGTAAAATAATCTGTCCCGACAATCAAAAATCGCTTGTTACCCGGGGCACGAGGCAGTGGTCCGACGATGTCAAGTCCCCACTGGGCGAACGACCAAGGACTGGTTGTAGAGCTCAGCTCTTCAGTAGGCAGGTGGGTCAAAGGAGAGAACTTGTGGCATTATTCACACTTTTTCACGTAGCCTTCAGCATTTGCTCTCATTGTCGGCCAATAATACCCCTGTGTTACTGCTCGATGGGCCAATGACCGCCCGCTAGAATGGGCGCCACAACTGCCTTCATGTATTTCAGTCAGAAGCTCTTCGACTTTGTCCGGGTGTACACATTCCAAATATGGACCGGAGAGGGATTTTTTATAAAGCCTTCCTTGCTGATCCAAGTAGTATCGCAGGGCTTTGTTTCGCAGCTTGTGCGCTTCTTTCTTGTCCTCTGGGAGCTGTTCGGAAGACAGGAATGCGGCAATGGGATCCATCCAGCTCGGTCCAGATTCTATAACATTGACCTGGACTTCCTCCGAGGGACCAATGCTCGGCTCTGGGATGAAACCAACTTCGATGGTTCGTTTAATTTCTGAGTTGATGGCGGAGGCTAGGCAAGCAAGGGCATTTGCATTTGTGTTCTGATCACGTGTTATCTAATTCAATTCATGATGGTCAAATTTGGCTAGCAAGGAGTTGGCTGTTTTCATGTAAGCCGCCATACGGTCGTTTCTTGTCGCGTACTCCCCCTTTAGCTGATTGATCACCAGTTTTGAATCGCAAAATACAAGCAAACGCCGAGCACCTAGAAGATGTGCATTCCGCAAACTGGCTAGAAGGGCTTCGTATTCAGCTTCGTTGTTTGACGCTTCGAAACAAAGCCCTGCTCAATTATTGCGCCGTCGGGAGCCGTGATTACAACTCGGGCTCCGCTGTCCCGCTGATTGGATGATCCATCACAGTACAACTGCCAAATGTCCCCAACATAAATTCTCCAGTTCGGCTCGGGTTGAATTTCAGCGGACTTCAAATCGGCAAGACCCCTAGTGAATTCGGTAACAAAGTCGGCAAGCACCTGTCCCTTGATCGAGGTTCTAGGAAGAAACTGAATGTCGTACTGGCTGAGTTCAAGAGCCCACTTTGAAACACGTCCTGATGCTTCTGCACTTCGTAGTACTGATCGGAGGGGATAATCTGTTAGCACCCCAATGCTATGTCCCTGGAAGTAATGCATCAGTTTTCTTGCCACCATGACTAGGGCTAGGATGAGTTTTTCCAGCGGAAGATACCGTGTTTCGGCGTCGACCATTGCCTTGCTCACATAATACACTGGCCACTGCTCTCCCAGCTCTTCTTTTATCAGTATGGCACTGACGGCCCTGTCGGAAACTGCCAAATACAAAATGAGCGGGTCACCAGCAGCGGGTGTTGTCAAGAGTGGTACTGAACAGAGGTAGGTCTTGAGTCCATTGAAAGCAGCTTTGCATTCGGCGGAACATTCAAAAGCCTTGCCCTGCCGTAGTGTATGAAAGAATTGTCGGCAGCGATCTGTAGACCGACTGATGAACCTGTTGAGTGTGGCGGCCATCCCCATCAGCTTTTGAACCTCTTTTGCTGAACGAGGGGAGCCGAGTTCCAAGATTGCTATGATTTTCCTCGGGTTGGCCTCGATTCCTCGATGGTTGACAATGAAATCCAAGAACTTGCCAGAGTCGATCCCAAATGCACATTTAGAAGCGTTCAGTTTCATTCCATATTTGCGTAGGATGCTGAATGTCTTTTCTAGATCGGCTATATGATTCTGTTCTTCCTTGGACTTGACCACCATATCATCAATGTACACTTCCATAGTGTGGCTGAGTTGCTCCTTGAACATGGCCGTGACCAGTCTTTGGTAGGTTGCCCCTGCATTCTTCAGCCCAAAAGGCATAACTTTGTAGCAGTAGGTTCCTCTTGGGGTGAGGAATGCAGTTTTGTCCTGGTCCTCTGGATACATGGCGATTTGATGGTAGCCTCTGTAAGCATCGAGGAAGCTCATACGTTGATGGCGTGCCGTCGCATCTACAAGTTGGTCGATTCTGGGTAGGGAAAAACAGTCATTGGGGCAGGCTTTGTTTAGGTCCGTGAAATCGACGCACACTTGCCAAGTCCCGTTTTTCTTCTTCACCACCACTGTATTAGAGAGCCATGTAGGGTAGGTCACCTCCCTAATTGCCGCAGCGTCAAGCAGCCTGTCAACCTCCTCAACAACGGCCGCAGTGTGCTCGGCGGCTGACCGCCGGCTTTTCTAAATGATTGGCTTGCACTTAGGATCGATATTCAAATGGTGCTGTGAAATTGACGGATCTATACCCGGCATCTCATACGAAGTCCATGCAAAGACATCGAGGTTGCTGTGCAAGAAAGAGATTAGCTGCTGTCTGTCGGCCTGATTCAAGGAGGCGCCGATCATGAAGAACTTGTCTGGGCTTCCATTGATTTCAACTCGGTCTAAGCCTTCCGTGGCCTTTTTATTTGGGAACCGCCCAACATCGTTGAGGCTCTCTCAATCCGGCACCTCAATGGAATTCACCTGTAGTTCCTTTGGCATTTTTTCAGCAAGGAGGTAACATGCTTGTGCCGATTTCTGGGAGTCGCGGATTTGCTCAATACAGCGTTCTGTCGGGAAGCGTAGCAGCTGATGGTAGGTGCTTGGCACGGCCCGCATAGTATGCAACCAGGATCGCCCCATGATGAGATTATACGGTGACGACAGCTTGATGACCAAGAATCCCACATCCACTGTTCGGGAACCTGCTCAAACGGGAAGTCTGATTTTTCCCAACGGGTACTCTGGATTGGCATTGAAGTCGAATAGTGGATAAGGGGCCGGAGAGAGATCTGATTCGGAGAAGCCAAGTTTGGTGAATGTCTTATAGTACATAATCTCCGATGTGCTCCTCGGATCAATGAGTACGCACTCAACTGTGAAACGATTTATGCGTAACTCAATTACCAAGGGATTAATGTGGGGCAGTGTTACTCCGGCCAAATCCGAATCATCAAAAGTAATGACCTCGGCTTCATGGGGCCGTTTAGCCAGAGTGAGTTAGTCTTGAGGGTTAGACTTCGACTGAATCGCATGCACCGCCAATGACATTGGCAGGCTGTATATCATGTGGATCACGCCGAACGGAGGTGAATCCTGTCTCAAGGCTATTGCGTTGGTTGGGTCGCCTTTTCGGACGTACTGTTGTAGCCGGTCATTTTGTACCGATTCCTGTAGGAGGTCATTTAGTGCATAACAACTATCAGTATCATGGCCATGGTCTCTGTGATACTCACACCGTCTAGCCCTTCTTCTAGCGCCAGATTTATAGTCATACAAGGTGGATGACGGTGCTTTGAATTTCTTGGGTAGCACTGCCTTTGCAGTCCGTCGTACAAAAGGATCGTGTTGATCTTCATCCGAACTATTTTTTCTTCGCTTATGCCTTATACGGGGACTCTCTTCAGATGAACTAGAAGTTTCAGATCGTCCCTTCTTCTTGGGCTCCGGGGATAATGAGTCGGAGTTGCTATCAGTATCTTGTTGTCGGGCTCGAGATCGTCGACCACCTACCATCACAGGTTGTTCTGAGCCTCGGTGTGCAGCTTGTTTGGATTTCGCCACCTCCAAGGCCAAATCTTGACGGAGACGTTTGTTCTCTGCAATCATGTTCTCCAACCTTTGTTCGTTTTGCTTTGCTTGTTCCATGATCGCTTGCATTGCTTCATGCTCTGAAGTCGAGGGTGAGGTGAAGTTCAGAGTGCGTCTTACGGGGATGGTCTCCGGTCCAAGCATGTTTGATGGAGTGAGATCATCTCTCTGCGTGGTTTCATTAGTGACTATAGGAGGGTCTTCCGTTACGCCCGCCATGGATGTGTTTGAGTATTCCCACAGACGGCGCAATTGTGGAGAAATGGTTTTGGAAATACTCTTCTGATCTTGGGAGACGCTAATGATCCTCTTCTAGACACTTGAAAAGGAATAAACACTCTGATCAGGGGTGCCAGAATTAGCACTCTGACGGGTAAGTTAGTCTTCACACTCAAGTTTACTTGTATTCTAAATTAAGCACAGTAGTTCTCACATACCTCTTTCTGGTTGATGTTTTTCTATTTATATCTTTTCTTCCATGGGCCTCGGGATTAGGTCCATTTCCAACTCCCTATTCGGCACATTCTGTAGTAGACTGCTCTTTACTCGGTCCCTTGCTAAATCGGCTATTTGGCCGAGTAGAATTGGATTAGAGCTTGCGAGCCGATGCCGAGTGCCACGAATTTCGACTCTCCCAGGTCTGACTATCCAGAATCTCTACGACTCCCAATACTCGGCCCCCACAGTATGGCAACATGCTTACACTTTGACATTTGAAAATTCCTTTTACTTGGTTAACCACCAATTGAGAATCTCTAAATATATCAACTGCATGAGTTTGTAATCCAATAAGTATTTCCAACTCTATTATCAAAGCTTCATATTTAGCTTGATTATTGGAACGAGTAATTTCATCTACTCTGAAACCATGTGTGGTTTCTACCCTTTGTGGTAACTTAATCACCACACCAATTCCAGTTAGGCCATTGGCTTTTGATCCATCGAACCACATTTGCCATGGTTCAATACTAACCATACCAAGTTCTATTATCTCTTGGTTTTCTGTTTGACATGGATGATCTGCCAAAAAATTAGCCAATACTTGTCCTTTCACTGCTTTTTGGGAAATATATTCTAGATGAAATTCTGATAAAGCTAGTATCCATTTGCCAATTCTTCCTCTTAACATAGGTCTAAACAACATATATTTAACCAAATCTGTGGTTGCAATTACCAAGACAGTTGTAGGCAAAATATAGTATCTTAATTTCATTGCAACAAAATACAATGCAAGGCACAGCTTTTCTACAGCTGAATATTTACATTCACAAGAATTTAGAAACCTACTAAGGTAATAAACTGCTTGCTCCTTGCCTTCTTCATTATCCTGGGCTAAAAAAACTTCCAGTGAATCTTCTGCTGCAGCTATATATAGCTTCAAGGGCTAATCACCCTTTGGTGGCATCAGCACCAGAGGATTGGCCAAGTAGGCTTTGATTCCTTCGAAGGCAGTCTGATGCTCTGCTGTCCACACAAACTCCTCTTCATCTTTCAGCCTTAATAAGGAAAAAAATACTTTAGTTTTCCCTGCGGTATTAGAAATAAATCTTCGAAAAAAATTAACCTGTCCAAGGAATTTTTGTACTTTTTTTTTACTTGATGGAGGCCTGGCTTCGATGATGGCTTTGGCTTTGTTCTGATCAATCTGTATTCTCTTCTTGTGTACTACATAGCCCAAGAAGTTTCCAGCTGATACGCCAAAAGCACATTTGAGAGGATTAAGTTTTAACTTGAACTTTTTCATTCTTTCAAAAACTGCTTCCAAGTGAAACAAGTGCTCCTCCATGGACTGGGACTTTACTACAATATCATTAATATAACACTCTAAATATCCTCCAGTTAGATCATGAAAGATAGTGTTCATAGCCCTTTGATATGTAGCCCCAGCATTCTTCAGACCAAATGGCATTTTGACCCATTCGAAGGTGCCAAGGTTCCCAGGACATATGAATGCTGTCTTGTGGATATCTTCCTCTGCAATACAGATTTGGTTATAACTAGAGTGTCCATCCATCATTGACAAAACCTTGTGTCCTGCTGAACTATCTACCAATAAATCTACTATGGGCATGGGGTATTCATCTTTTGGGATTGCTAAATTTAAGTTTCTGAAATCAATGCATACCCTCATCTTCCCATTCTTCTTAACTACAGGCATAATATTGGATAGCCATTCAACATACCTGGCCGTCCTAATAAAACCTGCCTTAAGGAGTCTAAGGGTTTCCTCCTTAACCTTTTGAATCACTTCAGGACTCATCCTCCTTGGTTTTTGCTTGTATGGCTTGAAATTAGGCTTCATAGGGAGCCTATGTTCCACTAATGTCCTATCCAACCCTGATAATTCATTATAAGACCATGCAAAACAATCTTTATATTTCTTTAAGACTACCAATAATTGGTCTCTGTCAAGAGCACTTAACCAAGCACTAATGTAGGTGGGTTGTTGAGTAGAACCTTCCCTTAAGTTAACTTCTTCCAAGGGATCTTGTATCTGAGAACTCACTGATACTCCTTTTTTGATTTCTTCTGCCTTCGAGGCAATTTCCTTGCTCTGTTCTATTCCCAGCTTCCTTGATTCAACATCTTTACCCTCCTCCTCATAAACAAAGTTTGTCCATAAGACATCTTCTTCCTGTATCTCCTGGACTTTTGTTTCAATGTCCAAAGCACAATATTTATCAAAGGCTAAAACCCTGACCTGCTGCTGCTTCTGGTTACAACTAACTATCATGGCTTCTTTCACTTGCTCTTGTACCTTCTGGACTATTGATTTTATGTCCAATGCTGAGAACTTAATTAAAGCCAAAGTTCTGGTCTTCTGGGCTCCATCTTCTTGCCTATAACCGGCATCATTGTCATCTTTGACGACAAATTCCTTGTCAGCACTCTTTTGGACCAAGTGCTTTAGGTGTGCTAATTCCTCATCGGCTGTCACTTCGGCTGATCCATCAGGTTTTCTTAGTACACTGAGTGGTGTCACTCCTTCAGTGTACAATTTGGCCTCTGCAAAATCTGCACAAGCTATGAAGGGTTGAGGATCCGCATTGATCTCCTCTGTTTCTCCATTGCTCAAGGCCATCATCACCTTCTGATGTAGGGAGGAAGGCACACACTTGTTGGTGTGAATCCAAGCTCTACTAAGTAGAGCATTATACTTAGCATTGCTGTCGATGACGAAGAATGCTATCATGCAGTCCCTGGTTCCCACACTCAGGTTAATGGGTAAAATGCCCTGAGCCATCTGCTTGTCTCTAGCAAAACCAGCAATGGTTGTGCTAGTTGAGATCAGTCTGGCGTTTCTCTTTCCTAGTTTCTTCAAAGAAGATTTTAGAAGTAGGTTTACTGCTGCCCCATTGTCTACCAACACCTGGTTCATCTGTATCCCATCGAAGAAGGCCTTGATGTACAAGGGTTTGATATGTTGTGTTATAGATGTCGTGGGATATTCGAAAGGGTATGAGAGGTTGATGCTCACCTCTTCCTCGCTCTCGTCTCCAATGTCCATTGGTGCGGCCACTTCGGATTCGTCTTGCACCATACTAACCTGTGACTCCTCACTAGAAACTGGAATTGGGTCAAGCTCCTGACCTTCTTCATTCCCATTCCCAGCTTGGAATTCCTGTGGTAGTATGTGTACCATATTCACCGATACTGGAAGAAACGAGCCGAATTTAACTGTTGGCTGATCTTGTTTCTTTTCCAAGTTAACTTGTTTAGTTACCTCAGAAGCATCCTCTATGCTACATTCTGGAACTTCCGTACTAACAGCTTCCTTCGAATGGTCTGCAACTACTGGTTCCTTGACCACAAATGTTTGTTCAGGCATGAAGGCTTCAAACATCTCTTCCTCGACCATTTCTTTCTTTTGGCCTAGGCCAATCTCCACTTCCGTTTCACTGTCACTCTCCATTAGAGCTCTCTCAAGACCTACTAAGATTAATTTTTCCTTGGCTTTTAATTCAGAGTGAACTTTGGCCAACTGTTCCCTGCTGACATTTCTTTTATTTTGGGCAGTTGATTTTGGCTTATGGTCCAATTTTAGACCTTTTTTTCCTTCTATCTGGCTCCTTGACTGAGCCATTAAAGAACTTTCCCCGCTCTCCTTCAGATCCTTCTGGTATTGAGTATACCTCCGTTGGATCTTCCTTCTCTGGGATCTAGAAATTACTAGAACCATATCTAGTTCCTTTGTTTTTGGGTGCTTCAGCAACACCCAATTGTTTGGAGCCACCAAGGGTGGTTTAACCATTCTACCTTGATCACTAGCAACATTTCTCTATGTAGGTACTTCCCTTGGCTGGTTTTGCATTACAAACCAATTTGGCACCCCAGGTACCCATGATCCTACTGGCTCAATCGATGAACTGATTCTTTCTACTTTCGAAGCTAGCTTCGAAGCTGTCTGTGGAGAATCTTTCTTGGTTCTGCCTCCTTATCTCGGGCCTAACTCAGGCCTTCTATAAGGGTAGCTGCTGTCTATCTTGTGTGTGGCTGGTCTGGGAGGCCATTCTATGTCTCTGGTCCCATGCCTTTCTCTGTCTCTGGTCCCCTGCCTTAAGCTTGCTTCCGGTCCCCTGCCTTAAGCCTGCTTCCAGTCTCCTTTCTAGATGGTTGCCCTCCATTCTGTAATAGTTGGGTGGTCTGACCTCATGTAGAGGCCTCTTGCCCTTAGAATACATTTTGGTGGCTGTTGGTTCAACTAAGAATGCTTGTTGTCTAAGATCGGCTGGATATGGCCTTTTGTTATAAGCACTGGTTGGTTTAGGACGCCTTTGTACATCCTTGTAATATTGCTTCCCATCAATTAGAAGCCCTTTCAACCACTTGTAGCTCAACCTGCACCTGGGACACATTCTTTGCATGACTGCTGCCTTCAAAGAATCGTCATCCAGTGCTTCGTCATCAGAGTCTTCCCTCTGGTTTGCAGAGCCCTATCCAATAGTTGGTGAGCTTCTGGCATCTCTTTTGACAGTATTCTGGTTGGCAATATGTATTTGCACATTGACTTCTTCCAATTCCTTCAAGGATAAATTCTAGAAGTTTGGCACAATAACATTGGTTGCAATTTCTCTGATTTCTGGGAACGGATTAGTGTCAATCCGCATAGCCTTTTCTGCTTTAGTCGGGAATTTTAAACTTCCTTTCCAAATTTGTTCTTGGACCCTGTCTCGAAAAACAATGCAGTTTTTAGTTGAGTGTGACCAAGAATTATGTCATTTACAATATATTTTTCCTTTAAGTTCCTTTGGAGATAGAATCTTGACTCCTTTTAGTAACTTTAGGAAATTCACAGTAAGCAAATGATCAAAAATGTCATCTGCTTTTGTTAAATCGAAAGAATATTTCCTATGAAGGTCTTTCTTTTTGAACTGCTGATCAATTCTGGTGTCTTTATGAATCAATGCTTCACAAATCACAGGCTCCTTTCCTATGATTTCTGCTGCATCAATCTCATAGTTAGGATCTCTATAATATGTCTTATATAATGTATTACTTCGATCTTGCTCTTCTTCGAGTAATGACTCATACCTGGACACCTTATAGGTCAATTCTACCAAGTCTCGAAACTCAGTTGAATCAAACTTCTTTCGCAGCCTAAATTCTAAGCCATTCTAAGCCAATCTAAAAAATTCAGGCTCTGGCAAAATGACTCTACATTTATTTCGTGCCCTTTTGAATCTGGCAATAAACTGAGCAGTCTTCTCATCAAACCTCTGACTCAATCTTGTCAGGTCTGCCATAGAAACTTCTGGCTCCGTTTGGAAGAATTGGGCGTGGAACGCCTCTTCCATTTGTTACCAAGTCTGAATAGAGCCAAGGGTTAGATTAATGTACCATATAAAGGCTGCCCCAGTTAAAGAATTTGGGAACAGTCTTAACTTCATGTAGTCATTATTAGTAAATTCACCACATTAAGCAATGAACCTAGCAATATGTTCTACCGTTGATTGGTTTCCATTTCCATAAAAAAGACCAAAATCTGGTATTCTGAACCCTCTTGGGTATTCATGTAATCTATCTATCCATTCTGGATATGGTTTCTTATATACAGGAGTTTGAACCCCCCGAGACATTGGTCCATATATCTCTCTAACAATATCAGCAATTTGGTCCCTAGGGACTATATTTTGTGCTTGTTGAACCACTATTGGAGGAGCAAACACAGGATTTGGTGGGCAACCTTGTGCTTGAGCTCCTCTTGGTCCGTAGGGAGGTATATTTGGGACTGGTTGTCCCTGTGGCACTGGTTGCTATTGAGGGTATGGATGACCCCTCCGAGCCTGTCCTGCGAAAGGTCCTGCAAAAGGTGTTGGAACAGGTGTTGTTTCTCTTCAAAGTGCAAGAAATCCTTCCAACCCCCCGGGTGTAAATTCGAATAGAGGATTAGTGAACCCCTTTGTGTTAGGTATGGCTTCGAACATGGGATTTGGGAACATTCTTATGACATTCTCTTGTGTTGGCCTAGATCCACCAATTTGTATGGCTTCACTGTTAAGAAATGAGGCATTTTGATTAATCACAGGCCTCAAAAGAGGCTCATACCAAGACTGAGGTGCTGGTCTTTTTGAACTTTGACCATTAGTATGTCCATTGCTTTGCATAGGCTGTTTATCTCTAGTCAATTTTTGCTGAGGGACATTTTCCTCTACATGCCTTGTGTTAGTTGGTTGATGAGTATTCATTCAATCCATAAAGGATACTGCCCACCTTTCCATTGTGTTCATCAACTGTTGTCCCATAGCATCTATCATGCCTCCCCATAGATTTATTGGCTGAGTAGATGGGACAGTGGATGGTCCAATTCCATGGCCTCGTCCAATATTTTGAACATGTGGTATTTGTTCTGAAGTGCTGGTTTGTTCGACCATGGGTTTTGATAAGGCAGGTACTTCCACAGGATGTGTTATCACATTATCCTCCGGATTAGGTATCTCTACCTCTTCTTCTGCACCTTTTTCCAGGCGCTCAATTTCTCATTGTCTTCTACGTCTAGCCATTTCAATTAGTCCCACTGGGCGTGCCAAAAATATATGTTGGCTTTTTGGCTTTCGAAGGTTATTTTTGTAATTTTGACTGTGCCAGCAAGGTTCAATCAGTCCTTATAAAAGATTAATTGCCAACCAATTATCAGACGATTGGGTTTTAGTTCTTTCAGTCTCAATGAAGAGGACTTTTACTGGTGGCTTGATTTAGGAGAATTAGGCAGATAATAATCAAAATGAAGAATAATTGTAGCATTTCATTAAGTAAAATGAAAGACTTACAATGATCCGATTCAGCCTCGTAGAGGTTTGCAGTAACAAACTACTTTGAAACTACTTCTATGAACGAAGTGTAGTACAGGAATTTGAAGTACAGAAATGTAAAGAACAAGAAATGTCAAAACTGGAAGGAAAAATAAAGAAGATAAAACTGGTATTTGGATCTGAGTTCGTCCATCATTCTGAGGCCTTCTCTGCTATTTATACTGTCTTGTGGTAACCGTCGAAATAAGCTTCTAACCGTCGAATCATCCTTCCATGATTGCTGATCATGCTTTCTCACAGTTAGCTCCACTACGCCATATCTGCAGTTGGGCTTCCCTCTTAATTTTGAATTCAAATATAGGAATAACCGTTAAAGCCACGTCATCTCGCAACTCTTTGCTAATCTAGTGCTACGCAGATCCACCATAACCAATAGTAACTGCCACGTGTGTAATTACGATTGAAGATTTGAATTGTCTTCTCGTATTGTCCTCATTCTGCCACGTGTTGAACTGTGATTGGCACGTACAAAATATATAGCCAACAGTATTATAGCATTACTCGTATATATATTTATTTATAATAAGAATGCAAATATATAGAAATAGTAATAACAACTTAAACTAATAGTTGTTATGATTTCTAATTTCATTTTTTATTTTTTATTTATTTGCAAAAGATGACAAATTTCACAAATAATTTTTAATGATTTCTAAAATTTATGTTATGTGAGATTTTATTTGTTAATATTTTAATTGTGTCAACTAAAATAGTCAATTTTCATAAAATTAAAAACTCATAATTTAATTTATTACAAATTTATGAAAAAAAACCCATGTCTATTTCATTTGATTTTTTAAAATTGATGTTTAGATGACTTTTTTGTTTGTTTTGTAGTTTCCTTTTTTCTTGTTAATTAGACCCAAGGCACAGGCGGCTTGCATATGTTTTTCAATTTTTTTTATGGTGTTTGCTTTAATTGAAATAAAATATTGTAGAATGATTATTTGGCAGAGGTTAAAGAGGAATAATTTCATTCCAATTTAACAGCCTTCAGTTTCATTTCAATTAATTAAAAATTATTTGAAATTATTATTATTTAAAAAATCTCATTTTTAGAAGTAAATGGAGAGAAAGATTAAATAAATTGAAAGGTTTATTTATAGGGTTGGTTGAGCATATCATCTATTAAAAAAGTCAAATTAATTGGATATGTTTTGAATTGTTCATTTCATGTTATTTTAAAAAAATAAGAAGTCTTTTTATCTAACTGTTAGCGAAAACATGGAGACATTATCCTTTTTATAAAATTAAAAAAAAAAAATGATCGAAAAGTTTATTTGCACACTATATGAACTTTCAGTACACGCCACAGTTGTTGTTTAGATAAAAATTTTAGAATGAATGTTAAATGTTTGGATTTAAAATTATGAACATTTGACTTTTGTTTGAATATTTATATCCGAATACTATATATGTCTAATTTTGATGTATTTAAAAAGAAAAAAAAAATTGAATAAAATATTTTAAAAAATCAGTAAAGACAAACGAATATTCATTTAAAAGTAATTTTTTAAAATGGAAACCAAACAAAGTCTGGTTTTAATTATTAATAGTTATAAATTTTGTGACTAATTTGTAATTATTTTGTTAAAAAAAATATTATTTGAAAATTTGATTATTCATATTTTAAGAGATAAACGAAATAAGCTAATGTGTTTATTGTTATTAGGTAAATCTGTTTTTTTGTAGAGGACCTGCGTTTGATTTGAGTAATAAAACAAGTTCTGAAGTTTGACTTAGTTATATTAGACATTCTTAAAGTTTGAGGTAATGTTATACTTACACTTATTTTCATAAATAATTTGCTACACATAAAAGTGAAACCAAACGAACAAACACCTAGGGCTGTTATCCGAAGATGCATCGAACTACTTGGAAAATATGTTTCCAAAATATACATGGCAATAGTTTAATGTTGTATTCTTGTGTTAGTTTTTTGTTTTCATTTTATGACTTACTTTCCCAAAAAAAAGGCAATAGTTTAATGACATTTAACAAAAGATCTATTTCAAAGTTTGACACAGTTGAACCCTTTGGATTTGATCAATTGGAAAGTGTTTTGGAAAACCTTAATCTCATCACTAAAGATTGCCACTTGTATGTTTGTTCCCTGTAATACATTACTGAAAATATTACATGGTGGATAGAAATTGAGAAAGCATAGGTGATATGGAAAACCATACTCATCATAAACCCGCCAAAATGTAAACATTGACATGCTTTCATTACATCTGAAGTGATTAAATTTTCATTGTCAACAGAACAAAAACACAAAAGAATTGTTGCACGCGGTATGATGCCCATTGTAAGGGATGAAAATATTTTTGATTGCATTTGACTGTTTTGTTTGGTAAACGTTGTCACCAGTAAATGAAAATAATCAGAATTTAAAATTAAAGCATTTAGGAGAAGCAAAAAGCAAGTTCAAAAATTCATTGGTTATAAATAGAATTTAGAAAACAAAAAATTCATTAACTAAGTTTCTTTTAAACCTGTCTTTATATTTAATAAAAGAAGGTAGAAAAGTGTCAATACTAATATGCACAACCAAGATGACAATTGTAAATATGTGAATACCATATCATGTGGTACATTATATATACAAAAGTTCAAACTGTATGTTTCATTTTTCCCAACATCATGCAGAACCAAAATAAATATTCTGGCTGATTGATCTTTTGCGTCTACTAATGAAAACATTGAAGAAAACTCAGAACAGCAAAAGATCAGCTGATCAAACTCCATTATGTCACTTTGTTCAATAAAAAAAGAAAAAGGTCCATCATGTTACCCATTCAAAGCATGAAATAGGAATAGTTACAGGTTAGTCTTGTCAATCAAATTGGGAAAATTTCTAAGTAGCATTCTGCCTGAATGATGCAAAGAATGCAAGATGAAATGAAGAGCAGTAGTTTGCACCCAAAAAATAAGAAAAGAAAAAAGAAAAGGTAAATGACTGGAATCCTCACTATCATATGTCACGAAGCAATTATGCCGAAGCAGATAGCCATATGAATATGTTAAATGGAATGCTAACCAAAATTCGAAAGAGAAGTATCAAAGAAGATCTTGCAATGCTTTATTTAATGTGGGTCTCATATGCAAAATATCAACTATGTTGTGGGCATGATCCTAGTAGGCAAAATTCATATGTTTGACTAGTTTACCTTGTTTCTTCCGGATAAACTTTTTGCCTTATCTTATTTTTTTGTCATTTCTCAAACTTCGTTTACTTCCCATGTATTTTATCCTAACCTATAAATCAAAACATAATTCTTAAAACAATGTTTTAATTATTTTTCCCCCTCAAATCCAGATGTTTTCAATTATCTAAGATGCTACCACATGTACTTATTTCTCATAAAAGAAATCAGAAACACATTCTATTAACATGGTTCTGATTTTGCAATGGAAAACTACTAATCACTCGATAGATTTATGAATATATTTTTTTTTGATCGGCAAAATAAGGATTTATTGATGATAAAGCAAGATACAATCCACAATACATCAACAAATCAGGGGAGTGCACTATGCACTTGACCCATGATTGGCGAGAATGAATAAAGTACTTGACATTATTGAATTGTAGTAGTTGTAGAATTTATCAAGAAACTATTGCATCAGCACATTGAGTTGATAGAATTATTTAATGCAATCAAAACTCACAAAGAACCATACAAATAATCAAGACGTCACTTAAAAATAGGCTCACGACCTTCACAAATAATCTTACTTGGCTTAGTTATTGTGATTTGGGTCTTTTGTCCTCCTTTTCTCTAAAAAGCAATAAAGCAAAACTCATTCACGTAAGTGATTTCTTGGATTATATATGAGAAGATTCACAAGAGTTATGTTATCAATCTCAAGGCCCCTACTGAAAATGCAAATAAGGTATGTGGATGTTCATCATAAACATGCAGCTGTGTTACAGATGTCTCAAAAAATTCAGCTCCATTCAATTATTACTTGCAAACTTGCTATTTTAAAGTAAAATGAAGGAGCAAATTACTTTACTATGGACAATATTACAATTAAGCATTGTGATCACATATATGCATAGCTATGTCAGGTAACTTTATTGAATGGAATGGATACATAGTTATGCTAGGTATTGTGGTTAAGAGAGCACAACTCACAGGTTTTTTTCTTCCCAGATGCCTTAATGGCCATTGCATGTTCTTCAGTAGCCTTTTTGAAAGACCAAGAAAATATACTATTTAGTCAAAGTACAATAAGCAAATGATTAATGCAGCAGTCATGTTTAATTCTAATGATTATTTGTATGCAATATACTTACTATATAGTTTTCTTAGAGAATCAAATGGATTGCGCTGAAGATAATAGTTCCTGATAGACAACATTTTCTGAACAATTAGTAACGAGATTATTAGAATTTGGTGATTCAACTAAAACGTTTAGCTGCGCTGGTTGCTCAAGATAACGCAACACATAATTGGCCATGGGAGAAAACTAGTTGCGGCAGATATGTACCCACAACGTCTAAAGTTTGACCTTGGGCTTTGTTAATAGTCACTGCAAAACACAATCTAATTGGAAATTGGCACCTTGTAAATTGAACAAGTTACATCTTGTCATCTGAAGGTTGCAAAGGTATGTGAGGCAAGAACTGTCAAGCCCCACTTTTTATTACTCGAAGTATTACCAATTTCATTTACTTAATTCCATTTCAGAGATAACATGCGGAAATAAACTCGTATATTCAACTTGTAGAAGTGAATAACATTGCTCTCATTCGTATGCAAGTAAATACAACATGAGAACACTAAATAAATTGCCCTTGGGCTTACATCATTAAAAGTCAAGAAGAAGGGTATAACCCTTTTACATAAATGGCATTCCGCCAACACAAAAGAGGCCCTGTGGCCAACAAATAAGAAGATCCAAAACCTTATAGCACATCCTGGCTATCACCTGAAAAAGATTCAACAACGTGGGATGAACATATAGTCCAGTAGAGATCTCAACATGATCCTCAACAATAACAACTTACAGATAGCTATGATCATGAATGTTCAATCTCATACTAGAATAGTAATGTGGCAGTTTATACAAAATATACATAAGTATGAACTTTTTTCGAAAACAGCCATTTCATTCAACGCTATAAGCGGTTCACCTTCTTTCCTTTTAATTAGCCATTTTTTCCAAACTTTCATGACTATAACAGTTTTAGAAAAACAAGTTCACCAAGCCCATTACTCTTCCCCCACTTTCCGTACTTACAACAAAATGACCTTTTTTGAAAACATGTTCACAAATACCCCATTTTCCTTCACACTTTCCAAAATCTCAAAATGGCATTTTGGTTTGTTCCCAATACATTCATATCAATACATGCATGCCTTAAATTAAAGGGAAATAACAAATCATCAACATGTATATAATCCACAAATGAGGCAGCTCGGCCTTTCAAAACTGTAACCACCGCAACCCATAACATACTTAGATACACTGACGATAACAATTAAAACTCTGCTCTACCGGCTATATGCACAGTAAGCTAAGGATATGCCAAGCGATAAGCGAGATAATAACTCATTTTAAACATTTCATACCTCATAATAGATACACATTTTAGTACTGTATCAATCTCAGATAAAAACACTTCCATACTTCACAAATGATACACATTTTGGTGTTGTATCAATATCAAACAAAAACACTTCTATACTTCACAAATGATACACATTATAGTGCTGTATCAATGTCAAACAGTTTTCGGTTTAGAGGTCCATCCCCTATCTTCCCCTAAACCGTGGAGTACATCCCCTATCTCCTCCCACACAAAACAATGTATATAAACAATTATCATATACAAATTCCTCAATACAATAAAGCATCAATAACAAGTGTAATACATACACATAAACTATTCAATAATGTTTAACCAACACAAGTGTAACGCATACATCACAATTCAACACACCAATGTCATCCTCCACCGATGACCAAGGACAAAACCTCTAGATGCATGTATTCAGCACACCTAATAAAAGAGACTCAACTCTCAAGCAAACCTTAAACCCAACAACGACACTAGTACGATATGTAAGGATAAAACCCCCAAATATGTGTATTCGACACTCATGATACAATAGTTTAATTCTCAAATTTATTCTCCGAGACTCACATAGAGTTAACATTTCATTTACCATTTTCAAGATCAACTACATAATTTTCTTAAGTCAACATGTTCCATCACTTATTCCAAAAACACTTTTCCCTTTTCACAAAACCAATTACATTCTCTTCATTTTACAAAATCAATTCCATGGATAATAAGCCATAACCCAACTTGATTCAATACGTTCATTTCAAAATAACCCCAATACCATAATTAATCCCTTAACTGTTAACACCTTCTACACAACTCATATTAACAATAGAAATTTACCAACATTGTTCAACCGTAAATCCTTTTTATTTTACCAAATCAAAATATAATTTAGGGCTTTCTCTTCTTTCAACAATAACATGCTAATTTTACTCTCTAATTAGTCCAAACCACAGTCAGTGATAACAAAACCATTCTCAAACAACCAACCCTAGGTTCCCCTCATGATTTTCAAACAAATCCAACACGGATATGATTTTCATGCAATACAAAATTACCACATGTCTATCTATAGATGGAGTATTGAAAAAGAACAAAGAAATCCCTACCTCAAATGGAGAAGACGAAGGCCAAAAACTAAAGTGCTCCAAATCGCCAAACTTTCAGATTAAAATGAAGCCCACAACCCACTCTACCTTTCTTACAAAGGACTTAGTCTAGATTTACACTAGAGGGAGATGAAAACCTAGAGAGAAGGTGTGTAGAGAGAGAAGATGGTTCTAGGGTTTTGAAATCAAAAGGGAGATGAACAAGTGATATTGAAAGGTTGTTATTAAAGCCCATTAATTGGAAAATGAAAGGACAAGTTAGAATTAAATGGACACTAACTAGCATTAAATGAACACAAGTTACAAATATGAATGGACAAGTTTGAATATGAATGGACCACTAATAAGGGTAGTAACTGAACTACTAATAAGGATATTAAATGAACAAGTTTGTAACCACTAATAAGGATATTAAATGAACCACTAATAAGGATATTAAATGAACAAGTTTGTAACCACTAATAAGGATATTAAATGAACCACTAATAAGGATATTAAATGAACCATTATGAAAATTTAATGGACACTAACCCTTGGTTTCCAAACACAACCAACGTGTTTTAAACCTACCCAACACGACCCAAGACTCATATACAAAGAGTAAAGGATGGAAACTAGAAAAAGACAACAACACATCCACGGAACCGAGTCTGAAATACCATTAAACAATGAATGGAAAACTAGGATCGCTATAACCTCCCCCCCTTAAAGAATTTCGTCCCCGAAATTAAGAATACACCAGAAACACAAGGCCAACTAATCACATAGCACTCAACACCCGAGCACTTAGAAAAGAAACTATTCTCACCACAAACCTCTGGTTAACTCTCACAAAAGAAAGGGCTTACCAAGGAGACACGTTTCAAAAGGCAACACTCAAGCACAAAAGCCTCAACAAAACCAAACCCTTCCTGAAACAAATCACCAAAACACCTGACTACCGCTCCAAGCTATGTCACTACTCAACATTCATAACTTCACATAAGACAATCAAAGCAAATCTTTTGTATAAATATAAGAAAAATCATTCTTTTGTTCATGAGACATTTCTCAAAGATAATCAAATTTTCAACGTGACATTCAAAAATAAATTTTGCATTTTCCATGCGAAACTCAAAAGTTTTGTAAACATTTTTCATAAACCCATAATACATAAACATCTCCAGTTTATTTGCCAAAAACTACTCGTTTGGAAATTCTCATAACATTCAAATTAAATCAAATCCTTAACATTTTCCTTTTTAACAGCGCCCTTAGAAGGCCAAAACACTAGGAAGAATTTATGTTCCAATCTATTTCCAACATAACACCCACCACTCACACGGTGATGCCACAACCAACATAAAACATAACATTTCTATAATAATAGTTAATAGAAATAACAACCTTGCTATCAACACATAAGGCATAAGAAATTCATGATTTTGGAATTTCATCCCACCTTCCTTTACTTAATCAATATAAAATCATAAACATGGCCCATTGCCTAGCCGAGCTATTAAATGAGACTACAACTCATATATAAACATTTCCATACTTCAATTGATACACAAATTTTCTGTATCAACATCATGTAAAAAAAAAAAACACTTCCAAAAATCAATAAGCACACATATAGTGGTGCTAATGGAGTCCATCCCCTATCTCCTCCCAAACAAAATCCGGTTTAGAGGTCCATCCCCTATCTTCCCCTAAACCGTGGAGTACATCCCCTATCTCCTCCCAAACAAAATGCATATGCAATGAATCAAACACTTGTCATATACAACACACAATCAATACACGTATTTTCTGTATTAATTCAACAGTCAAAATCAATGACTTAACCAATATGGTTAGTTTCAGTTTTCCCTAATCCACATGCAATGTCTACAACAATCACGACTATCCTCAAGGTGACCAATGCCAACCAAAACCCGATGCCAACAAGTTGACTAATCAACTCAATAAACCGCCACACTTAGTAAACGACAAACTGATGTGCCACTCAAAACCATTTACCCCAAACACGGAGTTCCCTACACAAACCCCCAAATTTTGGAATCTCACCGGATTTCCTAAAATCGAACCACACCAACACTGCTTTTAAGGGAGTCTTCACCCCCAAGCCTACATAGCAAGCCTGACCTTCTCCTCAAACTCAAGACTGACATGGTCAACCTCAATCCCCCAATCCCTAATACAAATGACAATTTTAACCAATGCTACCCTCGTTATCCGAGGACACAAACTAATTTTCCTTTCAAAGATTGCCGTCAGCATCCACTCAAGAAATTCTCTTCCCACTCACAAACCATAACCAATAACCAATAACACCACTAACTCGTTTCACCCACACATAGTCACCAACCGATAACAAGTCATAATACGAACACCACCCAAATACATAACTGATGGGATCACAACAAACTCATTAACTAGCAAAGCCCAAAACACTAATCAACACACCGGTACCATTTCCTCTAACCCGAGATACAAATCTCATGTTCCCTCATGTAGACATCCTATAAAGTCCAAAAACAAAACCACACTTACTGCACAACACAACAGCCTTCCCCGAGGCATACACTTACCACCCTAAACATACATTTCTATTGCATATAAACATTTAAACATTTAAACACATAATCGAATCAAGTCCATAAAGATAGTCACTCATCCCGGAACTCTCAAGGAATTCCTATCAGAAACCATGTTGATCAGGCGTGTTTCCAAGAGGATCTCAAAGCAAGTTCACCGGCTACGAGTACTATCCAGAAAACTTAATCCCATGCCCACATAAATGCAACATACAAGTCCTAACATTCATGTTAACTATATGCAACGTCCTCACCACATGAAGCAAACCCACTGTAGTAAAAACTACTTCCCACGAGCCCAAAGTATTCAAACCCGGCTCGCTCTGATACCAAGTTGTCAAGCCCCACTTTTTATTACTCGAAGTATTACCAATTTCATTTACTTAATTCCATTTCAGAGATAACATGCGGAAATAAACTCGTATATTCAACTTGTAGAAGTGAATAACATTGCTCTCATTCGTATGCAAGTAAATACAACATGAGAACACTAAATAAATTGCCCTTGGGCTTACATCATTAAAAGTCAAGAAGAAGGGTATAACCCTTTTACATAAATGGCATTCCGCCAACACAAAAGAGGCCCTGTGGCCAACAAATAAGAAGATCCAAAACCTTATAGCACATCCTGGCTATCACCTGAAAAAGATTCAACAACGTGGGATGAACATATAGTCCAGTAGAGATCTCAACATGATCCTCAACAATAACAACTTACAGATAGCTATGATCATGAATGTTCAATCTCATACTAGAATAGTAATGTGGCAGTTTATACAAAATATACATAAGTATGAACTTTTTTCGAAAACAGCCATTTCATTCAACGCTATAAGCGGTTCACCTTCTTTCCTTTTAATTACCCATTTTTTCCAAACTTTCATGACTATAACAGTTTTAGAAAAACAATTTCACCAAGCCCATTACTCTTCCCCCACTTTCCGTACTTACAACAAAATGACCTTTTTTGAAAACATGTTCACAAATACCCCATTTTCCTTCACACTTTCCAAAATCTCAAAATGGCATTTTGGTTTGTTCCCAATACATTCATATCAATACATGCATGCCTTAAATTAAAGGGAAATAACAAATCATCAACATGTATATAATCCACAAATGAGGCAGCTCGGCCTTTCAAAACTGTAACCACCGCAACCCATAACATACTTAGATACACTGACGATAACAATTAAAACTCTGCTCTACCGGCTATATGCACAGTAAGCTAAGGATACGCCAAGCGATAAGCGAGATAATAACTCATTTTAAACATTTCATACCTCATAATAGATACACATTTTAGTACTGTATCAATCTCAGATAAAAACACTTCCATACTTCACAAATGATACACATTTTGGTGTTGTATCAATATCAAACAAAAACACTTCTATACTTCACAAATGATACACATTGTAGTGCTGTATCAATGTCAAACAGTTTTCGGTTTAGAGGTCCATCCCCTATCTTCCCCTAAACCGTGGAGTACATCCCCTATCTCCTCCCACACAAAACAATGTATATAAACAATTATCATATACAAATTCCTCAATACAATAAAGCATCAATAACAAGTGTAATACATACACATAAACTATTCAATAATGTTTAACCAACACAAGTGTAACGCATACATCACAATTCAACACACCAATGTCATCCTCCACCGATGACCAAGGACAAAACCTCTAGATGCATGTATTCAGCACACCTAATAAAAGAGACTCAACTCTCAAGCAAACCTTAAACCCAACAACGACACTAGTACGATATGTAAGGATAAAACCCCCAAATATGTGTATTCGACACTCATGATACAATAGTTTAATTCTCAAATTTATTCTCCGAGACTCACATAGAGTTAACATTTCATTTACCATTTTCAAGATCAACTACATAATTTTCTTAAGTCAACATGTTCCATCACTTATTCCAAAAACACTTTTCCCTTTTCACAAAACCAATTACATTCTCTTCATTTTACAAAATCAATTCCATGGATAATAAGCCATAACCCAACTTGATTCAATACGTTCATTTCAAAATAACCCCAATACCATAATTAATCCCTTAACTGTTAACACCTTCTACACAACTCATATTAACAATAGAAATTTACCAACATTGTTCAACCGTAAATCCTTTTTATTTTACCAAATCAAAATATAATTTAGGGCTTTCTCTTCTTTCAACAATAACACGCTAATTTTACTCTCTAATTAGTCCAAACCACAGTCAGTGATAACAAAACCATTCTCAAACAACCAACCCTAGGTTCCCCTCATGATTTTCAAACAAATCCAACACGGATATGATTTTCATGCAATACAAAATTACCACATGTCTATCTATAGATGGAGTATTGAAAAAGAACAAAGAAATCCCTACCTCAAATGGAGAAGACGAAGGCCAAAAACTAAAGTGCTCCAAATCGCCAAACTTTCAGATTAAAATGAAGCCCACAACCCACTCTACCTTTCTTACAAAGGACTTAGTCTAGATTTACACTAGAGGGAGATGAAAACCTAGAGAGAAGGTGTGTAGAGAGAGAAGATGGTTCTAGGGTTTTGAAATCAAAAGGGAGATGAACAAGTGATATTGAAAGGTTGTTATTAAAGCCCATTAATTGGAAAATGAAAGGACAAGTTAGAATTAAATGGACACTAACTAGCATTAAATGAACACAAGTTACAAATATGAATGGACAAGTTTGAATATGAATGGACCACTAATAAGGGTAGTAACTGAACTACTAATAAGGATATTAAATGAACAAGTTTGTAACCACTAATAAGGATATTAAATGTGTTAGGTTTTATTTCTTGGCAATCCCGTTTGACAAAACTCCTTTGAGTTGTAATTTTATTCGCATTTTTATTTCAGTGAGGCTATGAGTGTTTAGATGCGAATCCAACCCGAATTGTGCCATTCAGAGAAGTTTGTGATGATAAAGCATTCAAGATTGCCACTTCGCTGATTATGACGGGGATCGAGCGTGGATTGGAAGCTCTCAGCATCTCTGCAGTCGCCTGTAAAAATACTGGAAGGTATGATTTTACGCTCGAGCGGATGCTCCTACGCTCGAGCGCATCTCAGTTTGTTCGCACGCAGTTTTTGGTCAGTCCGCTCGAGCGGGCTGTGTTGAGCTCGAGCGGAGATCGCGGGACAGATTCTATAAATTCGCGTATTGGGTCAGATTTTGAGGAGGACTTCTCCAGATCTTCTTTTTGGTTTCTAGGGTTTATATCTGGGGATACTTTGGGAGTTTTCTTTGATGTTTTTATTGAGTATTCAACTCATGATCTAAAGAGAGTACATCAAAGGTTTGTTTGTTATACACAAAAGAGAGAGTTATTCTTCAGTTGTGGATTCTGAAGAATTCGAGCCTGAAGCTTTGGTGGAATCCGGAGTGGCTCATCAGAAAGACAATTCCGTGGTGAAGATGGGGTTGGAAGAGGCACATAGAGGTTGGTTCAATTAGGCGTTGTGGATTCGCTAGGTAATTGAGAGTATACCTGTGTAATTCCTTTTATTCTTCTTAGTGGATTGTTCTTGTGGCTGTTGCCCGTGGTTTTTTGATCACAGTTGGAGGTGTCCAATTGTGGTTTTTTTCCACGTTAAATCACTGTGTCTCTTTGTCTTGTTTGTTTGATTGTTTGATTGGGATTGTTATATTCTGCTTAAAATTGATACATAATCACAAATCAACATCTAGGGGATTTCTAGATTTTTTCAAAATGAACCACTAATAAGGATATTAAATGAACAAGTTTGTAACCACTAATAAGGATATTAAATGAACCACTAATAAGGATATTAAATGAACCATTATGAAAATTTAATGGACACTAACCCTTGGTTTCCAAACACAACCAACGTGTTTTAAACCTACCCAACACGACCCAAGACTCATATACAAAGAGTAAAGGATGGAAACTAGAAAAAGACAACAACACATCCACGGAACCGAGTCTGAAATACCATTAAACAATGAATGGAAAACTGGGATCGCTATAAGAACACAATCTTACCCTTACAAATACCAACCTCTATTTCAGCAATGATCACATGCTTGTCAAAGTGACTGCAAATTAATCTTGTTCCATTGCATAAGCCCTTTGAAGGATCTATGTTTCGAAGTAAAAGAATTGGGCAATTTTTCTTTAGCAACAGTCTATGAGGTGGCAAACCAATTGGGCAAAGAGACTTCAAGAAGTTTTCGTATCGACTTTGTTGGCTTGTATCAAAGGTTTCAGCAATGCCCAAGTATTCTTCCATATTTCCAGGAAATCTCTTGATCAGTAATTTATTAATGTCATCGATACTTTCGTTTTTGGGACTTAGTATGGCACAATCCATCATTGATAGGGCATCAATTGAATACTTGTGAAGATGTGGAAAAACAAAGTCAATTAGTTGTTCAAGAGGATCCACAGTTTGAATAGAAAGAAGAATCACAGATGACGGAAATGTGATTTTGCCATCAGAATTTTGAGCTTTTGATCCATTTCCAATGCGAAGCAAGAAAGAACTGAAGATTGGATCATGTCTAGCACGCATGTTCTCTTGAAGCATGATCTTTTGTAATGAATGCCAAATTTTCGATTTGACAAGGCTTGCATTTATGCATTCGCTTCTCGTAGCTCTGGGAACAACAGGTAAAACTTGCCGAAAATCACCACCTAAAACCATAACTTTGCCGCCAAATAGAAGATTTGAATCTATTATGTCTCTTAGAAGTCCATCAATAGCCTCAATGGCCTCTCGTCTTGCCATAGATGATTCATCACATATTATAAGCGAAGTAGCTTTTAGAAGTTTTCCAAGACCACTTTGTTTGCTAACATTACAACAGTTTGTACCATCAATATCTATGGGAATTTTGAATCGAGAATGGGGGTGTGACCATTTGGCAAAATGGAGGCTGCAATGCCAGAAGTTGCTGCGAGAGCAATTTTGGGTTGTTTTGGGAAGATAGTAAAAAGTGACTTTTTGGCTTTTAACCAATCTTTTGGCTTTTTTAGACAAATGATTTGGGAAATTGATAAAAAGTGACTTTTGACTTTTTTGATTAATATTTGTTTATAATGTCAAATCATAATGAAATGACCAAAGTAACCCTAGCCAATTTAAAAAATTACACATTTTCACCCTTTCATTTTCCATCTATGGAGGGCAATTTCGTAATTTTTCTTTTGGCTTATAACCAACATCCCAAATCAATTTATGGCAAAAAAAGTCACTTTTTGCGTTTTGGCAAAAAGCCAAAACGCGACTTATAACCAACTTCCCAAATTGAGCCTTTTTGTTGTGTTCTGACCGTAGCTAATAGTGCACGGTAAAGAAATGTTTCCCCACAGCCACTGGGTCCATCTATAAAAAAATATGCTGGTTTGTCTAATTGCACAACTTGTATAATTCTACAATATGCATGCTGCTGTTCTGCATTCAACATCGATACACATGATGGATCTTCTTTAGATACCACTATTTTTCTCATCCTCAATTTCTTTGCAAGTAACATCTCTTTCATTTATTAGAAGAACTAAATCAGACAAATGAAATTGTTGGATGTTTCTCACGAGCAAGGATCCTCTAGAGTGATTTTTCCCTAAAGTTTCCTAGAGTGTTACATTGTGTGGTTGAGATTTACTGTCAAGTCACATCAATTTTTCTGATGTGACTTGCCAGTAAATCTCAACCACACAATGTAGTACTCTAGGAAACTTTAGGAAAATTTCACTCTAGAGGATCCTTGGTGATGTTTCTCACCATAGATTCAAGAGTGGAATTGATATGTTGTAGCACTTGGTACAGCGTTTGTTCTTTGAAAGTGACATCGCTTGTTCTGCCATAGCTTTTTCAAATTTTGAGAATAGTGCTTTTGGATCACTGGGATTGCAATAGGCAAGAATAGTAGCAAAAAGTTGTCTTAGTGAAGAAGGCATCTGGAAGTTTGTAGCTTCATCTAGGCATTTTTGTTGATTGTCATCATCTTCGAGTAAACCATGTTCAAGAGCAGCCTGTCTAAATGATTCACATACTATTTTGTTGATTGTTTTCAAGTTTTGAAATGATGTTGGACCTCTTACGGGGTTTAACAACAACCGTAAATAATAGCGTTCTCCTTCAGTTGGATTTGTGATCACAGTTCTTCCTATAATGGTTTGTTGTTTTCTTTCATACCAGAATCTGTCGGTTGGAACCCACACAAATGTTTCAGGAAATTCCCTATAAAAAACTGCCCATCTTTGGCTTTGTTGTTTGTTCTATTCACTACAAAGAACTCTGTCAGAGTTTACTAAGGATTTCAAACTTGAAGTGTTTGTGAAGCTAACCATTTGATAATCATCTAGGTGCAATTGCAAGTTTATCACAGTGGGGTGAGTTTCATTAAAAAAAATCTATATATTTGCCACATTGCTTCAGGAGGTGATTTCCATCTTGCCAATTGGTATTGAGCTGTTTCATCAATTTCTTCATTAGCATGTTCTTCAGGTACATTGAATGCTAATTTGTCATGGCCTTTGTAAATATATGCGTATAAGTACTTAATGGCCTTAATAGTAGAGCAAATCTCAACATTAATGTGACAATCAAACTTGGCAAGAAGATATGGGTTATAAGGCACAACCCATGCATTATCTAACAAATGACCTCGAACTTTTATCTCTTCGCCATTGTTGCGACGCCTATAGATCAGATATTTGTCTGTTACTATGGTTGTTGTAGGAGTGAAGCCCTTTGGATAGTGATTTTTGCAGGACCCATTTTTCATACAAACGTTAGTTTTATTTAAAAAACCACAATGTCCGTGCATTATGTGTTTCACTACCATTGAATGCAAATGGGGATATTTGATAGGGTCTGGCAAGTTCGTAGATATAAATGAATCAAAACTTTCAAGGGACTTTAGTTTGTCTATTTTGCAAAATTAGAAGCAAGTGAATATGAGGTAAATCTCTTTTTTTGGAATTCAACAACATATGTAAATGCTGCAACAGGACCAAAGAGTTTTTTTTGAATCACTTCCTTTTTTAAATGTTCAAATTTGCTCATAAAGATACGAGTCAAAAGATCTAGTCTATTTTGAGCTTTTTCATTTGGTTGCAATTCTTTTTTTATTTCAGACCAATTTGGATTACAAGTCATGGTTAAGAATATATCTGGCTTTCCAAACCACTGCACTAATGTCATAGCATCAATGCACCGCTTGCGAAGATCTCTAGGACCACCTATGAATGATCTTGGCAAAATAACTCTTCGACCAATATTAGCGCCCTTTGATTCTCCAAGTGCAAATTGTTGCAGGAGGCGGCATGATCGTAGCATGAAATAGTTAACGAACAATAGATGTATTAGTAAAATCTATTTGTATTGCGCACCTGAAGCTTCTGTGGCTAGTAGGTCAGCAGCTTTGGAAGCTTGTCGTGGCGAAACTAAGGATTGGCCTCTAGATTTTTTTGGGGCATTTGGGTAATTCCTTGATGCCATCCTAGCTCACCTCAGGGAAAGAGTATATTGGATATTGAAGAGGATCGTGGCAGCCGTAATAGTACCTAATCCTCTCAAATCGGCCTTTATGTTTCTGCACAATTATGTCACGTTCTCTACATTCTATAGCCTGGTCGTTTTCTTTCCATATCGAACCAACTTGAGAAGCTATAGGAGCATTATGAGTTCGAAGATCTAAAGTTGGATCGGCTTGGATAACAATACGATGAACATGCAAGTCTGGAACTTCTCACAAATTTCGGAAGAAAACAGAATATGGATTCAAGTTCATAATGTGTATTAGAAGAGCAACAATGGTTGGATCATATAGGTCTTTTGGAATTCTATTGTTGTACAATACAATTTGTCCACTACAACAGCAAAAAGCATCAGGTTCAAGAGAATATTTTTTGGCTCCACGAAAACTACAACATGGTTTACCTGGTAAAATGAAAAGCTCAGTTGCAATCATTTTGTCGATACTTTGAGGTGTCGTGGAAACATTGATTGAGTCAGATGTGGAGCCTATGAATCATTAATCAATAGATAAAGTATGAGGAAATGTACAAGTTTTGACAAAGGTAGTGAAGCATTATAAATAGAATTCAGTAAATTAAAGATACAAAAACGAAACATACCTGTTTCAAAGGATGGTGAAGTCGAAAAGAGCCACAGACCTTGCATCTGTAGTAGCGGGTGCAGAGAAGTTATCTTTCTGTTTTGCTGCTCTTAACTCTCTTCTACTTTTGTTGATGCGATCTTTAATTTCTTGTGACAGGCCAGCATATTTTGTTCTTTTTTTTTGGCCTCTCGCTCATAGTTTAACTATATTAAGATCCAATTAAACATAATAATATATGTAACCATAGTGAAGTACATAAACTTAACCAGATTTTCTCCCCACAAATTGAACAGCTTTGACTTGAAACATCATCAGACCGTGAGAATTACTATAATATAGAAGTGGAATCATGTGTATTCTTGTGACAAATGATGTGTATTCTTATATTTGGTTCACTAAAAAACGATACAAAGCTCTAGAAGCAAATATAGTCCCCAAGTACATTGTTAATAATGGTGTGTAGAGTAAAATAATGGTGGTTCTGAGAAAGGTTATTGGCTTATTTTGTTTTTTTCTGCAGCTATCTATATTTGTTGGTGGTTTTGAGTTGGGTGGTTTTATTGCTAGGTTGTCTTGGTTTTGTTTTTAAAATTTTTAAAGTGTTCACAAGAGTGGACCGAATTGATGGACTTTTATGGGTCCATCATGAGATTTATTTTGATAATTCAGTTAGTTTATTTTTAGGTCTTTGCATATAGATCATTTGTAAAAACAAAAAAAAAAAAATTATATTAATATAATAATTATATTTATACAATTTTATTACATTTTTGTTTTAAAAAATTAGATGACAAGTAGTGACGGAATAAACATTTGACCGGGGTCACGAGCCCCCTTAAAGTTTTAATAATTATATTAATACCTTTAAATATATATATATATATATGTGTGTGTGTGTGTGTGTGCGCGCGCGCACTATAATATTACAATAGCATCCCTTTTAAAATTGTATTAGTGTCCCCATTCAAGAATTTTCTTCTAATCATAAGGATCCTCCTAAAATAAATCCTTCTATTATACACACTACAAAAGGATGTACCATATACAAATTATGACATTGTAATATTGATATTATAAAATGTCATAATCAAATTATTTTCAACCATAACTAAAATGATGACCACTATAAATTATGAACAACCACCACATCTTCGGTCATAAAAAAACATAAAAAAAATAAATCAAAAAATCTCTTAATTTAAAATTTACATTTATCCAAATGAACTGTGAATATTTAAGTTTAATAATGTTGTATTGTTATTCATTATGAGAAGGGAAAAAAAATTAATTAAAGTACACTATTGTTTTTTCTTTTCAAAATAAATGTGATGAAATTAAATGAGAATAATTATGTAATCAATTTGATTTGTTTTATGAATGGTCTATAAATAGGATCTTAGAAAATATGAATATGAAAGATCTTTTTTGATCGGCAAAATGAAAGACTTTATTGATGATAAAACCATGCAAAGTATGAAAAGATACATCAATAAAGAGGAGCTTGGAGCTAAACAAAGCTCCAACCTCCTAGTTGGTGAGAAACCAACAAAGAAAACAAAACCAGAAGGAGCAACAGAACAGAGAAAAATAGACTAGAACAAAACAACAATATAAACCAGAGCAGCAAACCCCAACAGTGCAGCAACAGCAAGAGAGGCTCCAACAAACCCCATCAGTACAACAGCATTAGCAATAGAGTGTGTTCACAAGTTATACCCCAACAGATCATGATGCACCTGAAGAAAACAACAATATAAACCAGAGAGGCAGCACAACAACATCACATTAGTGGCGACAAACCCCATCATCACAGGTTATACCCCATCAGTGCATGATGCAGAATTTCACATTTTGCAAATTAAACACTAAATCATTAACTGGATAACAAAAAGAAGAACTATAAGCTCTGAACCACAATGCAATCCGTGTTTTGATAAGTTCACACAACTTTTCCAAGTCCACCTGTGAGTCATTAAAAATGTTTTCATTCCTCTGCTTCCATACAGACCAAAGCACTGCAGTGGGATTATCCTCCAGAGTACCTTCAATCTGTTTTTGCATCTATAACCAGTCCACCACTGAAGATGTCCAGACACTGACCCTGGCTGCACCCAAGATACACCCCACCACCCAATAATATGGGACCAAACTCTCCAACTAAACGGATAGCACAGCAGCACATGAGTGCCAGTTTCTTTTTCATTCCTGCAGAATTACAGTTAGCATCAGAATTGGCACTGAGTACTCCAATTCTTTACAAATAACTAGAAGTCTTGATCCTCCCTTTCCATGCTAACCAACCAAAAAATTGCACTTTCGGAGGGGCAGCATTCTTCCAGATGAGATCCCCTAATTTTGCAAGCAAAGTAGAAGGTAGCTCACTCCACTTGTAGACAGAAGCAATAGTGAAGACACCAAACTTATTTGTAGCCCAATACAACCCATCTAACACACCATTCCTGAGATCTAGAGCAGTTTGTAACAACTCCTTCATCCTCCTCAACTCTTCAAGTTCCCATTGAAACAATACTCTTCTAAAAACCAAATCCCACTCCTCATTTCCATTACTCCTGCTCTTAACCACTGCCACTGATTCACCTTTATGAATAGACACAGAGAATAATCTAGGAAATAATTTTTTTAAACAGTCCCTGCCAACCCATAGACCCAGCCAAAATTTTGTGAGCCTCCCATCCCCAATAATGATCTTTGAGTTGGCCTTAAAGAACTCCAGCAACTTAGGGCACTTAACAGCAACCCCCAAAATATCCCTTCACACCATAGATAACCTAGAATTTGCATCTTGGTCACCAAAACCCACCAAACTGTGGGTACTTGCTAAGGATTACTTGTTTCCAAAGAGAGCCAGATTCACTCCCAAATCTCTACCACCATTTGAGAAGAAGACATATCCATTCATGATTCTCACCTTTCTAATGCGAAGACCCCCATTACTTTTACTTTGGGTGATTTCCTCCCATTTTACCATGTGAATTTTCCTTCTAAGTTCATCACTCCCCCAAAGAAATCTAGATTGAATTCTATCAATCTCCTTGGCTACCCCTTCAGGCATTCTAAACAAAGATAGGTAGAAAACTGGTAATGAAGATAGCACAGACTTGATCATTGTCAACCGACTAGCGAAGAAAAGGAGCCTTCTCTTCCAAGAAGCTAGTTTTGATTTGAAATTATCAAGGACAGGTTGCCAAGTCCTTCTTCTTCTTGGATTAGCACCCAATGGCATCCCTAAACACTTCAAAGGTAACCTATGATGAAAGCAGTTCAAGATGGCAGCAAAATCTTTGGTGAGCTCTTCATTAATTCCAACTCCACACATTACACTCTTATGATAGTTAATCTTCAACCCAGAAAAAATTTCAAAATACCTCAATATTCTTTTGATATTAAGCACCTCCTCCCTTTTTGCCTCACAAAACAAAATTGTGTCATCAGCAAATTGTAAGTGAGTAATAATAAGGTCATTTGAACCAACTGATGCACCCTTAATCAATCCAGCCTGGATAGCTCTATGTAACAGAATGATAAGGCCCCTAGCTACAATGTTAAAAAGAAAATGGGATAAAGGGTCACCTTGTCTAAGCCCCCTTTGGGGACTAAACTCAGCTACAATCCATTTACCAGGATAGAGACTTTGGTAGTTGAGACACACTCCTTCATCCATTTGATCCATTTTGAGCCAAATCCAAAATTTGATAACATGGAGAAGAGAAACTCCCAATTAATTGAATCGTATGCTTTCTCAAAATCGAGCTTTAAGATAAGGCCTTTCTTTTGCTTCTTCTTCCAACCATCAACTATCTCATTAGCAACCAAGATGCCATCAAGAATATTTTGACCCCCTATAAAAGCTGATTAAGATTCACTAATGATCTTGGGTAATACTGCTTTAAGTCTACTGGATAAAACTTTGGATAGCACTTTGTACAATGATCCAATGAGACTAATAGGCCTAAAGTAACTGAGAGAAGAAGGATTTTCACTCTTTGGAAGCAAAGCTACAAATGAGCTATTAATACCGAGGACCAACTTTGAGTTGGTATGGAACTCTCTCATGAACTGCATCACATCCTGTTTCATTATTTGCTAGCACTTTTGGAACATCATAAGAACTATTAGGCCCAGGGGCCTTGTTACCATCACAGTTATGAAGAGCTGCCACAACTTCAGATTCTGTGAACTCAGCTTCCATAGCAACTCACACCTCTTTATCCACAATAGATTTAAAAGGACCAGATAAGCTTGGCCTGTTGAACCATGATTCTACAAACTGCCTCTGAAAGTGATTAAGTACTTCAATTCTTATTTCCTCCGGATCTTCTTTCAAGGCCCCATTAACCTCAATTGAGCATAATGCATTCCTATTCCTTCTTAAGGAAGCCATGAAATGGAAAATTTTGATATTTCTATCCCCTTTTAACAACCAGTTAGCTCTAGACTTTTGCAACCATAACCATTCTACCATTTTACTCAAGTTCTATGCTTCACCTTTTACCTCCCTAAGCCTAGATCTCTCTGCATCAGTAAGTAGTCTTTGTTCAGCTACCAAATCCAAGTCATGTAACTCCTCCTCCAGTTGCTTGAGTTTAAAGTCCACCTTACCAAAAACCTCAAGATTCCATCTTTTCAATGCTGCTTTAAGTGATCTCAGTTTCCTTAAATATTTGAATCCAGCCCAGCCATTTATATAAGATTTAGCCCATTTTCTGCACAAAAATATTAAAATTCGTATGAAGGGTCCAGGCATTTAGAAACCTAAATGGCTTTGGGCCCCAATCCCTCTCATCTTCCATCAGTAAAATAGGACAATGATCCGATAGCCTTCTTGGTAATCCCCATTGTTTAAAATTAAACTTTTGCAACCAATCTGGGCTAAGTAAAAACTTGTCTAGCCTACTCCATTTGGCACCTTCCTGAGAATTACACCAAGTGAACTTTCTCCCCAACATTGGTAAGTCACACACTTCCAGATTATCAATTAGCTCATTGAAATCCTTCATACCTCCACTCCTTTGGGAACAACCCACCCTCTCAGCTAATTTCCTAACCTCATTGAAATCACCCCCCAAGCACCAAGGTTTGATAAAACTTCTCTTCAAATTCTTCAAAGTTTCCTATAACCCTTTCCTACTAGCACCATCAGGTGGACCATATACATTTACAATAACACATGCTAGACTTGTGAAGAGAGTGCCAGACAAAATGATAAAATTCCTATTACTACAGCAGTCCAGAAGTTGAAACACTTGTGGATTCCAAACACACAATAGTCCACCAGTTGCACCCTTTGAGTCCACAGCCATATATGCCATCTGATCACCAGGCCAACAAGATCTGACAAACTCCTCAGTGATAACAGGTCTCTTTGTTTCTTGAAATAGTGCAACATCCACCTTCCTCTCAGAAAGAAGTTTTTTAATTTTTCTCCTTTTAATGGACTTGCCTAACCCTCTAATGTTCTAGGATAAGATCTTTATTAAAACAAATTTACAGTCCAAGACACCATAGCAGATACAGTTAATCTGCCTTACTACCCCTTTTACCTAGCACCTCCTTATCTTTAACTTCCAGTTCCATTAATTTACTGAGCACTTCCTCGTCCTTACCTTTACATTTTAACCCAAGTAGCTTCCCAATCTGCAGAGATGTTTCTGCCTCATTAAGGAGCAACTGGCCAGAACACGATTTGCTTGCTATGGAGAAAGAAATAGCTGCAGCTGCCGACCTAAATATAGCCACTTTCTTGAAGTTCATGCCCGATCCAACCTCAATTTGTATGTTTCCTTTTTTCTTCCTCTGGTATTTCGCCATCCCTTTTACTTTCTCTTTTGTGGTGGTTTTCTTTTTTTAATCTACCAATACAGTGTTACAGTTTACTACTCCATGAGACTCCTTATCCCCACTTTCTTGGGCTGTCTTCCTCTTACTGGTTTGGTCTTCACCCTCCTATGTGTAGACACCCCATTTTTGACCGTCCTCAAGACTTGGACGTCATCGTTTGAACACTCGGTGATCATCCATGATTGTGTCCGTTTGGAGTTCCCGGAGGTCTCGGCTCGCGCGCCTTGCCTCAGGATCCCCGAACTCGACTGTTTAGTGTCTAGTTTTGCACCGAACACTTTTGTTTTGCCTTAGAAGGGCAGGGAATGCCTTGTGAGACATCCCCATACACCACCGGTAGTGGCTGGAGGCCACCGGCTGGTCTTTTCCTTCCATCGGCAATTTTGTTTGCCGGTCGGCACACTTTATCACCGGTCGGCATAATATGTTGCCGGTCGGCACATTTTTTTGCCGAAATAGCTTTTTTGGGCAGCCGACCACTGTTCCTCCACTTTATGGAGATATTTTGTGCCAGCTGTGATAGCTGGCACCAACTCCTTTCCCCTCCATACACGTGTATGGAGGGATTTCCCTCTAGCCAAGCTTGTTGAATAAGCTTTGCAAGAGGGATCCTTATAAGAGAGAGGCTTTCCTCTTGGTTCTAGGTTAGAAAAACAGAAGCAAAATCAGCCTTTAGAGATATAGATACATATTATCTCTATACCTCTCTCCCTTTCCCTTCTTGTGTGTGTTTCTTGGCCCAAAAGGTGTGTTTTACCTTACTTTTGCACCATTACACACACCATTACACCTTAGTCCGAGATTGAGGGACTTGGGGGAGTTGTTTCTTGAGTTTTGGACTGGTTTTGATCCAAAGAAGGAGGTTAGGCCATTTGTTCTTCAAGGGTTCTTCAAGGGTGAGCATCTTCCCTTTTATTCCCCAAACTTGCATTGGTTTTCTACCTATTTTGTTTATTGTTTTGGCTCTTGTGTATAACATAAAAAAGGCTCATATTTTCCTGCTCTAACACTTTCATTAAGGTCACTTTGTGGTTAGATTGCAAACTCACCCTCTTAGGCCTTGTTTAGCCTATTTTGGTGCCATTTTGATATGGTTTTGTGCACTTCAGCCTCTTGATCTTTTGATCACTAAAAATTAGTGTATTTTAGTGTCAAAAAAGTTGGTTTGAAGTCTTGCATAGGGGAGGGACACCCCTCTCCCTTTATGGTTTTGTTTCCTTGCTTTTTGGGCTCAAAAGGATAGCATGTGTGCTTGTTGTTTCTTGGCTTCATTTCAGTACTTTTTTAGGCATCTTAGGTCTTACATAACCTCTGTTTTTGGTCGGATTTGGGCCCTCTTGTATGCTTGTGATATTTGCTTTGTATTGCTCCATCTTGCTTAAAAATACATCCCATGATTAGGCCATGATTTTTGTGTGTGTTGGCTTGGTTCCATGAAGCATTTAGCATTGTTTTTCCATGCTTAAAATCTGTTGGTTATCAACTTGGTCATGTTTGGCATATTTGCTATGGTTGCTATGTATTTTGGCTTGTGAGCCTTCAAGTATATGAGTCATAAGTGCTTTGGTTGGTCTACTTTGATGAGTGGAGGTTGTTTGCCATGCCACTTTAGTCCAAAAATCATGCCTACATGTGTGCATGCATGGTCTTTTCCATATCTTGAGGTTGTGTCTTCCTATGCTTAAGAATGAGCCTTGGTGTATTTGTTTCATGGGGCTTATTTTAGTTGCCATATTAGGAGTTTTTGGGGTCATATCTTACATGCATAAATTCTGTTTTTATTTGTTTTAATCATGCCATGAATGGCCATGTTGGTGGGGGTAAGTTGTCTCCTTTAGTGCCTTAGCTTTGGGACCATAAGTTTGCTTGTTAACATGAGTTGATTGTCTATCATTTTAAGCACTTTTGGCCACTGTTTTGAGAAGGGTAAGGACCTGCCCCTTTGCCACTTCAAGCCCTCTTGCATGCTTGCCCCATGTTCGTCGCATATTTGTTCCATTAAGCTTTGTAGCACATCAATTCCATGGTCAATTTGCTCCATGTTTGCATCATGTTTGTATCTTGTGCGCTTGGTATCATACATTTTGTCATGATAATTGCATATTGCTTGTTGTGTTTTATATCTTGGTGGCGTGTTACATTTGAGGCTTGTGAGCATTACATGCATTGCATTTACTTGGTTTGGGGTGTCAAACCAAGTGTGGGAGTCAAGGACCATTCGTACTTCAAGTGATGTAATGTGCCTTGATCCCCGGTCATCGGGACCTTTGACTCTAACTTGATAAGGCCTCGGTTTTTCATGTTGTTTGTTGCATGCATTTTCATATCAAATGGCAAATTCGATCCTTTGACTCACCATGTACCATTGATGATTCAAGGATCGAAAGTCATGCTTCTTTGAGTCTAAAATATGATAAGAAGTAGGACCATGCTTACATGTGTCCAAAACTCTATACTATGCACTGCCTGTCCTCTGTTTGCTGTCAAATTGCCTATTGCAGGAAGTTTCTGCCGACCGGCAGAATTTAGTGCCGACCGGCACTATCTGGAGTGCCGATGAATCTGATAAAGTGCCGACGGGAATTTTGGAGTGCCGGTGGCAATTCTGTCTGGCCGGTGGTGCTCTGCAGGATGCAGAGAGCTTGTTCCAAGTACTTTGGCAATTTTCAGAAAGACAAAGCAGTACAAACAGAGGCGACAAGAGTATAGTACGGGTTTTCCGGGCAGGACGGATTCGAGCATGCATCATCTGCGCGCCCCGAGGCAGAGGCTGTGGCCACCCTCTTCATTCTTTTGCTTCCTTTTTTTTTAATTAATTAGGAAATTTTGTAATAATTTTATTTGTTCATTATTTTGGGACTGTAATATTAATTCGAACCCTCCGAGTGAGGGCAGATTTGTAATAAGTGTGCGTGCGTGTGATGTATGTCTTCCAACCCCACGTCTTTCTTCCCTTTTATTTACCTGCTTATGATGGTAGACTAGGGCATATTTAAATTAGCATACCTTATGCTATGCATGCGTGCATTCATACATTTGTCTTGCATGCACCAGGCTCGGTACATCATGCTAACTGCACTCGTATTTCAATTCCAAGCTGAGTACTTGTTAGTTGCAGCATTTCACATGCCATCTTTAGGATAGCCGAGCCTGTTTAGAGTGCATCTTTGCATGTGTTGCATTAGCCATTTGTAACATGAACTAGGATCATGCATATGATTACTGACTAGTTACTGTTTTGGCACGGAGTACTAGGTAAGCTTTTATGCTTTAGCATATCGCATGCGTGTGAATGTTGCCATGATAGCATGACCACCATGAGGCTAGCTGCTTATGTGATATGACTGCTTGAATGCCTGTGGGTGGAGGTTGAATTACCTAAATTGGAATAATGCATTAAAACTGTGAGTTTTAAGCCCACTAGATAGTGGCAAAATCATCTTTTCTAAAAGCCCACTTGAGGGTGGCAAAATCTGCATTTTAGCCTACTTGCGAGTAGCAAACCATTTTCAAAACAAACATGAAATGTTTTGTTCCAATTTGGGTGATTTGGTCTATACTTGTTTGCTGTACGCACAACATAGTAATTCTAGGCTAATAACCGGTTTAAGAACACGTAACGTTTTCAAAATTGGATATCACGGTTAGTAGAGGCCGGTCTTCGGACCGGGCGAAAGGGGGTGCTCATAGCTGACCTTCCCCGATCGTACCCAAGCTCCCGAGCCGAGACAACTCCGGTGATGACGGACATGTGGCCTTCGGCACCGAGTCAGGGTTTCCTAAATTCTCCCATAAAAAATATTTAGGTGGCGACTCTGTATCTGGCAAAGCAGTCCATGTTTGGCACTTCTTTCAAAAATCTGTTTTCTCAAAACAATTTGCCAGATTTGGACTCTTTGGTTCAAGATTAAGAACCGTGACAACAATCGAGTCCGAACTGTAGCACGAGGTCCCACGCGGGCGCTGCTACAGTTTCTGGCGACTCTACTGGGGATTTAGAGAGCTTGATTCGAACTCGTGATATCCTATTTTGATTCCATTTGTGTGTTTCTTTGCATTGCATGTGCATTGGTGCGCCTAGGAACACAGTGTTTGCCATCTGCCATTCCTGAACGGTTTGCCGGAGGCTTGTCTTGTCAAGGCATGTCCATAAGGCTGACCGGCTATGGGCTCTGACAGCGTGGGAACACAAACCTCGGTTTTACCGGGGCACCCTTTTGACCATTCGACCTAGTGCATATTCGGAATCCATAGTGACCATTCCAAACTAGGACAGGTCGCTTACCCGATGCTAAGTTGTTTGAAACCGCTGCGTGCGTAGTGAAACCCTAGCTCCTGACAAAATAAGACAGGGAAACCCTACCCCAACATAGGGGTGTTTTGGCTCTCTTTACTTGCTATGTGCTTTCAAAATGTATTTCTGCAGGGAAATGAACACACCAGTTTGTAAGTTTGGGCATCAGGCCTGAGGGCATCAGTATCAGTTTTAAGAAGAATCGGTTATCTGCGGGTATCAGGGCTCAGTATTGGGAATAGAGATTTTGAGAACAGTGATCGGTATCGGGGAACCGTGTGCTCGGCTTATCGACTATGTGTTTTGAAAATCCAACTGTATATTATTTGTTTATTTTATGCTGTTGTGCTGTCCGGTTGTTGGTTTATTTATTGCTTTATTTATCTTTTTGCTAGGTAGTTTAGCATCATTGCGTCTAACCCAGTAGACATTCCCCAAGCACTCTGGATCAGAGGTCGCCGGCTCCATCGATCTGAGGATCTGATAGAAGGACAACCAGTGTACCATTCTCTACCCCCGGTTACTAAACGGAAAGCAACTAGGCAGAGGATATCGGTTCAGCAGTCGGTACAAAGGGCTTCGTCTACCCCACCTGTGTACAGTAGGGATCAGGATCCCGTTTCACCCACAGAGAGGGAACGCATACCAGCAATTCAACCAGAGCAGAACAATATGGCTAGCTTAGAGGAGATGGTGCGCCAACTTCAGGAAAGCATGAAAATGATGCAGCAAGATGCTGCCCGACAGGCAGAATTTTCCAGGCAACAGGCTACAGTTATGAGTGAGCAAGCGGATTTAATTGGGAGATTGCAACAGCAAACTGGGGCATCACCTTCGCAGCAAATCCCTCCTCCATTAAGGGTTCCAATACCCGAAGAAACACCAAACGCCCGGAATGTCCAAGAAGATACAGACATCCCAACGGGGCCGGCTCCACCCCCGATTCCGCCTCAACAATCCAAGGCAACCACTCCCATTAACGTATCGGATTCTCCCTTTGAGTCTGAGATAGACCCCATGACATTAAAAATGCACAAGCTTGAAAAGCTGTTCAAGAAATCTCAAGGTGCGAAGTCCATTCCGGACATTGGAGATGGGTACATCGACACAGCCGTGACGCTGCCAGATCGATTTAAGATGCCCCAAATTGATCGTTTTGACGGGTCTGAGGATCCCATGGTACACCTGCGACTGTTTTCAGACGTCCTAAGGCCAATGGGCCTCACCAAATTGCAGAAACTATCTTTATTCGGCCGGACCTTGTCAGGTGTGGCGTCCGCATGGTATGCCAAGTTGGGGGACGACGTCAAGAGAAACTGGGACGAGATGGCTGAGGCCTTTATCCTGCAGAACTCGTATAACACACAAATCGAGATCACGACCCGGGATCTCGAGACAACGAGGCAAGAACCCAAGGAAAGCTTCTCAGAGTTTGTAACTAGATGGCGGGCTAAGGCTTCAATGATGACCTTGAGACCCACAGACAAAGACCAGATTCGGATGATTGTGCGCAATCTTCAGCCGAAGCTAATGCAAAAGATGATTGTAGTCCCCTTTCCCACCTTTGCTGATTTACATGAAATGGGGGTGCAGATCGAGGACGCCTTGAGACAAGGTTGGATTGATAATGATCGGGACCAACCCCGCAGAAATTTCAATCGTAGTACTAATACAGGCCCGAGTGGCGCTACGACTGCCAGGACCTCCGAAGTGAGTATGGTCACCACTAACCCTTCCCCGAGAAATGCAGCAGCCACACCATTCTCCGGCGCGTCCGGAAGCAACCCGCAACCCGCAAACAGCCAAATACCCTCCCAGAAACACCAGAACCTTCGCTCCACTCTATATGCCCCTGTCCAAAGCTTTGGGGGTTTTGATCAGGAAAGGGCATCTGAAGCCCCTAGAGCCGCGGCCCTTACCAGAAAGACTACCCGCCACCCACAACCCAGCCAAATGTTGTGCGTTCCACCAGCAGCATGGTCATGACACTGACCTATGCTTTCGTTTACGTCATGAGATTCAAGATCTCATTGATAATGGGGTGATTCTCCCCCCTGAGAAACCTAATGTTACCACAAATCCTCTCCCCGCACATAACCAAGTTCCACCACCCAAAAGAGTCAACTTCATCCACACTGGGGTCGCATCCTACGATCCCAGTATCTACATCACACCCTCCTACCTGCCTAAACCTAAAGTTTTCCTCCCCGATTGCACCGATTTGTGCATGACGGACATCTCCATAACCCAACCCAAGCCGGTGGTGGTGACCATCGAGAACAAGAAAGGGGTTGTCAAACCAGGGTCCGTGGAGCCTGAGAATGATGTTGGGAATGCTTACAATCCGAATGACTACATTTCATCGGTGGGCCAGAATAGACCAAATGTCGAATTTCCAGTCGGGGGAGAGCTGTGTGTAATCCGAGGGGACAATTCAGGACAGGGAATGGATGATTTGACAGCCGTGGAAAGGATGTTGTCAAGTCCCAATTTCATGATGACCAAGACTCAGCTATCAACTGGTATGATAATGAAGAATCAGCAGAGGCCACGGGGTGGTTAGACGATCAGCCGGATGTAATAGGGGAGTTCCAGTCAGAACAAGGCCCGGCAGGGGCAGGAATGTCAACAACGCCCGGGAGTGTCAAAAAGCAGAATACATCGCCGGAGAGCGCCGGCGTCGAGAGTTTCGCTCGGGAATGGAGCATTTTAAGTACAGGGATCAGTGAGCAATCTACTGCATTGACAAAGTCAGAACAAGAAAGATTCGAGGATTCTGAGAGGATCAGAAAAGTAAAAGGCCACGTAGGGGTCGAAACCGCCGCAAGTACGGAAATGGAGGATGCTGTGAACATAGGGATAAAAGGTACTGTGAGTATCGAGACAGTTGTGCCAGATCCAGACAGATGCTTGTCAGTCGCAGATGGTATGTGGTGGGAAGACGACGATCTATGTCTTGCCCACACGGACGAGGATTGGAAAGGTAACCAACCAGATGATACCTGGTATATCGGCGAAGTCGATCACGTGACTAGGAGTGGACGGTATTTCAAGCCTCCACACCTAGATCAGCCAGAGGCGTCTGGGAAAGATAATGAAGCAGAGAAACAAAAGGAGAAGCAACTCGAAGATGAGGCCGTATTGAGACAATTGAAAAGGATACAAGCAGACATCTCCATCTGGGGACTGCTTATGGCTTCTCGAGTACATAGACAAGCTGTCCCTACAGCCATGGACAAGGCCAAGCTGTCCATAGACACCACGCCCGAGCAGCTGGTGGGATTAGTCTTTTCAGGAGGGAATTCCCCAGCATTGAATTTTTCTGACAAAGAGCTGCCACCCGAGGGTGCAAACCATAACAAGCCGCTCTACATCTCTGTCGAGTGCAGAGATAAATGGATACCTGTGGTACTTGTCGACACGGGATCCGCTATCAATGTCTGCCCGGCAAGGACAGCTTATGCGATTGGTTTGAAAGTCGCGGATTTTATACCAACGGCCCAGGTAATTCGGGCGTATGATAACATAAGCCGGGAGGTAATGGGGACAGTTAAGATTCAACAAAGGTTGGGCCCGGACAGCATGAGATAGATTTCCATGTCTTGGAGGTTCCTGCAACGTTCAACTTGCTTTTGGGACGGCCGTGGCTGCATCAGGTAAAGGCGGTCTCCTCTACCTTACATTAAGTGGTGAAATACCCCTATGGGAAGGGAGTAGCCATTGTTTTTGGAAATTCATCAATTCATCCACCACCAGAGGTGTCTACGCCTGTTCTAGAAATTGAGCATGGTATAGAAGATGTATTCATATCAGGTTTTACCTTGGCCGAGGCTCGGGTTGTACAGAACATCATGGCAGCTAACGAAGGGGTGTATGTCAGTGCCCAAGCAGTTTATCTCATGAACAAACTCCAGCACATCCCCGGGATGGGATTAGGCAAGAGCGGTAGGAAAGGTGCCGCAGCATCGACCGAGGTGCCACATAACCCCCATACCTTTGGTTTGGGCTACCTACCCACCAAAGAGGATTGGATAAGGAAAGGAAAGGAAATGGCCGGATGGGCCAGGGCGAAACAGATGGGGAAGCCCTTTGACTTGATGCACCAACCCATTCGGGGGACCCTGAACGGACGTTTCGTCCGGGAGGGGGAGGACTTTCCGTTCTGTGGCTTCCCGGAGCCGTGGCTCAATGCGGAGAAGAAGCGCGTACCGGGATTTGAAATTTTCTTTGATTTATAGTTACTTGAGGATGACATCGCCGAAGGGCAGGCAGATCTATCGGCTGAGGCCGAGCAAAGTAAGGAGGTGCAGTCCGAGGACGCTGAAAATGAAATGGGGGCAGCGCTGGCATGTCTGCTGTCAGATCCTCCGATCGAACATAGGTGCTTGGGGGATAGCTCCTCGGTATGTGTGATTGGGAATGAAGCGGCTGCGGGCCTACCATCAGCTATTTTGGATGCATCCATCGCACCTTCTCTCATCTGGCAATATGAAGAAGGTTTTCTATCAAGCAGCACCGGGTCAGGTAGTGAGCCGGAATCTGATTCTACCGAATCTTGTACATCGGAATCAGATTCCAGCTCAACTGAGTCTGAGTCCGGTATTCCCGGGGGTGATAACCCGGATACCACAGTCCTGTCTAGATCGTCTTTTTCATTTTCTTTTGAGTCTGTTGTAACGGAAGAATCCGACGGCTCGGAAGTATTTAATGAGAACGACGTGGATGTGGTTTCGGAGTATTTTTCTGTGCCTTTGATTTATTGCTTAAATCAGGATTTTCAAAATTTTGATGAAAACGACGAGGAAGAAATTCCTTCGGTTTTGCAACGGTTAATTGATCAAGAGCAGGAAAGATTTGTTAAACCTTTAATGGATGAAATCACTACTGTGAATGTTGGTACTGAGAAGGACCCGCGGCTGGTCCAGATCGGGTCCACGTTGTCTTCTGAGGAACGCGAGCGCTTAGTCGCTTTGTTAAAAGATTTCAAAGATGTTTTCGCGTGGTCCTACGAAGACATGCCTGGAATCGATCCTGAGATTGTACAGCACCGGATCCCTCTTGATCCCGAGGCCCGACCTGTCAAACAGAAGCTCAGGAGGATCCGCCCTGATTGGGCCATTAAGATCAAGGAAGAGGTCACCAAGCAGATTGACGCAGGCTTCCTGTTGGTGTCTGAGTATCCGACTTGGTTGGCCAACATTGTTCCGGTACCGAAGAAAGACAGCAGAATTCGGGTCTGTGTAGACTTCAGAGATTTGAACAGGGCCAGTCCGAAGGACGACTTTCCCTTGCCACACATCGATGAACTGGTAGATTTCACGGCAGGACATGCCTTGCTTTCGTTTATGGATGGTTTCTCAGGCTATAATCAGATAGTAATGGCGCCCGAGGACCGGGAGCAGACTGCATTCACTACCCCGTGGGGTACATATTGTTATCGAGTGATGCCATTTGGGCTGAAAAACGCGGGAGCTACCTATCAGCGGGTAGCAACTACGATATTGCATGATATGATCCATAAAGAGGTCGAGGTGTATGTGGACGACATGATTGTCAAGTCCAAAGAAAGAGAGGGCCACTACACCGCCTTACAAAAGTTTTTTCAAAGGATCAGAGAATTTCGGCTGCGGCTAAATCCCCAGAAGTGTACTTTTGGTGTTACAGCAGGAAAGATGCTAGGGTTTCTGATAACGCAAAGGGGCATCGAGGTCGACCCTTCCAAAATCAAGGCCATCTTAGAAATGCCACCACCAAGGACTGAAAAGGAGGTGCGAGGCTTTCTAGGTAAAGTGCAATTCATAAGGCGGTTTATCTCTAAACTAACCATGACTTGTGAACCACTGTTTGGCCTCCTGAAGAAAGGAAAGAAATTCCAATGGGACGGCCGATGTCAAGCAGCTTTTGAGCAGATCAAAGAATATTTACAGAACCCGCCTGTATTGTCACCGCCAGAACCGGGGAGACCGTTGATATTGTATCTTTCAGTAACTGAGACCACCATGGGCTGCATGCTCGCACAGGAGTCGGAAGACAAAGTGGAAAGGGCTATCTATTATCTGAGTAAGAAGATGCTGGATTACGAGACCCGCTATACACCACTGGAGAAGGCTTGTTTGGCCTTGGTATGGGCTACCCGGAAGCTGCGGCACTACCTGTTAGCTCATTCTGTAATGTTGGTTTCGCGTTTGGATCCCATCAAATATCTTTTCGAGAAACCAGCACTTACAGGTAGGCTAGCTCGTTGGTTGCTTTTGCTTTCCGAATTCGACTTGAAGTATGTAACACGCAAGTCGGTGAAAGGGAGAGCAGTAGCGGAGTTCCTTGCCGACCACCCGGTTGAGGGGGATGAAGCGGTTGAGTACCTATTCCCAGATGAAGCGATTCTGCATATCGAGGATGAAACTTGGACGATGTACTTTGACGGAGCGTCAAACCAGTATGGGTATGGGATAGGAGTGTTGCTGATAGCGCCTGACGATTCCCGTATCCCTTTGGCATTCAAGCTCCAGTTCAGAGTTTCGAACAATGAGGCAGAGTATGAGGCATGTATTACTGGTCTGGAAGCAGCCCTAGAGCTAGGGGTAAGACGGCTGGACGTCATTGGGGATTCGAATCTTGTTGTATCCCAAGCAAAAGGAGACTGGAAGGTCAAGGAGGAAAGGATGATAATTTACCACCAAACCTTGGATTTGTTAATTCCTCGGTTCGAGAAACTAAATTTCACCCACCTCGTAAGAGAGAACAACAGGTTTGCAGATTCGTTAGCAACTCTATCTTCCATGATAGACATCCCGTCGGGAGTACGGATGCGTCCAGTCATCATTGATCAGAAGTTTGCGCCAGCATACGAGTCAGTTTCCGCCATAGATGAGGCCCAAGACGACAACCCCTGGTATTACGATATTTGGAACTTCTTGGAAAAGGAGACGTATCTGATAGGGGCAAGCACCAAGGATAAAAGGGCCATTAGAAGAATGGCTATTCAGTTCATCATCTGCGGAGGTAAGCTGTACAAAAGAGGTCATCTGGGAATGCATAAGCTCTGTGTAGAAGCTGAAGAGTCGAAGCGCCTAATGGAGGCCATCCATGGAGGAGAGTGCGGTGCACACATGAATGGAGTAATGTTGGCCAGAAAAATCCTTAGATAAGGCTATTACTGGTCGACCATGGAAGAGGATTGTATCGGCTTTGTTCGGCGATGCCACAAATGCCAGATCCATGCAAACCGTATGAACATCCCACCATCCAAGTTGTACAACATGACTTCCCCGTGGCCGTTTTCCGTGTGGGGGATCGATGTAATCGGAGCTGTTACCCCGAAGGGATCGAACGGACATGAGTATATCCTCGTAGCGATAGATTATTTCACAAAGTGGGTCGAGGCCCAATCATACGCGGTGTTGAAGGAGTCACACGTCGCAAAGTTCATCAGAAACAACATCATTTGTCGCTACGGGGTGCCAAATGAGATCATCTCGGATAATGGATCCCACTTTAAGAAAGAAGTGGTCGACTTGTTGGAAAAGTATAAAGTGGCTTTTCATAAGTCATCTACGTATCGGCCGCAAACCAAGGGAGCGGTTGAGGCCGCCAACAAGAACATCAAGCATATACTGCGGAAAATGGTGGAGACCTATCGAGATTGGCCAGATAAGTTGCCGTTTGCTCTGTGGGGCTACATGACTTCGATTAGAACTTCTACCGGAGCAACTCCGTATTCGTTAGTTTATGGAATGGAGGCTGTTCTACCTATTGAAATTGAAGTGCCGTCGTTACGGGTATTGGCCGAATGTCAGATAGCTGAGGCAGATTGGCAACAGAGCAGGTTCGAGGAACTAATGCTCTTTGATGAAAGAAGACTGAAAGCACTGTACCACGTTCAGAGTTATCAGCGCAGGATTGCTCGGGCTTTTAACAAGAAGGTTAAGTCCAGAAATCTAAAGGAAGGGGATTTGGTACTCAAAGACAACCGAGCTCCCATCCACGACCCGAGGGGCAAGTTCAGACCCAATTGGACTGGTCCCTACATCATCAAAACCATCTGGTCAGGCGGAGCTGTGGTTCTAATGGACTTAGATGGCTTAGAATTCTCTCAACCGATCAATATGGACAAGTTGAAGAAATACTACCCTTGAGAGGCTCGCTAGGCCGAAAACCCGAAAGGGCGACCTAGGCAAAAGTTAGAGCACAAAAAATTAGAAAATATAAAAACTGAGCTCGCAAGGCTGAAAACCCGCAAAGGGCGGCCTTGGCAAAAGTTAGAGCGCAAAAGGAGAGTGAAAATACTCGAGTGAACCCGAGCCGGAACTACGTAAGGCTTGATTCCCATCTTTGGGATACGTAGGCAGCTTCGTCCTGAAGTTCAGCCATGACACTTCCCCGATCAACTTTGTCCATTTGATCATCTCAGCCATCTTTATCCCTCAGCATTCGTTGGAATCTCCGGTGCAGTGCCACTCAGACTAGGGGCAACTTTCCGTTGCTATGCAGTGCTGCGGCGCTCTTCAGACTAAGGGGCAACTTTCCAGTTGCAGGAATTTGGGTTTGTGCATCTCAAGCGACAGATCTCAGGCGTGTCCAGTTCTGATCCACATCAAAAATGTTTTTGAAAAGTTTTAATATAAGCTGACTTCGTTCAAATAATCTTTTTACAACTTCGACTACTTTTGGACCAAAGTGGAAAATTCTTAGTACCAGAACTTTCAATTTCATTGATTTCAAAACAGAGTCTTCTTGCTCTTACAAACAATTGAAGTTGCTTTTTATTACATTCATGAAAGAAAACTTGAAAGTACTAATAAAGCAATAAATCTAGGGCATGGTCAAGTCAGGTGTTCCTGCGCCCCCTCCCAGAGCTGGTCGAAGCCTCTGATGCCAAGCTGGGCCCGATCTGTGCTTCTTCATTGAGCCAATCTATGCACTCGTCAGATAAAGTGCAACTGAAAGTAGGAGCGGGGGCCAGGAGTTCTCTCATCCTCCACGCAGTGGCCTGCCAAGCAAGCTGCGCGCCTCGGGCTGGAAATGCAGCAGGATACTCTATCCCCTCTGGCGGGCAGGTCTAATCATGGCCAAATTGGCGTCGAATCCGAAATGGGAAATAGAATACACAATGAGTGAGACCGACCAGTTGAATCCCAGTCTGCCGAGGCATATTGTAACTCATTGCCGGAAGGTTCAACCAAGGGCACCGCCAAGCAATACGGTCTGCGGACAAGTGGCACATCCAAGCGAACCACCATTCCTCATCCAAGGCATTAACTAGACGATGCCGGAAGAAGTAGCCGCGAGCTGAATATGCTGGGCAGGAGTCCACAACCTGCAATTTATCCATCAACCACACCTGGGGAGGGATTGAAAAATGAGAGATTAAAGAATAGAGAGATGTACGAGGAGAGAAAAGTGAGAATGGGGTTTTGTGAGAAAAGACTGAGCTCGAGGGCCGAGTGATGTGAGCAATACAGAAATGCGAGATTGGGTGGGAAATATTACCTGTAACAATAGTGGACTCCCTGCCAACCTAGTCGTCTCATGACAGTAAAAGGCGTCTAAGCCCATTAGTGTCTCGGCCAGAACCATGGCAATACAGCTCTTGCCCTCTCTCAAGCCTTGGGCAACCTCAATCAGCCGGACACTAGCCCCTCCAGAGCCCGAAATGAACAGGAAATGAGACAGCATGCACAAGCAGAGCGCATGTCGCCGGAAGCCTTGCCAGTGATGGTTGCTGCGATCACCAGCATCAGAAAATCGATTGGCCAAACTCGGAATGTCTAACATCCCATCATCCGTCAAAGACCGAGCATCGTGCATGCTGAGTCCACACATGCGCCCTAAGGATTGGGCATGACCAAAATTAAGTTGGGGCAGGAGCTCCTCGTCGCGCTCGGACTCCATTAATGCTCGAAAGTCTTCAAAGGTAGGACATATCTCTTGCCCGGCGAAGCTAAAAACATGTGTCACCGGATTCCAAAACCTTGCCGCGGCATGAAGAAACGGCAGATGCAACGGGGTACGACCCAGAGTGAATAGTGCATTTATGCCGAAACCCCGGAAATTCACCTTTTCCGAGCCATCCAAGCTAGCAATCCAAGCTGTGAGATTTTGAGCAAGAAACTCTTCCATTGGAGCAAATCAGTGTGAAAATGAGGAAAACTACGAAGCTGGGATCTTTTGTAGGAGATAAGTTTGAGTGGGGAGACAGGTGTCAACATTCTGGTGGTTCCCCTCGTTTAGTGCCGACCGGCCAGAAATATATGCCGACCGGTATAAAAATATGCCGACCGGCCATTTCAGTTTGCCGACAAAACAGATATGCGGCCGGTAGCCACTCCTTGCAGCCGGTGGTTCCTACACCGTGCCGGTGGGCTTCCTCCCTGGTTTCTTGAGCTGTTTAGGCTAAGAATTGGGGAACTTCATCACCTCCAAATCCCCCCCGGCGATAAACTCTTGCAAAGTCACGCCCGTCTGCTTATCCAGTTTTGAACATTTGCTTATCGAGTTGTATTTCGCTCTCTTGTAGCTCTCGGTTCGTTTATCGAGTTGTATTCACACTTGTTTGCTTGTGTCATAGCTTTGTTTTGCTTATCGAGTTGTAAGTCGGTTCACTACCTGATTATTACGATGACGAATTTCCAAAATGAGTTCAATTTCGTTCACATTACGATGTGAAACCCTGCGATGCGATGCACAGAAGATCCACAAATGCAACACCTTTTGAATAAAACGATTAGTTTCATTCCCCATCACATGTTTTGCAAAGTGCATGAATTTTGAGAAAAAAAGAAAATAAACCTGCCTGAGGCAGTGCAATGTGTTTAAACTACTAGTAAAAAGGAAAATAAAACGTAGAATGGCAGGGTAGCCAAGTATCAGAATTGATACCGATGAAACTCCCCTTGCGGTTAACGCACCTTCCGTATCTTTGTTCGGGTCAGCCGCGTTGTCGGACGCCCTCACACTACGGGAAATCACACCTTTGAAACGTGAACCTTTGAGTTGACCTCAGGCCACAACTTCTGCAAGCAACGCTCGATGCATGCGAAGAATGTCCCGCCCCGTATCCATTTCATGCTTTGTGAGCCCCGCAAATTGTTTCGATTATGCTGTGTAATAGTACATTCCTTTGATTGCGTAGATCGCATGTTTAATTCCATTACCTGCGTAGACCGCATGTTTTGATTGCGTGGATCGCATGTTTAATTCCATTACCTGCGTAGACCGCATGTTTTGATTGCGTAGATCGCATGTTTAATTCCATTACCTGCGTAGACCGCATGTTTTGATTGCGTAGATCGCATGTTTAATTCCATTACCTGCGTAGACCACATGTTTTGATTGCGTAGATCGCATGTTTAATTCCATTACCCGCGTAGACCGCATGTTTTGATTGCGTAGATCGCATGTTTAATTCCATTACCCGCGTAGACCGCATGTTTTGATTGCGTAGATCGCATGTTTAATTCCATTACCTGCGTAGACCGCATGTTTTGATTGCGTAGATCGCATGTTTAATTCCATTACCTGCGTAGACCGCATGTTTTGATTGCGTAGATCGCATGTTTAATTCCATTACCTGCGTAGACCGCATGTTTTGATTGCGTAGATCGCATGTTTAATTCCATTACCTGCGTAGACCGCATGTTTTGATTGCGTAGATCGCATGTTTAATTCCATTACCTGCGTAGACCGCATGTTTTGATTGCGTAGATCGCATGTTTAATTCCATTACCTGCGTAGACCGCATGTTTTGATTGCGTAGATCGCATGTTTAATTCCATTACCTGCGTAGACCGCATGTTTTGATTGCGTAGATCGCATGTTTAATTCCATTACTTGCGTAGACCGCATGTTTAACTCCGTCACCAGCATAGACCGCATGTGTTAATTACGTAGACCGCTTGTTTAGTTTCATCACCTGCGTAGACCGCGTGCTTATGATCAATTTCGTCGCCTGCGTAGACCGCTTGCTCCGCTTGCCTAGTTGTATTCCAATATGCATTGTCATGCTCTCTACTTACTTTGCGCTGTCACGCATTTCAAGTACACCACTATTCTTGCATTGTCATGCATTTTGCTAACCATATTGTACCTGTTAAGTTTGTTTTCTTTTCAGGCACGATATTATATGTACGGTTCATTTGAGGCTGGTGCAACCAGACGAACCGGACAGGTATTGTATCTCCCGAGTGAGACATTTTGAGAATTCCATAATTCTCTTACGTCCTTTCTGCATTGTAGTGTAGTTTGGTATGATAGCTTAAAACTGTCGCATGTTTGCTTCATTACATCTTTCTTTGCATGATCATAAGTTATGCTCGGCTCTGTGCATTGTCTTGCATCTCGCCCCTGCCTCCGGGCGCACACCTTATTTGTCTTGTATGCTTGTCTGAGTCTTCGGCCTTGTCAAAAATGGGTCGTCTCTGGGCTTTGACATTCACTCCCGTCATTGTTATGACTTTCGAGTTCTGTCAAAGAGGGGCAACTGTAGACACCCCATTTTTGACTGTCCTCAAGACTTGGACGTCATCGTTTGAACACTCGGTGATCATCCATGATTGTGTCCGTTTGGAGTTCCCGGAGGTCTCGGCTCGCGCGCCTTGCCTCAGGATCCCCGAACTCGACTGTTTAGTGTCTAGTTTTGCACCGAACACTTTTGTTTTGCCTTAGAAGGGCAGGGAATGCCTTGTGAGACATCCCCATACACCACCGGCAGTGGCTGGAGGCCACCGGCTGGTCTTTTTCTTCCATCGGCAATTTTGTTTGCCGGTCGGCACACTTTATCACCGGTCGACATAATATGTTGCCGGTCGGCACATTTTTTTGCCGAAATAGCTTTTTTGGGCAGCCGACCACTGTTCCTCCACTTTATGGAGATATTTTGTGCCAGATGTGATAGCTGGCACCAACTCCTTTCCCCTCCATACACGTGTATGGAGGGATTTCCCTCTAGCCAAGCTTGTTGAATAAGCTTTGCAAGAGGGATCCTTATAAGAGAGAGGCTTTCCTCTTGGTTCTAGGTTAGAAAAACAGAAGCAAAATCAGCCTTTAGAGATATAGATACATATTATCTCTATACCTCTCTCCCTTTCCCTTCTTGTGTGTGTTTCTTGGCCCAAAAGGTGTGTTTTACCTTACTTTTGCACCATTACACACACCATTACACCTTAGTCCGAGATTGAGGGACTTGGGGGAGTTGTTTCTTGAGTTTTGGACTGGTTTTGATCCAAAGAAGGAGGTTAGGCCATTTGTTCTTCAAGGGTTCTTCAAGGGTGATCATCTTCCCTTTTATTCCCCAAACTTGCATTGGTTTTCTACCTATTTTGTTTATTGTTTTGGCTCTTGTGTATAACATAAAAAAGGCTCATATTTTCCTGCTCTAACACTTTCATTAAGGTCACTTTGTGGTTAGATTGCAAACTCACCCTCTTAGGCCTTGTTTAGCCTATTTTGGTGCCATTTTGATATGGTTTTGTGCACTTCAGCCTCTTGATCTTTTGATCACTAAAAATCAGTGTATTTTAGTGTCAAAAAAGTTGGTTTGAAGTCTTGCATAGGGGAGGGACACCCCTCTCCCTTTATGGTTTTGTTTCCTTGCTTTTTGGGCTCAAAAGGATAGCATGTGTGCTTGTTGTTTCTTGGCTTCATTTCAGTACTTTTTTAGGCATCTTAGGTCTTACATAACCTCTGTTTTTGGTCGGATTTGGGCCCTCTTGTATGCTTGTGATATTTGCTTTGTATTGCTCCATCTTGCTTAAAAATACATCCCATGATTAGGCCATGATTTTTGTGTGTGTTGGCTTGGTTCCATGAAGCATTTAGCATTGTTTTTCCATGCTTAAAATCTGTTGGTTATCAACTTGGTCATGTTTGGCATATTTGCTATGGTTGCTATGTATTTTGGCTTGTGAGCCTTCAAGTATATGAGTCATAAGTGCTTTGGTTGGTCTACTTTGATGAGTGGAGGTTGTTTGCCATGCCACTTTAGTCCAAAAATCATGCCTACATGTGTGCATGCATGGTCTTTTCCATATCTTGAGGTTGTGTCTTCCTATGCTTAAGAATGAGCCTTGGTGTATTTGTTTCATGGGGCTTATTTTAGTTGCCATATTAGGAGTTTTTGGGGTCATATCTTACATGCATAAATTCTGTTTTTATTTGTTTTAATCATGCCATGAATGGCCATGTTGGTGGGGGTAAGTTGTCTCCTTTAGTGCCTTAGCTTTGGGACCATAAGTTTGCTTGTTAACATGAGTTGATTGTCTATCATTTTAAGCACTTTTGGCCACTGTTTTGAGAAGGGTAAGGACCTGCCCCTTTGCCACTTCAAGCCCTCTTGCATGCTTGCCCCATGTTCGTCGCATATTTGTTCCATTAAGCTTTGTAGCACATCAATTCCATGGTCAATTTGCTCCATGTTTGCATCATGTTTGTATCTTGTGCGCTTGGTATCATACATTTTGTCATGATAATTGCATATTACTTGTTGTGTTTTATATCTTGGTGGCGTGTTACATTTGAGGCTTGTGAGCATTACATGCATTGCATTTACTTGGTTTGGGGTGTCAAACCAAGTGTGGGAGTCAAGGACCATTCGTACTTCAAGTGATGTAATGTGCCTTGATCCCCGGTCATCGGGACCTTTGACTCTAACTTGATAAGGCCTCGGTTTTTCATGTTGTTTGTTGCATGCATTTTCATATCAAATGGCAAATTCGATCCTTTGACTCACCATGTACCATTGATGATTCAAGGATCGAAAGTCATGCTTCTTTGAGTCTAAAATATGATAAGAAGTAGGACCATGCTTACATGTGTCCAAAACTCCATACTATGCACTGCCTGTCCTCTGTTTGCTGTCAAATTGCCTATTGCTGGAAGTTTCTGCCGACCGGCAGAATTTAGTGCCGACCGGCACTATCTGGAGTGCCGATGAATCTGATAAAGTGCCGACGGGAATTTTGGAGTGCCGGTGGCAATTCTGTCTGGCCGGTGGTGCTCTGCAGGATGCAGAGAGCTTGTTCCAAGTACTTTGGCAATTTTCAGAAAGACAAAGCAGTACAAACAGAGGCGACAAGAGTATAGTACGGGTTTTCCGGGCAGGACGGATTCGAGCATGCATCATCTGCGCGCCCCGAGGCAGAGGCTGTGACCACCCTCTTCATTCTTTTGCTTCCTTTTTTTTTAATTAATTAGGAAATTTTGTAATAATTTTATTTGTTCATTATTTTGGGACTGTAATATTAATTCGAACCCTCCGAGTGAGGGCAGATTTGTAATAAGTGTGCGTGCGTGTGATGTATGTCTTCCAACCCCACGTCTTTCTTCCCTTTTATTTACCTGCTTATGATGGTAGACTAGGGCATATTTAAATTAGCATACCTTATGCTATGCATGCGTGCATTCATACATTTGTCTTGCATGCACCAGGCTCGGTACATCATGCTAACTGCACTCGTATTTCAATTCCAAGCTGAGTACTTGTTAGTTGCAGCATTTCACATGCCATCTTTAGGATAGCCGAGCCTGTTTAGAGTGCATCTTTGCATGTGTTGCATTAGCCATTTGTAACATGAACTAGGATCATGCATATGATTACTGACTAGTTACTGTTTTGGCACGGAGTACTAGGTAAGCTTTTATGCTTTAGCATATCGCATGCGTGTGAATGTTGCCATGATAGCATGACCACCATGAGGCTAGCTGCTTATGTGATATGACTGCTTGAATGCCTGTGGGTGGAGGTTGAATTACCTAAATTGGAATAATGCATTAAAACTGTGAGTTTTAAGCCCACTAGATAGTGGCAAAATCATCTTTTCTAAAAGCCCACTTGAGGGTGGCAAAATCTGCATTTTAGCCTACTTGCGAGTAGCAAACCATTTTCAAAACAAACATGAAATGTTTTGTTCCAATTTGGGTGATTTGGTCTATACTTGTTTGCTGTACGCACAACATAGTAATTCTAGGCTAATAACCGGTTTAAGAACACGTAACGTTTTCAAAATTGGATATCACGGTTAGTAGAGGCCGGTCTTCGGACCGGGCGAAAGGGGGTGCTCATAGCTGACCTTCCCCGATCGTACCCAAGCTCCCGAGCCGAGACAACTCCGGTGATGACGGACATGTGGCCTTCGGCACCGAGTCAGGGTTTCCTAAATTCTCCCATAAAAAATATTTAGGTGGCGACTCTGTATCTGGCAAAGCAGTCCATGTTTGGCACTTCTTTCAAAAATCTGTTTTCTCAAAACAATTTGCCAGATTTGGACTCTTTGGTTCAAGATTAAGAACCGTGACAACAATCGAGTCCGAACTGTAGCACGAGGTCCCACGCGGGCGCTGCTACAGTTTCTGGCGACTCTACTGGGGATTTAGAGAGCTTGATTCGAACTCGTGATATCCTATTTTGATTCCATTTGTGTGTTTCTTTGCATTGCATGTGCATTGGTGCGCCTAGGAACACAGTGTTTGCCATCTGCCATTCCTGAACGGTTTGCCGGAGGCTTGTCTTGTCAAGGCATGTCCATAAGGCTGACCGGCTATGGGCTCTGACAGCGTGGGAACACAAACCTCGGTTTTACCGGGGCACCCTTTTGACCATTCGACCTAGTGCATATTCGGAATCCATAGTGACCATTCCAAACTAGGACAGGTCGCTTACCCGATGCTAAGTTGTTTGAAACCGCTGCGTGCGTAGTGAAACCCTAGCTCCTGACAAAATAAGACAGGGAAACCCTACCCCAACATAGGGGTGTTTTGGCTCTCTTTACTTGCTATGTGCTTTCAAAATGTATTTCTGCAGGGAAATGAACACACCAGTTTGTAAGTTTGGGCATCAGGCCTGAGGGCATCAGTATCAGTTTTAAGAAGAATCGGTTATCTGCGGGTATCAGGGCTCAGTATTGGGAATAGAGATTTTGAGAACAGTGATCGGTATCGGGGAACCGTGTGCTCGGCTTATCGACTATGTGTTTTGAAAATCCAACTGTATATTATTTGTTTATTTTATGCTGTTGTGCTGTCCGGTTGTTGGTTTATTTATTGCTTTATTTATCTTTTTGCTAGGTAGTTTAGCATCATTGCGTCTAACCCAGTAGACATTCCCCAAGCACTCTGGATCAGAGGTCGCCGGCTCCATCGATCTGAGGATCTGATAGAAGGACAACCAGTGTACCATTCTCTACCCCCGGTTACTAAACGGAAAGCAACTAGGCAGAGGATATCGGTTCAGCAGTCGGTACAAAGGGCTTCGTCTACCCCACCTGTGTACAGTAGGGATCAGGATCCCGTTTCACCCACAGAGAGGGAACGCATACCAGCAATTCAACCAGAGCAGAACAATATGGCTAGCTTAGAGGAGATGGTGCGCCAACTTCAGGAAAGCATGAAAATGATGCAGCAAGATGCTGCCCGACAGGCAGAATTTGCCAGGCAACAGGCTACAGTTATGAGTGAGCAAGCGGATTTAATTGGGAGATTGCAACAGCAAACTGGGGCATCACCTTCGCAGCAAATCCCTCCTCCATTAAGGGTTCCAATACCCGAAGAAACACCAAACGCCCGGAATGTCCAAGAAGATACAGACATCCCAACGGGGCCGGCTCCACCCCCGATTCCGCCTCAACAATCCAAGGCAACCACTCCCATTAACGTATCGGATTCTCCCTTTGAGTCTGAGATAGACCCCATGACATTAAAAATGCACAAGCTTGAAAAGCTGTTCAAGAAATCTCAAGGTGCGAAGTCCATTCCGGACATTGGAGATGGGTACATCGACACAGCCGTGACGCTGCCAGATCGATTTAAGATGCCCCAAATTGATCGTTTTGACGGGTCTGAGGATCCCATGGTACACCTGCGACTGTTTTCAGACGTCCTAAGGCCAATGGGCCTCACCAGATTGCAGAAACTATCTTTATTCGGCCGGACCTTGTCAGGTGTGGCGTCCGCATGGTATGCCAAGTTGGGGGACGACGTCAAGAGAAACTGGGACGAGATGGCTGAGGCCTTTATCCTGCAGAACTCGTATAACACACAAATCGAGATCACGACCCGGGATCTCGAGACAACGAGGCAAGAACCCAAGGAAAGCTTCTCAGAGTTTGTAACTAGATGGCGGGCTAAGGCTTCAATGATGACCTTGAGACCCACAGACAAAGACCAGATTCGGATGATTGTGCGCAATCTTCAGCCGAAGCTAATGCAAAAGATGATTGTAGTCCCCTTTCCCACCTTTGCCGATTTACATGAAATGGGGGTGCAGATCGAGGACGCCTTGAGACAAGGTTGGATTGATAATGATCGGGACCAACCCCGCAGAAATTTCAATCGTAGTACTAATACAGGCCCGAGTGGCGCTACGACTGCCAGGACCTCCGAAGTGAGTATGGTCACCACTAACCCTTCCCCGAGAAATGCAGCAGCCACACCATTCTCCGGCGCGTCCGGAAGCAACCCGCAAACAGCCAAATACCCTCCCAGAAACACCAGAACCTTCGCTCCACTCTATATGCCCCTGTCCAAAGCTTTGGGGGTTTTGATCAGGAAAGGGCATCTGAAGCCCCTAGAGCCGCGGCCCTTACCAGAAAGACTACCCGCCACCCACAACCCAGCCAAATGTTGTGCGTTCCACCAGCAGCATGGTCATGACACTGACCTATGCTTTCGTTTACGTCATGAGATTCAAGATCTCATTGATAATGGGGTGATTCTCCCCCCTGAGAAACCTAATGTTACCACAAATCCTCTCCCCGCACATAACCAAGTTCCACCACCCAAAAGAGTCAACTTCATCCACACTGGGGTCGCATCCTACGATCCCAGTATCTACATCACACCCTCCTACCTGCCTAAACCTAAAGTTTTCCTCCCCGATTGCACCGATTTGTGCATGACGGACATCTCCATAACCCAACCCAAGCCGGTGGTGGTGACCATCGAGAACAAGAAAGGGGTTGTCAAACCAGGGTCCGTGGAGCCTGAGAATGATGTTGGGAATGCTTACAATCCGAATGACTACATTTCACCGGTGGGCCAGAATAGACCAAATGTCGAATTTCCAGTCGGGGGAGAGCTGTGTGTAATCCGAGGGGACAATTCAGGACAGGGAATGGATGATTTGACAGCCGTGGAAAAGGATGTTGTCAAGTCCCAATTTCATGATGACCAAGACTCAGCTATCAACTGGTATGATAATGAAGAATCAGCAGAGGCCACGGGGTGGTTAGACGATCAGCCGGATGTAATAGGGGAGTTCCAGTCAGAACAAGGCCCGGCAGGGGCAGGAATGTCAACAACGCCCGGGAGTGTCGAAAAGCAGAATACATCGCCGGAGAGCGCCGGCGTCGAGAGTTTCGCTCGGGAATGGAGCATTTTAAGTACAGGGATCAGTGAGCAATCTACTGCATTGACAAAGTCAGAACAAGAAAGATTCGAGGATTCTGAGAGGATCAGAAAAGTAAAAGGCCACGTAGGGGTCGAAACCGCCGCAAGTACGGAAATGGAGGATGCTGTGAACATAGGGATAAAAGGTACTGTGAGTATCGAGACAGTTGTGCCAGATCCAGACAGATGCTTGTCAGTCGCAGATGGTATGTGGTGGGAAGACGACGATCTATGTCTTGCCCACACGGACGAGGATTGGAAAGGTAACCAACCAGATGATACCTGGTATATCGGCGAAGTCGATCACGTGACTAGGAGTGGACGGTATTTCAAGCCTCCACACCTAGATCAGCCAGAGGCGTCTGGGAAAGATAATGAAGCAGAGAAACAAAAGGAGAAGCAACTCGAAGATGAGGCCGTATTGAGACAATTGAAAAGGATACAAGCAGACATCTCCATCTGGGGACTGCTTATGGCTTCTTGAGTACATAGACAAGCTGTCCCTACAGCCATGGACAAGGCCAAGCTGTCCATAGACACCACGCCCGAGCAGCTGGTGGGATTAGTCTTTTCAGGAGGGAATTCGCCAGCATTGAATTTTTCTGACAAAGAGCTGCCACCCGAGGGTGCAAACCATAACAAGCCGCTCTACATCTCTATCGAGTGCAGAGATAAATGGATACCTGTGGTACTTGTCGACATGGGATCCGCTATCAATGTCTGCCCGGCAAGGACAGCTTATGCGATTGGTTTGAAAGTCGCGGATTTTATACCAACGGCCCAGGTAATTCGGGCGTATGATAACATAAGCCGGGAGGTAATGGGGACAGTTAAGATTCAACAAAGGTTGGGCCCGGACAGCATGAGATAGATTTCCATGTCTTGGAGGTTCCTGCAACGTTCAACTTGCTTTTGGGACGGCCGTGGCTGCATCAGGTAAAGGCGGTCTCCTCTACCTTACATTAAGTGGTGAAATACCCCTATGGGAAGGGAGTAGCCATTGTTTTTGGAAATTCATCAATTCATCCACCACCAGAGGTGTCTACGCCTGTTCTAGAAATTGAGCATGGTATAGAAGATGTATTCGTATCAGGTTTTACCTTGGCCGAGGCTCGGGTTGTACAGAACATCATGGCAGCTAACGAAGGGGTGTATGTCAGTGCCCAAGCAGTTTATCTCATGAACAAACTCCAGCACATCCCCGGGATGGGATTAGGCAAGAGCGGTAGGAAAGGTGCCGCAGCATCGACCGAGGTGCCACATAACCCCCATACCTTTGGTTTGGGCTACCTACCCACCAAAGAGGATTGGATAAGGAAAAGAAAGGAAATGGCCGGAAGGGCCAGGGCGAAACAGATGGGGAAGCCCTTTGACTTGATGCACCAACCCATTCGGGGGACCCTGAACGGACGTTTCGTCCGGGAGGGGGAGGACTTTCCGTTCTGTGGCTTCCCGGAGCCGTGGCTCAATGCGGAGAAGAAGCGCGTACCGGGATTTGAAATTTTCTTTGATTTATAGTTACTTGAGGATGACATCGCCGAAGGGCAGGCAGATCTATCGGCTGAGGCCGAGCAAAGTAAGGAGGTGCAGTCCGAGGACGCTGAAAATGAAATGGGGGCAGCGCTGGCATGTCTGCTGTCAGATCCTCCGATCGAACAGAGGTGCTTGGGGGATAGCTCCTCGGTATGTGTGATTGGGAATGAAGCGGCTGCGGGCCTACCATCAGCTATTTTGGATGCATCCATCGCACCTTCTCTCATCTGGCAATATGAAGAAGGTTTTCTATCAAGCAGCACCGGGTCAGGTAGTGAGCCGGAATCTGATTCTACCGAATCTTGTACATCGGAATCAGATTCCAGCTCAACTGAGTCTGAGTCCGGTATTCCCGGGGGTGATAACCCGGATACCACAGTCCTGTCTAGATCGTCTTTTTCATTTTCTTTTGAGTCTGTTGTAACGGAAGAATCCGACGGCTCGGAAGTATTTAATGAGAACGACGTGGATGTGGTTTCGGAGTATTTTTCTGTGCCTTTGATTTATTGCTTAAATCAGGATTTTCAAAATTTTGATGAAAACGACGAGGAAGAAATTCCTTCGGTTTTGCAACGGTTAATTGATCAAGAGCAGGAAAGATTTGTTAAACCTTTAATGGATGAAATCACTACTGTGAATGTTGGTACTGAGAAGGACCCGCGGCTGGTCCAGATCGGGTCCACGTTGTCTTCTGAGGAACGCGAGCGCTTAGTCGCTTTGTTAAAAGATTTCAAAGATGTTTTCGCGTGGTCCTACGAAGACATGCCTGGAATCGATCCTGAGATTGTACAGCACCGGATCCCTCTTGATCCCGAGGCCCGACCTGTCAAACAGAAGCTCAGGAGGATCCGCCCTGATTGGGCCATTAAGATCAAGGAAGAGGTCACCAAGCAGATTGACGCAGGCTTCCTGTTGGTGTCTGAGTATCCGACTTGGTTGGCCAACATTGTTCCGGTACCGAAGAAAGACAGCAGAATTCGGGTCTGTGTAGACTTCAGAGATTTGAATAGGGCCAGTCCGAAGGACGACTTTCCCTTGCCACACATCGATGAACTGGTAGATTTCACGGCAGGACATGCCTTGCTTTCGTTTATGGATGGTTTCTCAGGCTATAATCAGATAGTAATGGCGCCCGAGGACCGGGAGCAGACTGCATTCACTACCCCGTGGGGTACATATTGTTATCGAGTGATGCCATTTGGGCTGAAAAACGCGGGAGCTACCTATCAGCGGGTAGCAACTACGATATTGCATGATATGATCCATAAAGAGGTCGAGGTGTATGTGGACGACATGATTGTCAAGTCCAAAGAAAGAGAGGGCCACTACACCGCCTTACAAAAGTTTTTTCAAAGGATCAGAGAATTTCGGCTGCGGCTAAATCCCCAGAAGTGTACTTTTGGTGTTACAGCAGGAAAGATGCTAGGGTTTCTGATAACGCAAAGGGGCATCGAGGTCGACCCTTCCAAAATCAAGGCCATCTTAGAAATGCCACCACCAAGGACTGAAAAGGAGGTGCGAGGCTTTCTAGGTAAAGTGCAATTCATAAGGCGGTTTATCTCTAAACTAACCATGACTTGTGAACCACTGTTTGGCCTCCTGAAGAAAGGAAAGAAATTCCAATGGGACGGCCGATGTCAAGCAGCTTTTGAGCAGATCAAAGAATATTTACAGAACCCGCCTGTATTGTCACCGCCAGAACCGGGGAGACCGTTGATATTGTATCTTTCAGTAACTGAGACCACCATGGGCTGCATGCTCGCACAGGAGTCGGAAGACAAAGTGGAAAGGGCTATCTATTATCTGAGCAAGAAGATGCTGGATTACGAGACCCGCTATACACCACTGGAGAAGGCTTGTTTGGCCTTGGTATGGGCTACCCGGAAGCTGCGGCACTACCTGTTAGCTCATTCTGTAATGTTGGTTTCGCGTTTGGATCCCATCAAATATCTTTTCGAGAAACCAGCACTTACAGGTAGGCTAGCTCGTTGGTTGCTTTTGCTTTCCGAATTCGACTTGAAGTATGTAACACGCAAGTCGGTGAAAGGGAGAGCAGTAGCGGAGTTCCTTGCCGACCACCCGGTTGAGGGGGATGAAGCGGTTGAGTACCTATTCCCAGATGAAGCGATTCTGCATATCGAGGATGAAACTTGGACGATGTACTTTGACGGAGCGTCAAACCAGTATGGGTATGGGATAGGAGTGTTGCTGATAGCGCCTGACGATTCCCGTATCCCTTTGGCATTCAAGCTCCAGTTCAGAGTTTCGAACAATGAGGCAGAGTATGAGGCATGTATTACTGGTCTGGAAGCAGCCCTAGAGCTAGGGGTAAGACGGCTGGACGTCATTGGGGATTCGAATCTTGTTGTATCCCAAGCAAAAGGAGACTGGAAGGTCAAGGAGGAAAGGATGATAATTTACCACCAAACCTTGGATTTGTTAATTCCTCGGTTCGAGAAACTAAATTTCACCCACCTCGTAAGAGAGAACAACAGGTTTGCAGATTCGTTAGCAACTCTATCTTCCATGATAGACATCCCGTCGGGAGTACGGATGCGTCCAGTCATCATTGATCAGAAGTTTGCGCCAGCATACGAGTCAGTTTCCGCCATAGATGAGGCCCAAGACGACAACCCCTGGTATTACGATATTTGGAACTTCTTGGAAAAGGAGACGTATCCGATAGGGGCAAGCACCAAGGATAAAAGGGCCATTAGAAGAATGGCTATTCAGTTCATCATCTGCGGAGGTAAGCTGTACAAAAGAGGTCATCTGGGAATGCATAAGCTCTGTGTAGAAGCTGAAGAGTCGAAGCGCCTAATGGAGGCCATCCATGGAGGAGAGTGCGGTGCACACATGAATGGAGTAATGTTGGCCAGAAAAATCCTTAGATAAGGCTATTACTGGTCGACCATGGAAGAGGATTGTATCGGCTTTGTTCGGCGATGCCACAAATGCCAGATCCATGCAAACCGTATGAACATCCCACCATCCAAGTTGTACAACATGACTTCCCCGTGGCCGTTTTCCGTGTGGGGGATCGATGTAATCGGAGCTGTTACCCCGAAGGGATCGAACGGACATGAGTATATCCTCGTAGCGATAGATTATTTCACAAAGTGGGTCGAGGCCCAATCATACGCGGTGTTGAAGGAGTCGCACGTCGCAAAGTTCATCAGAAACAACATCATTTGTCGCTACGGGGTGCCAAATGAGATCATCTCGGATAATGGATCCCACTTTAAGAAAGAAGTGGTCGACTTGTTGGAAAAGTATAACGTGGCTTTTCATAAGTCATCTACGTATCGGCCGCAAACCAAGGGAGCGGTTGAGGCCGCCAACAAGAACATCAAGCATATACTGCGGAAAATGGTGGAGACCTATCGAGATTGGCCAGATAAGTTGCCGTTTGCTCTGTGGGGCTACAGGACTTCGATTAGAACTTCTACCGGAGCAACTCCGTATTCGTTAGTTTATGGAATGGAGGCTGTTCTACCTATTGAAATTGAAGTGCCGTCGTTACGGGTATTGGCCGAATGTCAGATAGCTGAGGCAGATTGGCAACAGAGCAGGTTCGAGGAACTAATGCTCTTTGATGAAAGAAGACTGAAAGCACTGTACCACGTTCAGAGTTATCAGCGCAGGATTGCTCGGGCTTTTAACAAGAAGGTTAAGTCCAGAAATCTAAAGGAAGGGGATTTGGTACTCAAAGACAACCGAGCTCCCATCCACGACCCGAGGGGCAAGTTCAGACCCAATTGGACTGGTCCCTACATCATCAAAACCATCTGGTCAGGCGGAGCTGTGGTTCTAATGGACTTAGATGGCTTAGAATTCTCTCAACCGATCAATATGGACAAGTTGAAGAAATACTACCCTTGAGAGGCTCGCTAGGCCGAAAACCCGAAAGGGCGACCTAGGCAAAAGTTAGAGCACAAAAAATTAGAAAATATAAAAACTGAGCTCGCAAGGCTGAAAACCCGCAAAGGGCGGCCTTGGCAAAAGTTAGAGCGCAAAAGGAGAGTGAAAATACTCGAGTGAACCCGAGCCGGAACTACGTAAGGCTTGATTCCCATCTTTGGGATACGTAGGCAGCTTCGTCCTGAAGTTCAGCCATGACACTTCCCCGATCAACTTTGTCCATTTGATCATCTCAGCCATCTTTGTCCCTCAGCATTCGTTGGAATCTCCGGTGCAGTGCCACTCAGACTAGGGGCAACTTTCCGTTGCTATGCAGTGCTGCGGCGCTCTTCAGACTAAGGGGCAACTTTCCAGTTGCAGGAATTTGGGTTTGTGCATCTCAAGCGACAGATCTCAGGCGTGTCCAGTTCTGATCCACATCAAAAATGTTTTTGAAAAGTTTTAATATAAGCTGACTTCGTTCAAATAATCTTTTTACAACTTCGACTACTTTTGGACCAAAGTGGAAAATTCTTAGTACCAGAACTTTCAATTTCATTGATTTCAAAACAGAGTCTTCTTGCTCTTACAAACAATTGAAGTTGCTTTTTATTACATTCATGAAAGAAAACTTGAAAGTACTAATAAAGCAATAAATCTAGGGCATGGTCAAGTCAGGTGTTCCTGCGCCCCCTCCCAGAGCTGGTCGAAGCCTCTGATGCCAAGCTGGGCCCGATCTGTGCTTCTTCATTGAGCCAATCTATGCACTCGTCAGATAAAGTGCAACTGAAAGTAGGAGCGGGGGCCAGGAGTTCTCTCATCCTCCACGCAGTGGCCTGCCAAGCAAGCTGCGCGCCTCGGGCTGGAAATGCAGCAGGATACTCTATCCCCTCTGGCGGGCAGGTCTAATCATGGCCAAATTGGCGTCGAATCCGAAATGGGAAATAGAATACACAATGAGTGAGACCGACCAGTTGAATCCCAGTCTGCCGAGGCATATTGTAACTCATTGCCGGAAGGTTCAACCAAGGGCACCGCCAAGCAATACGGTCTGCGGACAAGTGGCACATCCAAGCGAACCACCATTCCTCATCCAAGGCATTAACTAGACGATGCCGGAAGAAGTAGCCGCGAGCTGAATATGCTGGGCAGGAGTCCACAACCTGCAATTTATCCATCAACCACACCTGGGGAGGGATTGAAAAATGAGAGATTAAAGAATAGAGAGATGTACGAGGAGAGAAAAGTGAGAATGGGGTTTTGTGAGAAAAGACTGAGCTCGAGGGCCGAGTGATGTGAGCAATACAGAAATGCGAGATTGGGTGGGAAATATTACCTGTAACAATAGTGGACTCCCTGCCAACCTAGTCGTCTCATGACAGTAAAAGGCGTCTAAGCCCATTAGTGTCTCGGCCAGAACCATGGCAATACAGCTCTTGCCCTCTCTCAAGCCTTGGGCAACCTCAATCAGCCGGACACTAGCCCCTCCAGAGCCCGAAATGAACAGGAAATGAGACAGCATGCACAAGCAGAGCGCATGTCGCCGGAAGCCTTGCCAGTGATGGTTGCTGCGATCACCAGCATCAGAAAATCGATTGGCCAAACTCGGAATGTCTAACATCCCATCATCCGTCAAAGACCGAGCATCGTGCATGCTGAGTCCACACATGCGCCCTAAGGATTGGGCATGACCAAAATTAAGTTGGGACAGGAGCTCCTCGTCGCGCTCGGACTCCATTAATGCTCGAAAGTCTTCAAAGGTAGGACATATCTCTTGCCCGGCGAAGCTAAAAACATGTGTCACCGGATTCCAAAACCTTGCCGCGGCATGAAGAAACGGCAGATGCAACGGGGTACGACCCAGAGTGAATAGTGCATTTATGCCGAAACCCCGGAAATTCACCTTTTCCGAGCCATCCAAGCTAGCAATCCAAGCTGTGAGATTTTGAGCAAGAAACTCTTCCATTGGAGCAAATCAGTGTGAAAATGAGGAAAACTACGAAGCTGGGATCTTTTGTAGGAGATAAGTTTGAGTGGGGAGACAGGTGTCAACATTCTGGTGGTTCCCCTCGTTTAGTGCCGACCGGCCAGAAATATATGCCGACCGGTATAAAAATATGCCGACCGGCCATTTCAGTTTGCCGACAAAACAGATATGCGGCCGGTAGCCACTCCTTGCAGCCGGTGGTTCCTACACCGTGCCGGTGGGCTTCCTCCCTGGTTTCTTGAGCTGTTTAGGCTAAGAATTGGGGAACTTCATCACCTCCAAATCCCCCCCGGCGATAAACTCTTGCGAAGTCACGCCCGTCTGCTTATCCAGTTTTGAACATTTGCTTATCGAGTTGTATTTCGCTCTCTTGTAGCTCTCGGTTCGTTTATCGAGTTGTATTCACACTTGTTTGCTTGTGTCATAGCTTTGTTTTGCTTATCGAGTTGTAAGTCGGTCCACTACCTGATTATTACGATGACGAATTTCCAAAATGAGTTCAATTTCGTTCACATTACGATGTGAAACCCTGCGATGCGATGCACAGAAGATCCACAAATGCAACACCTTTTGAATAAAACGATTAGTTTCATTCCCCATCACATGTTTTGCAAAGTGCATGAATTTTGAGAAAAAAAGAAAATAAACCTGCCTGAGGCAGTGCAATGTGTTTAAACTACTAGTAAAAAGGAAAATAAAACGTAGAATGGCAGGGTAGCCAAGTATCAGAATTGATACCGATGAAACTCCCCTTGCGGTTAACGCACCTTCCGTATCTTTGTTCGGGTCAGCCGCGTTGTCGGACGCCCTCACACTACGGGAAATCACACCTTTGAAACGTGAACCTTTGAGTTGACCTCAGGCCACAACTTCTGCAAGCAACGCTCGATGCATGCGAAGAATGTCCCGCCCCGTATCCATTTCATGCTTTGTGAGCCCCGCAAATTGTTTCGATTATGCTGTGTAATAGTACATTCCTTTGATTGCGTAGATCGCATGTTTAATTCCATTACCTACGTAGACCGCATGTTTTGATTGCGTGGATCGCATGTTTAATTCCATTACCTGCGTAGACCGCATGTTTTGATTGCGTAGATCGCATGTTTAATTCCATTACCTGCGTAGACCGCATGTTTTGATTGCGTAGATCGCATGTTTAATTCCATTACCTGCGTAGACTGCATGTTTTGATTGCGTAGATCGCATGTTTAATTCCATTACCTGCGTAGACCGCATGTTTTGATTGCGTAGATCGCATGTTTAATTCCATTACCTGCGTAGACCGCATGTTTTGATTGCGTAGATCGCATGTTTAATTCCATTACCTGCGTAGACCGCATGTTTTGATTGCGTAGATCGCATGTTTAATTCCATTACCTGCGTAGACCGCATGTTTTGATTGCGTAGATCGCATGTTTAATTCCATTACCTGCGTAGACCGCATGTTTTGATTGCGTAGATCGCATGTTTAATTCCATTACCTGCGTAGACCGCATGTTTTGATTGCGTAGATCGCATGTTTAATTCCATTACTTGCGTAGACCGCATGTTTAACTCCGTCACCAGCATAGACCGCATATGTTAATTACGTAGACCGCTTGTTTAGTTTCATCACCTGCGTAGACCGCGTGCTTATTATCAATTTCGTCGCCTGCGTAGACCGCTTGCTCCGCTTGCCTAGTTGTATTCCAATATGCATTGTCATGCTCTCTACTTACTTTGCGCTGTCACGCATTTCAAGTACACCACTATTCTTGCATTGTCATGCATTTTGCTAACCATATTGTACCTGTTAAGTTTGTTTTCTTTTCAGGCACGATATTATATGTACGGTTCATTTGAGGCTGGTGCAACCAGACGAACCGGACAGGTATTGTATCTACCGAGTGAGACATTTTGAGAATTCCATAATTCTCTTACGTCCTTTCTGCATTGTAGTGTAGTTTGGTATGATAGCTTAAAACTGTCGCATGTTTGCTTCATTACAGCTTTCTTTGCATGATCATAAGTTATGCTCGGCTCTGTGCATTGTCTTGCATCTCGCCCCTGCCTCCGGGCGCACACCTTATTTGTCTTGTATGCTTGTCTGAGTCTTCGGCCTTGTCAAAAATGGGTCGTCTCTGGGCTTTGACATTCACTCCCGTCATTGTTATGACTTTCGAGTTCTGTCAAAGAGGGGCAACTGTAGACACCCCATTTTTGACCGTCCTCAAGACTTGGACGTCATCGTTTGAACACTCGGTGATCATCCATGATTGTGTCCGTTTGGAGTTCCCGGAGGTCTCGGCTCGCGCGCCTTGCCTCAGGATCCCCGAACTCGACTGTTTAGTGTCTAGTTTTGCACCGAACACTTTTGTTTTGCCTTAGAAGGGCAGGGAATGCCTTGTGAGACATCCCCATACACCACCGGCAGTGGCTGGAGGCCACCGGCTGGTCTTTTTCTTCCATCGGCAATTTTGTTTGCCGGTCGGCACACTTTATCACCGGTCGGCATAATATGTTGCCGGTCGGCACATTTTTTTGCCGAAATAGCTTTTTTGGGCAGCCGACCACTGTTCCTCCACTTTATGGAGATATTTTGTGCCAGCTGTGATAGCTGGCACCAACTCCTTTCCCCTCCATACACGTGTATGGAGGGATTTCCCTCTAGCCAAGCTTGTTGAATAAGCTTTGCAAGAGGGATCCTTATAAGAGAGAGGCTTTCCTCTTGGTTCTAGGTTAGAAAAACAGAAGCAAAATCAGCCTTTAGAGATATAGATACATATTATCTCTATACCTCTCTCCCTTTCCCTTCTTGTGTGTGTTTCTTGGCCCAAAAGGTGTGTTTTACCTTACTTTTGCACCATTACACACACCATTACACCTTAGTCCGAGATTGAGGGACTTGGGGGAGTTGTTTCTTGAGTTTTGGACTGGTTTTGATCCAAAGAAGGAGGTTAGGCCATTTGTTCTTCAAGGGTTCTTCAAGGGTGAGCATCTTCCCTTTTATTCCCCAAACTTGCATTGGTTTTCTACCTATTTTGTTTATTGTTTTGGCTCTTGTGTATAACATAAAAAAGGCTCATATTTTCCTGCTCTAACACTTTCATTAAGGTCACTTTGTGGTTAGATTGCAAACTCACCCTCTTAGGCCTTGTTTAGCCTATTTTGGTGCCATTTTGATATGGTTTTGTGCACTTCAGCCTCTTGATCTTTTGATCACTAAAAATCAGTGTATTTTAGTGTCAAAAAAGTTGGTTTGAAGTCTTGCATAGGGGAGGGACACCCCTCTCCCTTTATGGTTTTGTTTCCTTGCTTTTTGGGCTCAAAAGGATAGCATGTGTGCTTGTTGTTTCTTGGCTTCATTTCAGTACTTTTTTAGGCATCTTAGGTCTTACATAACCTCTGTTTTTGGTCGGATTTGGGCCCTCTTGCATGCTTGTGATATTTGCTTTGTATTGCTCCATCTTGCTTAAAAATACATCCCATGATTAGGCCATGATTTTTGTGTGTGTTGGCTTGGTTCCATGAAGCATTTAGCATTGTTTTTCCATGCTTAAAATCTGTTGGTTATCAACTTGGTCATGTTTGGCATATTTGCTATGGTTGCTATGTATTTTGGCTTGTGAGCCTTCAAGTATATGAGTCATAAGTGCTTTGGTTGGTCTACTTTGATGAGTGGAGGTTGTTTGCCATGCCACTTTAGTCCAAAAATCATGCCTACATGTGTGCATGCATGGTCTTTTCCATATCTTGAGGTTGTGTCTTCCTATGCTTAAGAATGAGCCTTGGTGTATTTGTTTCATGGGGCTTATTTTAGTTGCCATATTAGGAGTTTTTGGGGTCATATCTTACATGCATAAATTCTGTTTTTATTTGTTTTAATCATGCCATGAATGGCCATGTTGGTGGGGGTAAGTTGTCTCCTTTAGTGCCTTAGCTTTGGGACCATAAGTTTGCTTGTTAACATGAGTTGATTGTCTATCATTTTAAGCACTTTTGGCCACTGTTTTGAGAAGGGTAAGGACCTGCCCCTTTGCCACTTCAAGCCCTCTTGCATGCTTGCCCCATGTTCGTCGCATATTTGTTCCATTAAGCTTTGTAGCACATCAATTCCATGGTCAATTTGCTCCATGTTTGCATCATGTTTGTATCTTGTGCGCTTGGTATCATACATTTTGTCATGATAATTGCATATTGCTTGTTGTGTTTTATATCTTGGTGGCGTGTTACATTTGAGGCTTGTGAGCATTACATGCATTGCATTTACTTGGTTTGGGGTGTCAAACCAAGTGTGGGAGTCAAGGACCATTCGTACTTCAAGTGATGTAATGTGCCTTGATCCCCGGTCATCGGGACCTTTGACTCTAACTTGATAAGGCCTCGGTTTTTCATGTTGTTTGTTGCATGCATTTTCATATCAAATGGCAAATTCGATCCTTTGACTCACCATGTACCATTGATGATTCAAGGATCGAAAGTCATGCTTCTTTGAGTCTAAAATATGATAAGAAGTAGGACCATGCTTACATGTGTCCAAAACTCCATACTATGCACTGCCTGTCCTCTGTTTGCTGTCAAATTGCCTATTGCAGGAAGTTTCTGCCGACCGGCAGAATTTAGTGCCGTCCGGCACTATCTGGAGTGCCGATGAATCTGATAAAGTGCCGACGGGAATTTTGGAGTGCCGGTGGCAATTCTGTCTGGCCGGTGGTGCTCTGCAGGATGCAGAGAGCTTGTTCCAAGTACTTTGGCAATTTTCAGAAAGACAAAGCAGTACAAACAGAGGCGACAAGAGTATAGTACGGGTTTTCCGGGCAGGACGGATTCGAGCATGCATCATCTGCGCGCCCCGAGGCAGAGGCTGTGGCCACCCTCTTCATTCTTTTGCTTCCTTTTTTTTTAATTAATTAGGAAATTTTGTAATAATTTTATTTGTTCATTATTTTGGGACTGTAATATTAATTCGAACCCTCCGAGTGAGGGCAGATTTGTAATAAGTGTGCGTGCGTGTGATGTATGTCTTCCAACCCCACGTCTTTCTTCCCTTTTATTTACCTGCTTATGATGGTAGACTAGGGCATATTTAAATTAGCATACCTTATGCTATGCATGCGTGCATTCATACATTTGTCTTGCATGCACCAGGCTCGGTACATCATGCTAACTGCACTCGTATTTCAATTCCAAGCTGAGTACTTGTTAGTTGCAGCATTTCACATGCCATCTTTAGGATAGCCGAGCCTGTTTAGAGTGCATCTTTGCATGTGTTGCATTAGCCATTTGTAACATGAACTAGGATCATGCATATGATTACTGACTAGTTACTGTTTTGGCACGGAGTACTAGGTAAGCTTTTATGCTTTAGCATATCGCATGCGTGTGAATGTTGCCATGATAGCATGACCACCATGAGGCTAGCTGCTTATGTGATATGACTGCTTGAATGCCTGTGGGTGGAGGTTGAATTACCTAAATTGGAATAATGCATTAAAACTGTGAGTTTTAAGCCCACTAGATAGTGGCAAAATCATCTTTTCTAAAAGCCCACTTGAGGGTGGCAAAATCTGCATTTTAGCCTACTTGCGAGTAGCAAACCATTTTCAAAACAAACATGAAATGTTTTGTTCCAATTTGGGTGATTTGGTCTATACTTGTTTGCTGTACGCACAACATAGTAATTCTAGGCTAATAACCGGTTTAAGAACACGTAACGTTTTCAAAATTGGATATCACGGTTAGTAGAGGCCGGTCTTCGGACCGGGCGAAAGGGGGTGCTCATAGCTGACCTTCCCCGATCGTACCCAAGCTCCCGAGCCGAGACAACTCCGGTGATGACGGACATGTGGCCTTCGGCACCGAGTCAGGGTTTCCTAAATTCTCCCATAAAAAATATTTAGGTGGCGACTCTGTATCTGGCAAAGCAGTCCATGTTTGGCACTTCTTTCAAAAATCTGCTTTCTCAAAACAATTTGCCAGATTTGGACTCTTTGGTTCAAGATTAAGAACCGTGACAACAATCGAGTCCGAACTGTAGCACGAGGTCCCACGCGGGCGCTGCTACAGTTTCTGGCGACTATACTGGGGATTTAGAGAGCTTGATTCGAACTCGTGATATCCTATTTTGATTCCATTTGTGTGTTTCTTCGCATTGCATGTGCATTGGTGCGCCTAGGAACACAGTGTTTGCCATCTGCCATTCCTGAACGGTTTGCCGGAGGCTTGTCTTGTCAAGGCATGTCCATAAGGCTGACCGGCTATGGGCTCTGACAGCGTGGGAACACAAACCTCGGTTTTACCGGGGCACCCTTTTGACCATTCGACCTAGTGCATATTCGGAATCCATAGTGACCATTCCAAACTAGGACAGGTTGCTTACCCGATGCTAAGTTGTTTGAAACCGCTGCGTGCGTAGTGAAACCCTAGCTCCTGACAAAATAAGACAGGGAAACCCTACCCCAACATAGGGGTGTTTTGGCTCTCTTTACTTGCTATGTGCTTTCAAAATGTATTTCTGCAGGGAAATGAACACACCAGTTTGTAAGTTTGGGCATCAGGCCTGAGGGCATCAGTATCAGTTTTAAGAAGAATCGGTTATCTGCGGGTATCAGGGCTCAGTATTGGGAATAGAGATTTTGAGAACAGTGATCGGTATCGGGGAACCGTGTGCTCGGCTTATCGACTATGTGTTTTGAAAATCCAACTGTATATTATTTGTTTATTTTATGCTGTTGTGCTGTCCGGTTGTTGGTTTATTTATTGCTTTATTTATCTTTTTGCTAGGTAGTTTAGCATCATTGCGTCTAACCCAGTAGACATTCCCCAAGCACTCTGGATCAGAGGTCGCCGGCTCCATCGATCTGAGGATCTGATAGAAGGACAACCAGTGTACCATTCTCTACCCCCGGTTACTAAACGGAAAGCAACTAGGCAGAGGATATCGGTTCAGCAGTCGGTACAAAGGGCTTCGTCTACCCCACCTGTGTACAGTAGGGATCAGGATCCCGTTTCACCCACAGAGAGGGAACGCATACCAGCAATTCAACCAGAGCAGAACAATATGGCTAGCTTAGAGGAGATGGTGCGCCAACTTCAGGAAAGCATGAAAATGATGCAGCAAGATGCTGCCCGACAGGCAGAATTTGCCAGGCAACAGGCTACAGTTATGAGTGAGCAAGCGGATTTATTTGGGAGATTGCAACAGCAAACTGGGGCATCACCTTCGCAGCAAATCCCTCCTCCATTAAGGGTTCCAATACCCGAAGAAACACCAAACGCCCGGAATGTCCAAGAAGATACAGACATCCCAACGGGGCCGGCTCCACCCCCGATTCCGCCTCAACAATCCAAGGCAACCACTCCCATTAACGTATCGGATTCTCCCTTTGAGTCTGAGATAGACCCCATGACATTAAAAATGCACAAGCTTGAAAAGCTGTTCAAGAAATCTCAAGGTGCGAAGTCCATTCCGGACATTGGAGATGGGTACATCGACACAGCCGTGACGCTGCCAGATCGATTTAAGATGCCCCAAATTGATCGTTTTGACGGGTCTGAGGATCCCATGGTACACCTGCGACTGTTTTCAGACGTCCTAAGGCCAATGGGCCTCACCAGATTGCAGAAACTATCTTTATTTGACCGGACCTTGTCAGGTGTGGCGTCCGCATGGTATGCCAAGTTGGGGGACGACGTCAAGAGAAACTGGGACGAGATGGCTGAGGCCTTTATCCTGCAGAACTCGTATAACACACAAATCGAGATCACGACCGGGATCTCGAGACAACGAGGCAAGAACCCAAGGAAAGCTTCTCAGAGTTTGTAACTAGATGGCGGGCTAAGGCTTCAATGATGACCTTGAGACCCACAGACAAAGACCAGATTCGGATGATTGTGCGCAATCTTCAGCCGAAGCTAATGCAAAAGATGATTGTAGTCCCCTTTCCCACCTTTGCTGATTTACATGAAATGGGGGTGCAGATCGAGGACGCCTTGAGACAAGGTTGGATTGATAATGATCGGGACCAACCCCGCAGAAATTTCAATCGTAGTACTAATACAGGCCCGAGTGGCGCTACGACTACCAGGACCTCCGAAGTGAGTATGGTCACCACTAACCCTTCCCCGAGAAATGCAGCAGCCACACCATTCTCCGGCGCGTCCGGAAGCAACCCGCAAACAGCCAAATACCCTCCCAGAAACACCAGAACCTTCGCTCCACTCTATATGCCCCTGTCCAAAGCTTTGGGGGTTTTGATCAGGAAAGGGCATCTGAAGCCCCTAGAGCCGCGGCCCTTACCAGAAAGACTACCCGCCACCCACAACCCAGCCAAATGTTGTGCGTTCCACCAGCAGCATGGTCATGACACTGACCTATGCTTTCGTTTACGTCATGAGATTCAAGATCTCATTGATAATGGGGTGATTCTCCCCCCTGAGAAACCTAATGTTACCACAAATCCTCTCCCCGCACATAACCAAGTTCCACCACCCAAAAGAGTCAACTTCATCCACACTGGGGTCGCATCCTACGATCCCAGTATCTACATCACACCCTCCTACCTGCCTAAACCTAAAGTTTTCCTCCCCGATTGCACCGATTTGTGCATGACGGACATCTCCATAACCCAACCCAAGCCGGTGGTGGTGACCATCGAGAACAAGAAAGGGGTTGTCAAACCAGGGTCCGTGGAGCCTGAGAATGATGTTGGGAATGCTTACAATCAGAATGACTACATTTCACCGGTGGGCCAGAATAGACCAAATGTCGAATTTCCAGTCGGGGGAGAGCTGTGTGTAATCCGAGGGGACAATTCAGGACAGGGAATGGATGATTTGACAGCCGTGGAAAAGGATGTTGTCAAGTCCCAATTTCATGATGACCAAGACTCAGCTATCAACTGGTATGATAATGAAGAATCAGCAGAGGCCACGGGGTGGTTAGACGATCAGCCGGATGTAATAGGGGAGTTCCAGTCAGAACAAGGCCCGGCAGGGGCAGGAATGTCAACAACGCCCGGGAGTGTCGAAAAGCAGAATACATCGCCGGAGAGCGCCGGCGTCGAGAGTTTCGCTCGGGAATGGAGCATTTTAAGTACAGGGATCAGTGAGCAATCTACTGCATTGACAAAGTCAGAACAAGAAAGATTCGAGGATTCTGAGAGGATCAGAAAAGTAAAAGGCCACGTAGGGGTCGAAACCGCCGCAAGTACGGAAATGGAGGATGCTGTGAACATAGGGATAAAAGGTACTGTGAGTATCGAGACAGTTGTGCCAGATCCAGACAGATGCTTGTCAGTCGCAGATGGTATGTGGTGGGAAGACGACGATCTATGTCTTGCCCACACGGACGAGGATTGGAAAGGTAACCAACCAGATGATACCTGGTATATCGGCGAAGTCGATCACGTGACTAGGAGTGGACGGTATTTCAAGCCTCCACACCTAGATCAGCCAGAGGCGTCTGGGAAAGATAATGAAGCAGAGAAACAAAAGGAGAAGCAACTCGAAGATGAGGCCGTATTGAGACAATTGAAAAGGATACAAGCAGACATCTCCATCTGGGGACTGCTTATGGCTTCTTGAGTACATAGACAAGCTGTCCCTACAGCCATGGACAAGGCCAAGCTGTCCATAGACACCACGCCCGAGCAGCTGGTGGGATTAGTCTTTTCAGGAGGGAATTCGCCAGCATTGAATTTTTCTGACAAAGAGCTGCCACCCGAGGGTGCAAACCATAACAAGCCGCTCTACATCTCTGTCGAGTGCAGAGATAAATGGATACCTGTGGTACTTGTCGACATGGGATCCGCTATCAATGTCTGCCCGGCAAGGACAGCTTATGCGATTGGTTTGAAAGTCGCGGATTTTATACCAACGGCCCAGGTAATTCGGGCGTATGATAACATAAGCCGGGAGGTAATGGGGACAGTTAAGATTCAACAAAGGTTGGGCCCGGACAGCATGAGATAGATTTCCATGTCTTGGAGGTTCCTGCAACGTTCAACTTGCTTTTGGGACGGCCGTGGCTGCATCAGGTAAAGGCGGTCTCCTCTACCTTACATTAAGTGGTGAAATATCCCTATGGGAAGGGAGTAGCCATTGTTTTTGGAAATTCATCAATTCATCCACCACCAGAGGTGTCTACGCCTGTTCTAGAAATTGAGCATGGTATAGAAGATGTATTCATATCAGGTTTTACCTTGGCCGAGGCTCGGGTTGTACAGAACATCATGGCAGCTAACGAAGGGGTGTATGTCAGTGCCCAAGCAGTTTATCTCATGAACAAACTCCAGCACATCCCCGGGATGGGATTAGGCAAGAGCGGTAGGAAAGGTGCCGCAGCATCGACCGAGGTGCCACATAACCCCCATACCTTTGGTTTGGGCTACCTACCCACCAAAGAGGATTGGACATACAAGTGACGTGCAAACAACCTCTTTCTAACTAAGCATTGTATAAAAGAATGAAATTGCTCTACTATGTATGCTATACATACAAGTGACGTGCAAACAACCTCTTTCTAACTAAAAGAAAAGGAAATAGCACAGCTTGATATGAAATAGATGAAACTTAACCATCAAAGCAATCACACTCTCCTTTAAAAAAAAAAAAAAAAAAAACCAGAGCCTATGCAAAATGAAAACAATGGAAAATTCAAACCCTAACATTCATACCCATACATCAGCACTCGGCAATACAAACTGTTAACTACATCAAAATTTCAATAGTTTTGCCCCAAAATCGACAACGAATTCAAGACAAAGCAAATTGGGTTCGAACTAAATTCACAATTATTTCATTTTTGAAGTCATTACCCACCAAATAATTGTGAAAACAAAAATAAAATTGTTGTATGAGGAGAGAAGCCAACCAAGCAATAACAGTGAATAAGAACCACAAATTAAATAATTTAACAAATCATAAAGGAGTAAATCCCAAATCTGATGGCATAAACAACGCACGTTGTGTATTTAAGATGGAAGCTGAAGAAAATATTTAAGTCATAAAAAATAATCTATTAAGATTGTTAGAAACAGTAGAAATTTATATATATATATATATATTTTGATCAGCAAAAGAAAAAGGAACTTTATTGATGAGATAGAAGAAAATACATCAATAAAGAGGAGCTTGGAGCTAGAAGAAGCTCCAACCTCCTAGTTGGTGAGAAACCAACACACGGTGTAGAACAGAGGAAAAAAACAACAGAATAAGAAGAATAACACTCAAGAACAGATCAACAAAACAGCACCAACTGATTAATTATACGCCAAAATCTGAATAAACACCAACCCTTGCAGCACCAAATCTGAGAATAGCAGAAAATAACTTTGTGTTCAATCATCACTCAGGTCTTACAGCAAAAACAGCTCTGAAAGAAGCAACCCAGACAGCCCCTGAAGTTAAATAACTGAACACTCTCAAATCAAAATATGAGCAAACTGCAGAAAGATAGCAAAGTCCCTCAGATCAGACCATGAAGCCACTCTGTGGCAGAACACTCTGCTTTCAAAACCAATAGCTGAGGAAACTTCATATACACAGCTTAATCTGATGGAGGTTAGACACGAGATCATGGACTGAATAATCAACCTTGAAGGACCATTTTACCCACAGTGCAATCTGCACCTTCATCCTCTCACATAATCCTTCAAAATCAGGAACAATCCCCTTAAACAAACATTCATTTCTCAACTTCTAAACTGACCACAGCACAACTGAAGGAAAAACCTGCCAAGCTCTATAGACCCAAGACTTCAAATTACCACCTAACCACCACTGTAGCAGACCCTCTATAGATCTAGGAATAACCCAGTACTGATCCCACCAGTTGACCATGTTTGCTCAGCACTTCTAAACCTGAGGGCAAAACAGAAGCACATGCTCTAGAGACTCCACCTCGGTTTGACAGAACACACACTGGGTCTCTGCATTGGGAGGTAAAACCCCAATCCTATGGAGAAAGGAAGAAGTCTTGATTCTACCTCTCCAAGCCAGCCAGTAGAAGAACTGCATCTTTGGAGGAGCCAGGCTTACCCAAACCCCAAGTGGCACCCTTAAACCAAGACTTTTAGCTACATCCCACCAATTCCACACTGAGGATACAGAAAACTGCCCAGAAGTAGATGCAAGCCAAAAACAAGAGTCTTCAATTTCCACCCTGAGTGCAAGGGATGAAACCAGAAATTCAGACAGCCTCTGCAACTCCTCCTCCTCCCAAGCCAATAGATTTCTTCTGAATTTGAGCTGCAACACCCCTAGACTGCTCTTCTTGGCACTAATTTGCTGTAAGGATTCTTCTTTCTCAATGGACAAACTATACAATCTAGGATAATCCTCCTTCAGACCTCTGACAGTGAACCAAGCATCAGTCCAAAACTGAATCCTCTTTCCATTACCCACTGATAACTTAAAATTCTGACCAAAGAATTCACCCAAAGGCTGATTGATTGAAGTGAGCTGCACTATATCCTTCCATATTGTGGACACCCCTGCTATACTATATAGAGATGGCACCCAACCCCCTCCACATCGACCATATCTTGAGCATACCACTGATTTCCACAAGGCTTTGTCATCTGCACCATATCTCCACCACCACTTTAGCAATAAACAATCATTTACCTCACCCAAATCTCTTACACCCAAACCCCCTTGATTTTTGCTTTTATTAATCTCACCCCAATTGACCAGGTGAACATTCCTCTTAACATCAGATCCACCCCACAGGAAGCTGGATTGAATTTTAACTAGAGCCTTAGCAACCCTCTTGGGCATTTTGAAAATTGAAAGAAAGTAGATGGGTAGATTAGAGAGGACTGACTTAAGCAAGGTCAACCGCCCAGCAAAAGATAGTGGCTTTCTCTTCCAAGAAGACAACTTCTTACTCACCTTATCCACTACTGAACTCCAAGTGCACTTCCTCTTAGGATTGGCCCCTAAAGGCAATCTTAAAAAATTAAAAGGTAATTTCTTGGATAGGCAGTTCAATCTATGAGCTAAACCCATAGTTTCATCCTTTTGGAAACCCACTCCGCATACTACACTCTTGGGATAATTAATCTTTAAACAAGACATCACTTCAAAACACCTCAACACCCTTTTAATATTTAGCACTTCCTCTATATCACCTTCACAAAATACTATTGTGTCATCTACAAATTAGAGATGTGAAATACGTAATTCATTACCTCAAACTATGGCTCTTCTAAATAATCCCTTCTCTGTTGCCCTTGCTAATAAAAGGTTAAGAGCTTCAGCTGCAATAATAAACAAAAAAGGTGAAAGGGGATCGCCTTGCCTTAACCCCTTCTGTGGTTGAAATTCCTCTGTGGGTGAATCATTAACCAAGACAGATACCCTGGCTGTAGAAATGCAAGTCCTCATCCAACCTATCCATTTCTCTCCAAATCCAAAGTTGTTCATCATCGACCACAGAAATTCCCAATTAATTGAGTCATAAGCTTTTTCAAAATCCAACTTTAGAATGATACCTTTCTTTTTTGATATTTTCCAATCATCTACAACTTCATTTGCTATTAACACTCCATCTAAAATGTTCTTACCACTCACAAAAGCTGACTGCACCTCGCTAATCATAGATGGCAGGACTCGCTTAAGTCTCCTGGAAAGCACCTTTGCTAAGATCTTATAGATAGAGCTAACCAAATTGATAGGTCTATAATCTCCCAAGCCTATACGATTATCCTTCTTAGGAATAAGAACGATGAAAGAGCTGTTAACCCCTCTTGACAGCTTACCATTTGAGTGAAATTCGTTCACCAATTGTATAATCTCCCCCTTCAATATAGACCAACACCTTTGAATGCAAGTAAGGTTAAAGCCATCTAGGCCTGGGGCTTTGTTCCCATCACAATCCTGCAGTGCTTCCCATATCTCATCTTCAGAGAATCCAGCTTCCAAGTTACCCACTTCCACAGAGCTAATGACAACAAAAGGGCCTAAGATTTTTGGTCTGAACTTCCAGTTCTCAAAGAACAACTGATTGAAATACCTAACCACTTCTTGCTTCACCTGAGCTGGATCCTCCAATCTCCTATCCTCCACAAGAACAGAGTCAAGCAAATTCTTTCTCTGCTTTCTACTAGCCATAATATGAAAGTACCTAGTATTTTTATCACCAGAATGAGCCCACATCTGCCTTGATTTTTGATGCCATAACTTGTCCTTGCTCCTACTAAGCTGCCACACCTGGCTTCTAACTTCTCTTCTTCTCTTCAGTTCCTGTTCATCAAGGGACCTAGACTCTACCTTCAAGTCCCATTCATGAAGTTCCTCCTCCGCTGCCTTTAGCTGAGTGTCAATGTTGCCAAATACTTCCTTATTCCACACCCTCAAGTGACTCCTAAGCATGTTCAATTTTCTCATCACTCTGAACCCTACCCACCCTTGAACTTGTGCTTTCCCCCACCTCTTTTTAACTTCAGTTATGAAGGATGGATGAGTTAACCACGCATTGATAAATTTAAATGGCTTTGGTCCCCAATCCCTATCAACTTCCTTTAGCAGAATAGGGCAGTGGTCTGAGAATGTCCTAGGTACACCCCATTGCTTAAAAGAAAACTTTTCCATCCACTTCAAATCTAGCAAAAATCTGTCTATCCTACTCCACCTTTTTCCATCCAGTGCATTGCACCAAGTATGTTGCCTACCTAGCAAAGGCATATCAGCTAGTTCCAATTTTTCCACAAACTCATTAAAGTCCTTCATCCCCCTCTCTCTAGATGAACACCCATTCCTCTCACCCATATATCTAATCTCATTGAAGTCCCCTCCCACACACCAAGGGTTTGGAAAATATGGATGGATATACACCAGAGAGTTCCATAACTGTCTCCTCCTGAAAGCCTCATTAGGAGCATAGATATTCACAAGAGTACACTGATAAGAATTACTAGATATACCTGATAAAATGATGAAATTTTTGCCGCTACAACAGTCTTTAAGCTCGAAGACTTGTGGCCTCCAAATACACAAAAGACCTCCAGCACTCCCCTCTGAATCTACCATCATAAATTCCATCTCTTCATAAGGCCAAATGATTTTCACAAAATAATCATCCATAGAGCTTCTTTTAGTCTCCTGAAGAAAGAGCACATCAACACTTCTCTCCCTCACCAATCTCTTAATATTTCCCATTTTTTCTGGCCTTCCCAGCCCTCTAACATTCAAGATAAAATCTTCATGATAAACTCACTATTTACAACCTAATCCCTTTCAAATAGCCGATCATCACCTTCAATTTTGCTCAAATCCTTCTCTTCTAGCTCCACGATTTTGCTTACCAACTCCTCCTCTTTGCCTTGGCAATCCATTCCCAGCAGAGTACCCACTCTCATTGTTGACATAGCCTCCTCAAACAGTTTCCTCCTTCTACTCGCTGCCTAACTTTGGGAAAAGCCATAGATGAAACTGCTGCATTTGCAAAAGCTCTGAGAATAGCTCCCCTTTGAAAGCCAAGTCTGCCAAACATGCCTCTCCTTCGTTCAATACCTTTTTTCCATGACTTACCCCATTTCTACTCTGTAACTTCCTTTAGTTTGCTCTATTTTACAGTCCGTTTGACCATGTTTATGTGAGTTATTTGGGCTATAGTTGGCCTAAGTTGAGCCTGGGCCATATTTTCACTCAAGTCCGACTCCAACCCCTGATACAATCCACTGGGCTCAGCCCCCTTCTGCACTCCTTCAATTAAAACTTCCAAATTTATATTGGGCCTTGCTTTTGCTAGTCCACTCAACTCCCTTAAGAGTCCTGTGCTACACATAGACTCGTCCATAATTTGAACTCCGTTCATGATTAACTGACGGGAGTTGACATCCTGCTCCACCTCTCTCGCCTTGGAACAAGCACCTTCATAGCCAGTCCCCACGCTCCCCTCTATATCAACCACTGCATTTGCATGCTTACCATCATTATCTCTACCCTGCACTTCTGATCTGCCCATCACAGTCTCCAGAACCCTACTAGCCACCTCAAATCCTTCACTCACCAACCCCTCTCTTCCTGCAGAAACTTGCCTTTCAATCTTGTTGCGTCCACCATTGCCAGACATTTGATCTACCTCTTCTTTGCCATTGGAATGCAATCGATCTTGATCCCTCCCTTTGCTCTCAGTAGGACTTGGAAATAAATACCTGGGCAGCTCTTCACAGACTCTAACTAGAATGTGACAGACTTTGTGCTCCATAAAAATTATTGTGTTAATCCACTCCAAACAGCTCGTAATCACTTTAACTTTAGCTTGTTGAAAAGTTATTGGATTGTTGATGTCCTCTTCAAATTGAACTACCTCCCCCCAATAACTACCTATGCTGCGGATTGTCGTAGTGCTCCATAAATTAATGGGAATGCCAAAACAATTCAACCAAACGCACCTCTCTTGCTCTGCAAACTGGCCTTTTTCCCATTCATTGATGGATTCACACCACTGCTTCCCCCACCCCTGCAAAAGTCTCTTTCCTTCCTGCATATGCTGTACTGTGGGGAAAGTTAATAGGACTAGTTTGCCACCCCCCTCTCTTGCAACTACATCCCTTATGCCTCTATTGCTCAATTCCTCTCTGAACTCCTTGAAGGCTAAAAAGCTACTCAGCTGAACTACTAAACTTTCATACCTCCAACCATTACCTTCCACATAAACTTTTATCACCACCTTTTCTTTGTCTCTGGCCTCATCACTTAGTAATACCTCTGCATAGTGTAACATGTCCGCAAGGGACCCCGCTACAGTTCGGACTCGATTTGTGTTGCGGTTCTTAATCTGAACCAAATAGTCCAAATCTGGCAAATCATTTTGAGAAACAGATTTTTTTGAAAAGAAGTGCCAAACATGGACTACTTTGCCAGATACAGAGTCGCCACCTAAATATTTTTTATGGGGGAATTTAGGAAACCCTGACTCGGTGCCGAAGGCCACATGTCCGTCATCACCGGAGTTGTCTCGGCTCGGGAGCTTGGGTACGATTGGGGAAGGTCAGATATGAGTACCCCCTTTCGCCCGGTCCGAAGACCGGCCTCTACTAACCGTGATATTCACTTTTGAAAACGTTATGTGCTCTTATTCCGGTTATTAGCCTAGAATTAGTATGTTATGCGCACAGCAAACAAGTATAGACCAAATCGCCTAAATTGGAACAAAACATTGCATGTTTGCTTTGAAAAATGGTTTGCTATTCGCAAGTAGTCTAAAATGCAGGTTTTGCCACCCTCAAGTGGGCCTTAGAAAAGATGGTTTTGCCACTATCTAGTGGGCTTAAAACTCACAGTTTTCATGCATTATTCCAATTTAGGTAATTCAACCTTCACCCACAGGCATTCAAACAGTTTATCTCACATAAGCATTTAGCCACATGGTAAGCATGCTGTCATGATAGCATTCACACTCATGCGAGATGCTAAAGCGAAAATACTTACATCGTACTTCGTGCCAAAACAATAAACTAGTTAGCAAACATGCATGTCCTAGCTCATGTTAAATTGCCTAATGCAACACACACAGGGTGCAATCAAAGTAGGCTCGGCTAACCTAAACATGGCATATGAAATGCGATCAATTTGATGCACATTCAATTTTGAATTGAAGTACAAATGCAGTTAGCGTGATGTACCGAGCCTAATGCATGCAATACAAATGCATGAATGCACACATGCATAACATAAGGTATGCTAATTTTAAAAATGCCCTAGTCTACCACCATAAGCAGGTAAATAAAAGGGAAGAAAGACGTGAGGTTGGAAGACATACACACACTCACGCACACTTATTACATAATTGCCCTCACTCGGAGGGACCAAATAAATATTACAGTCCGAATAATAAACAAATAAATTATTACAGAATTTCTAATTAATTAATAGAAAGAATGCAAAAAAAGAAGAGGGTGGCCGCAGCCTCTGCCTCAGGACGCGCGAATGATGCATGCTCGGAACCCAGCCCACCTGGAAAACCCGTACCGTACCCCTGCCACCTCTGTTTATACTGCCCTGTCTCTCTGAAAATTGCCAAAGCCCTAGGACAGGTTCCTTGCATGCTGCAGAGTACCACCGGCTAGGGGAGATTCCCACCGGCAGTGCATAATTTCCATCGGCTGTTCCTGGATTTATCGGCCATTCAAAGATTGCCGGTCGGCACTAAATTCTGCCGGTCGGCAGAAGTTTCCTGCAGAAGACAGTTTTGACAACAACAGAGAACAGACAGTATACGACATGGGATTTCAGGCACATGTGAGCATGGTCATGCTTCCCATCATGCTTTGAACTCAGGGAAGCATGGCCCTCGATCTTCGAGCCATTCATGGTACATGATAGCCCAAGAGATCAAGCTTGCCATTTGATGTAAAAATGCATGCAATCACACAAATGAGGACCAAGACCCTATCACGCAGAAGTCAAGGGTCCCGGTGACCGAGAGTCAAGCCGCATTACATCACTTATAGTATGAACGCTCCTTGACCCTTACACTTGGTTTGACACCCCAAACCAAGTAATGCAATGCATGTTATGCTCACATGGCTCAAAATGCAACATGATACTAATTATGCAAGGCATGCCAAATGTCATGCAACTAATATGGCAAGTATGCAATGGTAGGCATGCAAGATGTAAATGCAATGCGAACATGGGCCATTTAAGCAATGGGATCAGCCTATTACAACACTTAATGAAGCAATCATGTAATGGACATGAGACAAGCATGCAAGAGGGCCTTGAACCATAAAGGGGCAGACCTTGATCCACCCCAAAACAGTGGCCAAAAGTGCCTAGAAAGGTCGACAAAACTCATGCCAACAAGCAAGCCAATGGTCCTAAAGTTAAGGCACAAAAGGAGGGCTTTTCACTTCCACCAACAAGACCACTCATGGCATGATTAAGACAAGTAAAAAACAGAATTTTTACAGGAAAAATAGGACTCCAAACCCTCCTAATATGGCAGCTTAAATGGCTCCAAAGGGATGCATGCACCAAAGTTCATATCTAGGCATAAAAGGCCCAACTCTCAAGGCATGAAAGAGATCACACATGCACACATATAAAATGATTTAGGGACTGAAGTATGGTCCTAAATGATGCCAAAATCATGAAGATGGTTCAAGCTACACATGTTAGAGGTCAAAATGCTCAAAACTTACAAGCCAAAACACAAAGGGACGACACCAACAAAGCAAGCATGACTGAAATAGATGGCTAACAGACCTCAAACATGATAAAATAAAGCCAAGACCTTCATGGAACTATGCCAACACATGCAAAAATCATGGCCTAAACACAAGATGCATTTCTAGGCCAAATAAGGAGATATAAAGCAAGTATATTAAGCATGCAAAAGACCACAAATCCGACTAAAAACAGAGATGACATATGACCTAAAAACACCCAAAAACCTCTGAAAAAGGGCTAAAACCAATCAAGTATGCATGTTACCCTTTAAGCCAAAATGCAAGAAAATGAGACAATGAAGGGAGAGGGGTGTCCCTCCCCTATGCAAGACTTCAAACCACCTTCCTTACCACTGAAAATCCACTGGTTTTCAGTGGTGAGGAGACCAAAACACTTAAGCAAATAAGGCCTTACCAAGGAGGCCACAAAAAGGCCAAATGAGGCCTAAGAAGGTGAGTTTGAACTCAAGCCACCAAAGACCCTTAATGAAAGTTCTAAAGTATGAAAATACAAGCCTTTTTTATGTTATGCACAAAAACTAAATCAGCAAGAAAGATAGGTAAAATACTAGTGCAAGTTTGGGGAAACTAAAGCAAGATGCTCACCCTTGAAGCACACCTCAAGAACAACCAATGCAGCCCTCTTCTTCTGATCAAAAACAGCCCCAAAGCTCAAGAATCAACCCTCAAAGTCCCTCAATCTCAGAGCAAGGTGTAATAGTGTGTGTATTAGTGCAAAAGTAAGGTAAAATCACACTTTTAAGCCAAGAAACACACACAAAGGAAGAGAGAGAGGGAAGTATAGAGAGAGGGTGTATCTATATGTGTAAGCTCTGGTTTTGCCTTCAAAGTTTCTAACCTAGAACAAGGAGAAGGCTTCTCCTCTTATAGAAGTCCCTCTTGCAAAGCTTATACAACAAGCTTGCTTAGAGAGAGATCCCTCCACACACGTGTATGGAGGGAAGCAGAGTTGGTGCCAGCTATCACAGCTGGCACAAAATATATACATAAAGTAGATGAACAGTGGTCGGCTGCCCAAAAATGCCATTTTGGCAAAAAAGAGTGCCGACCGGCCGAAAATAGTGCCGATGCAATATATATTGCCGGTGGCAATAAAAACCAGCCGGTGGGCTCTGGCCATGGCCGGTGGTGTGTGGGGATGCCTCACAAGGCATTCCTTGCCCTTCCAAGGCAAAATGCAAGTGTTTGGTGCAAAACCAGACACTAAACGGTCGAGTTCGGAGATCCTGAGGCAAGGCGCGTAGCCGAGACCTTCGGGAACTCCAAACGAACACAAACATGGATGATCACCAGGTGTTCAAACGGTGACGTCCAAGTCTTGAGGACGGTCAAAAATGGGGTGTCTACACATAGGTTTTCTGGACACCCTTACCTTTCTACTGCTTTGAATGAATCCGCCGATTCTCCACTCGACCTTCATCTCCTCTGCTCAGCCCCCTGGGATTCTGCTGACCCACTCTCTGAGGCTTTTAATGCTCAGCACACTTAACCCTCAGTGCCTTGTTATCACATCACAAACCATCTGCCTTCTGAATCGCCACCCATGCAGTCACCTCACAGTCGTATCTTACAAACCCAAATCTGGATTTTGAAGCTTTCCTCCTCTTACCTGGGATAAACACATCCTTGACTAGACCAAACTTTTGGAAAAGATTAAACAAGCCTTTAGGATCCATTGAGTCAGGTATGTTATCCACGAAAATGGTGATCAAGACTTCCTCCTTAGGATCTCTAAGTTGGCTTCTCACTTTTCTCCTGCGTATCACTGGGTTCCAACCCCCTCGATCCATCGTCTTCACTCTTTAGAAATTTTTTATTAAACTATTAGAAATTTATATTTAAATCAAATCTAACACTTATAATTTCTTATTTTTCTAATTAATTTATAAGAATATAGTTGAAATTGACGTTGAGAGTCTATTTGGGATATTGATTTTTTGGTTTAAATAGTCAAAAAGTTAAAATATCCAATTACGTCACTTTCTCTATTTTTCTGTATGTCTGTTCTAAAAAATAAAAAAAGCTAACTACAATACCCACTTCCCAAACACCCTCCAAATCAAGTTTTGGCACATCCTTAGAGCATTAAACAATTCTTAGAATTTAAACAAACTTAAAAGTCTTTGTATGTCAATAAATAAAATCTAGATTAAAATATTTAATTTATTTGACTCACCTTTATTTTTTTTGATTTTTATAATGATTATTGTTTTTATTTTAAACTTATACAAAGAATATCATCCATATCATTTATAAAAAAAAAAAATCAAATTAATCAGATATGATTTGATTGGTCAAAAATTGAACTTCATGCTATTTTTCAAAAATAAAAAGTCTTTTTATCCAACAATTGGAGAAAACAATGAAAAATTATCAGTTTTATAAAATAAGAAAAAATTATGAGAAAGTCTATTTGCATACCATTCGAACTATTAGTATATATCACAAATGATGTTCGGATATAAATTTTTGAATAAAAATGTTTGAATTTAGGATTATGAATAAAAATAAATTATTCAAATATATATTATGTTCAATTATTTATATCCGAACTACTTTATGTTCATAAATTTATATTCGAACATTTGATTTTTGTTCAAATATTTATATCCGAACACTATTTATGATATGTATTGAGAGTTTATACTATGTACAAATAGAATTATACAAAAATAATACCTCTATTGAAGCTGATTTATTCAAAATAATTCACAACCATAATAATATAAACTTTTTATGCGTTCATCTTTTTAGTCTATTGAATATAAAATTGAAAGTGGCAAAATTTGAAACTGCCAATTTATTTTGTTATAAATGTTAAATTATGTTTTTTTTTCCCCCCTTTCTTTTTAGGGGTAATAATTGTGACATTTGTCCCAGGTGACCGCTTGAGCAGTGAAAGTACTGCTCGAGCGAAGATGGAGAACATCTAGTCACTCGAGCGAGAGTGGACTGCTTGAGCGAACTAGTGGTCACTCGAGCCAACTTGAAGAGCTCCCAGTATCTCATTTTGCAGACAAAAATACTGAGAGGCCTCATTCACTGTTCGGGCAATGAAAAGACCGCTTGAGCAGTCTACGCAAAACCAGCAACTTAAAAAGTAACTTTTAGCTTATTTCTTCACCTTTTCCTTTCTACCTTCTCTCTCCTCTCCCCATCTCCGAAAACCCTAAGTTTCTAAGATCTAGCCTAAATCACTTGCAAGAAATGAAGTACATGTGAAGATCTTCATTTCTACCAATTAGATTGCGATTTTATGAAGAGTACACTTTGAAGTTTAGCTTGTTACCCATAACTTGAGGTAGGGTTACTTTTAACTTAGTATCTCTTTGATTTAAAGATGATTATGTGGTATGATTGTAAATATAAGAATTGATTTAATGATTGAGTGAGATTAAGCTTGTATTTGACAAAAAGGGAAATTTTATTTGACTATTGTTAGAGTTTCACCCAATTTTCCATATAATATGAACATTGATGTTGAGAATTATATATATATATGAAAATAGAGTGAAAGCCCCAAAATTATTGAAACCTTAATTTTGATCTTGATAGAGAATGATATTGTGATCAAATTTATCCTTAATTCTTGAGATTTTGTGGATGATTAAAGGGTGAGTGTAGTAATTGTGGAGTTGAGAATGTGATTTGGACATAGATGAAATTATAACTCCTACATCTTTATTTGTTTCATGTGAAATTGGATACTTGTTCTTTTGAAAAATAGTTCAATGAGAGGTAAATAAAGTATGAGTCCAGGTAGAGAGTGTCAAGCTTCAAATTTTATTACCTGGAAACATTACCAAAACCTTTAATTTAAGCTCATTTACTCGATACATTTATATATACAAGTGACCATTACACTTGAGTAGAAGAAAAATGTTTTCCCTCGAATGTGTAACGCCCCCAAAATAATTACAATAATCCAACTCCAAACACTAGTGCAGAGTGGTATAAATAAAATAAGAAGTATTCATTAATCAGAGTCAATATACAAAAGGTGACACATGAAATGTACATTCATAAATCGTTCATCCTGAATCTACAACATGTGTTACAAGAAGAAATAAGAAATGAAAGCTAAACAGATATTCATGTACCCTAATGGCTTACATCTTTCCAAGATCATGCTTGGTTACAACAAAATGAGTGTGATAACCCAACTCGTACTATACTTAATTATGCACATGATTATGTGTTTGATATGAATTTGCAAATTTAAGTATGTGAATTATGTGAATTTGAAAAAATATCTGTGAAAAGTAGAAATATCTGTTGCAATTGAGACTTTGAACCGAAATTGAAGGCCTTAGAGGCACGATAAAGAAAAACCGACTTCTCATCTATGATTAGCATGATTTATAGAGCTTACAATGAAATTTTGAAAAATTATGATCCGTAATGATTTAATCATGTTTTATGAGTTGGGTCATATATGAGTTGTTTAGCCCTGTTGTTCTTCATTTGTTGCTTGAGAGCCCTAGAAAGTGAGGGGGAGAGAGAGAGAGTGGAAGAGAAAGCTAAGGATTTGAAGAAAATCAGAGGGCAAACCTTAGATTTGAGTTGAGGTATGTTAATTTACTTACAAACTTTGTCTCTAACTTATCGTTGTCAAGAAATCATGAAGAAATTAGGAATTTTGAGCTAGGGTGTTGAGTTGTGTAGTGACTAGGGCTAAAGGCATGAAATTGGACCTTAATCTCTACACCATTGTTTGATTTGTGTTCATTTTTATGATTGATCCATGAAACAAACCCTAGATGGTTCATATAAACAAGATTTGTGAGAAAATCATTCATAAATATATGTATTTTAAACTTGTGTATGTAAACCATGAAATTATGAAAAGATGAGACCATGAAATTGTTGTTGATGCAAGATTGATATGTTTAATGTGGAATTACACTTGTATCATGCTAAGATATCATGTTTTTTAGTTGTTTTTACATGGATTTGGGCTTGGGAATGAGAGGAAAGCGTTTGCATCTTAGAGCCATTTTCGGACTGCCCGAGTAAGCGTAGACCGCTCATGCAGCCTCAAGCTCTGCACGAGCGCCGAAGATTTAAGCCTAAACCCACTCTTCATTGTGCGCTTGAGCAGCGGCCATTTCCGCACGTTCGGAGCCAAACCGCTCAAGCGGCTGTTGTTTTACTACCCCCAGCCTCTGGAATGCATTCCCAACCTTTTTTTAGCCCCTTTTGGGCGTGAAATGATGAATAGAAACTCATTAAAAAAGGTTGTGAAAAATGAAAGAAAAGAGTACAATTGAAGTGAATTACTTATTGAATATGTGTGTGACATGTTTGGTATAGGTCGTGTGCCGGGGGAAACGCCACAAGATTGATCCCACTGTGAGTAATAATATCATATTTATATGTTCATTATTGTGTACCTCGAACCATGAACGGTGAATGGTTTTGACATTGTGATTTGTTGGAAATAAGAAACCTCATTAATATTATATGACATGTGCAACGTTGGGCCCGGGGCCGTTTTGTTATATGTTGGGCCCAAGGCCGTTTTGAAATATGATTGGGCCCGAGGCCATTTTGTTATATGTTGGGCCCAAGGCCATTTTGAAATATGATTAGGCCCGAGACCGTTTTGTTATATGTTGGGCCCGAGGCCATTTTGAAATATGATTGGACCCAAGGCCATTTTCGTTATATGTTGGGCTCGAGGCCGTTTTGAAATATGATTGGGCCCGAGGCCGTTTTGATATATGATTGGGCTCGAAGTCATTTTGTTATATGTTGGGCCCGAGGTCGTTTTGAAGTATGATTGGGCCTAAGGCCGTTTTGTTTATAAGATTTTGGGTATTGTGAGAATCTTATGACTATCTATTGAAACTATTTTACTGTATTGTTAGTCATTGAGCTTCGCTCACCCAATTTTATGTATGCACATATAGGTAATCCACAACATGGAGCACACCCCTAGAGTCACCTTCATGAGCCATTCTTTTTTAGACCCAATCGAGTGACACCTCCAAGATGGAGTTTCATCTCTAACTCACATCATACTTTGACTCTATTTTGTTTTTGCTATTGTGGTCTTGGGTTTGTAAATGTTATGCACAAATTTCTTTCGATACTTATATTCTTTTTGCATGGGCATGTAAATGATGTGGATGTGTTACTTTTTGCTCATATTGGTATAGCTCAATGGAATCATTCTTTTGTTGTATACTTCCGCTTTTGGCCCCATTACTATAATTACTCTGTATGTTTGTTTGAGGCCAAAGGTAATCAAGTGATTACCGGCCGGTTATGCCCCAAACTTTTAGGGGCGGGGTCAGGTCATGACAGAGTGGTATCAGAGCACAAGTTAATATCTTACACACAAGTCCGTGCAAGCAATAAGAAGTCTAGAAAGGGTTTAAGTTGCATTCATAATGCATCCATAATCAAGTATGACATGAAAATGTGCATTTGTAAATGTGACTTATGTGTTTGTTATTTGGAAAAGTTATAATGTGTGTTCCTCTAGATCATGGTGAGAACAAGAGCAGAGGATGGAGAGGATTGAACCTACGCGCGACTTGTTAGAATGGAGGCAATGATCATGGACATGGTTGAGGCCTTTAGAAAAAAACAACAATAACAACCACCGCCACCAATGCAAGACCACCAGACTGACGATTGAACTATTGCTCTCACAAAAGAATTTAAGAAGATGAACCACCCTTGTTCAAAGGAGGAATTGACCCATTAAAGGCGGAGACTTGAGTGCTGGGTATCGAGAAATTATTTGAAGTCTTTCCATGTACGGAGGAACATAAAGTCTTGCTAGCTGCTTTTACACTAGAGGATGAGGCGCGCCATTGGTAGATGCTTATTTGAGGAGAGCATCAAGGGATGAATTGGGCTCAATTTTTGGAGATCTTCTATGAGAAATATTTTCCACAGAGTAACCGAGACAGGAAGGTGTCGGAGTTTGAAAACTTGAAGCAAGGAAACAAGACCATAGCGGAGTATGAAGTGCAATCTACCAAATTAGCCTGTTTTGCACCGTACATGGTCGATACGGACTACAAGAAGGCGAGGAAATTTGAGGGATGTCTTCAAGACTCCATTCTTGAGAAGATTAATGTATTGCAGGTATAGAAATATGTGGATGTATTGGATAAGGCCATCATAGCAGAAGGTAACCAAGCCAACCACAACTGGTACTCAGATTCAAAGGGCAAAAGGAAGGCTCCATTGTGCATAAAGGGTCGGCATCCTCACAAAGTAAGAAGCAAAATTTGGGAACTTCCAACACTTCAGGTTCTACTTGTGATTCGTTACCAACTTACCCAGAGTGCGGAAAGAAGCGCCAGAGGGTTTTTTTATCGAGCATCAGGAGCTTGCTTTAATTATGGAAAGACGGGGCATATGGTGAGAGATTGTCTTATGTTTGGGCAACAAAAAGGGAATAGGCCATCTGCTAGTTCAGCCGGCTCCACTCCTACAACAAAGACCCTGGCAAGGCCTATTACTTCTAGAGACAACGTTAGGCAAGGGGAAGTCTTTGCTCTTGTTCCGGGTGATGTCCAAAATTCAGACGCTGTGGTTTCAGGTACGCTTTCCATCAATGGCCAACTTGCTCATATGCTACTTGATTCGGGTTCCACCCATTCCTTTGTTTCAAAAACATTTGCTCCTAATTTGAATAGATATATGGAACTCTTGAATTATGTGTTGTGCGTGTCTCTCCCATTTGGGGACTATGTGTTGTGTGCTTCTATGTATCCTGCATGTGAGCTTTTACTTAAAGATATTCCATTGTGGGCTAATTTGATGCCTCTTGATATGGTACACTTTGATATAATTTTGAGAATGGATTGGTTAGCTAAGTATCATAGAACCATTGATTGTGTGTCTAAGCAAGTTGTTTTCCGCCCACCGGGTCAGGGTGAGTTTACTTTTTTGGGACATGGGTGGTCCCTCCGCCCTATTTGATATCGGCTATGAAAGCTTGTAAACTACTTCATAAGGGTTGTAGGGGTTATTTGTGTATTATTTTGCATGTAGAGACAACTGAGGTGGGTGCTGAAAATATTCAAATTGTTAGTGAGTTTCCAGATGTATTTCATGAAGAATTTCCAGGGGACTTGATAGATCGTGAGATTGAATTTGTCATTGATATTGTACCGGGTACTCAACCTAATTCGAAGGCTCTGTACAGAATGTCTCTGGCAGAAATGAAGGAATTGAAAATACAGTTGCAAGAATTGCTTGACAAAGGGTTCATTTGATCGAGTACATCGCCATGGGGTGCATCGGTTTTGTTTGTGAAAAAGAAGAATGGGACCCTTCAGTTGTGTATTGATTACAAAGAACTTAATAAGGTAACGGTGAAGAATAAATATCCTTTACCATAGATTGATGATTTGTTTGACCAATTACAGGGGGCACAAGTGTTTTCAAAAATCGACTTGAGATCCGGGTACCATCAGTTGAAAGTCAAAGCAGAGGATGTTGGGAAGACTACCTTTCGAACCACATACGGCCATTACGAATTTTTAGTTTTGCCATTTGGGGTTACGAATGCACCGACAGCTTTTATGGATTTAATGAATTGGATTTTCAAACTGCACTTGGATGAGTTTGTGGTGGTATTCATTAATGACATTCTTATTTATTCGAAGAGTAGGGAGGAACATGAAAGGCACTTGAGATTAATTCTTCAAACACTTAGGGACAAGAAGTTATATCCTAAATTGAAGAAATGTGAATTTTGGTTGAATGAAGTTGTGTTTTTGGGGCATGTAATTAACAAGGATGGTGTGTCTGTCGATCCGCAAAAGATAGAAGTTATTGTGAATTAGCTTGCTTCCACCAACACTGCAGAAGTACATAGTTTTATGGGTTTAGCTGGTTATTACCGAAGATTTGTTAAAGATTTCTCTAAGATTGCGGTGCCGCTTACCCTATTGACTCAAAAAGGTGTTCCATTTGAGTGGACAGAATAGCGGGAGGCCGCTTTCCAAGAATTAAAGACAAGGCTCATAACGGCATCGGTTCTCGCCTTACCATCAGGTACAAAAGGGTTTGTTATTTATAGTGATGTTTCTCATAAAGGTTTGGGGTGTGAACTTATGCAAAATGGAAGGGTAATTGCGTATGCATCTTGACAATTGAAGCCACATGAAAAGAATTACCCTACGCATGATTTGGAATTAACTGATGTGGTATTTACATTGAAGATATGGCGGTGTAGACACCCCATTTTTGACCGTCCTCAAGACTTGGACGTCACCGTTTGAACACCCGGTGATCATCCATGTTTGTGTTTGTTTGGAGTTCCCGGAGGTCTCGGCTACGCGCCTTGCCTCAGGATCTCCGAACTCGACTGTTTAGTGTCTGGTTTTGCACCAAACACTTGTGTTTTGCCTTGGAGGGGCAGGGAATGCCTTGTGAGGCATCCTCACACATCACCGGCCATGGCCAGAGGCCACCGGCTGGTATTTTGTTGCCATCGGCAATGTGTACTGCCGGTCAGCACTATTTGTTGCCGGTCGGCAGTCCATTTTGTCAAAATGGCAATTTTGAGCAGCCGACTACTGTTCATCTGCTTTTGCAGATATTTTAATACAGCTGTATGGCATTTTGTTCCCCTCCATACACGTGTATGGAAGGATGGCTTCCTTGTTAGCTTACCTTGTAAGCTTTACAAGATTGGCTCCTCTATAAGAGGAGCCCTCCTCTCTTGGCTTTGGGTTAGATATTTCAGAGATAAAAAAATACAGAGGAGAGCTCTGGTTTTAGGGTTAGGGTTTGATACACATTCTCTCTCCCTTTTTCTCTCTTGTGTGTGTCTAGGTGCATTTGTGTCTTACTATTGCACACAAACACATAGTGTTACACCTTTTCTTGGTTCCTTGAAAAACCAGAGGTTGTTCTTGAAGTTCTTGGGTGGTTTTGAGCTTGGAGAACCAGCTGGTCCACCATTTTTGAAGAAAGTCTACAAGGGTAAGAAGTTTGTCCCTTTATTCCCTATTTTTGCATTGTATTTTTGCCTATCTTAGAACTATTTTTATGCTTAGTGTATAATACAAAAAAGTTCTGTTTTTAGGCCCTATAAATAGTTTGTTTAGAGTGTTTTGTGGTTTGGAGGAGTTTGACCCCTCTTAGGCCTTGAAAGGCCCCATTTTGTGCTATTTTGAGTGAGCTCCGGGACCTTGGTGTTTGGGCCTCCTCACCACTAAAATCTTGAGGGATTTCAGAGGTGAGGATGGTGCCTTGAGGTCCTAGGGAGGAGAGGGCCACCCCCTCTCCTTGTTGTCCTTGAAAAGGACCATTTTTGGCCTCTTGAGGGAGCACCTAGCTAAGCTTCATGTTGACCATGCCTTAGTTGTTTTTTGTGCTTATTATGTTATAATATGCCCCTGTTTTTTGTTGGTTTTGGTACACCATGCATGCTTAGCATACCTACCTTGTAATGCCATGTTTAGGCCTTAATGTGCCTTAGGTTGTAAACCCTTGTTCAAGCATGTTTTAGGCCTAGCTTTGTGAAGCTTTTGTGCTTATTTTGCCATACTAGAGGTCTGTCCATAGTTGTTTGGGTCGGCCACGACATGCATTATATGCCCCCTTTGCATTTTGGCTTGTTGGTCTCAAGTGTGTGAGTATGTAGCATGCACTACTTGCTTTATTCTAATGATTTGGCATCATTTATAGCATAATTTCAGTCCCTTTGACATGCTTGTATGCTTGCTTTGGACACCTCTTTGAAGCTTTGGAAGCTTGTCTTGCATGCTCCATGTTTTGCTCATTGTGCATGCTTTTGATTTTGAGCCATTTAGATGCCATCTAGGTGTCCCTTGGGTGTTGTTTAGGTTTGCACTAGACCTATTTTAAGTCCTCTTAGCCTTGTAAGGCTTGGTTGATTTAGTCTTGGTTTAAGCCTTTTGGCTTGCCTTGGGTTTTTGGCTTTGTTTGTATGCCTTGTTTGTCTTGTTTAATTGGCTTAGCACCTTTTGTAACATGATTTTCAATGCTTACCTTGCATGCCATTAGACCATGTTATGCCTCTTTCAAGTGTGCTTGAGAGTTGCCTTTTTATGCTTAAGTGTTGGTCCTTGTGTGCATGCATGTTTGCATGTCATTTAGCCCTCATTTTATAGCACTTTGGCCACTGTTTTGGGCCTAATTAGAGCTGTCCAAATCATGTTTAAGTCCATCTCTTTGTTTGTTGCATGTACTCCTTGCATGTTGTAGCATATTGGTGAGTTGTTGCATAATTGAACTTGCATGATTGAATGAAGTCACATGTTTGTTAACATGCTTAAACACCCACATTGTGCCTTGCATACTTGTTGGTTGCATTACCTCATGCCTTGCATGCCTTGTCTGCTTGTTTGCGTTACCATGTTGCATGCCTAGTCAACATGCTCAGGTTGCATTGCATGCATGCTTTGCCTCTTGATCATCCATGATTGAGGTTGAGTTCCTCATTTGCTTGTTGGTTTGCATTGCATTTTGACATCAACATGCATACTTGGTCTCTTGGGCCATCACGCATGGAAATGCGTGATTGATGGTTCGAGAACCAAGGAGCATGTTCCTTTGAGTCATTACCATGATAAGGGACATGATTGGTGCATACATTGCTTGAATTGTATCGCCATGCTCTGCCTTGCCCTCTGTTGCTGTCAATTGCAGGTTCTGCAGGAACCCTCTGCCCACCGGCAGTGCCAAGTGCCGACCGGCAATCCTCCCTCGGCCGATGGCTTCACCAATGGCCGGTGACTACACCCCACTGCCGGTGGCAATCCTATTCAGCCGGTGGCACTCCTCAATGTCCAGAGAAGCAGTCCCGAGACTTTGGAAGTCTCCAGAGGAGTGTATCAAGGAAAACAGAGGTAGCCTAGGCATGGCAGTGCACTTCCGAGCAGGACCGAGCATGCATTGCATCAAGCTCTCTTCCTGAGGCGGTTTACTGTTTTTCCTAGCTTAGTTAGTTTGTTAACTAATTAGGTAATTTGTAATAATTAATTAGCGAGGATAGTTAATTCATTATTCAATTTGTATTATTCTTTCGGTCCCTCCGAGCGAGGGCAAATCTGTAATAAGTGTGGGTGCGTGTGTGTGTATGTCTTCCAATCCCCACTTCTTTCTTCCCTTTTACTTACCTGCTCTGATGGTTAGTAATAGGACATGTTTAATTTAGCATACCTTATGCTATGCATGCGTGCATCCATACATTTGTCTCGCATGCACCGGGCTCGGTACATCATGCTAACTGCATTTGTACTTCAATTCCAAATTGAATACGTGCATCAATTGACTGCGTTTCACATGCCATGCTTAGGTTAGCCGAGCCTATTCTAAGTGCATCCTGTATGTGTTGCATTAGGCAATTTGACATGAGCTAGGACCATGCATGTTGGCTAACTAGTTTACTGTTTTGGCACGGAGTACTATATAAGTATTTTCCTGCTTTAGCATATCGCATGCGTGCGAGTGCTATCATGACGGTATGATTACCATGCGGCTAGATGCTTATGTGATAAACTGTTTGAATGCCTGTGGGTGAAGGTTGGATTGTCTGAGTTTGAAAAACTCGTTGAAATCCGTATTTTAGCCTACTTGCAAGTAGCAAATTCCAAAGTGTTTTTCAAGACAAACGGATATGCAATGCTTATTTCCAAATTAGGCAATCTAGTCTATACTTGTGTGTTGTGCGCATAACATAGTAATTTTAGGCTAATAATTGGGAATAAGAACACATAAAGTTTTCAAAACTAGATATCACGGTTAGTAGAGGCCGATCTTCGGATCGGGCGAGAGGGGGTGCTCATAGCTGACCTTCTCCAATCGTACCCAAGCTCCCGAGCCGAGGCAACTTTGGCAATGACGGACACGTGGCCTTCGGCACCGAGTCAAGGTTTCCTAAATTTCCCCATTAAAAAATATTTAGGTGGCGACTCTGTATCTGGCAAAGCAGTCCATGTTTGGCACTTCTTTCAAAAATCTGTTTTTCTCAAAACGATTTGCTGGATTTGAACTCTTTGGTTCAGATTAGGAACCGTGACAATTCGAGAGTCCGAACTGTAGTAAGCCCACAGATGAACAGAACGGGACTCACCCTCCCGGGGCGTTCGGGCGCGTCTACAGGCGGCATTATCTTTATGGAGCAACATGTGAAGTCTACACTGACCACAAGAGCCTCAAGTATTTCTTTACTCAAAAGGAGCTTAATATGCAACAAAGACAGTGGCTAGAACTCATCAAGGATTATGGCTTATAGATTCATTATCATCTTGGTAAAGCCAACACGGTAGCGGATGCTCTTAGTAGAAAGTCAACAGGAAACTTAGCATGTTTGCTTATGGAGTAGAATGAACTATTACTTGACTTGGAAAAAATGGAGGTGAAAATTGTACTACATGAACAAGATGGAATGTTGGCCGCAATGACCGCACAACTGGCTATTATTGAGGAAATTAAACAAAGGCAATTGGAGGATGAATTCCTCAAGAAAGTATATGATGAGATGGAAGCAAAACCGAGACCGGGATTTTCTTTGGAAGCTTAATTGTTGAAGTTCAAGGGAAGATTGTGTATTCCAAATGTCGCTGAAGTTAAAGGAAGAGTCTTGGAAGAAGCTTAAAAGTCCAGGTTTGCTATGCATCCTAGGAATACCAAAATGTACCAAGATCTCAAGCAAGCCTTTTGGTGGCCTAATATGAAGAGAGAAATTGCGGAATTCATTTCAATGTGCCTTCAATGTCAACAAGTGAAAGTGGAGCACCAAAGACCGGCGGGGTTACTTCAACCTCTTTGTATTCTAGAATAGAAGTGGGAGCATATAACTATGGACTTTATTGTGGGCTTACCCTGAACACCCCGAGGTATGGATTCTATATGGGTTGTTATGGATAGATTGACTAAAAACCACACTTCATTTTACCTCCTATGGTATACGCCATGTGCGGATCACCTCCTTGACGTTCGAATATCACCGCATAACCCCCCTGTGGTTGATGGAGTGAAGTGCACAGTTTGTTTTTTCATCTATTCTAACAGGCTGTGCAATACACACGAGGGTTGTGCAATTGGTCATGGAAAGATGATTTTTTATCCGAATTAAATGACTAAAATGCCCTCATCTTCATCACCAATTTCCAAAGCAATCCTTCTTCTTCATTTTCAAAACCCTGATCTGGAAATCTCTACCCAGAAGAAGGGGAAAAAAAAGAGAGTAAAATTACAAACTCCCACCGATACCTCCATAATCAAACCACTCCCAGTCAAAGTAATCAATTACAAATGTTCAAGTTTGATCAAATCAATTGGTGTTAAATTATGACAAGTAAATAAAAAGAAAAACAAAATTTGAATCACCAACTCTAACATACACACACACACACACACACACACACACATATATATATATATATAAACCTACAAATTGTATCACAAACATATATATGCACAGTGAATAATATATATATTATCCACTCATTCAATATTTTACAAATCAATTTAAAATCTAAATACTAAATTCCTAAAATCATTCACAGCAATGGTTATCTCTCTTATTTCTCATCCAAGACATTGTCATTTTGATCGTCTTCGCACACTTTGTATAAAACCTCTAATGGTGCTCGCACATCCCATTCAACGAACGATTCAGCGTAAAACGGGTTCAAATCCAAACCCATTTCTATTTTGAACTCAAAATTCGATTTGATCAAGACCTATTTGCGAACTTCGATTGTCGAATCATGATGATGATGGGTTTGTTCTGGTTCGGTGGAATTGAAAGTAAAGGTTCAACTGTCATCGATGGTTTACATAAGTCATTATGATTGTGTACAGGTTTAGCCTGTGTATTTCCAGGTTCGGCCATGGATGTTATAGTCCATGGTTGCTATGTTTTGTTATGTAATATAGACTGCTTTTGTTAGTTTTGGTTAGTTCTTGATGGTGTAGAACTATTGACTTAGTTTGGTGTTTTGTCATCATCTATCTGATAACTTAGGTGCTATATAGAGGTGGTCTCGCCGTCCATGGTGGCAGTTTCAGTCGTCCACTGTGTTTTTCGTGGGTTTCATCCGTCTATGGTTATGATTTTGTTTAATTATATAGAAATGGTAGGGTTGTAATTTTAAAGAGAGAAGGAGGAAGAACGTGGCGTGTCTTTGTTGTTTAAATTAATTTGTTAAATCAAAATCCTAATTTCATATATCAAAACCCTAAGTTCTCTCTCTTGTTCTTCTCAAATGCACAACTGTTGAAGAAGAAATGTTAAACAAAGGTTATATATACAAGGGCAAAATAGTCTTTTTACTTCTGATGTTGATGGTGGTAATTGTGCATTTCACTCCATCAACCACAGGAGGGTTATGTAGTGATATTCGAACGTCAGAGAGGTGATTCACACATGGCCTATACCATAGGGGGTAAAGTGAAGTTTGCCCTTGACTAAATCTGCTCACTTTTTGCCTGTGAAGACTGTTTATAATGCTGATCGACTTGCTATTGTGTACATTGCTGAGATTATTCGATTGCACGGCGTTCCGGTTTCCATTGTGTTGGATAGAGATTCTAAGTTTGTGTCAAGGTATTGGCACAACTTACAAAAAGCATTGGGGACGGAGTTGAAGTTTAGTACCACATTTCATCTACAAACTGATGGACAATCTGAAAGAACTATACAAACGTTGGAGGACATGCTCCGAATGTGTGTTTTGGATTTCCGTGAAAGTTGGGAAAGTCATTTACCTTTGGCGGAATTTTTTTATAACAACAGTTTCCACTATAGTATTAGAATGGCACCATATGAAGCTTTGTATGGGAGAAAATGTCAAACTCCGATTTGTTGGACAGAGGTTGGGGATAGGTCGTTGATTGGGCCTAAAATTGTGCAAGTTACTATGGAAAAGATTCAAATCATCCAATAGAGATTGAAAACTGCTTAAAGCCGACAAAAGAGCTATGCGGATCAAATAAGGAGAGACTTGGAGTTTGAAGTTGGGGTTCATGTTTTTGTCAAAGTCACTCCAATGAAAGGGCACATAAGATTTGGGGAAAAAAAAGGAAAATTATCACCCCGGTACATAGGGACGTATCAGATTTTGGAAAGATTAGGTCCGGTTGCCTATCAGGTTGCTTTACCATCGGGCATGGAGCAAGTGCACAATGTGTTTCACGTATCAATGTTGTGAGGCTACCTTCGGGACCCTTCTCATGTTATTGACTATCATCAAATTGTGCTAGATGACAATATGGCTTATGAGGAGAAACCCCATCGAATCCTTGATCGGCAAGTCAAACAACTAAGGAACAAGGCTATCCCAATGATAAAAGTGGAATGGAGGGAACATCATGCAAGCGAAGCCACTTGGATACGAGAAGAAGAAATGAGGCAACAATAATCGGAATTATTTTCAACTTAAGGTAAACAAGTTTGGAGGACCAAACTCCATAAAGGGGGGAGACTATGACAACCCAACCCATACTATACTTAATTATGCACGTGATTATGTGATTGATATGAATTTTTAAATTTAAGTATGTGAATTATGTAAATTTGGAAAAATATCTGTGGAAAGTAGAAATATCTGTTGTAATTGAGACTTTGTTCTTGTTTTGGTTTGACCTTTCTACCACTGAAATCCAGAGGATTTTCAGTGGTGGAAAGGTGGTTTTAGAGTCTTGAATAGGAGAGGGACACCCCTCTCTCCTCGTGTCTCATTTGCTTGCTTTGATGGCTCATATTAGTAACATGTTTGCTTAGCTTGTTTTGGCTCCATTTTAGCAAGTATTTGGTGTTATTTTTTCATGCTATACCTCTGTCTAAGGTTGGTTTAGTGGTCTCTTGCATGCACCATATACTTGCCTTGTAATCCTCTCTATTGCTTGAACATGCTTTGTGCTTAAGCTATGGTTTTAGCATGATTTTGACTCGACTCAAAGGAGCTTTTGTTCATATTTCAGCATGCTAAAGCTCTGTTTAGTGTTGTTTTAATCATATATGCATTGCTTTGTATAGCTACCATACATTCTAGCTTATTAGCTTTGAGGGTCCAAGTCATTAGCATGCACTACTTGGGCCTTTTTCATGATTTGGCATCGTCTCATATGTTATTTCAGTCCATGTTTCATGCTTATATACTTGCATTTGTCATTCTTTCAAAGCTTTGAAGAGTTGGTGTTTTGTGCCTTAAGGTTGGGTCATTGTGCATGCCTCCATGATTAGGTCTTCGGGATACCATTGTAGACGTCCCCGAACGCCCTGGGAGGGATGAGTCCCCCCCCCCCGGTTCTGTTCATATTGGGTTCACTACAGTTCAGGACTCTCAAATAGTCACGGTTCTTAATCTGAACCAAAGAGTCCAAATCCGGCAAATCGTTTTGAGAAAATAGATTTTTAGAAAAGAAGTGCCAAACATGGACTGCTTTGCCAGATACAGAGTCGCCACCTAAATATTTTATTTTGGGAGAATTTAGGAAACCCTGACTCGGTGCCAAAGGCCACGTGTCCGTCATCACCAAAGTTGCCTCGGCTCGGGAACTTGGGTACGATTGGGGAAGGTCAGCTATGAGCACCCCCTCTCACCCGATCCAAAGATCGGCCTCTACTAACCATCATATCCATTTTTGAAAACGTTATGTGTTCTTATTCTGATTAATTAGCTAGAATTACTATGTGATGCGCACAACACAAAAGTATAGACTAGACCGCCTAATTTGGAAATAAGCATTGCATATCCGTTTGTTTTAAAAATGCTTTGGGATTTGCTACTCGCAAGTAGGCTAAAATACGGATTTCAATGAGCTGTTCCAACTCAAACAATCAAACCTTCACCCACAGGCATTCAAGCAGTTTATATCACATAAGCAACTAGCCTCATGGTAATCATGCTGTCATGGCAACATTCACACGCATGCAAGGATGCTAAAGCATAAAAGCTCACCTAGTACTCCAACCCAAAACAAAAACTAGTTAGTAATCATATGCATGATCCTAGTCCATGTTAAGTGGCTAATGCATCGCATACAGAATGCAATTAGGTTAGGCTTGGCTAATCCTAAAATGGCATGTGAAATGCAATCATTTGATGAACGTATTCAAGTTAGATTTGAAATACTTATGCAGTTAGTATGATGCGCCGAGCCCGGTGCATACAAGACAAATGTATGGATGCACACATGCATAGCATAAGGTATGCTAAATTAAACATGTCCTAATACTAACCATCAAAAGCAGGTCAGTAAAAGGGAGAAAGAAGTGGGGATTGGAAAACATGCACACACTCACCCACACTTATTACAGATTCGCCCTCGCTCGGAGGGACCAAAAGAATAATACAATTCGAATAATGAATTAACTATCCTAGCTAATTAATTATTACAGACCAACTAAATTAATTAAACAAATTAATTAATTTAAGAAAGCAAGAAAAAGGGCCTCGGGAAGAGGGCTCAATGCACGCGTGCTCTGGTCTTGCTCGGAAGTCCACTGCCATGCGTAGGCTGCCTCTGTTTTCCCTGCTCTGCCCCTTTGAAAACTGCCAAAGTCTCAGAATTGCTTCCCTGGACATTGGGAGACACCACCGGCTGAGGAGAATGGCCACCGGCAGTAATATGTGATCATCGGCTGTTGATGAAGCTATCGGCCACGGATTTATGGCCGGTCGGCACTGAACACTGCCGGTCGGCCAAGAATGTCTGCAGAACCTGCAATTGACAGCAGCAGAGGGCAAGGCATAGCATGGCAATGCATTTCAAGCAATGTATGCACTGACCATATCCCTTATCATGTTTATGACTCAAAGGGACATGGTCCTTGGTTCTCGGACCATCAAGCGCGCATTTCAATGCGTGATAGCCCAAGAGACCAAGTTGTGCATTTTTTATTTCAAATGTAATGCAATGCACATAGTCAAACCAAGGGGCTTCTACCTCTATCATGACTCACTTCAAGAGGTGAGGCAATGCGTGCACAATGCAATGCAACCTAGGCATGCGAGCTAAGGATGCAGCACGGCAATGCAATGTGTACATGCAAGTATGCAAGCAACCATGCGAGGTGAGCATGCAAACAAGCAAAGAGATGGACTTAACCATGATTAGGCAATTCTCAAACAAGCCTAAATCAGTGGCCAAAGTGCTCAAACATGGAGGCCAACACACGCACACACATGCACATGTTCAAGGGCTAATACTTAAGTACAAAAGGGCAACTCTCAAGCACACTTGAAAGAGGCATAACATGGACAATTAGCATGTAAATTAAGCTTTGAAAATCATGCAAGAACATGGTGCCAAACCAACCCAAACAATGCAATCAAGGTATGCAAGCAAAGTCCAAGATTCAAAGCAAGCTAAACGGGTATTGAACCACACTTAACAAGACCAAACATGGCATGAATTCAATGACCCAAAACAGAGTTTTAGCACATAAAACAAAGCGCAAAAGATTACTTAGATGGCATCTAAATGATTTGAATTCAAAAGCATGCACAATGACCAAAACATGGAGCATGTAACACAAGCCTTTGACACATCAAAGGGACCGTGAAATGCAAGCGTACAAGCATACTAAGTGGACTGAAATGACATGGAAAATGGTCCCAACCCATTAAATCAAAGCAAGTAATGCAGGCTATACACTCACACCCTTAAGGCCAACAAGCCAAAAATGCAAAGGGGCTATACAATGCATGCCAAAGTCGACCCAAACAACTAAGGACAGACCTTAATCATGGCAAAATAAACATGAAAGCTTCACAAAGCCAAGCCTAAAACATGCTAGAACAATAGTTTACAACCTAAGGCATGTTAAGGCAACAAAATGGCATTACAAGGCATGTATGCTAAACAAGCATGGTGTACCAAAACCAACTTAAAACAATACTATTTCATGGCAAAATAAGCATAAATAACAGCTAAGGCATGGTCAACAAGAGCCTAAGCTAGGTGCTCCCTCAAGAGGCAAAAATGGTCCTTTTTAAGGACAACAAGGAGAGGGGGTGGCACTCTCCTTCTTGGGACCTCAAGGCACCATCCTTAACACTAAAATCCCTCAAGATTTCAGTGGTGAGGAGGCCCAAACACCAGAGTCCCGGAGCTCACACAAAATAGCACAAAACAAGGGCCAAACAAGGCTTAAGAGGGATCAAACAACCCCAAAGCTTAAAACACTCTTAACAAACTATTTAGAGGCCTTAAAAACAGAACTTTTATGTATTATATGCAAATCCAAAAAATAGTTGCAAGATAGGTAAAAGTAGTGTGCAAAAATGGGGTAAAAACGGACTAGTTTCTTATCCTTGAAGTCCTCCTTCACAAATGATGATCTTGTTGCCTCCTTGAGCTCAAATCCAGTCAAGAACACCAAGAACAACCCTCTGGTCCCTCAACAACCAAGAGAAAGGTGTAACACTATGTGTTTGTGTGCAATAGTATGGACAAACACACACTAGACACACACAAGAGAGAGATATAGAGATAGGAAATATGTATCAACCCTAACCCTAATCCAGAGCTCCGTCTAAAATTTTTGTAGCCCTCATGCCAAGAGAGGAGCCCTCTTCTTATAGGCAACTCCCTCTTGTAAGGCTTTCAAAACAAGCCATCCAAAAGGGAAATCCCTCCATACACGTGTATGGAGTGGAGCAGAGTGGGTGCCAGCTATCACAGCTGGCACAAAATATCTACTAAAAGTAGATGAACAGTGATCGGCCATTCAAAATTGCCATTTTGGCAAAATAAATGGCCGACCGGCAACAAAGAGTGCCGACCGGCAATACACATTGCCGATGGCATAAAATCACTGGCCGGTGGCCTCAAGCCATGGCCGGTGATGTGTGGGGATGCCTCACAAGGCATTCCCTGCCCCTCCAAGGCAAAACACAAGTGTTTGGTGCAAAACCAGACACAACACGGTCGAGTCGAGAGATCCTGAGGCAAGGCGCACAACCGAGACCTCCGGGAACTCAAGACGAACACAAACAAGGGTAATCACCAAGTGTTCAAATGGTGACGTCCAAGTCTTGAGGACGGTCAAAAATAGGGTGTCTACAGTTGCCCCTCTTTGACAGAACTCGAAAGTCATAACAATGACGGGAGTGGATGTCAAAGCCCAGAGACGACCCATTTTTGACAAGGCCGAAGACTCAAACAAACATGCAAGACAAACAAGATATGCGCCCGAAGGCGGGGGCAAGATGCAAGACAATGCACAGAGCCGGACATAACTTATGATCATGCAAAGAAAGCTGTAATGAAGCACACATGCGACAGTTTTAAGCTAGCATACACCAATGCAACTACATTACAAATGTAGAAAGGATATAAGAGAATTATGCAATTCTCAATACGTCTCACTCAGAGGATACAATACCTGTGCGGCTCGTCTGGTTGCACCAGCTTCAAACGAACCGTACATACAATATCGTGCCTGCAAAGAAAGCAAACTTAACAGGTACAAGGTTATTAGCAACATGCATGACAATGCAAAAATGAATGCAAAATGATATGCAATATATACAAAACTATGTATGAACAATGCAAATGAAAATGCAATGCAATTGAAACAATGCAAATGATATGCAATGCAATTGAATCATGATCCAATCATGAGCGGTTCGAAACCACACCTATGTCAAATAGATTGATGGAGGTAACAAGTCCGTCTACCATAGAACGGTCAATAGAACTATGAGTAATGTAGACGGACACAAGAGCAAGTATTGGGGGAAATGACAAAGGTGGGGAAATGACCCGCTGGGGAAAGGACAACGATCCTAATGTTGGATGCAACAATTACACTACAATGTAATATATAATGAAAATGCTGGGGAAATGGCAATGGATATGGCACGCGGGCCAAACCAAGTCTTGCCTAGGCAAAGCATGTACGCATACAAGCCACGTCTAACATAGAACGGTCCACTGAACTATGCTTCGACACGAGAAGTATGGGCACATACCGGACCAAGCTCAACATGGAAAGGCGCAAGCCATAAATGGAAGGTGATGCAATGAATGCATGCAAATTACAATGTAATGTGCACTGGGATGGAAAAGATACGATGGATAAGGCACGCAGGCCAAACCAAATCTTGCCTAGGAAGGCCATGTACACGTACAAGCCGCGTCTAACATAGAACGGTCCACTGAACTATGCTTCGACACGAGAAGTATGGGCACATACCGGACCAAGCTCAACATGGAAAGGCGCAAGCCATAGATGGAAGGTGATGGAGTGAATGCATGCAAGCTACAATGCAATATACACTATATTACAATGATGCATGACAATGCAACTATTTACGATGGTGCATGACAATGCAATTATATTTTTTTGTTTGTTTTTTGAAATGCAAATGATGCATGAAATGCATGTTGCATGGAATGCGCGACAACACAGGTCACTTTGAAATGCAAGACAATGCAACCGAGCGGGTTTAAGGTCTTGCCAGATCGGGAGAATGCATGAGTTGGGATGCGCAAGACAGCGCGACGTGCAAGATAGTGCGATAGAATGCATGCCAAATGCAATGACATGCGCAAAACAGCGCGATGCGTTAGACAACGCGAGTGCACAAGACAGTGCGATGCGCAAGATAGCACGATGGAATGCATGCCAAATGCAACTTTTGAGTTTTTGTAAAAACCGAAAGGATACGGAAAGGATACACCTTGCACAAGTTCGAGTGCTACGTATAGAAGACACGATCTGAGGTCAAAACGGAGGCCGGTTGAGCGTCGGAAATGCACTGTTTTGTACTATTTTGAGCACTAAAGGCCCTGGACCCCACACATAACTCAAACAAGGGTGTAGGAGGCTCCAAAACTACTGTAGGAGACCACCGGATGTCCACCGGCCATCAGAATGCATCACCGGCCATCATACAATTTCCATCGGCAAACTATTTTGCCGACCGGCAAAGAGTGTGGCCGACCGGCAAAAAGTCCCTGTATCGGGGCAATTTTGGCATTTCGCTACGGGCCTTTTAAAATAGGGCTTCTAGCCCTATTTTCTTTACTTCTCCTTGCTCGAAATCTTCTCCTCTCTCTCTCTAAAATATTTTTCGAGCCTTATTTCCTCGTTTTCCTTGGTTTTTGGCTCCGTTTCGTCGTTCGATTCGCGTTCACCCTTGCATTTCGAACGTTTTGAACCGATTGAAATTTCATTTCGGTGTTGTTTTTTCGATTTCTGCCTTTCAGGGTTTGTTTCCCCCGGATTCTCCATGATCTTTGTGCCTCTTTCGCGTCCTGACTTTTCCGGCCTTTTCCGACCCCTTTAAGGTTGACTTTTTTGTTGACTCTTCATATTCTCGCCCGATTTTCCATCTTCCGGCCACTTTCACATTCTCTTCGAGATGGCGGACAATCTTCCACGAGGCGGGACCCCTCCAGAGCTCGAGATGGATCCCGAGGCTGACCCCTTGCCACTTCATATCTGGCCGTTCGATCCGGAGACCTACAGGCCTGCGGTTCATGTGATGCTCCCCGATGGACTACGCCAGTTCTGGAGCTTCGAGAGGGGCGTGGCACCCGAGCTTCTCCTGCGTGAGCCTACCTCCCATCGGTCCTTTGGCGCTTCCGAGGTAACACTCTTTCTTCTGTTTTATTATTTTCCGCAATATAGAACATAACTGCCATTAGTTGATTCTGTTCTCTAACTGCTTAGCCCGGATGCCCCGATACACTGTACACTGTAGTTGATTGCAAACAAACTTACAACCGATATCTGTTTGAAACTTATACGTGCACACAAACTACACTGACCCTGAATCACCTAAACCCACGACGCACACTATATTTCACTGCATACACACTGGTATCCGGTATCTGCTTCAGTCTGAAAACATGCACACATGCTGTATTTGCCCTGAACCACTCAAACACGCTGACACATCACACGTTGTAGTTCACTGTAAGTACACTGGCACCCGATGTCTGTTCGAATTTGAAAACATGCACACATGCTGTATATCTGTATGCTTCTTAAAACTGCGTTTTGAATATTGCCTCGCAATTGTTGTTTTTGATTACAGGGGGATTCCCATACCATCCGCGGGTATGGGAATGTCGTTGCTCGTGATTGGTACATAGAGCTGCCAGACGCGATTCGTCATATCGTCGACGAGGCCGGTTTCGGCATCTTCTGCAGGGGCTCTCCCGACTTACGACCTGCAGGCCCTTGCTTGCCGCTTTAGTGGAGAGGTGGTGGGATACCACTAACTCCTTCCACTTTTCCATCGCGGGGGACGTGACGATGACCCCTTATGATTTCTCGATGCTCACCGGCATCGGGGTAGGGGGTGATCCGATCCCCTTCGACACCGACATGGATGAGTGGGACGCCGTCCAGCAGTACCTGCTCAGCACTCAGCCTCCCCTCGCTCAAGCAGGGTTTGTCAGGTACTCTTGGTTCGAGAGCCATTTCCGGACTCAGCTAGCCTTGGCAGATGAGGCGCAGATGACCCCAGAGGAGGTGGATCAGTATGCGTGGGGCTTCATCATGTTCCTCTTCGGGACGACTCTTTTCGCCGACCGGGCGAACACCGTGCCTCTATGTCTGTTGAGCGCACTGGTGGATGTTAGGCAGATCCGCCGCTATGACTGTGGTGGCGCCGGCTTGGCCACTTTGTATGGTTACATGAGCTCTTCTTCCCGCCTCAGCGGACAGCTTCTCGGCGGCTACTGGCGAGCTTGGGAGGTATATCTTCTTCCCCTTTTACATTTCTGCTTTCTACTTTCTGTATTCTGTACACTGCACACACTGTACACTGCCCCACACTGACTGTATATTGCACACACGGCACACACATACTCCGCTTTACACCGACTGTACACTGCTCACACTGTACACTCTGCTCCATACACTGCACACGGCTTTGCTATTTCTGTTTTATTTTGCGTCCAGCTTTATCTGATGATCATATTGGTATTTGGTTTGCAGTTGTGGGTCTACGCTTACTTTCCCAGGTTAGCCCCAGTACCCGACGCGGAGACCCCTCTCGTCGTCCCGTTCTCTCATCACTTTGATGTGCGGTGCGTGCGGAGACCACGAGAGTCTTTTACTTTCTTCCGCCGCTACTTCAACACCATCACCGCCATGTAGGTATGTTCAACTTTAGAATTTCCTTAGGCTTCGCTTAGCACTGTATTTTCGATAACAGATAGATAACAAAGTGCATATTTACCCGCAGATCACCTGGCAGCCCTGGGCTCCGTTGCTCGCTGGGGTGAGAGACCACTATGAGGGTGCTGATGAGACGGCCCACCTCAGGATTCTGTTGAATGGCCCGGTCTGTCGGGCTTGGTACCTGGGTGAGCGTTTCTTGCGCCAGACCCTGGGTTTACCGGAGCAGATAGTTCCGGGTCCGCCCCCTACACATATGAGGCATACAAGGGGGTTCTCCCTTGAGCACATGAGGGACTTCACCGTCGGCTGGGGTGCGGAGCGTCACAGAGGCGAGGGCGACTATGCCGAGTACGTCCGGACCTACATTATGCGACCCTTGGGCAGTGTTCGCCGAGCCGAGAGGGAGAGGCCAGCGGCGCCGACAGCTGGTGTGGGAGCAGGGGCTGGAGCAGGAGTATCGAGGAGAGCTCGAGTCCGCAGCAGAGGTGGAGTTCAGAGAGGGCGAGGGACCGACTGGCCTGCTCTGCCCACTTCTCTGACATACAGAGGGCAGGGTGGGGCGACCTACCCGATCCCCTTTGCTCCTCCCCCGGTTGATCATGAGTTAGGCGGTGTCCCCGACTTGCCTCCGGTATGTATTACTTCATTTTGCATCTTGCATTGGCATTTCATTTTAGTTTATTTGATATTCCGCGGAATACTGATGTATCTGATACTCTCGTAGACGTCCTCCGAGTACACCCGACAGTCCTTGGAGTTGAATGCCTCCATGATGGGGATGCTAAAACGGACCTTCGACCTCCTGGCCCTCTATAGTATTCCGGTATGTCCTTCTAACGACGGTCTCAAACCATTCATAAACTGATTCGGGTAATCTGATGCACGGCACAACACTTGACATACTGATCTCACAGCATCTGATATACTGTATACACTGTATTTATTCACTGCGTTCTGCACTGATAAACCGCTCACGGCGTTCACACACTGTACTCATACACTGCATTCTGTACTGATAAACTGCTCACGGTATTCACACACCGTACTCATACACTACATTCTGCACTGATAAACTACTCACGGCATTCACACACTGTACTCATACACTGTATTCTGCACTGATAAACTGCTCACAGTATTCTGATGTATTTGCCTTTTATGCTTTTCAGCCTCCCTTCCAGATTCCTCCGGTGGGTGGTGCTCCGGCTGGGCCCTCTATTCCTGCTTGAGGTGGGCGTTGAGACGCTGTACGTCCCCGTACCAGGGTGGGGCGTGTTCATGTCGGGAGTAGCTCTCGGGCGCCGACCCCTGATAATGACGATGATGACGATGATGAGTCCAAGGTAGAGGCAGAGGCCGGGTCATCTGAGGAGGATGGAGACGACTCAGACTCAGGCTCAGATGGCGACGCTGATGACGATGCCCTTGGACCTTCGTCCAGGAAGAGGGCGAGGACAGATCCCCGGGCCCGAGACTACTGATGACAATCCAGATTGCTGCTTTTCTTCTTTTTTGTACTTTCTCTTTTTCTTTCTTTCTTCTCTTTGCTGGTAGTTAGATTACCTTGTACTGCCGCAGGCAGATTTTTGTTTTCAAAGCTATGTACTTGAAAAAGATAATGAAATGAACAAACTTTTTGTTTAAAAAGTGTTACATTTGTATATCTCATACATTGCATTGCAATACATCATGTTACACCTCAATGTGAATGGAATTGACCTGTTGTCTGAAAATCGAGCATTTGTACTGTAATGATCCGATAACCAAACGGCCTCATAGCAAACCAGCCCAAGCAACACACTGCTCAAACTGAACGCACAGCCCATACTCTGTTGGGGATTAGTCTGCATACAGCCCCTAACACCACACTCGGTTCATTCTGCACACAGCAAATCCTTAACAAACGGCCCAATCGGACAAGACGGAACACAAAGATGGAACCAGTTGAAGTTGAAGCACGCTTAGATGCCCCGAATTTTTTTTTCTTCTTCTTTTGCTTCACACAGATGTAGAGAATGGCACAGCACTCTGAGCATAAACGATTTTCGAAATAAAAAAGGATTTTCAACTGGGGTATCGAGCCTACAACTGAACACGGCGGGAAGGACTCAAACAAAAGGGTACACGACCTAAACACAATGAGACACGCTCGGAAAAGACCCAAAATAAAACTTGAGGTGAACAAAACGAAAGACACGGCACGCGGACATGTTCAACGAAAGACCCCAAATCTCGAGGAGCCAGTTCCTTCGGGTATATTTCCCACCCTTTCTGATTTGTGATTCTCACATCACTTGGCCCTCAGGCTCAGTTTTTTCCTCTCAAAACCCTTTTTCTTACTTTTCTCTCAACTTACACCTCTATATTCTTTATTCTCTCATTTTTCGTCCCTCCCCAAGGTGATTGATGAATGAATAGGAAGTTACGGGTTCATGCCCAACGTCGTTAGCTCACAGCTATTTCTTCTGGTGGGTAGAGTGCCCTCTTGGCAAGTATGTTGACGACGGGGGAAAGACAGAACGCCTGACTCAACTGTGCCCCTAGTTCATCATTTTGACCATTTTTTGTTTTGGTTTTCTACTAAAACAGTTTTGATCAAGATGAGAGTCGAATTAACGTACTTGTTCGATTTTTGATTTGAAAATCACGCAAGTCAGGCTGTAAGCACTGAATATTTTCCTTTTTTGGGTCCAAGAAAAGGTCGGGTTTTGGAAAATGGAATAGTTTTCGAGAAAATAGTCAACCTCAGTAAAAAACTATTTTTGCAAATGACCAATGCTAAACGAGCACGGAACTTACCCTTGAGATACGCAACCTTGGATCGGAGGCAATGGAAAATTGCCCCTTGCTTGAAGGGGCTGCATGGCAACAGAAAGTTGCCCCTGGTTTGAACGGCGACTCGCGACGACTCGTGGCAACGGAAAGTTGCCCTTTGTTTGGACGATGCCGCAGCAGTCCGCAAACAGTCCTCATTGGTGGTGGCCGAACTCTTGGACATAGAGATGACGAAGACGGTCATAATCAATATATGGACACAGTCACTTTGGAAGTGTTGGCGACTGGACTTTGGGATGAAATCGAAACCATTGTATGGACTGAGATGCTATGAAAGCGTTGGGGGCTGGACTTCAGAATGAAGTTGCCTACGTATCCCAAACATGGGAATCAAAACCTGTCGCAGTTCCGGTTAAGGTACACTCGGGTATTTTAACCTTCACTTTTCTGGCTCTAACTTTTGCCAAGGTGCCCGATGCGGGTTTTCGACCTTGCGAGCTTCTTTTAATTTTTTTTTTCTTGATTTTTTGAATATTTTCATTCTCTTTTTTTTTCTTTCTTTTTCTTTGATTTTATTTCTTCTCTTCTTTTTTGCATTTTTTGTATTTTTCTCCTGCTCTAACTTTTGCCTGGGTTGCCCTTTCGGGTTTTTGGCCCAGCGAGCCTCTCAAAGGGTAAAAGTGTAACAAGTCCATGCCAAATGGTTTTTGAAGTTGAAGCCTCTCTGTATCTAGGAGAACGGCTGTTGCAATGATTTGCAGAAGAATCCATCATGGCTGCCCCATGAGCTTCTTCTGGTGAGATCTAATCTTTTTTATTCGACTTTGGTGCCTCTTGTTTGAGGGCTGCTTCAAAACTGGCCACACGGGCCTCCTCTGACAGTTGACCGTTGAATGTTCCGAATGAGTTCGAGGTTCAAAACAAACAGGTCAAATCTTGAGGTCGAGAGCGATCCTAGGCTGCACCATCTCAGGAGCGATTCCACACAGGTCTTCGCAGGATCGCGCAAAATATTTTGTTTTTGGAAGTTTTTTTTTTTTTTTAAAGAAAGCGACAAATCGCTCCCGCTGAAGATGGTGTGGAACCGGTCTGGATCAAGCCAGGGTCCTTCCCAGTACTCACGCTAACAAGCATGATTTCATTCATTAAGGGCTTAGCATGCCTCTCTTTCTCTCAATTGATCAAATTTCTGCAAAACCGGAGGGATTCCTTTCTCTTCGTTTTTATCACAATGTTTTGAAAAAAGTTTTGAAGAACTTAGGTCAATGCAATAATTCTCAAGGCACAGAAGAGAAGGTAGAATGTAGGGCCGTTCCATTCAAAACCTCTGGCACAACTAGCCCAAAACAAACAATAAGCACGGAAACATGATAGCCGCAGCTGTTTCATTCAGGTTTCTCAGATGTAACTGGCTCCACAGCAGAGACAGACTAAAAAAGAAAGCAAAAAGGTTAAATACGAAAATGGTGTTCGAGGCAACAACCCCGGAATCACTCGACATTCTATACAGGGGGACGGACTCGCTACAACAAGACAGACCCTTAATCAAAAGAACTGACTCAAGACAATGAGACAGACTCAAAAAGAAACCGAAGACTGGCTCGACACCCAAGCCAGAATTTACAAAACTAACTTTCGTAGATGCTCAAAAATGCGTGCTAGAAGCCACATCAAGATGCCGGGCACCGCCTAAAGGCGACCCATCCCCGATCACATACTCGCAGTATCCTCAAAATCCAATAGCTGGGTAGTAACGGACTTTGCTGAGGTGGGCGGGAGGATAACCTCGTTATCGATCAAATCTTGTACCTCATGACGGAGGCGGAAACAATTATCGGTGGGGTGGCCGGTCTGCTGATGGTACGCGCAGTACTAAGTAGCATCATGGACTGCTGGAAGAGGACTGGGGAGGGGCCTAGGATCAAGGGGTTTAAGATGCCCCCTTTCGGCCAGGATTTGAAGTGCCTTAGACAGCGACATGTAGAGAGCGTGGAAGGTCCTGCGCCCTCGGGATAGGTACTTCGAAGTCTGAGTGTTCTTGCCAGACGCACTAGCGAACAGGTCAGCAGGCACTATTTTTATTTTCTGATCTTTCCCGAGTATAGGGTTGGAAATGGAGGGAACTGTTTTGGCGTGACGGGGTCTGTCCCGGTTTTCTGACTGGCTTGAACTGCCCTCGATCGGAGTGAGGAAAATATCATCCACAGCTTTGGTCACAACCGCAGATGTTTGTTGCTTGTTCATCCCCCTGGCTTTCAAAGCCTCGACTGCCCACAGCAGTTGCTCAACGGGATCGGCAGCTGCCTTTGCTTTGTTTTTACCTCTGGCCTCAGCCTGATCGAGGGTTTGGGTTGGTGTCGATACATCATTGCTACAACTTGAGACCACCTCGGGTTGGTTAAGCTCGATCACAATTCGTTCCAGTAGCGGGGGCTCCTGTGGCACAAAATTCCCGGCATATGGTGCTGCAGATGGCGAAGCTGACATTCCGTAGGCGAGATCCGCCATGGACCTTTGGAGATCACGTATCATTCCCATCAGCTCGAACGTGGTGGGCTCGCGAGCCTGATATAATTGGGGTGCCCAGATTGGGTGTGCAATGGGCGACCTGGGCAGGTGTGGTGCATCACCATCGGTCTCGCCCTGCAAACTGATTCCTTGACCTAATGCGGCTGTCATAACCACAGTCTCTTCTGAATTTTGCGTCATCATAAGTCCTGCCTCAGCAAGGGGGAACACTGGCTATTCTGTATCAACTCTCTGAACTCTCTAAACTGAAAGGAAAAACAAGCAGCATTTCAGCCCAAACGGATCAAATACAGGTGTAGCCGAACAACTGCACTCTACTACTGATCACTGTTCTCAAAACTGAACTGATACTCGCAGATATAACTGATTTCTCGACAACACTGATACTGGTGCCCTCGGGCCCAATACTCAAACTTGCAAACTGATATGTACGTTCCCTGCAGAGATACACTCCAAGGCACATAGCAGATAAGTGAGAGCCAAAACACCCCTATGTTGGGGTAGGGTTTCCCTGTCCTATTTTGTCAGGAGCTAGGGTTTCACTATGCACACAGCGGTTTCAAACAACCTATCATCGGGTAAGCAACCTATCCTAGTTTGGAATGGTCACTACGGATTCCGAATATGCACTAGGTCGAATCGTCAAAAAAGGATGCCCCGGTAAAACCGGGGTTTGTGTTCCCCTACTGTCAGAGCCCACAACCGGTCAGCCTTATGGTCATGTCTTGACAAGACAAGCCTCCGGCGAACCGTTCAGGAATGGCAGATGGCAAACACGGTGTCCTAGGCACACCAATGCACATGCAATGCAAAGAGACACATAAATGAAATCAAAACAGGATATCACGAGTTCGAGTCAAGCTCTCTAAACTCCCCAGCAGAGTCGCCAGAAACTGTAGACGTCCCCGAACGCCCCGGGAGGGATGAGTCCCCCCCCTTCCGTTCTGTTCATATTGGGTTCACTACAGTTCAGGACTCAAATAGTCATGGTTCTGAATCTGAACCAAAGAGTCCAAATCCGGCAAATCGTTTTGAGAAAATAGATTTTTAGAAAAGAAGTGCCAAACATGGACTGCTTTGCCAAATACAGAGTCGCCACTTAAATATTTTATTTTGGGGGAATTTAGGAAACCCTGACTCGGTGCCAAAGGCCACGTGTCCGTCATCACCAAAGTTGCCTCGGCTCGGGAACTTGGGTACGATTGGAGAAGGTCAGCTATGAGGACCAACTCTCGCCCGATCCGAAGATCGGCCTCTACTAACCATGATATCTGTTTAGGAAAACGTTATGTGTTCTTATTCCGATTAATTAACTAGAATTACTATGTGATGCGCACAACACAAAAGTATAGACTAGACCGCCTAATTTGGAAATAAGCATTGCATATCCGTTTGTTTTAAAAATGCTTTGGGATTTGCTACTCGCAAGTAGGCTAAAATACGGATTTCAATGAGCTGTTCCAACTCAAACAATCCAACCTTCACCCACAGGCATTCAAGCAGTTTATATCACATAAGCAACTAGCCTCATGGTAATCATGCTGTCATGGCAACATTCACACGCATGCAAGGATGCTAAAGCATAAAAGCTCACCTAGTACTCCAACCCAAAACAAAAACTAGTTAGTAATCATATATGCATGATCCTAGTCCTTGTTAGGTGGCTAATGCATCGCATACAGAATGCAATTAGGTTAGGCTCGACTAATCCTAAAATGGCATGTGAAATGCAATCATTAGATGCACGTATTCAAGTTAGATTTGAAATACTTATGCAGTTAGTATGATGCGCCGAGCCCGGTGCATGCAAGACAAATGTATGGATGCACGCATGCATAGCATAAGGCATGCTAAATTAAACATGTCCTAATACTAACCATCAAAAGCAGATAAGTAAAAGGGAGAAAGAAGTGGGGATTAGAAAACATGCACACACTCACCCACACTTATTACAGATTTGCCCTCGCTCGGAGGGACCAAAAGAATAATACAATTCGAATAATGAATTAACTATCCTAGCTAATTAATTATTACAGACCAACTAAATAAATTAAACAAATTAATTAATTTAAGAAAACAAGAAAAAAGGCCTCGGGAAGAGGGCTCAATGCACGCGTGCTCGGGTCTTGCTCGGAAGTCCACTGCCATGCGTAGGCTGCCTCTGTTTTCCCTGCTCTGCCCCTCTGAAAACTGCCAAAGTCTGAGGAGAATGGCCACCGGTAGTAATATGTGATCATCGGATGTTGATGAAGCTATCGGCCACGGATTTATGGCCGGTCGGCACTGAACACTGCCGGTCGGCCAAGAATGTCTGCAGAACCTGCAATTGACAGCAGCAGAGGGCAAGGCACAGCATGGCAATGCATTTCAAGCAATGTATGCACCGACCATATCGCTTATCATGTTTATGACTCAAAGGGACATGGTCCTTGGTTCTCGGACCATCAAGCGCGCATTTCAATGCGTGATAGCCCAAGAGACCAAGTTGTGCATTTTTTATTTCAAATGTAATGCAATGCACATGGTCAAACCAAGGGGCTTCTACCTCTATCATGACTCACTTCAAGAGGTGAGGCAATGCGTGCACAATGCAATGCAACCTAGGCATGCAAGCTAAGGATGCAACACGGCAATGCAATGTGTACATGCAAGTATGCAAGCAACCATGCGAGGTGAGCATGCAAACAAGCAAAGAGATGGACTTAAACATGATTAGGCAATTCTCAAACAAGCCTAAATCAGTGGCCAAAGTGCTCAAACATGGAGGCCAACACACGCACACACATGCACATGTTAAAGGGCTAATACTTAAGTACAAAAGGGCAACTCTCAAGCACACTTGAAAGAGGCATAACATGGACAATTAGCATGTAAATTAAGCTTTGAAAATCATGCAAGAACATGGTGCCAAACCAACCCAAACAATGCAATCAAGGTATGCAAGCAAAGTCCAAGATTCAAAGCAAGCTAAACGGGTATTGAACCACACTTAACAAGACCAAACATGGCATGAATTCAATGACCCAAAACAGAGTTTTAGCACATAAAACAAAGCGCAAAAGATTACTTAGATGGCATCTAAATGATTTGAATTCAAAAGCATGCACAATGACCAAAACATGGAGCATGCAACACAAGCCTTTGACACATCAAAGGGACCGTGAAATGCAAGCGTACAAGCATACTAAGTGGACTGAAATGACATGGAAACTGGTCCCAATCCACTAAATCAAAGCAAGTAATGCATGCTATACACTCACACCCTTAAGGCCAACAAGCCAAAAATGCAAAGGGGCTATACAATGCATGCCAAAGTCGACCCAAACAACTAAGGACAGACCTTAATCATGGCAAAATAAACATGAAAGCTTCACAAAGCCAAGCCTAAAACATGCTAGAACAATGGTTTACAACCTAAGGCATCTTAAGGCAACAAAATGGCATTACAAGGCATGTATGCTAAGCAAGCATGGTGTACCAAAACCAACTTAAAACAATGTTATTTCATGGCAAAATAAGCATAAATAACAGCTAAGGCATGATCAACAAGAGCCTAAGCTAGGTGCTCCCTCAAGAGGCAAAAATGGTCCTTTTCAAGGACAACAAGGAGAGGGGGTGGCACTCTCCTTCTTGGGACCTCAAGGCACCATCCTTACCACTGAAATCCCTCAAGATTTTAGTGGTGAGGAGGCCCAAACACCAAAGTCCCGGAGCTCACACAAAATAGCACAAAACAAGGGCCAAACAAGGCTTAAGAGGGGTCAAACAACCCCAAAGCTTAAAACACTCTTAACAAACTATGTAGAGGCCTTAAGAACAGAACTTTTATGTATTATATGCAAAGCCAAAAAACAGTTGTAAGATAGGTAAAAGTAGGGTGCAAAAATGGGGTAAAAACGGACTAGTTTCTTACCCTTGAAGTCCTCCTTCACAAATGATGATCTTGTTGCCTCCTTGAGCTCAAATCCAGTCAAGAACACAAAGAACAACCCTCTGGTCCCTCAACAACCAAGAGAAAGGTGTAACACTATGTGTTTGTGTGCAATAGTATGGACAAACACACACTAGACACACACAAGAGAGAGATATAGAGATAGGAAATATGTATCAACCCTAACCCTAATCCAGAGCTCCCTCTGAAATTTTTGTAACCCTCATGCCAAGAGAGGAGCCCTCTTCTTATAGGCAACTCCGTCTTGTAAGGCTTTCAAAACAAGCCATCCAAGAGGGAAATCCCTCCATACACGTGTATGGAGGGGAGCAGAGTGGGTGCTAGCTATCACAACTGGCACAAAATATCTACTAAAAGTAGATGAACAGTGATCGGCCATTCAAAATTGCCATTTTGGCAAAATAAATGGCCGACCGGCAACAAAGAGTGCCGACCGGCAATACACATTGCCGATGGCATAAAATCACTGGCCGGTGGCCTCAAGCCATGGCCGGTGATGTGTGAGGATGCCTCACAAGGCATTCCCTGCCCCTCCAAGGCAAAACATAAGTGTTTGGTGCAAAACCAGACACAACACGGTCGAGTCGAGAGATCCTGAGGCAAGGCGCACAACCGAGACCTCCGGGAACTCAAGACGAACACAAACAAGGGTAATCACCAAGTGTTCAAATGGTGACGTCCAAGTCTTGAGGACGGTCAAAAATGGGGTGTCTACAGTTGCCCCTCTTTGACAGAACTCGAAAGTCATAACAATGACGGGAGTGCATGTCAAAGCCCTGAGACGACCCATTTTTGACAAGGCTGAAGACTCAGACAAACATGCAAGACAAACAAGATATGCGCCCGAAGGCGGGGGCAAGATGCAAGACAATGCACAGAGCCGAACATAACTTATGATCATGCAAAGAAAGCTGTATTGAAGCACACATGCGACAATTTTAAGCTAGCATACACCAATGCAACTACATTACAAATGCAGAAAGGATGTAAGAGAATTATGCAATTCTCAATACGTCTCACTCAGAGGATACAATACCTGTGCGGCTCGTCTAGTTGCACCAGCTTCAAACGAACCGTACATACAATATCGTGCCTGCAAAGAAAGCAAACTTAACAGGTACAAGGTTATTAGCAACATGCATGACAATGCAAAAATGAATGCAAAATGATATGCAATATATACAAAACTATGTATGAACAATGCAAATGAAAATGCAATGCAATTGAAACAATGCAAATGATATGCAATGCAATTGAATCATGATCCAATCATGAGCGGTTCGAAACCACACCTATGTCAAATAGATTGATGGAGGTAACAAGTCCGTCTACCATAGTCAACAGAACTATGAGTAATGTAGACGGACACAAGAGCAAGTATTGGGGGGAATGACAAAGGTGGGGAAACGACCCGCTGGGGAAAGGACAACGATCATAATGTTGGATGCAACAATTACACTACAATGTAATATATAATGAAAATGCTAGGGAAATGGCAATGGATATGGCACACGGGCCAAACCAAATCTTGCCTAGGCAAAGCATGTACGCATACAAGCCACGTCTAACATAGAACGATCCACTAAACTATGCTTCGACACGAGAAGTACGGGCACATACCGGACCAAGCTCAACGTGGAAAGGCGCAAGCCATAAATGGAAGGTGATGCAATGAATGCATGCAAATTACAATGCAATGTGCACTGGGATGGAAAAGATACGATGGATAAGGCACGCAGGCCAAACCAAATCTTTTTTTTTGGTGGGTAAAACCAAATCTTGCCTAGGAAGGGCATGTACACGTACAAGCCGCGTCTAACATAGAACGGTCCACTGAACTATGCTTCGACACGAGAAGTATGGGCACATACCGGACCAAGCTCAACATGGAAAGGCGCAAGCCATAAATGGAAGGTGATGCAGTGAATGCATGCAAGCTACAATGCAATATACACTATATTACAATGATGCATGACAATGCAACTATTTACGATGGTGCATGGCAATGCAACTATTTACGATGATGCATGACAATGCAATTATATTTTTTTGTTTGTTTTTTGAAATGCAAATGATGCATGAAATGCATGTTGCATGGAATGCGTGACAACACATGTCGCTTCGAAATACAGGACAATGCAACCGAGCGGGTTTAAGGTCTTGCCAGATTGGGAGAATGCATGAGTTGGGATGCACAAGACAGCGCGACGAGCAAGATAGCGCGATAGAATGCATGCCAAATGCAATGACATGCGCAAAACAGCGCGATGCGTTAGACAACGCGAGTGCACAAGACAGTGTGATGCGCAAGATATCGCGATGGAATGCATGCCAAATGCAACTTTTGAGTTTTTGTAAAAACCCGATACGGAAAGGATACACCTTGCACGAATTCGAGTGCCACGTACAGAAGACACGATCCGAGGTCAAAACAGAGGCCGGTTGAGCGTCGAAAATGCACTGTTTTGCACTATTTTCAGCACTAAAGGCCCTAGACCCCACACATAACTCAAGCAAGGGTGTAGGAGGCTCCAAAACCACTGTAGGAGACCATCGGAAGTCCACCGGCCATCAGAATGCATCACCGGCCATCCATCGGCCATCATACAATTTCCATCGGCAAACTATTTTGCCGACCGGCAAAGAGTGTGGCCGACTGGCAAAAAGTCCCTGTATCGGGGCAATTTTGGCATTTCGCTACGGGCCTTTTAAAATAGGGCTTCTAGCCCTATTTTCTTTACTTCTCCTTGCTCGAAATCTTCTCCTCTCTCTCTCTAAAATATTTTTCGAGCCTTATTTCCTCGTTTTCCCTGGTTTTTGGCTCCGTTTCGTCGTTCGATTCGCGTTCACCGTTGCGTTTCGAACGTTTTGAACCGATTGAAATTTCATTTCGATGTTGTTTTTTCGATTTCTGCCATTCGGGGTTTGTTTCCCCTGGATTCTCCATGATCTTTGTGCCTCTTTCGCGTCCCGACTTTTCCGACCTTTTCCGACCACTTCAGGGTTGACTTTTTTGTTGACTCTTCATATTCTCGCCCAGTTTTCTGTCTTCCGGCCACTTTCACATTCTCTTTGAGATGGCGGACGATCTTCCACAAGGCGGGACCCCTCTAGAGCTCGAGATGGATCCCGAGGCCGACCCTTTGCCACTTCATATCAGGCCGTTCGATCCGGAGACCTACAGGCCTGCGGTTCATGTGATGATACTCGATGGACTCCGCCAGTTCTGGAGCTTCGAGAGGGGCGTGGCACCCGAGCTTCTCCTGCGTGAGGCTACCTCCCATCTGTCCTTCGGCGCTTCCGAGGTAACACTCTTTCTTCTGTTTTATTATTTTTCGCAATGTAGAAGATAACTGCCATTAGTTGATTATGTTCTCTAACTGCTTAGCCCGGATGCACCGATACACTGTACACTGTAGTTGATTGCAAACAAACTTACAACCGATATCTGTTTGAAACTTACACGTGCACACACACTGCACTGACCCTGAATCACCCAAACACACGGCGCACACTGTATTTCACTGCATACACTCCGGTACCCGGTATCTGCTTCAGTCTGAAAACATGCACACATGCTGTATTTGCCTTGAACCACTCAAACACGCTGACACATCACACGTTGTAGTTCACTGTAAGTACACCGGCACCCGATGTCTGTTCGAATTTGAAAACATGCACACATGCTATATATCTGTATGCTTCTTAAAACTGCATTTTGAATATTGCCTCGCAATTGTTATTTTTTATTACAGGGGGATTCCCATACCATTCGCGGGTATGGGAATGTCGTTGCTCGGGATTGGTACATAGAGCTGCCAAACGCGGTTCGTCATATCGTCGACGAGGCCGGTTTCGGCATCTTCTGTAGGGGGCTCTCCTGGCTTACAACCTGCAGGCCCTTACTTGCCGCTTTAGTGGAGAGGTAGTGGGATACCACCAACTCCTTCCACTTCTCCGTCGCGGGGGACATGACGATGACCCCTTATGATTTCTCGATGCTCACCGGCATCGGGGTAGGGGGTGATCCGATCCCCTTCGACACCGACATGGATGAGTGGGACGCTGCCCAGCTGTACCTGGTCGGCACTCAGCCTCCCCTCGCTCGAGCAGGGTTTGTTAGGTACTCTTGGTTCGAGAGCCATTTCAGAACTCAGCCAGCCTTGGCGGAAGAGGCGCAGATGACCCCAGAGGAGGTGGATCAGTATGCGCGGGGCTTCATCATGTTCCTCTTCGGGATGACTCTTTTCGCCGACCGGGCGAACACCGTGCCTCTATGTCTGTTAAGCGCACTAGTGGATGTCAGGCAGATCCGCAGCTATGACTAGGGTGGCGCCGGCTTGGCCACTTTGTATGGTAACATGAGCTCTTCTTCCGGCCTCAGCAGACAACTTCTCGGTGGCTACTAGCGAGCTTGGGAGGTACATCTTCTTCCCCTTTTACATTTCTGCTTTCTGCTTTCTGTACTTTGTACACTGCACACACTGTACACTGTCCCACACTGACTGTATATTGCACACACGGCACACACATACTCTGCTTTACACCGACTGTACACTGCTTACACTGTACACTCTGCTCCACACACTGCACACGGCTTTGCTATTTCTGTTTTATTTTGCGTCCAGCTTTATCTGATGATCATATTGGTATTTGGTTTGCAGTTGTGGGTCTACGCTTACTTTCCCAGGTTAGCCCCAGTACCCGACGCGGAGACCCCTCTCGTTGTCCCGTTCTCTCATCACTTTGATGTGCGGTGCGTGCGGAGACCACGAGAGTCTTTTACTTTCTTCCGCCGCTACTTCAACACCATCACCGCCATGTAGGTATGTTCAACATTAGAATTTGCTTAGGCTTCGCTTAGCACTGTATTTTCGATAACAGATAGATAACAAAGTGCATATTTACCCGCAGATCACCTGGCAGCCCTGGGCTCCGTTGCTCGCTGGGGTGAGAGACCACTATGAGGGTGCTGATGAGACGGCCCACCTCAGGATTCTGTTGAAGGGCCCGGTCTGTCGGGCTTGGTACCTGGGTGAGCGTTTCTTGCGCCAGACCCTGGGTTTACCGGAGCAAATAGTTCCGGGTCCGTCCCCTACACATATGAGGCATACAGGGGGGTTCTCACTTGAGCACATGAGGGACTACACCGTCGGCTCGGGTGCGGAGCGTCACAGAGGCGAGGGCGACTATGCCGAGTACGTCCGGACCTACATTATGCGACCCTTGTGCAGTGGTCGCCGAGCCGAGAGGGAGAGGCCAGCGGCGCCGGCAGCTGGAGCGGGAGCGGGGCTTGGAGCAGGAGCGTCGAGGAGAGCTCGAGTCCGCAACAATGGTGGAGTTCAGAGAGGGCGGGGGACCGGCTGGCCTGCTCTGCCCACTTCACTGACATACAGAGGGCAGGGTGGGGCGACCTACCAGATCCCCTTTGCTCCTCCCCCGGCTGATTATGAGTTAGCCGGTGTCCCCGACTTGCCTCCGGTATGTATTACTTCATTTTGCATCTTGCATTGGCATTTCATTTCAGTTTATTTGATATTCCGCGTAATACTGATGAATCTGATACTCTCGCAGGCGTCCTCCGAGTACACCCGGCAGTCCTTGGAGTTGAATGCCTCCATCATGGGGATGCTACAGCGGATCTTCGACCTCCTGGCCCTCTATAGTATTTCAGTATGTCCTTCTAACGACGGTCTCAAACCATTCATAAACTGATTCGTGTAATCTGATGCACGGCACAACACTTGACATACTGATCTCACAACATCTGATATACTCTATACACTGTATTTATTCACTGCGTTCTGCACTGATAAACCGCTCACGGCGTTCACACACTGTACTCATACACTGCATTCTGTACTGATAAACTGCTCACGGTATTCACACACCGTACTCATACACTACATTTTGCACTGATAAACTGCTCACGGCATTCACACACTGTACTCATACACTGTATTCTGCACTGATAAATTGCTCACAGTATTCTGATGTATTTGCCTTTTATGCTTTTCAGCCTCCCTTCCAGATTCCTCCGGTGGGTGGTGCTCCGGCTGGGCCCTCTATTCCTGCTTGAGGAGGGCGTTGAGACGCTGTACGTCCCCGTACCAGGGCGGGGCGTGTTCATGTCGGGAGTAGCTCTCGGGCGCCGACCCCTGATAATGACGATGATGACAATGATGAGTCCATGGCAGATGCAGAGGCCGGGTCATCTGAGAAGGCTGGAGACGACTCAGACTCAGGCTTAGATGGCGACGCTGATGACGATGCCCCTGGACCTTCGTCCAGGAAGTGGGCGAGGACAGATCCCCAGGCCCGAGACTACTGACGACGATCCAGATGGCTGCTTTTCTACTTTTTTGTACTTTCTCTTTTTTTTTTCTTTCTTCTCTTTGCTGGTAGTTAGATTACCTTGTACTGCCGCAGGTAGATTTTTGTTTTCAAAGCTATGTACTTGAAAAAGATAATGAAATGAACAAACTTTTTGTTTAAAAAGTGTTACATTTGTATATCTCATACATTGCATTGCAATACATCATGTTACACCTCAATGTGAATGGAATTGACCTGTTGTCTGAAATTCGAGCATTTGTACTGTAATAATCCGATAACCAAACGGCCTCATAGCAAAACAGCCCAAGCAACACACTGCTCAAACTGAACGCACAGCCCATACTCTGTTGGGGATTAGTCTGCATACAGCACCTAACACCACACTTGGTTCATTCTGCACACAACAAATCCTTAACAAACGACCCAATCTGACAAGACAGAACACAAAGATGGAACCAGTTGAAGTTGAAGCACGCTCAGATGCCCTGAATTTTTTTTTCTTCTTCTTTTGCTTCGCACAGATGTAGAGAATGGCACAGCACTCTGAGCATAAACGATTTTCGAAATAAAAAAGGATTTTCAACCGGGGTATCGAGCCTACAACTAAACACGGCGGGAAGGACTCAAACAAAAGGGTACACGACCTAAACACAACGAGACACGCTCGGAAAAGACCCAAAACAAAAGTTGAGGTGAACAAAACGAAAGACACGATGCGCGGACATGTTCAACGAAAGACCCCAAATCTCGAGGAGCCAGTTCCTCCGGGTATATTTCCCACCCTTTTTGATTTGTGATTCTCACATCACTCGGCCCTCAGGCTCGGTTTTTTCCTCTCAAAACCCTTTTTCTTACTTTTCTCTCAACTTACACCTCTCTATTCTTTATTCTCTCATTTTTCGTCCCTCCCCAAGGTGATTGATAAATGAATAGGAAGTTGCGGGTTCATGCCCAACGCCGTTAGCTCACAGCTATTTCTTCTGGTGGGTAGAGTGCCCTCCTGGCAAGTATGCTGACGACGGGAGAAAGACAGAACGCCTGACTCAACCGTGCCCCTAGTTCATCATTTTGACCATTTTTTGTTTTGATTTTCTACTAAAACAGTTTTGATCAAGATAAGAGTCGGATTAACGGACTTGTTCGATTTTTGATTTGAAAATCACGCAAGTCAGGCTGTAAGCACTGAAAATTTTCCTTTTTTGGGTCCAAGAAAAGGCCAGGTTTTGGAAAATGGAATAGTTTTCGAGAAAATAGTCAACCTCAGTAAAAAACTATTTTTGCAAACGACCAATGCTAAACGAGCACGGAACTTACCCTTGAGATACGCAACCTCGGATCGGAGGCAATGGAAAATTGCCCCTTGCTTGAAGGGGCTGCATGGCAACGGAAAGTTGCCCCTGGTTTGAACGGCGACTCGCGACGACTCGTGGCAACGGAAAGTTGCCCTCTGTTTGGACGATGCCGCAGCAGTCCACAAACAGTCCTCATTGGTGGTGGTCGAACTCTTGGACACGGAGGTGACGAAGACGGTCATAATCAATATATGGACACAGTCGCTTTGGAAGTGTTGGCGACTGGACTTTGGGATGAAATCGAAACCATTGTATGGACTAAGACGCTATGAAAGCGTTGGGGGCTGGACTTCAGGATGAAGTTGCCTACGTATCCCAAACATGGGAATCAAGCCTTACGTAGTTCCGGTTAAGGTACACTCGGGTATTTTAACCTTCACTTTTCAGGCTCTAACTTTTGCCAAGGTGCCCGATGCGGGTTTTCGACCTTGCGAGCTTCTTTTCATTTTCTTTTTTTTTACTTTTTTTTTTCTTGATTTTTTGTATCTTTTCATTCTCTTTTTTTTTTCTTTCTTTTTTTTGATTTTATTTCTTCTCTTTTTTTTTGCATTTTTTGTATTTTTCTCATGCTCTAACTTTTGCCGGGGTCGCCCTTCCGGGCTTTCGGCCCAGCGAGCCTCTCAAAGGGTAAAAGTGTAACAAGTCCATGCCAAATGGTTTTTGAAGTTGAAGCCTCTCTGTATCTAGGAGAACGGCTGTTGCAATGATTTGCAGAAGAATCCATCATGGCTACCCCACGAGCTTCTTCTGGTGAAATCTAATCTTTTTTATTCGACTTTGGTGCCTCTTGTTCGAGGGCTGCTTCAAAACTGGCCACACGGGCCTCCTTTGACAGTTGACCGTTCAATGTTCCGAATGAGTTCGATGTTCAAAACAAACAGGTCGAATCTTGAGGTCGAGAGCGATCCTAGGCTGCACCATCTCAGGAGCGATTCCACACAGGTCTTCGCAGGATCGCGCAAAATATTTTGTTTTTGAAAGTTTTTTTTTTTTTTTTTAAAAAAAAACGACAAATCGCTCGCGCTGAAGATGGTGTGGAACCGGTCTGGATCAAGCCAGGGTCCTTCCCAGTACTCACGCTGACAAGCATGATTTCATTCATTAAGGGCTTAGCATGCATCTCTTTCTCTCAATTGATTAAATTTTTGCAAAACCGGAGGGATTCCTACCTCTTCGTTTTTATCACAATGTTTCGAAAAACGTTTTGAAGAACTTAGGTCAATGCAATAATTCTCAAGGCACAGAAGAGCAGGTAGAATGCAGGGCCGTTCCATTCAAAACCTCTGGCACAACTAGCCCAAAACAAACAATAAGCACGGAAACATGATAGCCGCAGCTGTTTCATTCAGGTTTCCCGGATGTAACTGGCTCCACAGCAGAGACAGACTCAAAAAGAAAGCGAAAAGGTTAAATACAAAAATGGTGTTCGAGGCAACAATCCCGGAATCACTCGACATTCTATACAGGGGGAGCGACTCGCTACAACAAGACAGACCCTTAATCAAAAGAACTGACTCAAGACAATGAGACAGACTCAAAAAGAAATCGAAGACTGGCTCGACACCCAAGCCAGAATTTACAAAACTAACTTTCATAGATGCTCAAAAATACGTGCCAGACGCCACATCAAGATGCTGGGCACCGCCTAAAGGTGACCCATCCCCGATCACATACTCGCAGTATCCTCAAAATCCAATAGCTGGGTAGTAACGGACTTTGCTGAGGTGGGCGGGAGGATAACCTCGTTATCGATCAAATCTTGTACCTCATTACGGAGGCGGAAACAATTATCGGTGGGGTGGCCGGTCTGCTGATGGTACGCGCAGTACTGAGTAGCATCATGGCCTGTTGGAAGAGGACTGGGGAGGGGCCTAGGCTCAAGGTGTTTAAGATGCCCCCTTTTGGCCAGGATTTGAAGTGCCTTAGACAGCGGCATGTAGAGAGCGTGGACGGTCCTGCGCCCTCGGGGTAGGTACTTTGAAGTCTGAGTGTTCTTGCCAGACGCACTAGCGAACGGGTCAGCAGGCACTGCCTTTACTTTCTGATATTTCCCGAGTACAGGGTTGGGAATAGAGGGAACTGTTCTGGCGTGACGGGGTTTGTCCCGGTTTTCTGACTGGCTTGAATTGCCCTCGATCGGAGTGAGGAAAATATCATCCACAGTTTTGGTCACAACCGCAGATGTTTGTTGCTTGTTCATCCCCCTGGCTTTCAAAGCCTCGACTGCCCACAGCAGTTGCTCAACGGGATTGGCAGCTGCCTTTGCTTTGTTTTTACCTCTGGCCTCAGCCTGATCAAGGGTTTGGGTTGGTGTCGATACATCATTGCTACAACTTGAGACCACCTTGGGTTGGTTAAGCTCGATCACAATTCGTTCCAGTAGCAGGGGCTCCTGTGGCACAAAATTCCCGGCATACGGTGCTGCGGATGGCGAAGCTGACATTCCGTAGGCGAGATTCGCCACGGACCTTTGGAGATCACGTATCATTCCCATCAGCTCGAACGTGGTGGGCTCGCGAGCCTGATATAATTGGGGTGCCCAGATTGGGTGTGCAATGGGCGACCTGGGCGGGTGTGGTGCATCACCATCGGTCTCGCCCTGCAAACTGATTCCTTGACCTAATGCGGCTGTCATAACCACAGTCTCTTCTGAATTCTGCGTCATCATAAGTCCTGCCTCAGCAAGGGGGAACACTAGCTATTCTGTATCAACTCTCTGAACTCTCTGAACTGAAAGGAAAAACAAGCAGCATTTCAGCCCAAACGGATCAAATACAGGTGTAGCCGAACAACTGCACTCTACTACTGATCACTGTTCTCAAAACTGAACTGATACTCGCAGATATAACTGATTTCTCGACAACACTGATATTGGTGCCCTCGGGCCTATACTCAAACTTGCAAACTGATATGTACGTTCCCTGCAGAGATACACTCCAAGGCACATAGCAGATAAGTAAGAGCCAAAACACCCCTATGTTGGGGTAGGGTTTCCCTGTCCTATTTTGTCAGGAGCTAGGGTTTCACTATGCACACAGCGGTTTCAAACAACCTATCATCGGGTAAACAACCTATCCTAGTTTGGAATGGTCACTACGGATTCCGAATATGCACTAGGTCGAATGGTCAAAAAAGGATGCCCCGGTAAAACCGGGGTTTGTGTTCCCATACTGTCAGAGCCCACAACCGGTCAACCTTATGGTCATGTCTTGACAAGACAAGCCTCCGGCGAACCGTTCAGGAATGACAGATGGCAAACACGGTGTCCTAGGCGCACCAATGCATATGCAATGCAAAGAGACACATAAATGAAATCAAAAAAGGATATCACGAATTCGAGTCAAGCTCTCTAAACTCCCCAGCAGAGTCGCCAGAAACTGTAGATGTCCCCAAACGCCCCGGGAGGGATGAGTCCCCCCCCCCCCCCCCGCGTTCTGTTCATATTGGGTTCACTACAGTTCAGGACTCTCAAATAGTCACGGTTCTTAATCTGAACCAAAGAGTCCAAATCCGGCAAATCGTTTTGAGAAAATAGATTTTTAGAAAAGAAGTGCCCAACATGGACTGCTTTGCCAGATACAGAGTCGCCACTTAAATATTTTATTTTGGGAAAATTTAGGAAACCCTGACTCGGTGCCAAAGGGCACGTGTCCGTCATCACCAAAGTTGCCTCGGCTCGGGAACTTGGGTACGATTGGGGAAGGTCAGCTATGAGCACCCCCTCTCGCCCGATCCGAAGATCGGCCTCTACTAACCATGATATCCGTTTTTGAAAACGTTATGTGTTCTTATTCCGATTAATTAGCTAGAATTACTATGTGATGCGCACAACACAAAAGTATAGACTAGACCGCCTAATTGGAAAATAAGCATTGCATATCCGTTTGTTTTAAAAATGCTTTGGGATTTGCTACTCGCAAGTAGACTAAAATACGGATTTCAATGAGCTGTTCCAACTCAAACAATCCAACCTTCACCCACAGGCATTCAAGCAATTTATATCACATAAGTAACTAGCCTCATGGTAATCATGCTGTCATGGCAACATTCACACGCATGCAAGGATGCTAAAGCATAAAAGCTCACCTAGTACTCCAACCCAAAACAAAAACTAGTTAGTAATCATATGCATGATCCTAGTTCATGTTAAGTGGCTAATGCATCGCATACAGAATGCAATTAGGTTAGGCTCGACTAATCCTAAAATTGCATGTGAAATGCAATCATTTGATGCACGTATTCAAGTTAGATTTGAAATACTTATGCAGTTAGTATGATGCGCCGAGCCCGGTGCATGCAAGACAAATGTATGGATGAACGCATGCATAGCATAAGGTATGCTAAATTAAACATGTCCTAATACTAACCATCAAAAGCAGATAAGTAAAAGGGAGAAAGAAGTGGGGATTAGAAAACATGCACACACTCACCCACAGTTATTATAGATTCGCCCTCGCTCGGAGGGACCAAAAGAATAATACAATTCGAATAATGATTTAACTATCCTAGCCAATTAATTATTACAGACTAACTAAATTAATTAAACAAATTAATTAATTTAAGAAAGCAAGAAAAAGGGCCTCGGGAAGAGGGCTCAATGCACGCATGCTCAGGTCTTCCTCAGAAGTCCACTACCATGCGTAGGCTGCCTCTGTTTTCCCTGCTCGGCCCCTCTGAAAACTGCCAAAGTCTCAAAATTGCTTCCCTGGACATTGGGAGACACCACCGGCTGAGGAGAATGGCCACCGGCAGTAATATGTGATCATCGGCTGTTGATGAAGCTATCGGCCACGGATTTATGGCCGGTCGGCACTGAACACTGCCGATCGGCCAAGAATGTCTGCAGAACCTGCAATTGACAACAGTAGAGGGCAAGGCACAGCATGGCAATGCATTTCAAGCAATGTATGCACCGACCATATCCCTTATCATGTTTATGACTTAAAAGGACATGGTCCTTGGTTCTCGGACCATCAAGCGCGCATTTCAATGCGTGATAGCCCAAGAGACCAAGTTGTGCATTTTTCATTTCAAATGTAATGCAATGCACATAGTCAAACCAAGGGGCTTCTACCTCTATCATGACTCACTTCAAGAGGTGAGGCAATGCGTGCACAATGCAATGCAACCTAGGCATGCGAGCTAAGGATGGAACTTGGCAATGCAATGTGTACATGCAAGTATGCAAGCAACCATGTGAGGTGAGCATGCAAACAAGCAAAGAGATGGACTTAAACATGATTAGCCAATTCTCAAACAAGCCTAAATCAGTGGCCAAAGTGCTCAAACATGGAGGCCAACACACGCACACACATGCACATGTTAAAGGGCTAATACTTAAGTACAAAAGGGCAACTCTCAAGCACACTTGAAAGAGGCATAACATGGACAATTAGCATGAAAATTAAGTTTGAAAATCATGCAAGAACATGGTGCCAAACCAACCCAAACAATGCAATCAAGGTATGCAAGCAAAGTCCAAGATTCAAAGCAAGCTAAAGGGGCATTGAACCACACTTAACAAGACCAAACATGGCATGAATTCAATGACCCAAAACAGAGTTTTAGCATATAAAACAAAGCGCAAAAGATTACTTAGATGGCATCTAAATGATTTGAATTCAAAAGCATGCACAATGACCAAAACATGGAGCATGCAACACAAGCCTTTGGCACATCAAAGGGACCGTGAAATGCAAGCGTACAAGCATACTAAGTGGACTGAAATGACATGGAAAATGGTCCCAACCCACTAAATCAAAGCAAGTAATGCATGCTATACACTCGCACCCTTAAGGCCAACAAGCCAAAAATGCAAAGGGGCAATACAATGCATGCCAAAGTCGACCCAAACAACTAAGGACAGACCTTAATCATGGCAAAATAAACATGAAAACTTCACAAAGCCAAGCCTAAAACATGCTAGAACAATGGTTTACAACCTAAGGCATGTTAAGGCAACAAAATGGCATTACAAGGCATGTATGCTAAGCAAGCATGGTGTACCAAAACCAACTTAAAACAATGTTATTTCATGGCAAAATAAGCATAAATAACAGCTAAGGCATGATCAACAAGAGCCTAAGCTAGGTGCTCCCTCAAGAGGCAAAAATGGTCCTTTTCAAGGACAACAAGGAGAGGGGCCCTCTCCTTTTTGGGACCTCAAGGCACCATCCTTACCACTGAAATCCCTCAAGATTTTAGTGGTGAGGAGGCCCAAACACCAAAGTCCCGGAGCTCACACAAAATAGCACAAAACAAGGGCCAAACAAGGCTTAAGAGGGGTCAAACAACCCCAAAGCTTAAAACACTTTTAACAAACTATTTAGAGGCCTTAAGAACAGAACTTTTATGTATTATATGCAAAGCCAAAAAACAATTGTAAGATAGGTAAAAGTGTGTGCAAAAATGGGGTAAAAACGGACTAGTTTCTTACCGTTGAAGTCCTCCTTCACAAATGATGATCTTGTTGCCTCCTTGAGCTCAAATCTAGTCAAGAACACCAAGAACAACCCTCTGGTCCCTCAACAACCAAGAGAAAGGTGTAACACTATGTGTTTGTGTGCAATAGTATGGACAAACACACACTAGACACACAGAAGAGAGAGATATAGAGATAGGAAATATGTATCAACCCTAACCCTAATCCAGAGCTCCCTCTGAAATTTTTGTAACCCTCATGCCAAGAGAGGAGCCCTCTTCTTATAGGCAACTCCCTCTTGTAAGGCTTTCAAAACAAGCCATCCAAGAGGGAAATCCCTCCATACACGTGTATGGAGGGGAGCAGAGTGGGTGCCAGCTATCACAGCTGGCACAAAATATCTACTAAAAGTAGATGAACAGTGATCGGCCATTCAAAATTGCCATTTTGGCAAAATAAATGGCCGACCGGCAACAAAGAGTGCCGACCGGCAATACACATTGCCGATGGCATAAAATCACTGGCCGGTGGCCTCAAGCCATGGCCGGTGAGCCATGGCCGGTGATGTGTGGGGATGCCTCACAAGCCATTCCCTGCCTCTCCAAGGCAAAACACAAGTGTTTGGTGCAAAACCAGACACAACACGGTCGAGTCGAGAGATCCTGAGGCAAGGCACACAACCGAGACCTCCGGGAACTCAAGACGAACACAAACAAGGGGAATCACCAAGTGCTCAAATGGTGACGGTCAAGTCTTGAGGACGGTCAAAAATTGGGTGTCTACAGTTGCCCCTCTTTGACAGAACTCGAAAGTCATAACAATGACGAGAGTGCATGTCAAAGCCCAGAGACGATCCATTTTTGACAAGGCCGAAGACTCAGACAAACATGCAAGACAAACAAGATATGCGCCCGAAGGCGGGGGCAAGATGCAAGACATTGCACAGAGCCGGACATAACTTATGATCATGCAAAGAAAGCTGTAATGAAGCACACATGCGACAATTTTAAGCTAGCATACACCAATGTAACTACAATACAAATGCAAAAAGGATGTAAGAGAATTATGCAATTCTCGATACGTCTCACTCGGAGGATACAATACCTGTGCGGCTCGTCTGGTTGCACCAGCTTCAAATGAACCGTACATACAATATCGTGCCTGCAAAGAAAGCAAACTTAACAGGTACAAGGTTATTAGCAACATGCATGACAATGCAAAAATGAATGCAAAATGATATGCAATATATACAAAAATATGTATGAACAATGCAAATGAAAATGCAATGCAATTGAAACAATGCAAATGATATGCAATCCGATTGAATCATGATCCAATCATGAGCGGTTCGAAACCACACCTATGTCAAATAGATTGATGGAGGTAACAAGTCCGTCTACCATAGAACGGTCAACAGAAATATGAGTAATGTAGACGGACACAAGAGCAAGTATTGGGGGGAATGACAAAGGTGAGGAAACGACCCGCAGGGGAAAGGACAACGATCCTAATGTTGGATGCAACAATTACACTACAATGTAATATATAATGAAAATGCTGGGGAAATGGCAATGGATATGGCACGCGGGCCAAACCAAATCTTGCCTAGGCAAAGCATGTACGCATACAAGCCACGTCTAACATAGAACGGTCCACTGAACTATTCTTCGACACGAGAAGTATGGGCACATGCCGGACCAAGCTCAACATGGAAAGGCGTAAGCCATAAATGGAAGGTGATACAATGAATGCATGCAAATTACAATGCAATGTGCACTGGGATGGAAAAGATACGATGGATAAGGCACGCAGGCCAAACCAAATCTTGCCTAGGAAGGGCATGTACACGTACAAGCCGCGTCTAACATAGAACGGTCCACTGAACTATGCTTGGACACGAGAAGTATGGGCACATACCGGACCAAGCTCAACATGGAAAGGCGCAAGCCATAGATGGAAGGTGATGCAGTGAATGCATGCAAGCTACAATGCAATATACACTATATTACAATGATGCATGACAATGCAACTATTTACGATGGTGCATGACAATGCAACTATTTATGATGATGCATGACAATGCAATTATATTTTTTTGTTTGTTCTTGGAAATGCAAATGATGCATGAAATGCATGTTGCATGGAATGCGCGACAACACAGGTCGCTTCGAAATGCAAGACAATGCAACCGAGCGAGTTTAAGGTCTTGCTAGATCGGGAGAATGCATGAGTTGGGATGTGCAAGACAGTGCGACGCACAAGATAGCGCGATAGAATGCATGCCAAATGCAATGAGATGCGCAAAACAGCGCGATGCGTTAGACAACGCGAGTGCACAAGACAGTGCGATGCGCAAGATAGCGCGATGGAATGCATGCCAAATGCAACTTTTGAGTTTTTGTAAAAACCAAAAGTATACGGAAAGGATACACCTTGCACGAATTCGAGTGCCACGTACAGAAGACACGATTCGAGGTCAAAACGGAGGCCGGTTGAGCGTCGGAAATGCACTATTTTGGACTGTTTTGAGCACTAAAGGCCCTAGACCATACACATAACTCAAACAAGGGTGTAGGAGGCTCCAAAACCACTGTAGGAGACCACCGGATGTCCACCGGCCATCAGAATGCATCACTGGCCATCCATCGGCCATCATACAATTTCCATCAGCAAACTATTTTGCAGTGTGGCCGACCCGCAAAAAGTCCCTGTATCGGGGAAATTTTGGCATTTTGCTACGGGCCTTTTAAAATAGGGCTTCTAGCCCTATTTTCTTTACTTCACCTTGCTCGAAATCTTCTCCTCTCTCTCTCTAAAATATTTTCCGAGCCTTATTTCCTCGTTTTCCTTGGTTTTTGGCTCGTTTTGTCGTTCCATTCGCGTTCACCCTTGAGTTTCGAACGTTTTGAACCGATTGAAATTTCATTTCGGTGTTATTTTTTCGATTTCTACGTTTCGGGGTTTGTTTCCCCCGGATTCTCCATGATCTTTGTGCCTCTTTCGCGTCCCGACTTTTTCGGCCTTTTCCGACCACTTCGGGGTTGACTTTTTTGTTGACTCTTCATATTCTCGCCCGGTTTTTCCGTCTTCCGGCCACTTTCACATTCTCTTCGAGATGGTGGACGATCTTCCACAAGGTGGGACCCCTCCAGAGCTCGAGATTTATCCCGAAGCTGACCCCTTGCCACTTCATATGATGCCTGCGTTTGATGTGATGCTCCCCGATGGACTACGCCAGTTCTGGAGCTTCGAGAGTGGCGTGGCACCCGAGCTTCTCCTGCGTGAGCCTACCTCCCATCTGTCCTTCGGCGATTCCGAGGTAACACTCTTTCTTCTGTTTTATTATTTTCCGCAATGTAGAACATAACTGCCATTAGTTGATTCTGTTCTCTAACTACTTAGCCCGGATGCACCGATACACTGTACACTGTAGTTGATTGCAAACAAACTTACAACCGATATCTGTTTGAAACTTATACGTGCACACACATTGCACTGACCCTGCATCACCCAAACACACGGCGCACACTGTATTTCACTACATACACACTGGTACCCAGTATCTGCTTGAGTCTGAAAACATGCACACATGCTGTATTTGCCCTGAACCACTCAAACACGCTGACACATCACACGTTGTAGTTCATTGTAAGTACACTGGCACCCGATGTCTGTTCGAATTTGAAAACATGCACACATGCTGTATATCTGTATGCTTCTTAAAACTGCGTTTTGAATATTGCCTCGCAATTGTTGTTTTTGATTACAAGGGGATTCCCATACCATCCGCGAGTATGGGAATGTCGTTGCTCGAGATTGGTACATAGAGCTGCCAAACGCGGATCGTCATATCGTCGACGAGGCCGGTTTCGGCATCTTCTGCAGGGGGCTCTCCCGGCTTACAACCTGCAGGCCCTTGCTTGCCGCTTTAGTGGAGAGGTGGTGGGATACCACCAACTCCTTCCACTTCTCCGTCGCGGGTGACATGACGATGACCCCTTATGATTTCTCAATGCTCACCGGCATCGGGGTAGGGGTGATCCGATCCCCTTCGACACCGACATGGATGAGTGGGACGCCGCCCAGCTGTACCTGCTCGGCACTCAGCCTCCCCTCGCTCGAGCAGTGTTTGTCAGGTACTCTTGGTTCGAGAGCCATTTCCGGACTCAGCCAGTCTTGGCGGAGGAGGCGCAGATGACCCCAAAGGAGGTGGATCAGTATGCGCGGGGCTTCATCATGTTCCTCTTCGGGACGACTCTTTTCGCCGACCGGGCGAACACCGTGCCTCTATGTTTGTTGAGCGCACTGGTGGATGTCAGGCGGATCTGCCGCTATGACTGGGGTGGCGTCGGCTTGGCCACTTTGTATGGTTACATGAGCTCTTCTACCCGCCTCAGCGGACAGCTTCTCGGTGGATACTGGCGAGCTTGGGAGGTACATCTTCTTCCCCTTTTACATTTTTGCTTTCTGCTTTCTGTACTCTGTACACTGCACACATTGTACACTGTCCCACACTGACTGTATATTGCACACACGGCACACACATACTCTGCTTTACACCGACTGTACACTGCTCACACTGTACACTCTGCTCCCCACACTGCACACGGCTTTGCTATTTCTATTTTATTCTGCGTCCTGCTTTATCTGATGATCATACTGGTATTTGGTTTGCAGTTGTGGGTCTACGCTTACTTTCCCAGGTTAGCCCCAGTACCCAACGCGGAGACCCCTCTCGTCGTCCCGTTCTCTCATCGCTTTGATGCGCGGTGCGTGCGGAGACCACGGGAGTCTTTTACTTTCTTCCGCCACTACTTCGACACCATCACCGCCGCGGAGGTATGTTCAACTTTAGAATTTCCTTAGGCTTCGCTTAGCACTGTATTTTCGATAACAGATAGATAACAAACTGCATATTTACCCGCCGATCACTTGGCAGCCCGGGGCTCCGTTGCCGGCTGGGGTGAAAGACCACTATGAGGGTGCTGATGAGACGGCCCACCTCAGGATTCTGTTGGAGGGCCCTATCTGTCGGGCTTGGTACCTGGGTGAGCGTTTCTTGCGCCAGACCCTTGGTTTACCGGAGCAGATAGTTCCGGGTCTGCCCCCTACACATATGAGGCATACAGGGGGGTTCTCCCTTGAGCACATGAGGGACTACACCGTCAGCTGGGGTGCGGAGCGTAACAGAGGCGAGGGCGACTATGTCGAGTACATCCAGACCTACATTATGCGACCCTTGGGCAGTGGTCGCCGAGCCGAGAGGGAGAGGCCAGCGGTGCCGGCAGCTGGAGCGGGAGCGGGGGCTAGAGCAGGAGCGTCGAGTAGAGCTCGAGTCTGCAGCAGGGGTGGAGTTCAGAGAGGGCGGGGGACCGGCGGGCCTGCTCTGCCCACTTCACTGACATACAGAGGGCAGGGTGGGGCGACCTACCAGATCTCCTTTGCTCCTCCCCCGGCTGATCATGAGTTAGCCAGTGTCCCCGACTTGCCTCCGATATGTATTACTTCATTTTGCATCTTGCATTGGCATTTCATTTCAGTTTATTTGATATTCCGCGGAATACTGATGTATCTGATACCCTCGCAGGCATCCTCCGAGTACACCCGGCAGTCCTTGGAGTTGAATGCCTCCATGATGGGGATGCTACAGCGGACCTTCGACCTCCTGGCCCTCTATAGTATTCTGGTATGTCCTTCTAACGACGGTCTCAAACCATTCATAAATTGATTCGCGTAGTCTGATGCACGGCACAACACTTGACATACTGATCTCACAGCATCTGATATACTGTATACACTGTATTTATTCACTGCGTTCTGCACTAATAAACCGCTCACGGCGTTCACACACTGTACTCATACACTGCATTCTGTACTGATAAACTGCTCACGGTATTCACACACCGTACTCATACACTACATTCTGCACTGATAAACTGCTCACGACATTCACACACTGTGCTCATACACTGTATTCTGCACTGATAAACTGCTCACAGTATTCTGATGTATTTGCCTTTTATGCTTTTCAGCCTCCCTTCCACATTCTTTCTGTGGGGGGTGCTCCGGCTAGGCCCTCTATTCCTGCTCGAGGAGGGCACTGAGACGTTGTACGTCCCCGTACCAGGGCGGGGCGTGTTCATGTCGGGAGTAGCTCTCAGGCGTCGACCCCTGATAATGACGATGATGACGATGATGAGTCCAAGGCAGAGGCAGAGGCCGGGTCATCTGAGAAGGCTGGAGACGACTCAGACTCAAGCTCAGATGGCGACGCTGATGACGATGCCCCTGGACCTTCGTCCGGAAAGAGGGCGAGGACAGATCCCCGGGCCCGAGACTACTGACGACGATCCAGATGGCTGCTTTTCTTCTTTTTTGTACTTTCTCTTTTTTTTTTCTTTATTCTCTTTGCTAGTAGTTAGATTACCTTGTACTGCCGCAGGCAGATTTTTGTTTTCAAAGCTATGTACTTGAAGAAGATAATGAAATGAACAAACTTTTTGTTTAAAAAGTGTTACATTTGTATATCTCATACATTGCATTGTAATACATCATGTTACACCTCAATATGAATGGAATTGACCTGTTGTCTGAAAATCGAGCATTTGTACTGTAATGATCCGATAACCAAACGGCCTCATAGCAAAACAGCCCAAGCAACACACTGCTCAAACTGAACGCACAGCCCATACTCTGTTGGGGATTAGTCTGCATACAGCCCTAACACCACACTCGGTTCATTCTGCACACAGCAAATCCTGAACAAACGGCCCAATCTGACAAGACGGAACACAAAGATGGAACCAGTTGAAGTTGAAGCACGCTCAGATGCCCCGAATTTTTTTTTTCTTCTTCTTTTGCTTCGCACAGATGTAGAGAATGGCACAGCACTCTGGGTATAAACGATTTTCGAAATAAAAAAGGATTTTCAACCGGGGTATCGAGCCTACAACTGAACACGGCGGGAAGGACTCAAACAAAAGGGTACATGACCTAAACACAACGAGACACGCTCGGAAAAGACCCAAAACAAAAGTCGAGGTGAACAAAGCGAAAGACACGACACGCGGACATGTTCAACGAAAGACCCCAAATCTCGAGGAGCTAGTTCCTCCGGGTATATTTCCCACCCTTTCTGATTTGTGATTCTCACATCACTCGGCCCTCAGGCTCAGTTTTTTCCTCTCAAAACCCTTTTCTTACTTTTTCCTCAACTTACACCTCTCTATTCTTTATTCTCTCATTTTTCGTCCCTCCCCAAGGATATTGATGAATGAGTAGGAAGTTGCAGGTTCATGCCCAACGCCGTTAGCTCACAGCTATTTCTTCTGGTGGGTAGAGTGCCCTCCTAGCAAGTATGTTGACGATGGGGGAAAGACAGAACGCCTGGCTCAACTGTGCCCCTAGTTCATCATTTTGACCATTTTTTGTTTTGGTTTTCTACTAAAACAGTTTTGATCAAGATGAGAGTCGGATTAACGTACTTGTTCGATTTTTGATTTGAAAATCACGCAAGTCAGGCTGTAAGCACTGAAAATTTTCCTTTTTTGGGTCCAAGAAAAGGTCGGGTTTTGGAAAATGGAATAGTTTTCGAGAAAATAGTCAACCTCAGTAAAAAACTATTTTTGCAAACGGCTAATGCTAAACGAGCACGGAACTTACCCTTGAGATACGCAACCTCGGATCGGAGGCAATGGAAAATTGCCCCTTGCTTGAAGGGGCTGCATGGCAACGGAAAGTTGCCCCTGGTTTGAACGGCGACTCGCGACGACTCGTGGCAACGGAAAGTTGCCCTTTGTTTGGACGTTGCCGCAGCAGTCCGCAAACAATCCTCATTGGTGGTGGTCGAACTCTTGGACACGGAGATGACGAAGACGGTCATAATCAATATATGGACACAGTCACTTTGGAAGTGTTGGCGACTGGACTTTGGGATGAAATCGAAACCATTGTATGGACTAAGATGCTATGAAAGCGTTGGGGGCTGGACTTCAGAATGAAGTTGCCTACGTATCCTAAACATGGGAATCAAGCCTTACGTAGTTCTGGTTAAGGTACACTCGGGTATTTTAACCTTCACTTTTCAGGCTCTAACTTTTGCCAAGGTGCCCGATGCGGGTTTTCGACGTCGCGAGCTTCTTTTCATTTTCTTTTTTTTTCTTTTTTTTTTTCTTGATTTTTTGTATCTTTTCATTCTCTTTTTTTTTCGTTCTTTTTTTTTTGATTTTATTTCTTCTCTTTTTTTTTTGCATTTTTTGCATTTTTCTCCTGCTCTAACTTTTGCCTGGGTCGCCCTTCCGGGTTTTCGGCCCAGCGAGCCTCTCAAAGGGTAAAAGTGTAAAAAGTCCAGGCCAAATGGTTTTTGAAGTTGAAGCCTCTCTGTATCTAGGAGAACGGCTGTTGCAATGATTTGCAGAAGAATCCATCATGGCTGCCCCACGAGCTTCTTCTGGTGAGATCTAATCTTTTTTATTCGACTTTGGTGCCTCTTGTTCGAGGGCTGCTTCAAAACTGGCCACACGGGCCTCCTCTGACAGTTGACCATTGAATGTTCCGAATGAGTTCGAGGTTCAAAACAAACAGGTCGAATCTTGAGGTCGAGAGCGATCCTAGGCTGCACCATCTCAGGAGCGATTCCACACAGGTCTTCGCAGGATCGCGCAAAATATTTTGTTTTTGAAAGTTTTTTTTTTATTTTAAAGAAAGCGACAAATCGCTCGCGCTGAAGATGGTGTGGAACCGGTCTGGATCAAGCCAGGGTCCTTCCCAGTACTCACACTGACAAGCATGATTTCATTCATTAAGGGCTTAGCATGCCTCTCTTTCTCTCAATTGATCAAATTTTTGCAAAACCGGAGGGATTCCTTCCTCTTCGTTTTTATCACAATGTTTCGAAAAAAGTTTTGAAGAACTTAGGTCAATGCAATAATTCTCAAGGCACAGAAGAGCAGGTAGAATGCAGGGCCATTCCATTCAAAACCTCTGGCACAACTAGCCCAAAACAAACAATAAGCACGGAAACATGATAGCCGTAACTGTTTCATTCAGGTTTCTCGGATGTAACTGGCTCCACAGTAGAGACAGACTCAAAAAGAAAGAAAAAAGGTTAAATACAAAAATGGTGTTCGAGGCAACAACCCCGGAATCACTCGACATTCTATACAGGGGGACTGACTCGCTACAATAAGACAGACCCTTAATCAAAAGAACTGACTCAAGACAAAGAGATAGACTCAAAAAGAAACCGAAGACTGGCTCGACACCCAAGCCAGAATTTACAAAACTAACTTTCATAGATGCCCAAAAATGCGTGCCAGACGCCACATCAAGATGCCAGGCACCGCCTAAAGGTTAACCATCCCCGATCACATACTCGCAGTATCCTCAAAATCCAATAGCTGGGTAGTAACAGACTTTGCTGAGGTCGGCGGGAGGATAACCTCGTTATCGATCAAATCTTGTACCTCATGACGGAGGCAGAAACAATTATCGGTGGGGTGGCCGGTCTACTGATGGTACGCGCAGTACTGAGTAACGTCATGGCCTGCTGGAAGAGGACTGGGGAGGGGCCTAGGCTCAAGGGGTTTAAGATGCCCCCTTTCAGCCAGGATTTGAAGTGCCTTAGACAACGGCATGTAGAGAGCGTGGAAGGTCCTGCGCCCTCGGGGTAAGTACTTCGAAGTCTGAGTGTTCTTGCTAGACGCACTAGCGAACGGGTCAGCAGGCACTGCCTTTACTTTCTGATCTTTCCCGAGTACAAGGTTGGGAATGGAGGGAATTGTTCTGGCGTGACGGGGTCTGTCCCGGTTTTTTGACTGGCTTGAACTGCCCTCGATCGGAGTGAGGAAAATATCATCCACAGTTTTGGTCACAACTGCAGATGTTTGTTGCTTGTTCATCCCCCTGGCTTTCAAAGCCTCGACTCCCCACAGTAGTTGCTCAACGGGATCGGTATCTGCCTTTGCTTTGTTTTTACCTCTGGCCTCAGCCTGATCAAGGGTTTGGGTTGGTGTCGATACATCATTGCTACAACTTGAGACCACCTCGGGTTGGTTAAGCTCGATCACAATTCGTTCCAGTAGCGGGGGCTCCTGTGGCAAAAAATTCCCGGCATATGGTGCTGCGGATGGCGAAGCTGACATTCCGTAGGCGAGATCCGCCACGGACCTTTGGAGATCACCTATCATTCCCATCAGCTCGAACGTGGTGGGCTCGCGAGCCTGATATAGTTAGGATGCCCAGATTGGGTGTGCAATGGGCGACCTGGGCGGGTGTGATGCATCACCATCGGTCTCGCCCTGCAAACTGATTCTTTGACCTAATGCGGCTATCATAACCACAGTCTCTTCTGAATTCTGCGTCATCATAAGTCCTGCCTCAGCAAGGGGGAACACTGGCTAATCTGTATCAACTATCTGAACTCTCTAAACTGAAAGGAAAAACAAGCAGCATTTCAGCCCAAACGGATCAAATACAGGTGTAGCCGAACAACTGCACTCTACTACTGATCACTGTTCCCCAGAATCACTGTTCTCAAAACTAAACTGATACCCGCAGATATAACTGATTTCTCGACAACACTGATACTGGTGCCCTCGGGCCTAATACTCAAACTTGCAAACTGATATGTACGTTCCCTGCAGAGATACACTCCAAGGCACATAGCAGATAAGTGAGAGCCAAAACACCCCTATGTTGGGGTAGGGTTTCCCTGTCCTATTTTGTCAGGAGCTAGGGTTTCACTATGCACACAGCGGTTTCAAACAACCTATCATCGGGTAAACAACCTATCCTAGTTTGGAATGGTCACTACGGATTCCGAATATGCACTAGGTTGAATGGTCAAAAAAGGGTGCCCCGGTAAAACCGGGGTTTGTGTGCCCATACTGTCAGAGCCCACAACCGGTCAGCCTTATGGTCATGTCTTGACAAGACAAGCCTCTGGCGAACCGTTCAGGAATGACAGATGGCAAACACGGTGTCCTAGGCGCACCAATGCACATGCAATGCAAAGAGACACATAAATGAAATCAAAACAGGATATCACGACTTTGAGTCAAGCTCTCTAAACTCCCCAGCAAAGTCGCCAGAAACAGTAGACGTCCCCGAATGCCCCGGGAGGGATGAGTCCCTCCTCTCCCCGGTTCTGTTCATATTGGGTTCACTACAGTTCAGGACTCTCAAATAGTCACGGTTCTTAATCTGAACCAAAGAGTCCAAATCCGGAAAATCTTTTTGAGAAAATAGATTTTTAGAAAAAAAGTACCAAACATGGGCTGCTTTGCCAGATACAGAGTCGCTACCTAAATATTTTATTTTGGGGGAATTTAGGAAACCCTGACTCGGTGCCAAAGGCCACATGTCCGTCATCACCATGATATCCGAAGATCGGCCTCTACTAACCATGATATCCATTTTTGAAAACGTTATGTGTTCTTATTCTGATTAATTAGCTAGAATTACTATGTGATGCGCACAACACAAAAGTATAAACTAGACCGCCTAATTTGGAAATAAGCATTGCATATCCGTTTGTTTTAAAAATGCTTTGGGATTTGCTACTCGCAAGTAGGCTAAAATACGGATTTCAATGAGCTGTTCCAACTCAAACAATCCAACCTTCACCCACAAGCATTCAAGCAGTTTATATCACATAAGCAACTAGCCTCATGGTAATCATGCTGTCATGGCAACATTCACACGCATGCAAGGATGCTAAAGCATAAAAGCTCACCAAGTACTCCAACCCAAAACAAAATGTAGTTAGTAATCATATGCATGATCCTAGTCCATGTTAAGTGGCTAATGCATCGCATACATAATGCAATTAGGTTAGTCTCGGCTAATCCTAAAATGGCATGTGAAATGCAATCATTTGATGCACGTATTCAAGTTAGATTTGAAATACTTATGCAGTTAGTATGATGCGCCGAGCTCGTGCATGCAAGACAAATGTATGGATGCACGCATGCTTAGCATAAGGTATGCTAAATTAAACATGCCCTAATACTAACCATCAAAAGCAAATAAGTAAAAGGGAGAAAGAAGTGGGGATTAGAAAACATGCACATACTCACCCACACTTATTACAGATTCGCCCTCGCTCAGAGGGACCAAAAGAATAATACAATTCAAATAATGAATTAACTATCCTAGCTAATTAATTATTACAGACCAACTAAATAAATTAAATTAATTAATTTAAGAAAGCAAGAAAAAGGGCCTCGGGAAGAGGGCACAATGCACGCGTGCTCGGGCCTTGCTCGGAAGTCCACTGCCATGCGTAGTCTACCTCTGTTTTCCCTGCTCTGCCCCTCTGAAAACTGCCAAAGTCTCAGAATTGCTTCCCTGGACATTGGGAGACACCACCGGCTGAGGAGAATGGCCACCGGCAGTAATATGTAATCATCGGCTGTTGATGAAGCTATCGGCAACGGATTTATGGCCGGTCGGCACTGAACACTGCCGATCGGCCAAGAATGTCTGTAGAACCTGCAATTGACAGCAGCAGAGGGCAAGGCACAGCATGGCAATGCATTTCAAGCAATGTATGCACCGACCATGTCCCTTATCATGTTTATGACTCAAAGGGACATGGTCCTTGGTTCTCGGACCATCAAGCGCGCATTTCAATGCGTGATAGCCCAAGAGACCAAGTTGTGCATTTTTCATTTCAAATGTAATGCAATGCACATAGTCAAACCAAGGGGCTTCTACCTCTATCATGACTCACTTCAAGAGGTGAGGCAATGCGTGCACAATGCAATGCAACCTAGGCATGCGAGCTAAGGATGCAACATGGCAATGCAATGTGTACATGCAAGTATGCAAGCAACCATGTGAGGTGAGCATACAAACAAGCAAAGAGATGGACTTAAACATGATTAGGCAATTCTCAAACAAGCCTAAATCAGTGGCCAAAGTGCTCAAACATGGAGGCCAACACACGCACACACATGCACATGTTAAAGGGCTAATACTTAAGTACAAAAGGGCAACTCTCAAGCACACTTGAAAGAGGCATAACATGGACAATTAGCATGTAAATTAAGCTTTGAAAATCATGCAAGAACATGGTGCCAAACCAACCCAAACAATGCAATCAGGGTATGCAAGCAAAGTCCAAGATTCAAAGAAAGCTAAAGGGGTATTGAACCACACTAAACAAGACCAAACATGGCTTGAATTCAATGACCCAAAACAGAGCTTCAGCACATAAAACAAAGCGCAAAAGATTACTTAGATGGCATCTAAATGATTTGAATTCAAAAGCATGCACAATGACCAAAACATGGAGCATGCAACACAAGCCTTTGACACATCATAGGGACCGTGAAATGCAAGCGTACAAGCATACTAAGTGGACTGAAATGACATGGAAAATGGTCCCAACCCAATAAATCAAAGCAAGTAATGCATGCTATACACTCACACCCTTAAGGCCAACAAGCCAAAAATGCAAAAGGGCTATACAATGCATGTCAAAGTCAATCCAAACAACTAAGGACAGACCTTAATCATGGAAAAATAAACATGAAAGCTTCACAAAGCCAAGCCTAAAACATGCTAGAACAATGGTTTACAACCTAAGGCATGTTAAGGCAACAAAATGACATTACAAGGCATGTATGCTAAGCAAGCATGGTGTATCAAAACCAACTTAAAACAATACTATTTCATGGAAAAATAAGCATAAATAATAGCTAAGGCATGGTCAACAAGAGCCTAAGCTAGGTGCTCCTTCAAGAGGCAAAAATGGTCCTTTTCAAGGACAACAAGGAGAGGGGGTGGCCCTCTCCTTATTGGGACCTCAAGGCACCATCCTTACAACTGAAATCCCTCAAGATTTCAGTGGTGAGGAGGCCCAAACACCAAAGTCCCGGAGCTCACACAAAATAGCACAAAACAAGGGCCAAACAAGGCTTAAGAGGGGTCAAACAACCGCAAAGCTTAAAACACTCTTAACAAACTATTTAGAGGCCTTAAAAACAGAACTTTTATGTATTATATGCAAAGCCAAAAAACAATTGCAAGATAGGTAAAAGTAGTTTGCAAAAATGGGGTAAAAAGGGACTAGTTTCTTACCCTTGAAGTCCTCCTTCACAAATGATGATCTTGTTGCCTCCTTGAGCTCAAATCCAATCAAGAACACCAAGAACAACCCTCTGGTCCCTCAACAACCAAGAGAAAGGTGTAACACTATGTGTTTGTGTGCAATAGTATGGACAAACACACACTAGACACACACAAGAGAGAGATATAGAGATAGGAAATATGTATCAACCCTAACCCTAATCCAGAGCTCCCTCTGAAATTTTTGTAACCCTCATGCCAAGAGAGGAGCCCTCTTCTTATAGGCAACTCCCTCTTGTAAGGCTTTCAAAACAAGCCATCCAAGAGGGAAATCCCTCCATACACGTATATGGAGGGAAGCAGAGTGGGTGCCAGCTATCACAGCTGGCACAAAATATCTACTAAAAGTAGATGAACAGTGATCGGCCATTCAAAATTGCCATTTTGGCAAAATAAATGGCCGACCGGCAACAAAGAGTGCCGACCGGCATTACACATTGCCGATGGCATAAAATCACTGGCCGTTGGCCTCAAGCCATGGCCGGTGATGTGTGGGGATGCCTCACAAGGCATTCCCTGCCCCTCCAAGGCAAAACACAAGTGTTTGGTGCAAAACCAGACACAACACGGTCTAGTCGAGAGATCCTGAGGCAAGGCGCGCAACCGAGACCTCCGGGAACTCAAGACGAACACAAACAAGGGTAATCACCAAGTGTTCAAATGATGACGTCCAAGTCTTGAGGACGGTCAAAAATGGGGTGTCTGCAACCATCTAAGTGGGTTTTTGGGTCTATTTTGACATGCCATATCTCTGTTTTTCATTAGTTAAGTCATGCCATGTTTGGTTATAATGGGTGTAGTGTAATCCCCTTTGTGGGCCTTACTTGTATCTTACCTTCAGCCCTTCATTTTGGCTTGTTTTAGCTTTGGCGCTTGCATGTTTTAGACTCCCTTTAGCATGATATAGGACTATTTTGGTTGTCCTTGGCTCTTTGGAGCTTGTTTCATTTGGCCTTAGTACAAGCTCCTTGGCTAGCCTTAAGCCTTGAGCTTTCTTGCATGTTATGCTTGACTTGTGTGTATGATTTGGCATCATCCTTGGCATCATTTCAGAGCATGTAGTGTTGTCACGCTTACATGCTTTTCACTCTTTGAGTGCTTTCGAGAATTGTCCTCTTTGTGCCTAAGTGATGGACCAATATGTGTACATGTTTGTTATGCATGTTGGTGCCTTAGTTTTAGTGTTTGGGCCACTAATTTGGGCATGGCTGAGCTCTGCCCATTTCAGTTTAAGTCTATCTTGCATGATCCTTGCATATTGTTACATGCTTGTTCCATTTAGTCGTTATTGCATACTTGGTACATTGCATTTTTGCATGCTTCGTACATTGTACATTTGCATGTTTAGGTTGCATAGTATTGTTGCATACTTGTTGCATGCCATGTTGTTTACATGTTAGGTTACGTTGTATTGCCTTTGGCGATCTCATGTTGCATTGTATCGCATTTCCATGATTGCATTGTATTTGGCATACTTGCATTGCATTATGTTTGGTTTGGGGTGTCAAATCAAACATGAGGACCGAGGGAGGTTCGTACTTGAAGTGACGAAATGTGCCTCGATCCTCGGTCGCTGACATTCTTGATCCAACATGATAGAGCTCTAGGCGTTCATGTGTTTTTGTGCATTCATTCCATATTGAATTGCACGCTTGGCTCCTTTGGCCATCACGCATCGATATACATGATTGATGGCCCGAGGGTCGAGTACTACACTCCATTGAGCTCATGACATAATAGGGAGGGTATTTGTGCACACATTGCCTTGAAAATACATTGCCATGCTCTGTTTGTCCTCTGTTGCAGCAAAATAGCATTCTGCAGGAAGATATGGCCGGCCGGCCATCTTCAGTGCCGATCGACTAAAAATTGTTGGCCGAGATCCTCACAAATGGTCGGTGACCAATTCCACATGGCTGGTGTTCCTATGTTTTGGCCGGTGACATCTCACAGTGCTCAGGGAGTGATTCAGAAGCATCCTTGGGACTTGTGCAGTTTTCAGAGGCGCAAAACAGTGCAAACAGAGGCAACATGTGGCATGGCAATGGGTTTTCGAGCGAGGCGACCAAGCATGCATTCGTTCCTCTTCCCGAGGCCGCTTTCCTATTCTTCGTAACTTAATTAATTTGTTTAATTAGTTAAGAGTTATGTAATAATTAATTAGCTAGGGTAGTTAATTAATTAGTTGATTTGTATTATTTATTCGGACCCTCCATCGAGAGGGCGAATTTTATAATAAGTGTGCGTGAGTGTGTGAATGTCTTCCAACCCCACGTCTTTCTCCCTTTTACTTAACCACTTACGATGGTTAGTTCTAGGTCATGTTTTGATTAGCATACTTATGATAGCATGTTTGCATTTATTCATCTGTATTGCATGCACCGAGCTCGGCGCATCATACTAACTGCATTATATTTCAATATCAACTTGAATACATGATTATCCAATTGCATTTCATATGCCATTTTAGAATAGCCGAGCCTATTTCTAGTTGCATTTTGCCTGTGTTGCATTAGCCATCTTAACATAAACTAGGATCATGCATTGATTACTAACTAGCTATTGTTTTGGCTTGGAGTACTAAGTAAGCTTTTATGCTTTAGCATCTTGTATGCATGTAAGTGTTGCCATGTTTAGCATGCTTGCCATGAGGCTATGTGCTTAAGTGATATAACTGCCTGAATGCCTGTGGGTGAAGGCTGGATTACTTGAATTGGAACAATTCATCGAAATGCGCGTTTTAAGCCCACTTGAGGGTGGCAAAATCTTGTTTTTCTAAGCCCACTTGAGGGTGGCAAATCCACGTCTTAGCCTACTTGCGAGTAGCACCTTCAAATCATTTTCAAACAAACATGAGATGTTTTGTTCCAATTTAGGCGATCTAGTCTATACTTGTGTGTTGTGCGTATCACATAGTAATTATAGGCTGATAGCCGGAATAAGAACACATGTGTTTTCAAAAATGAAATATCATGCTTAGTAAAAGCCGATCTTCGATCGGGCGAGCGGGGGTGCTCATTACATGACCTTTCCCTCTCGTACCCAAGTTCTCGAGCCGAGGCAACTTTGGTGATGACGGACACATGGCCTTAGGCATGAGTCAAGGTTTCCTAAATCTCCCAAAATAAAATATTTAGGTGGCGACTCTGTATTTGGCAAAGCAGTCCATTTTTGGCACTTCTTTACAAAAATCAGTTTTCCAAAACGATTTGCCAGATTTGGACTCTTTGGGGATTTATCAATCTCACATTGCACATTGTGAGATCAGATTAAGAACCGTGACATTTGAGTCCGAACTGTAGCACAGCATAAAGCTCCTCAGGGCGCGTCTACAGTTTCTGGTGACTCCGTTGGAGAGTTAGAGAGCTTGACTCGAACTCATGATATCTTGTTTTGATTACACTAATGTATTTCTTTGCATTGCCTGTGCATTGGTGCGCCTAGGACATCGTGTTTGCTGTATGCTATTCCTGAACGGTTTGCCAGAGGCTTACTTTGTGAAGCGTGCCATAAGGCTGACCAGTTGCGGGCTCTGCCACAACGGGAACACAAACCCCGATTTTTACCGGGGCACTCTTTTTGACCATTTGACCTAGTGCATATCGGAAACTGTAGTGACCATTCCAAGTTAGGACATGTTGCTTACCCGATTGTAGGTTGTTTGAAATCACTGCGTGCGTAGTGAAACCCTAGTTCCTGACAAGATAGGACAGGGAAACCCTACCCCTCCATAGGGGTGTTTTGGCTCTCACTTGCTTGCTATATGCTTTTAGAGTGTGTCTCTACAGGAATGCATGTATCAGTTTGCAAGTTTGGGTATCAGGCCTACGGGCATCAGTATTTGGGGGAATTAGTTTTACCTGAGGGTATCAGTTTACAGGCAGAATTTTGGGCAGAATTCAGTAGAGAGTGCAGTCATTCAGCTGTGCTCATATTTGTTCTGGTAAAATCAGGCTGAGATGCTGTCTGTTTTCTCTTTTGTAAGGTAGTCTTGGAACCATAACTTCAAAAGGCTCTAATATCCCCCGAGTACACCGGACTTGTATCGATAGACTTTGTCAGGTCAAAATTGGTTCAACAGCAACCTGTGTTTGCCTCATCCCCACCGGTTACAAGACGAAGGAGGTTCGGGCAGAATTCACTAGTACAGTTTCTACAGCAGTCACACCTCAGTTCACCCGGGTCTAGTCTGGTTTGGGAACAGTTGTCTGCATTCAGCTCAGCATGAGATCAATCACCCACTCCCATGGCTCAGCATCCCCCAGCCAGTATGGAAGAACAGATGCGGTACCTGCAACAAACAATTGAGGCACTGCAGCAGGACACAGTCCGTCAGGCTGAAGTCACGGCTCGTCAGGCTGAAGTCATGGCTCGTCAGGCCGAAATGATAACGCAGCTACAACAACAACAGCCACAGCAAGTTGTGGCTTCTGTATCTCATACACCTCCCATGGGTAACCCGACACCCGGAGCCATTGCCCATACTGTAGATGTCCAAAAGACTCGGGCAATCCGATGGAGCCAATCCCAGCACAGGCCTCTAAAGTTCCTATCCATCAAAGCGAGGCTCCATTTGAATTTGAGGTTGACTCTACTGCACTTAAGGTCAATAAACTGGAGAAGTTATTCAAGCGGGCACAAGGAGTGAACTCCATCCAGGATTTAGAGGACGGGTATACTGAATCTGCAGTTACGTTACCGGAGCAGTTTAAAATGCCGCATATTGACTGCTTCGATGGCTCTGGAGACCCAATGGTGCATCTCCACCTGTTTTATGATATCCTGAGGCCAATGGGTTTGACCACAGCCCAGAAGTTGTCTCTCTTTGGCCAAACCATGTCTGGGATAGCTGCAATCTGGTATGCAAAATTGGAGGACTCTGTGAAACAGAACTGGGAAGAGCTGGCTGAGGCCTTTATTGCTCAATACTCCTATAACACACAGATTGAGGTCACAACTCATGATCTCGAAGTCACCCGCCAAGAGCCAAAGGAGGGTTTCTCAGAGTTCGTGATGAGATGGAGAGCAAAGGCCTCAATGATGACTACAAGGCCTTCCGAAAAAGATTAGATTAGGATGATTGTTCAGAATCTGCATGGCAAGTTGCTGCAAAAGATGGTTGTTCTACCACTATTTACCTTTCCAGACCGTCATGGAGTGGGGATTCAAATCGAGGATGCCATCCGACAAGGGATCTTTGCAGAAGATAATGAGCCTTTGAAGAAGAATGTTGTTCGCAGTTCCAATGCAACTACTCAAGGTAGCACAGCTGCAAAATGCTCAGAAGTAGACACTATCACCACTTCCCTCAATGGCCAAAAACCAACCACTTCAAATCGGCCCCAAGCTCAAAAGTTCAATCCTCTTTACATGAGTCTCTCTCAAGCTTTGAAAAAGCTACGAGAAGAAGGGCACCTAGAACTCCTAGAACCCCAACCCCTTTCAAATCCTCTTCCACCAAGATATGACCCAGCTAAATATTGTGCCAATCATCAACAATATGGTCATGACACGAACTGTTGCATCCGCCTCCGTCATAAGATTTAGGATCTTGTTAACAAAGAGACCATAACTCCACCAAAAGGACCTCGGGCTAGTACTAACCCGTCACCTTTCCACCGCAATCAAATCCATATGCTGCCATCCACCTATGACCCCAGCATATACATCACCCCAGCCCATCTACCCAAGCCTAAGGTGTTCATTCCAGAAAGCACAGACTTGTACATGATGGATGCACCTGAACCCCAATCATCTCAAACTCATGAGCCCACTACTTCTGAGCTGATGAGGATGATCGAAGATCTTCAGAGAACTGTGGTAGATTTGGCCTTTAGGATATTGGCTCTCTCATCGACCACATCACATGCCAGAAATTTCATGTCAAAAGGTTCTCCAATCTTGGGACGGGCTACATTTGAGGAAGGCCAATCCCTTGGCAAAGTGGAGGCGAGTGGAAAGAACAAGGTAGGGGCAGGTATTGGTCCCCATGAACACCTTCAGTGGGCTGTTAAGGCTTTGAAAGCTGAGGGACTGAACAAATAGCAAGTGCTCGCAGTTGTTGCAAAAACTGTGGATGACACTTTTGTCGCTCAAGTTGAGGGCAGTTTGAATCAAGGGGCAAGCCGGGAAAAGGGATGTCATGCCAGAAACGTTCCTTTCAGCTCCAATCCTACACTCAGAAGAGATCATCAAACCCAGTCAGCACCTGCTAATCCCTTTGTTGGTACATCCAACACTCTACCGACCTTGAAGTACCCACCCCGAGGCCAGAGGGTCATTCATCCCCTCTATATGACTTTGTCCAAAACTCTCCAAATCCTTATAGAAAAGGGCCATCTCAAACCCCTGGAGCCACGGCCATTACCAAAAAACCTTTCTCCCTCCCATAACCCGACTAACTACTGTGCCTTCCATCAATAAGCTGGCCATGACACTAACAAGTGTTTACGTCTTCGCCATGAAATACAAGATCTGATTGACAATGAGGTCATCGTCGCACCAAGCTCTGTAAAGTCTATTGACACTAGATCAGTGAACTTGGGGGATAATGTGATCATTTGATCGGGGGATGAACCATTTGCGGATGGCGCTCATTTTACTCCGGATGTGGGGATGGCACGCACTGTTTCGAGCAATGTGCAAATGTTGTTTACTTTACTTTCTGACTTGGGTATTGGGTCAGTCCTGTTGTTTTGTGTTGAGTCAGTCTTTTGGTACTGAGTCAGTTGAGCCTTTCTTGTTGTATCAAGTCAGCCCTGTTTTGTTAGAGTCAGGTGATTTCGGGGGTATTACCTCGGATATCACTATCTTGTTTTGTGTTTGTCTTTTACACTCTTTTGAGTCTGTTTCTACCATGGGGCCAGTTGCACCACAAGATTTGAATGAAACAACAGTGATTTTCTCATTCTTGAGTTTGTTTCTGCCTGAAGCCAGTTGTGCCAAAAGTTCTAAATAAGATGGCAGTATTTGACTAAAAAACTGTGTCTTTTTTGTGCCTTTAAATCATTGTATTGACCTAAGTTTTTCAAAACTTTTTGAACATTGTGGTGAAAACAAAGATGAAGGAATTCCTCGGGATTTGCAAAAATTTGATCAATTGAGAGAAAGAGAGGCGTACTAAGCCCTTAATAAATGAGATCATGCTTGTTAATGTGAGTACTGAGAAGGATCCTGGCTTGATCCAGATTGGTTATGCACTGTCTTCAGCGCGAGCGATTTGTCGCTTTCTTAAAAGATTTCAAAAAAATGTTTTGCGCAGTCCTGCGAAGACCTGTGCGGAATCGCTCTTGAGATTGTGCAGCATAGGATCGCTCTCAGCCTCGAGACTCGACCCCTTTTGCTTTCAAACCTTGAACTTGGATTCAAAATGTTCAATGGTCAACCATCAATGTGAGGCCCGTTAGGCCAGATTTGAAGTAGCCCTCGAACTAGGGACAAGAAAGTCAGATCAAGAAGGTCAGACGTCGTCAAAAGAAGCTTGCAAAGCTCGATCAGAAGCACCCCTCGGACTAGGGGCAAAAAATATCAAACGTGCTCGAAGAGCCAAAGATGGATCATTCTGCAAATCAATGAAGACTGGCAAGAATGCCAAATCCCAGAAGGAAGGAAAGAAGAAAGTATTGCTGAAGGACAATCGAGTTCCTATCCACAACACTAGGGGCAAATTAAACCCCCCATTGGATGGACTTCTACATCATCAGTGAACAACAACCATTCTCCTGGATTCAGCTGGCTTCAAGATCTCAAAACCATTTGACATGGACAAAGCTACACTTTTACCCTTGAGAGGCTCACTGGGCCGAAAACCCGAAAGGGCGACCCAAGCAAAAGTTAGAGCAAGAAAAAGAACAAAAAAAGAAAAAATGCAAAGGATGAAAAAAAAAAAGAAGAAAAAAAGAAGAAAAGATTCAAAAAACAAGAAAAGAAATGAAAAGAATTGTTCAGAAAAGAAAAACTGAGCTCGCAAGGTTGAAAACCCAGAAGGGCGGCCTTGGCAAAAGTTAAAGCGTAAAAGGAGAGGTTAATACCCGAGTGTACCTTAACCCGGAACTATGTCAGGCTTGATTCCCATGTTTGGGATACGTAGGCAACTTCATCCTGAAGTCCAACCGTAAAACACTTCAAATTCGACTGTGTCCATGCGATGGTTCTGGTCATCTTTGTCTTCTCTGTATCCAAGAATTCGGTTGTAATTGTCACTGTGAGGACTGGTTGCCATGTGCTGCGGCGCTATTCAGACTAGGGGCAACTTTCCATTGCTGTGCAGTGCTGCGGTGCTATTCTAACAAGGGGCAACTTTCAGTTGCCATGCAGTGCCGTTTAGACAATGGGCAATTTTCCATTGTTTTGGATCTGAGGTTGTGCATCTCAAGAGTAAATTCTGTGTCAGTCGAGCAGTGGCCATTTGCAAAAATAGTTTTGAGAATTTTTAATAAGGTTGACAAATTTTCTAGAAAATTATTCCATTTTTCCAAAACTGGACCATTTCTTGGACCCGAAAAAGGAAAATTTTCAGTGCTCATAGCCTGACTTGCATGATTTCAAATCAAAAAATCGAACAAGTATGCTAATTTAACTCTCATATTGATCAAAATTGTTTTAATAGAAAGCCAAAATAAAAAATGGTCAAAATGATGAACTAGGGGCACAGTTAAGGCAGGTGTTCTGTCTTTTTCCCATTGTCAACGCATTTGCCAGAAAGGGCACTCTACTTGCCAAAAAAGGCACTCTACCTACCAGAAAGGGGTACAACTGAAGCTAACAGCAAAGGGCCGAAAGCTCTCTCATCTTCCGAGTAGCGAGGTATCGAGTCAAGTGCGAAGCACGAACTGGAAAAGGAGCAGGATATTCTACTGCCTTATCTGACAAGGTCTGATCACATCCGAACTGGCAAGGGCATCATCAATCGATGTTAGTTGTTGATCTGCTGCACATCCAGTTGCACCACAAGCCCTCTGTGGGAGAAGTTCATTGTTGTGAGCAGAAGAAAGAGAATCTAGTAGAATGCTAGGGGCAAGAGCTCGCAACTTCTTGTTTATCCATCAATTACCCAGGGGAGGGATAAAAAATGAGAGATTGAAGAATAGAGAGATGTGCGCTGAGAAAAAAAAGTGATGAAAAGGGCTTTTCAGAGAAAAAAAGATTGAGTGCCAGAGTGATGTGAGAATCACAAATGAGAAAAGGGTGGGAAACAATACCCGGAGAAACTGGCTCCTCGTGAACTGAGAGGTCTCTTGCCATTAGAATACGTCTGAGTGTCGTGTCTTTTGTTTTGTTTGTCTCGATTCTTGTTTTGAGTTGTTTCGAGTGTCAATAGATGTGTTTAGGTTGTTTACCTTTGTTTTCCTTTGTCGAGTCGTTTTGGCTGTGGTCAGTCGTAGGCTCAATACCTGGTTAAGAAATCGTTTCTCAATTTCAAATTCAAAAATAAAATCGTTTTGTGCTCGGAGTACCGTGCCGTTCTCCACATTTGTGCAAAACATGATTTCTTCTTTCATAAAACTGCGGGGTTTAACCTAGGCCACATGAGAACAATAGAACAAGGACCTATCTGAAGCTATATAGGTTCCAGACTGCAAAGCAAAAGAAAAGAGGGAAAATTAGGAGCATTTGAGTTTGTTTTAACTTCAGAAAGTTCCGTGACTACATTCCAGGTGCACCTTCTCAGGCCTCGTCGTTTCTTTGGAGTATGAGTACATCTCGACCCCAAACTTTAGCCTGCTTCAAGTCAGAATGGCAGTCCAAACAGCACCTGTGGTTTTCACATGCAGATGTTACCCCTCGCCAGTACGAACAGGGTGTACCCTTTCCGAGCTGAGCGTGTTGCAAAGTCCTCTGAGAGGTAACTCGGAGGCACCAGAGTACATGTTTAATGCCCCTCTATTGCATAGAATGTGCACTTTTGTATACACTTCTGTTGCATGCGTGCCGCACATTGTTATGATTCATGCATAGAATATGCTTGTTTTCGTTTCTGCATAGAATATGCTTTCAATATTGCATATAATATGCTTTCAATGTTACATATAATATGTCTGTCTCTTGCATAGAATATGCTTGCTTTCAATATTGGATAGAATATCCTCTTGTTTCATACATAGAAAATGCCCCCATATTGCATAGAAAATGCTCGTATCTTTTGCATAAAAAATGCACTCTTCCATACTTGCATAGAAAATGCATTTCATCACACTTATTGCATTTATTTGCATCTTGTGTCTGTTATCCTTTTACGTTGAGCAGCGTTTAGGATCGTTGTCCCCTGGGACTTAACTTAGGATGCGTGGAACGCACTCTCGAGTTGTCTTCTTCCTCTTTTCACGATTTCAGCGTGGTTAGAGTGTTCATTTCCTCACACGATTTCTGCGTGTTTGGAATTTGCCTTTCCTCTTTTCACGAGTTCAGCGTGGTTAGAGTCTGTCTTTCCTCACACGATTTCAGCGTGTTTGGAAATTGCCTTTCCTCTTTTCACGAGTTCAGCGTGGTTAGAGTCTATCCTTCCTCACACGATTTCAGCGTGTTTGGAATTTTCCATTCCTCTTTTCATGAGTTCAGCGTGGTTAAAGTCTGTCCTTCCTCACACGATTTCAGCGTGTTTGGAATTTATCTTTCCTCTTCTCACGAGTTCAGCGTGGTTAGAGTCTGTCCTTCCTCACATGATTTCAGCGTGTTTGGAATTTGTTTTCCTTTTCTCACGATTTCAGCGTGATTAGAGTATCTCGGGACGCGTGGAATGTAATCTCATATGGTTTTTTAATTCTTAGTTTACCCTGAGCGGTTGTTTTCTGACCTCTTCTCACGATTTCAGCGTGGTTAGAGTGTTCCTTTCCTCACACAATTTTAGCGTGTTTGGAAATTATCTCAGAACGCGTGAAGCGCGGCTCTGGGCGGGTTTTATCTCGGGATACATGAAGCGCAAGCCCGAGCGGTTTTTGGACCTCTTCTCACGATTTTGGCGCATTTGGAATTTATCTCAGGATTGCGTGGAATGCGCTCCTGATTGGTTTTCTTTGTTCTTCTTCCTCTCACGATTCCGGCGTGGTTGGAGTGTGTTCCCATTTTTACCTCTACTGCTCTATCTGTTACATCCATTGCATCATCCATTTTATCCTCCGGTCTGGGAGACCTTAAATCCTCCGGTCTAGGAGACCTTAAATCCTGCATCTTCATTCGCACTGTCTTGTGCATTCTCTCGGTCTAGGAGACCTTAAATCCTCTAAAGGTGTAATTCCTTTGGTGTTTGTCATGCCCGAACGACTTTCGGTGGTCTGGTATAGCCACCTGCCTGTGTTTGTGGTGAGTTCCTAGGAGATCAACTGAGATAGTGGAAACTAGAGTTCGAATGGCTCATGCCTAAAACGCAAAGGTTCGGGATTTCTGAGACTAAAGTCTGGTTTAAATACCCAGGGGTGTATCCTCGGCTTGAAATCTGTATGGCAGCCCCATAGATTGAGATAGCATGTGTATGTGCCTCAATTCTAGATACTGAGCCAACCTAGTCTGTCACCCTGTCGGGGAATAGGGAAAGCTGCGACCATAGTCAGGGAGAAAAGTAGTACCTATGGTTCAACCAAGAAGAAGAGGAAGATCCCCAGCATCATGAGGTGAGTCATCACCAATTGCCCCTGTAAGGTACTTTCACTTCCCAACTACATTGCATTTTAGCTATTACATGGCACTGTACATAGCATCTATCGCATGCATTTACTGCATTGCCCATTGTATCGCCTACATCCTTTCCATGTTAAGCTTAGTCTGGCATGTGCTCATACCATTTCCTTCGTTGAAGCATGGTTTTGTGATTATGTGTACGCGCCTATTCCACTAAGAAAATTGTGGTCTGAGGGTATCGGCACCTTTTCTGTGTTAGACGTGGTCTGCTTTGTGTCTATGCCTTTTCTAGGCAAAATGTGGTTTGGCCGCGCGCCTTATTCACTTCATCCATTGCATCCATTGCATCACATTTTGTTTTGTTGCATTCAGCATTTAGGATCATGATCTTTCCTCAGCAGGTCATTCCTCACTTATATCATCCCATCCAATTACTTGTACTCTTGTATCTTTCTGCGAAACACATAGTTCTGTCTGTGCATGCACCTATTCCACTAAGAGAATTGTGGTTAGAGTGCTCCGGCACCTTTTCTATGTTACACGTAGTTTGATTTTGCATCTCCATCCCTTTATGATATTTGTGTGGTTTTGCACTACTTGTGGTTTGATGATTCAAATATATTGTATATTATTACATTGTTTCGTAATATTGCATCATTTTGCATCCTGCCCCTGAGCTATGCTGATTTGATTCCTTGCAAAGGGATACGTAGGTAGCCTGCAGGCACAACCATTTATTTATCTGTATTTTGGTTGTTTGTCCAAGTCTTCGACCTTGTCAAAAATGGGTCATCTCTAGGCTTTGACATTCACTCACGTCATTTCATGACTTTCGAGTTCTGTCAAAGAGGGTCAACTGTAAACACCCCATTTTTGACCGTCCTCAAGACTTGGACGTCATCGTTTGAACACTCGATGATCATCCATGCTCATGTTCGTTTTGAGTTCCCAAAGGTCTCGGCTGCGCGACTTGCCTTAGGATCTCTCAACTTGTCTGTTTTGTGCTTGGTTGTGGACCAAGGACTTGTGGTTTTGCTTCTGAGGCAAAAGGGTGGCTTGTTTGCCATACCTTCAACCCACCAACCAAGGCTTAAAGCCATCGGCCTTGTTTTCTTTCCATCGGCCAAAAGTGTTGGCCGGTCGGCACTTTTGTTGGTCGGTCGGCACTTATGTTGGTCGATCGGCCATATTTTCTGGCTGAGCCTTTTCCATCTGCTTTTTGCAGATATTTTGTACCAGTTGTGATAGCTGGTATGCACAATTCTGATCCTCCATACACCCCAAGACTCAAGTTTGTTCAACAAGCTTGAGAATTGGATTTCTATAAGAAGGGAGCCTCTCCTCCCTTTCCGGAGGTTTAGCGAAATAGATATAGAGTTCATATATCCCTCTATCACTATATCTCTCTCTATATTTGTGTGTGTGTTTGTGACCTAATGTGTGTTTTTGTTCATACTTTTGCACTAGAGCACCTAGTAGAGCACCTTCCTTTGGTTGTTGAGGCACTAGGAAGTTGGTTTCAGAGTTCTTGGGCTGGTTTTGATCCAAGGGGGTGGCTGGAGTTGTGTTCTTGAAGGTGTTCTTTAAGGGTGAGCAACCAACCTTTTGTTTCTCCATTTTGGCTTAAGCTTTTAGACCTATTTGCATATTGTTTTAAGCTTAACTATAAATTGAAAAAGGTTCTAATTTTGTATGCTTTAGATGATTGTTTAAGGTCATTTTTTGGTTGGGGGTTGTCTACCCTCTCTTAGGCCTTGTTTGGCCTTGTTTGGAGCCACCTCTTTTGGCCTTTGTTCTTGCTTTGGTTTGACCGTTCTACCACTGAAATCCAGGGGATTTTTAGTGGTGGAAAGGTGGTTTTAGAGTCTTGAATAGGAGAGGGACACCCCTCTCTCCTCGTGTCTCATTTGCTTGCTTTGATGGCTCATATTAGTAACATGTTTGCTTAGCTTGTTTTGGCTCCATTTCATCGAGTATTTGGTGTTATTTTGTCATGCTATACCTCTGTCTAAGGTTGGTTTAGTGGTCTCTTGCAGGCACCATATCCTTGCCTTGTAATCCTCTCTATTACCTTAACATGCTTTGTGCTTTAAGCTATGATTTTAGCATGATTTTGACTCAACTCAAAGGAGCTTTTGTTCATATTTCAGCATGCTAAAGCTCTGTTTGGTGTTGTTTTGATCATATATGCATTGCTTTGTATAGCTACCATACATTCTAGCTTGTTAGCTTTGAGGGTCCAAGTCATTAGCATGCACTACTTGGGCCTTTTTCATGATTTGGCATCATCTCATATGTTATTTCAGTCCATGTTTCATGCTCATATACTTGCATTTGTCATCCTTTCAAAGCTTTGAAGGGTTGGTGTTTTGTGCCTTAAGGTTGGGTCATTGTGCATGCCTCCATGATTAGGTCTTCGGGATACCATCTAAGTGGGTTTTTGGGCCTATTTTCACATGCCATATCTCTGTTTTTCATTGGTTAAGTCATGCCATGTTTGGTTATAATGGGTGTAGTGTAATCCCCTTTGTTGGCGTTACTTGATTCTTGCCTTCGGCCCTTCATTTTGGCTTGTTTTAGCTTTGGCCCTTGCATGTTTTAGACTCCCTTTAGCATGATATAGGACTATTTCGGTTGTCCTTGGCTCTTTGGAGCTTGTTCCATGTGGCCTTAGTACAAGCTCCTTGGCTAGCCTTAAGCCTTGAACTTTTTTGCATGTTATGCTTGACTTGTGTGTATGATTTGGCATCATCCTTGGCATTATTTCAAAGCATGTAGTGTTGTCACGCTTGCATGCTTTTCACTCTTTGAGTGCTTTCGAGAATTGTCCTCTTTGTGCCTAAGTGATGGACCAATATATGTACACGCTTGTTTTGCATGTTGGTACCTTAGTTTTAGTGTTTTGGCCACTGATTTGGATATGGCTGAGGTCTGCCCATTTCAGTTTAAGTCCATCTTGCATGATCCTTGCATATTGTTGCATGCTTGTTCCATTTAGTCGTTATTGCATACTTGGTACATTGCATTTTTGCATGCTTCGTACATTGTACATTTGCATGTTTAGGTTGCATAGTATTGTTGCATACTTGTTGCATGCCATATTGTTTACATGTTAGGTTGTTTTGTATTGCCTTTGGCGAGCTCATGTTGCATTGTATCGCATTTCCATGATTGCATTGTATTTGGCATACTTGCATTGCATTATGTTTGGTTTGGGGTGTCAAATCAAACATGAGGACCGAGGGACGTTCGTACTTGAAGTGACGAAATGTGCCTTGATCCTCAGTCGCCGACACTCTTGATCCAACATGATAGAGCTCTAGGCATTCATGTGTTTTTGTGCATTCATTCCATATTGAATCGCACACTTGGCTCCTTTGGCCATCATGCATCGACATGCGTGATTGATGGCCCGAGGGTCGAGTACTACACTCCCTTGAGCTCATGACATGATAGGGAGGGTGTTTGTGCACACATTGCCTTGAAAATACATTGCCATGCTCTGTTTGTCCTCTGTTGCAGCAAAACAGCATTCTGCAGGAATATATGGCCGGCCGGCCATCTTCAGTGCCGATCGACTAAAAATTGTTAGCCAAGATCCTCACAAATGGTCGGTGACCAATTCCACATGGCCGGTGTTCCTATGTTTTGGCTGGTGACATCTCACAGTGCTCAGGGAGTGATTCAGAAGCATCCTTGGGACTTGTGTAGTTTTCAGAGGCTCAGAACAGTGCAAATAGAGACAACATGTGGCATGGCAATGGGTTTCCGAGCGAGGCGACTGAGCATGCATTCATTCCTCTTCCCGAGGCCGCTTTCCTATTCTTCATAGCTTAATTAATTTGTTTAATTAGTTAAGAGTTATGTAATAATTAATTAGCTAGGGTAGTTAATTAATTAGTTGATTTTATTATTTATTCGGACCCTCCGTCGAGAGGGCGAATTTTGTAATAAGTGTGCATGAGTGTGTGAATGTCTTCCAACCCCACGTCTTTCTCCCTTTTACTTAACCGCTTACGATGGTTAGTTCTAGGTCATGTTTTGATTAGCATACTTATGATAGCATGTTTGCATTCATTCATCTGTATTGCATGCACCGAGCTCGGCGCATCATACTAACTGCATTATATTTCAATACCAACTTGAATACATGATTATCCAGTTGCATTTCATATGCCATTTTAGAATAGCCGAGCCTATTTCTAGTTGCATTTTCATATGTTGCATTAGCTATCTTAACATAAACTAAGATCATGCATTGATTACTAACTAGCTATTGTTTTGGCTTGGAGTACTAGGTATGCTTTTATGCTTTAGCATCTTGCATGCGTGTAAGTGTTGCCATGTTTAGCATGCTTGCCATGAGGCTATGTGCTTAAGTGATATAACTGCCTGAATGCCTGTGGGTGAAGGCTGGATTACTTGAATTGGAATAATTCATCGAAATGCGCATTTTAAGCCCACTTGAGGGTGGCAAATCCACGTCTTAGCCTACTTACGAGTAGCACCTTCAAACCATTTTCAAACAAACATGAGATGTTTTGTTCCAACTTAGGCGATCTAGTCTATACTTGTGTGTTGTTCGTATCACATAGTAATTATAGGCTAATAACCGGAATAAGAATACATGTGTTTTCAAAAATGAAATATCATGCTTAGTAAAGGCCGATCTTCGATCGGGCGAGCGGGGGTACTCATTGCATGACCTTCCCCTCTCATACCCAAGTTCCCGAGCCGAGGAAACTTTGGTGATGACGGACACGTGGCCTTAGGCACGAGTCAGGGTTTTCTAAATTTCCCAAAATAAAATATTTAGGTGGCAACTCTGTATTTGGCAAAGCAGTCCATGTTTGGCACTTCTTTACAAAAATCAGTTTTCCAAAATGATTTGCTAGATTTGGACTCTTTGGTGATTTATCAATCTCACATTGCACATTGTGAGATCAGATTAAGAACCGTGAAAAAAGCCCCTCGGGGCGCGTCTACAAATATATGTATTTTGAACTTGTGTATGTAAACCATGAAATTGTGAAAAAATGAGACCATGAAATTGTTGTTGATGCAAGATTGATATGTTTAATGTAGAATTACACTTGTATCATGCTTAGATATCATGTTTTTTAGTTGTTTTTACATGGATTTGGGCTTGGGAATGAGAGAAAAACGTTTGCATCTTAGAGCCATTTTCGGACTGCCTGAGTGAGCCCAGATCGCTCGTGCAGCCTCGGGCTCCCCACGAGTGCCAAAGATTTATGCCTAAATCCACACTTTGTTGTGCACTCAAGCAGCAGCCATTTCCCCACGTGCGGAGCCAGAGCACTCGACAGCTGGACTGGCCGCACGTGCGACCAAACAGGAAAAACTGGTGTTGTTTTGTCTTGCTATGCCTGGCCTCCGGAATGCGTTCCCAACCTTATTTAGCTCCTTTTGGGAGTGAAATGATGAATAGAAACTCATTAAAGAAGGTTTTGAATAATGAAATAAAATAGTACAGTTGAAGTGAATTACGTATTGAATGTGTGTGACATGTTTGGTGTAGGTTGTGTGCCAGAGGAAACGCCACAAGATCGATCCCACTGTGAGTAATAATACCATATTTATATATTCGTTATTGTGTTCCTCAAACCATGAACGGTGAATGGTGCCGACACTATGATTTGTTTGAAATGAGAAACCTCATTAATATTATACGACATGTGCAACATTGGGCCCAAGGCCGTTTTATTATATGTTGGGCCCGAGGCCATTTTGAAATATGATTGGGCCCGAGGCCGTTTTGAGATATGATTGGGCCCGAGGCCGTTTTGTTATATGTTGGGCCCAAGGCCATTTCATTATACGTTGGGCCTGAGGCCGTTTTGATATATGATTGGGCCCAAAGCCATTTTGTTATATATTAGGCCCGAGGCCGTTTTGAAGTATGATTAGGCCTAAGGCTGTTTCGTTTATTCGATTTTGGGTATTTTTGAATCTTATGACTATCTATTGACACTGTTTTACTGTATTGTTACTCATTGAACATCGCTCACCCAATTTTATGTACGCACATGTAGGTAATCTGTAGCATGGAGCACACCCCTTGAGTCAGCTTCAGGAACCATTCTTTTTGAGACCCAATCGAGTCATACCTCCGAGATGGAGTTTCATCTTCGACTCACATCATACATTGACTCTATTTTGTTTTTGCTATTGTGGTCTTAGGTTTGTAAACGTTATGCACAAATTTCTTTCGATACTTATATTCTTTTTGCACGGGCATGTAAATGACATGGATGTGTTACTTTTTGCTCATATTGGTATAGCTCAAAGGACTCATTCTTTTGTTGTATACTTCTGCTTTTGGCCCCATTACTATAATTACTCTGTATGCTTGTTTGAGGCCGAAGATAATCAAGTGATTACCTGCCGGTTATGACCCAACTTTTAGGGGCGGGGTCAGGTCATGACAATGTGTCATCAGCTCAATACAGGTAAAGCCTTAGGCTTAAAAACAAAGTAAATACAAAATAAACAGAAATTAAGCCTTCAGCTCCACAGTCCTCCCAAGCTAAGTCTTTGGCGGAGGCATATCACCAGCACCTGAAAATGGTTTTTCCCAAGTAGGGTGAGCCAAAGCCCAGATTCTGCTGTATACAAGGGTCGACCCTTCCCAGCCTAGTGTCGTCCCTTCAGGCAAACAACAAAAGACAAGTGTCGACACCACCAAGGCTAGTATCGACCCTAAATTTCAATAACTATTCCAAGAACATAGCAGCAAGATGGTGCGACCCTTCTAATGCTGGTGTCGATCCTTGGAGCTTAACAAAACAAAGACAACAGGGCAGTGTCGACCTCAACAAGGGCAGTATTGACCCCCGAAGCCAAAACAAAATATGAAGAGAAAAGAATGACCAACATGAATATGGTTTCTAGGATTCAAAAGCAATAAATGGATCACGTCTAAGCCCAAATCATTATAGAATGAATACACCAATATTACATGCTAAGATCCACATGGAAATACCCAAGCTAACTAATTACATGTGAAGATACTCAACAACCTCAAGCCATAGATACATTTTGTCTACATACAGAATAACAAATACACGTAAAAGAAAATAAACTTCTTGAAATCTTCAACTAGTGTTTCTGAATCTTTCTCCCTGAAAATGGTAAAAATACGTGGGATGAACAAATATATCCAGTAGGAATTTTGAATGATTCTCAACAATAAGATCTCTAGATACACACGATCATGAATGCTAAAGAATGATACATGAATAAGTAATGTGCTCTTTTCATACTCAAAATACAATACATATAGGTAATACATTTCTCATATAGAAGTCCATGAAAACTTTTCAAAGAAAACTCTTTCTTTTGTTTCTGTATCATTCTAGTATAGTATTTCAAAAGTTCTTTTAAGAATCCCTTGCTAACATTACTTAGAGGTCAAGAATATAGAAATCAATCATTCTACCATAATTCACACCAAGCCATCACCCCATCATAACCCACATAAAATGCATCAACTCAATTTCATTTGTTCAACTTTACACAATTAACTTATTCATTTCTCATTACCACAATCACACATATAGATCTCACTATAATTATTTCACATAAGTCCAAATAGAAATCAGCTCCATTACTAAGCCACATTATCACACTACATACTTTTCCAAGCGCTACTCTGGAAGGAATGCGGAACCTCTGTTATGCGCCACGCTTTACCAGTCACGAGCCGAAAGGAATGTGGAATCTCATGCTTTACAGGGCACTACTTCAGAAGGAAGGCAGAACTTCTATCAAATGCCACGCTTTTACTAGTCATAAACCGGAAGGAAACAGACCCTCAACATATCTCAACAGACCACACGCTTTACCAGGCGCTACTCCGGAAGGAAGGCGAAACCTCTATTAAGCGCCATGCTTTACCTGTCACAAGCCAAAAGGAAATAGACCCTTATTCCAATATCACCATTCGTCAATTCATCATGTTATTCCATATTACAATTTCGACAGAACCAATAACATCATTCATTACTTCCATTACACATTAGTCTAACAACACATCCACCGTAAGCATAAAGGTTTATCTTTAGAAATAATCACAATTCTTGTGTTCCATTTCCTCATTTACTTCTCCGCGTTAACATCAAATTTTAATATTCAATTATACAACACAATTATTTTCATACACTTCTCAAAATTTCCAGATTTTAATTTTCCAAGCACAACCCTCGTATCCTATTATTATTCTAGCAACAAGTTTAGTCTCATTACAAGTACTAATTTATTCCAATCATACTCTCAATTTCATGAAATTAAAGTTAATTAAGGCAATTCCTCATATTTAAAATAAATCCATAACTAGGGTAACACCAAATTGTAGGGCTTTTAACCTTAAAACACAATTGCATATTTTAACTAGTCAACACTTTCATCATCCTTCTCAGTTTCACATTTAATCTCCATAAATTGAAAACCCTAACTTCTTTTACATGTGCTTATAAAAATCTCCTCAAAAAGAGGTTTTTATGCATAGAAATTTACCACCCATCTAACTATGAGAATATATTAATGAGAAGCAAAGAAAATCCCTACCTCTGGCAAGAAAAGAAGATATCCAAAGTTTTAACTTTAACGAAAACGCGATCCGCTTGGATGGATAGAAAGCCCTCAACGTGCTCTTCATTTTTATATAAGGAACATGGGGTAGAAAATGCAAGAAAAGAGATGAAAACCAAACTTGAAAGCTTGAAAGCTTGAAAACCACAACAATGGTGGAAATGAGGAAGAAAAGAGAGAAAGGGCAAGAGAGAATAAAGAAAAGTGGACTGAAAGTGACTTTTAAAGGTGCTAAATTTGGACACTTCACTCGAGCGACCAATCCTTCACTCGAATGAACAATACGAACTCCTAGAAGTTCAAACCAGATAAGGCAAACCGCACGAGCGACCACTCCTGCACTCGAGCGAAAATCGATAACTCTCAGAATATTAGACCTGCAAAAGTACCGAGAGCTTCGCAAGATATCTCGAACGACTAGTCCATTGCTCGAGTGATGAGAAAAGGAAAAAGAAATTTCTCGAGTGCTATAGAGAGTCAAGTTTGAGAATTTTGTGTCATGTTGGTACTCGCACGGGGAGTCAGGTGCCCAATTACCCTGTCTTGAGCTTATCACCAAATGAATGTAGAAAAGGATTTTTAGGTGTCCACTGGTCTTATAGTATTGGAGTCAGTAAAAGTGGAAAAATGGATGATTTTGGGTGCCTACGTCTAGCTATATTGTAGTCGGTAAATATGGAGATAATTTCAACTATAATGACATAAGTATATGTACTGCGGACTCCTGCAAGGGATTCATGACTTATTTACCTCTTGTGTTGATAAAGGTTTCACAGTAAACAAGTTTGTTTCATTTATTATCCTAAATTTTAATTGTTCACTTTGATTTGTATTGAGTTACAATTATGCCGTGTAAGTGTTCAAATGATTAGATACTTTGTTAAATGTAGCTCTACTGGGCATATAGCTCAACCCTATCTGACATTTCAGGGACTAGTGATGTGCCACCACAACAATGACTTGGAGTATACATTATTGTTTTGTTGGGAGCTGTGGCTCAAGGATATTTAATTGTGGAGACTTAAAGCTTTTGTGTCAATAATTTGGAATTTATGTTGTTGTAAAGAAGCAACGCTTTGAATTTTTGTAAGCCTTTAAGGCAAATTTCTTTTGTGTTGTCCTCTAGCTTATTGAACTTGGTAATGAATATGAAGTGTAATCAATATGTAGACCTTGGAATTGTGATTCTGAACCTTAGTTCACTAAGAAATATGACTTCATTGTATTTTGCTATGTGTGGCTGTGGTATGTTCATGTATGATATTTCAAGGCGTTACAATAACCATGTGCCATGAGCTATTTTGTGTTTGAATAACTAATATTTAAAACCAAGCATACAAAAGCATAGTACAAGATTTCAAAAACAAGCTTCTGCATAGAGAAGCTCTACGAGCTTCCATATAGGCTAAATTGACTTTTGACCTAGGCACCTTACATATACAGACATAGTCAAAAGACTTACATATATGCTTAATATTGTCTAATAATACTTGTAAATTCCAATCCACCAAAACCTCTGAATTTAATTGGCATACTAATTCCTGGCTATCAGTGAATTTGTTATGACTATGCCAGCACCATTTTAACGCTTCTAAACATGCTCGAGTTTCCACAACAAGTGGGGAAGGAGCTAAAAAGGACAGCCGACATTTAACAATTATATTACCCTTATCATCCAATCCAACCCATGCTGCACCTACTTGCAAAGATTGTTGTTGCCAAGCTCCATCAATAAGCAATTTGTAAAAATTCCATCTGCATACCATTGAGATTGATTAGAAACAACAAAACAATTAACTTCTTGATTAGCCCGTTGATTACTAGAATTGACCTTGTCGTCCCAATTTTCACATTCTAAAGGTTACTAAATAGACCTTTTAAGATTGTAATTTAGGGTGGGTATAAAACCTATAATTACTGAAGAATGAACCATCACCCTATCAAAGCATGCTCTATTTCAAAAAATCCATAGGCTCCACAATACCTTAATGGCCTCAATGATAGCGGCCTCATCAGGTGCAGTATTGAACCAACGTATAAACCACTCTTGAACCTGCAACTCCTCCTCTACATCATAATCCAGTCCTTACGATGATCCTCACCAAACATATTTAGATATTGGACATTGAAAACAAAAATGTTCAAGAGATTCATCCGTCTTCTTACAAAAAGGACACGTAGCTTGCAGAATTATTCCTCTTCATAATAGCAATGCTCTTACAGGCATAATTCTGTAGACTAGTTTCCATACAAAAAGAGACCACTTGGATGGGATGTTAAGTTTCCAGAGATGCTTCCAAAATTCAACCCAAGATTCTGCTCCCACACTATTTTGACTGTTCTCAATCCCCACAGCAGAAAGGTAGCCAAATTTTACAGAATATTCCCCACTCTTAGTGGCTTTCCAAATAATTTGATCCAAAACATGCCCAGTAGGAAGGTAAATATGAAGAATGTGATTTACCATTTCTGGTGGAAACAATGCGCGAACTAAAGGAACTATTCATTGCTTAATCTCATTTGAAATCAAATGACTTGCCCAGAAACTAGTAAAAAGACTCCCAATCCCACACCCTGAAAGCTTATTTTTTAAAGTGGGAATCCACTTGTCACGACCTGAACCAACCCCTAAAGGTTAGGGTCATAACCGGCCAGTAATCACGAGATTACCTATGGCCTTAGACAGAAATTAATCATATCTAAGGTAGTTTTGTATAATAAAGATTTATATAAAAGCGAGAACAATGTACCCAAGGTCGTTTTGTATAATAAAGATCAATGAATGCATACACGTATAAAATTGCTATGATTTCCCTTATTTGAGCATAAACCATGATGATTATGTTAAAATGAAAGTTGTCACTTACATGCATTCATGAATTATAAAGTTATGAAGCTTAATTCCATGCTTTGAAGATCATAGAACAAGAATTTAAACTAAATCATACATGCATGGGAGTTTTGGATCCTTTTTGGTTTGTTTTTGGTGAAAACCTTCATTTCCTTGCTTGGAGGGTGGAATAAGGGTGGGAGACCAGTTCTTCCCCTTGGAGACCACTTTTCTTACCTGCATGTCAGTTTTTTGGTTAACCAACTGGTTTTCTTGGTCTTTGGACCACCAATAGTAGTCGGCCACCACACCACCACCTTGCTTTCAGTGTGCAGACCACCTCCCCCCCATGCCCGACCACTTGTCTTCCTGGCAGACCACTTGTGGTGGTCGGCTGGCCAGTAGCTTTCCAGCACCTTTTTGGAGATCTTTTCTTGCCAGCTGTGATAGCGGGAAGGCACAGAAGTCATCCTCCATACACGTGTATGGAGGGATGGCTTAGAGCCTCAAGTGTGTTCAACAAGCTTCTTGCTTGTTTTTCTATAAGAGGGAGGCCCTCTCTCCCTTCTCTAGGTTCAGAAAAAGTTGGCTTGAGCTATAGATATACATGTCTCTATATCTCTCTTTGTCTCATTTTTGTGCTTGAAAGTGCATTTTCATCGTACTATTGCACACAAACACACACTCAAACACCATTCTATTGTTGCTGAGGCACTTTGAGTTTGGTTTTGGAGTTTTTGGACTGGTTTGAGCTCAGAATAGCTGCTGGAGTTGTTGCTCTAGAGTGGTTTTACAAGGGTGAGCTTCTAACCTCTTAATCCCCTTGTTTTGATTAAGCTTTTGGCCCTACTTGCATGTTGTTTTAGGCCTAACTTTCTACTGCAAAAAGTTCTAATTTTTAAGGCTTAACATGTTTGTTTAAGGTCTCTTTGGTGTTTGGGGTGGTCTACCCGCTCCTATGCTTTGTTTGGCTTTGTTTTACACCATCACTTTAGGCCCTTGAGATCACTTTCTCTATGCCTTCTAACCACTGAAATCCAGTGGATTTTCAGTGGTAAAACTTGTGTTTTGAGGTCCCAAATAGGAGAGGGTCATCCCTTCTCTTGTATCTTGGATGCTTGCATCATTTGCCTCATGTTTGAGCATGTTAAGCTTGTGTTGGCTTATTCTTGACTTGTTTTGGGGGTTATTTTGGCATGGCATACCTCTATTTTGGCTTGGTTTAGTCATCCTTTGCATGCTATTTACACTTGTAGTGTAATCCTCATAAATTAGCTTTGTATGCCTCATGTTTGAGCATGTCTTTCTAGCATGTTTTGGGTCCATTTCAGTAGGTTTTTGGTGTTATTTTAACATGCCTTAGATCTGTTTTGGGTTGGTTTGATGGCCCCATGCATGCTCCATGCACTTGTAGTGCATTTCCATTTACTAGCCTAATGTGTATCATGCTTTTGATCATCATTCTAGCATACTTTTGGCTCAGCTCTAAGAAGCTTTTGTCCATATTTTAACATGCTTAAGCTCTGATTTGCATTTTTTTGGTCATGCGTGCATTGCTTTGTATAGCCATGGTTCAATCTTGCTCACTAGCTTTGTGTATTGAGTCCATTAGCATGCATTACTTGGACTATTTTCATGATTTGGCATAATTTGAAATGTGATTTCCGTACATGTAGTGTGGTCATACACTTGTATTTGTCACTCTTTCAATGCTTTGAAGAGTTGGTTCTTTATGCCCTTAACATGAGTCATTGTGTATGCCTTCATGCCTAAGCTTGCGAGCTATTATTTCACTATGTTTTTGGGGTTATTTTTCCATGATATAACTCTGATTTTTGTTGGCGAAGCCATCTCATACTTGGTCTTAGTAGGTGTAGTGTAATCCTCCCTTTTGGCCTTACATATTTCATGCATCATTTTGACATGCTCTAGGACTATTTTGGGTTGTATTTGCCATATGGTTCATGAATTGCATAGTTGTGGTGCAATTGGCCTTGATAGACTTGTGTTTCGATGCCTCATGCATGCTATCTTTGAGCTATTTGGATGATTTGGCATCATTTAATACTTGATTTCAGAGCATGTAATATCGTCATGTTCTCATGCATATCACTCTCTAATTGTGGTTTAAGAGTTGTGCATTGTTGCCATGTTTGTGGCTTAGCTTGCATGCCATCTTGCCTAGACTTTTGAGCCCCCATCTCAGCATGTTTTGGTCTTTGGTTTGACCTATTTGAGCTCTGTCTGTGGTTTGTTCATGCATTTATGCCATGTATTGCATGCCTCTTCTATAGTTCTCTTTACTAGCTTTAATGCTTTAAGGACCCTAGCATGCTATGCTTGTATTGTTTGAGTGATTTGGCATCATTTCATACCTAATTTGAGAGCATGTAGTGTTGTCACACTTCCATGTTTATCACTTCTTGAGCTCTCTTGAGAGTTGTGCTCTTAGGCCTAGTTGATGGGCCAATGCATGTGCATGCTTTGTCATGCCTCTTTGTGCCTTAATTTTAGCATTATGGCCACTGTTTTGGGCATGGCTGAGGTCTGTCCATATGCGGTTTAAGTCTATCGAGCATGTGGTTTACATGTTGTTGAATGCTTGTTGCATTGCATGTTGTTGCATGCTTATTGGTTTGCATGTTGTTGCATGCTCATGTTGCATTAGCATTGTTTGCATGCCATTAGCTTTGTTAAGTTGTTTATGCATGCATTACATTAGTTTGGATCGAGTGCTAGTCCAAACACAAGGAACGAGGGACGTTTCATACTTGAAGTGATGAAACGTGCCTCAATTCTCGGTCGCCGACCCTCTTGATCAAGCATGATAGAGGTTAAGGCTTTATGTGTTATGTGTGCATTCATTTCACATTGATTCGTGCAATCTTGGCTTCTCGACCATCATGCATTGAGATGCATGATTGGTGGCCCGAGGGTCGAGAACTACACTCCCTTGAGATCATGAAATGATAGGGAGAGTGGTTGTGCACACATATCTTGCAAATCCATTGTCATGCCCCTTCTTGTTCTCTGTTGCAACAAACTGGAGTATGACAGCAAAACTGGTCGGCCGACCAGAAAAACTAGCTGGCCGACCACTTTTTCTGGTCTGCAGCAAACATAGGTGGCCGGCAAGTGGTTGGTACCACCAACAACTGGTCGGCAGCCCTCCTGAGGGTCCCCAAGGTGAGTTAGAAGCTATTTGGAGCTTGGTGCAGTGTTCTGAAAACAATTGAAAACAGAAGCAAGTTGGGGCATCGCGATGGATTTTCGAACGAGGCAACCGAGCATGCATACACTTCTCACTTCGAGGCTCCTGTTTTATTACTTTGCTTAGCTACCATGCTTAGCTAGTTAATGCTTTAGTTTATGCACTTAAGTAGTTAATGCGTTTAGCTATTCAATTTGTGTTGTAATAACTAGTTAGTTAACTTATTAGTTAATTAGCTTCAAGTTGTAATAATTAGTTAACTTGTTCGTTAATTAGTTTTGTGATGTAAGAATTAGTTTAATTAGCTTAGATTAGCTAGTCGGTTATTTATTCGGACCCTCCGTCGAGAGGGCCAACTGTTGTAATAAGCGTATGTGTGTGTGATGCATGTCTTCCAACCCCCATTTCTTTCTCCCTTTTACTTACCTGCTTTCAGTGGTTAGTTTTAGGGCATGTTTCAATTAGCATACTTATGTTTGCATGCGTGTATTATTCATCTGTTTTGCATACACCGGGCTCGGCGCATCATACAAACTGCATTGTATTTCAATACATCTACTTGAATACATGTTCAACAGCATGTTACCAAGTTGCATTTCACATGACATCTTAGGATAGTTGAGCCTATCTTAGTTGCATTTTTGCATGTGTTGCATTAGTCATCTTAACATGAACTAGGATCATGCATGATTTCTAACTAGTTCTTTGTTTTGGCTCGGAGTAACTGTGAGTGTTTATGCTTTATCATCCCTGCATGAGATGTGTATGCTGCCATGTTAGCATGATTGCCATGAGGCTAACTGATTAGTTGATTAACTGCATGAATGCCTGTGGATGAAGGTTGGATTGCTTGAATTGGAACAATTCATCAAATGTGAGTTTTAAGCCCACTTGAGGGTGGCAAATCATCATGTTTTCTAAGCCCACTTGAGGGTGGCAAAATCTACGACTTAGCCTACTTACGAGTAGCAAACTTCAAATCATTTTCACAAATGAAAATGAAATGTTTTGTTCCAACTTAGGCGATCTAGTCTATACTTGTATGTTGTGCGCATCACATAGTAATTCTAGCTAATAATGGGAATAAGAACACATGTGTTTTTAAAAACAACGTATCATGTTAGTAAAGGCCGATCTTTGATCGGGCGAGCAGGGGTGCTCATTGCATGACCTTCCCCTCTCGTACCTAAGTTCCCGAGTCGAGGCAACTTTGGTGATGATGGACACGTGGCCTCAGGCATGAGTCAGGGTTTCCTAAATTTCTCCAAAATAAAACATTTAGGTGGCGATTCTGTATTTGGCAAAGCAGTCCATGTTTGGCACTTCTTTATTAAAATCGATTTTCCAAAACGATTTGCCGAATTTAGACTCTTTGGTGATTTATCAGTCTTGCATTGCACTTTGCGAGATTAGATTCAGAACCGTGACATGAGTCCGAACTGTAGTAGCTAAGAACAAAACGATTCGTGCCCTCGCGGTGCAGAGAGCAGAGTTCTGGGGCGGTCTATAGTGGCTCGAGTGAAGGACTGCTTAAGCAATGAAATGCTAGTTAATTCTTGAATCTAGCTCTTCAAATCTCTAAACTTGAGTTCAATCCTTCAAGAATGTGCTCAATTTCTCTCTAATTCTCACTCCCCTCTCTCTATGGTGTATATTTTTAGAATTTTTGGTCTTGTAATATGTGCTTAAGCACATTACAACATATATATATATATATATGCTTGACTAATCTAATTGATTAATCAAGGTTTAAGATTAATCAAATAGGCTTAATTAAATTAAATTAATCTAATTATTTTGATCCGAATCAATTTTTAATTAAATTACACCGTAGTCTCCAAAAATTATGCTAATCATAATAGTACAGTCAATTTTGATTTATGTTGCCTCTACGGCCTTCAATTTCAAATTATAACGGAATACAAAACAGATTTTCCTACAATGGACATATATGAATTCAAAAACACATATAATCACATGATTAGCATCCAAATTCACATTAAGAACATAATCACAAGTATAATTAAAGATTAACGGCATACCACAGAATGGGGTTGTCACATTCTTGCCCCCATTAGGACGTTTTGTCCTCTAAGCTTATGTTACCTTCTATTAGAAACAAATGTGGGTACTGTTTTCACATCTCATCTTCTTTTTCCCACGTGGCTTTCCTTCCATAATGCTCTTTTCATTCCATTTTCACCATTAGAATGGATTTGTTTCTCAGTTATTTCACTTGTCGATCAATGATCAGTTCATGCCATTCTTCATATTCCATATTCTCATTAAGAGCTATCCAGTGGTAGTCTATAACATGAAATGGATCCCGGAGGTAGCCCTTCAACATTGACACATGGAACACGTTGTGCATTTGTTCCATACCTTGCGGTAAAACAACTCTATAAGCAACTGGATCAAGTATCTCCAAAATTTGAAATGGCCTAATGTAAAGGGTTGACAATTTACTCTTCTTACCAAATCTTGACTGGCCCTTCATCGGGATGACATAAATAAAGACATGGTCGCCAACTTCATATTCGAGAGGCCTTCTTCTAACATCCGCATAGCTCTTTTGTCGGCTCTAAGCAGTTTTGAGCCTTTGCTGAATACCTTTGATCTTTTTAGTAGTCGTCTGTACAATCTCAGGCCCAAGTAAGATTCCATCCCCAACTTCAGTCCAGCATATTGGAGATGTACATTTTCTGCCATACAAGGCTTCATATGATGCCATACAAATACAGGAGTGGAAACTATTGTTATACACAAATTCGGCCAACGGTAAGTAGTCCTTTCAACTCTCCTAAAAATCCAAGGCACGCATTTTGAGCATATCTTCCAGAGTCTGTATGGTCCGTTCTGATTTCCCATCAGTTTATGGATGGAATGCAGTGCTAAACCAGTTCTGTTCCCATTGCCCATTGCAAACTTTTCCAGAATCTAGATACAAACTTCGGATCTCTATTCGACACAATAGACACCGGCACTCCATGTAGACAGACAATTTCATCAATATAAATGATAGCCAATCTATATGCATCATAACTAGTTCTAATAGGAAGAAAATGTGCATATTTAGTCAGTCTATCAACAATAACCCATATAGAGTTCATACCTCTCGGAGTTCGAGGAAGACCAACAATAAAATCCATAGTTATATGCTCTCATTTCCATTTTGGAATAGGGAGAGGTTAAAGTAGACCGGCTAGTTTCTGGTGTTCAACTTTGACTTGCTGACACTGAAGGCACTTGTATACATATTCTGCAATTTCCCATTTCATATTAGGCCACCAGTAGTTCTGTTTCAAGTCTCGATACATCTTGTTGTTACCCAGATGCATGGCAAATTTCGACTTATGGGCATCATCTAGAATTCTCTTCTTTAAATTAGAGATGTTCGGAACATACAATCTATTCCAAAATTTTAACACTTCATTCTTAACACTATACCCCAGTTTCGGATTCACTTCAAACTCATCAATCACCTTTTTGAGGAATTCATCCTCCCATTGCCTTTGCTTAATCTCATCAATAACTGCCAGCTGAGCTATAACAACGGCTATCATTCCATTATGTTCATGTAATAACACTTCAATTTCTGATCTTTCAAAGTCTTGCAGAAGGTCTTTTTGTTTAGTGAGTAGGCAAGCTAAGTTCCCTGTTAATTTTCTACTCAAGGCATCGGCAACTGTATTGGCCTTTCCTGGGTGATACTGAATTTGAAGATCATAATCTTTTATCAGCTCGAGCCATCTTCTTTGCCACATGTTCAATTCTTTTTGGGTAAAGAAGTACTTTAAACTTTTGTGATACTTGTAAACTTCACATTTGGTCCCATACAGGTAATGCTGCCAAATTTTTAAAGCAAACACAACTGCAACCAATTCTAGGTCATGCGTTGGGTAATTCTTTTCATGTGGTCTCAATTGCCAGGAGGCATAAGCAATCACTCTTCTGGTCTGCATTAACACACAACCTAAACCTTTGTAAGAGGTATCACTAAATATCACAAAATCTTTCGTACTTGAGGGCAATGTTAAAACTGGTGCAATAGTCAATCTTGTCTTCAATTCTTGGAAGGCAGATTCCCTTTCATCATTCCATTCAAACAGTTGTCCCTTGCATGTTAGTTGGGTAAATGGCACAACTATCTTGGAGAAGTCTTTTACAAACCGTCTATAGTACCCTGCTAAGCCCATGAAGCTTCAAACTTCCGTTACATTTGTTGATGTAGGCTAGTTCACAATTGCCTCAATTTTCTATGGATCCACTAAAATTCCATTTTTGTTAATAACATGGCCTAGAAACACAACGTCATCTAACCAAAATTCACATTTCTTTAGTTTAGAAAATAACTTCTTTTCTCTAAGTGTTTGCAAAACAGTTCTTAGGTGTTGTTTGTGTTCAGTTCTACTCTTTGAATATATCAAAATATCATCAATAAAGACCACGACAAATTCATCAAGATAGGACTTACAAATTTGATTCATAAGATCCAAAAATGCTACAGGTGCATTAGTCACTCCAAATGGCATAAGAAGAAATTCGTAGTGACCATATCTTATCTAAAATGTGATTTTCTCAACATCTTCTGCTTTTACTTTTAATTGGTGGTACCCGGATCTCAGATCAATTTTCGAAAATACTTGTGATCCTTGCAACTGATTAAACAAATCATCAATATGGGGCAAAGGGTATTTGTTCTTGATCGTTACCTTATTCAATTCCCGGTAGTCGATACATAATCATGAAGTCCCATCCTTCTTTTTCACAAAAAATACCAGCGCACCCCAGGGCGAAGTACTCGGTCTAATAAAACCCTTATCAAACAAATCTTGTAACTATTCTTTCAGCTCTTTCATTTCAACAATAGACATTCTGTAAGGAGTTTTTGAGATAGGTCGGGTGCCTAGTACAACATCAATAGTAAACTTTTTTTCTCTATCAACCAATTTCCCTGGCAATTTATCAAGAAATACATCTGAAAGTTCTCTAACAACAAGAATACTCTTTAATTCAACATTCATAAGTTACTCAGTCATTACACTACATAGGTAACCCTAACACCCTTTCCTAAGCAGTTTACATGCTTTCATTGCTGAAATCAGATAAGGCGGAGGTACTACATCGTTACCCACAAACACAAACTCATCATGTCCTGGAGGTCTAAGTATAACTTGTTTTGTTACATAATCAATAATGGCACAATACTTTGATAACCAGTCCATTTTCAAAATTATATCAAAATGTCTAATATCCAAAGGTAACAAATCCACATATAAGGTAACACTTCCAATATTCATATCATAAACACGGTACACATATGTACACAACACAGACTCCCCAAATGGAGTAGATACACATAACAAGTATGGCAATGATTGTAAAGGTCTATTCAATCTAGATGAAAATGTAATAGACACAAAGGAATGTGTTGATCTGGAATCAATTAACACAAAAGCATCTTAATTACATATAGAGATAGTATATGAGACAACAGCTTCAGTATTTTGCGTGTCACTTGGGATGAGTGCGAAGACTCTCCCTTGCCTCAATGTGTCTCAGGTAGCAGTTGGTCTCTCAATATAAGTTCCCAAATTATGGTTTAGTACCTCGGTGCCCTAAAGACACCTGAACAAGAAGAATCACAAGGAAAAAATTACAAATGCTCTTTCGACCTACATACTCATCGAGGTCCAAGAGATAAGGGATAACACCAACCATTGTACTCCCAAGGACAACAATAACTCCCTACTAACAATAACACACACAACAACCACCGAATAAACAAAACCCAATTTCAAAGGGAAAGAAAACCACCATAAAATCATAAACACAGCCAACACTGGCAAAAACAAATGATACACTACAATGCACGGCTCAATACAATAATCCTAGATAGCCTCACACTTAGCAACATCACCAATTCTTTATACAACCTGGCATTTAAAAGTAAAACAGTGAAAATCGTTCATGTGTATATGTAGTTTTTTTTTATCAAAAGGTATTCTAACTTATACCATTCACCATCAAAACACATTACAATCCATAATTTATATATATATATATATATTTTGAAACGGAAGGTGCTATTTAGAATACTAAACTAGTTACATCCTCAAGACTCGTCCATATTTAGTTTCCACTCAATCAACAAGCTATTTATTAACACAACTTAGTGTGGACTCGCTGTTTTCTCGCGCCCCTGCCTTTCGAAAAGGGTTTGAAAAGAAAGGCCTCACAGTTTGGACTCCCGCGGTTCTGAATCTAGTCTCACGAGTGCAATGTGAAACTGATAATCACCAAAGAGTTCAAATCCGGCAAACCTTTTGGAAAATCGATTTTCAATTAAATAATGCCAAAATTAGACTGCTTTGCCAGATTACAGAGTCGCCACCTAAATATTTTGTTTTGGAAAAATTTAGGAAACCCTAACTCGTGCCAAAGGCCATGCGTCCGTCATCACCAAAGTTGCCTCGGCTCGGGAACTTGGGTACGAGGGGGGAAGGTCATGAATTGAGCACCCCCGCTCGCCCAATCAAGGATCGGCCTCTATTAATCATGATATGCTCTTTTATAAACATTATGCGTCCTTGTTCTGATTATTAAACTAGCTTTACTATGTGATGCGCACATGCAAGTATAGATTAAATTTGCAAGAATTGAAACAATTCAACTCATGTTTGTTTGCAAAAATGGTTTGAATTTGCCACCCTCAAGTGGGCTTAAAGATGTGGATTTGCCACCTCAAGTGGGCTTAAAACATGATTTGCCACAACGAAGCGGGCTTAAAACATACATTTGTTGAATCGTTCCAATTAAAACAACAAAGCCTTCATCCACAGGCATTCATGCAGTTTAGCATTTAAACACATAGCCTCATGGTAAGCATGCGAAACATTTCAATATGGCAATCACACTCCTGCAAGTATGCTAAAGCATAAAACTTACCGAGTACTCCAAGCCAAAACAGAAACTAGTTAGAAAGATGTATGATCCTAACTATGTTAAGTGTCTAATGCAACACATGCAATATGCAATTAATAGGCTCGGCTACTAATATGGAATTTGCAACACTTTGATAGCATGCGTTGAAACATGTATTCAAAGAAGTATTGAAATGACAATGCAGTTTAAATGATGCGCCGGGCCTCGGTGCATGCAAGACAAATGAATGGATGCAAACATGCGAGCATAAGGTATGCTAATTGAAAATGTCCCTAATCTAACCATCAAAAGCAATTAAATAAAAGAGAAAAAGACGTGGGATTGGAAGACATGCACACCCGCACGCACACTTATTACAACATTATGTCCTCACGAAGGAGGGTCCGAATGAATAAAAGCTAACTAACTAGCTACGCTAATTAAGCTAACTAATTACAACAATTGAAATGAATTAACTAACTTATTCTAAGCTAATTAAATATTACAAACCGGAATTAATGAGCTAAACACTAACTAATTAAGTACCGCACTTTAATTAACTAGCTATTCTAAGCTATCTAAAGCAATTAAAAGGCCCCGAGGGCGAGGGACACATGCATGCTTGGTTGGCTTCCTCCCAAAAATCCACCGCCTTGCCATCGGATGCCTCTGTTTGTGCTTGTTTGAACATCGAAGATTCTGCTAACTTCCAGAACACCTCTGTTCCTCTTCAGGAACACACTGAGCAACTTTTTCATTGATGGCCGGTCGGCTACCATTGGTGGCCGATTGGCTACTACTGGTGGCCGTCGGCCACCCCTTTCCCAAACCTTTCTTTTTTTGCTGCAACAAAGATCAAACAGAGGCAAAGCAGTGTATTCTCAAGGTTTGTGTGTACTATTACCCTCCTTATCATTACACAAGTTCAAAGAAGTGTAATTCTTGGCCCTCAAACCATCAACCAAGCATTTCCATGCATGATGGTCAAAGAACTAAGTTTGTACAAGCTTAATAAGTGCAAAGCAAGACTCAACAAAACCACAACCCTATTATGCATGATCAAGGGTGGTGATGACAAAGAAAAGTGGCATGTTTCATCACTTTGAGTATAAAACGTCCCATTTTCCTGGTGTTCAAATTAACATCCGATCCGAACACATGCAATGCAACACGAAGATGTTTTATCTTGCCTCTTTTACTTTTTCATTTCTATTTACTCATTTTAGCTTACCAATCCATTCTTTAATTGATTAAGTCCAAGGTAAGCGTCCTCTAATGGAAGAGGCGTCAACCAAGGGATGGTTTAAGGCAAGAGAGAGGTCATGCCTTTGGTTCATAGAAACCCTTAAAAGAGGATTGAAACCATTAAGCACAAACCTCAATCTCAAGCTTAAACACAACCCCAAAGCTAAACAACCCTCAAAGCCAATGAAAAGACGTAGAAAGGAGGGAGGTGGCAGATATTTAGGTGCTGGAATTAGGCATGAAAAAGCATTAAAACATCCATCCAAGGCACACAAATGATGCTCAAGGCCCAAAAACACTAAGCTAGTGAAGGAAATTGCACCACAAGCACACAATACAAAGCTCAAAGGACTTAACCAGCCCTAAACAGAGCTAAAACAAGTCAAAACAGTAGCAAAAACATGCTGAGATTAAGCCACAAAATGCTAGAAAAACATGCTCACTTGTTAAGCTATCTAAGCATGTAAACAAGACACAAGGAGGGGAGGCTAACCCCTCCAATTTTGGACTTCAAAAGAAGGTTTTTTTCACTGAAATAACTCTGATTTTCAATGGTTAAAAGGCCCAAAATATTTGATTTAAATATGAGAAAAGATGGCACAAAAAGCTTCACAAGCTAAGAAACAAAAGAGGGGACAACCCCCCTAACTCACAAAGACTCAAACTACCATTTTTATACCTCAAAATAGAGTTTCTTATACCTCAAAAACAGCTTTAAAATAGTTGAAAAGGATGGCAAATCAAGCATGCACAATAAGCTTAAATGAGGAAAGTTTAATACCTTTGAAGCAAAATGTAATTCAGCCACAAACTCAAGCTCAAATCCCCTTCTAAGGCTCAAACCAAGCTCCAAGAGACCTCAGCTCAAAGGTGAGAATGTTTGGTTAAGGGTTGATGTGCAAAAGTGTAGAGAAAACTAACTACAAAGCACAAAATAAGAAGAGAGAGAGAGAGAGAGAGACAGAATTTTGATCTGAAGTGTCTAACTCCCAAAAATGGGGGAGAAACCCCCTTATATATAGAAAAACAAGCTTTGAGCTTCAATACATCCTACCATACATGTGTATGAAGATGCAGCTCAGTGAGCAACAGCTGGCACATTTGGCAAACAAATATCTGAAAAAAAGAGACTGGTGGCCGTCGGCCACCACTAATGGCCGATAGGAACAAGTCATGGCCGACAGGCCACCCTCTCCTCCAGGTTTGAAACAACAAGCTCTTGATCCACAACCAAGCACAAAATAGATAGGTTCAAAGACTTTAAAGACAAGGCGCTCGCCAAGAACGCTGGGTGCTCAAAACAAACACAAACAAAGATAATCATCGAGTGTTCAAATGATGACATCCAAGTCTTGAGGACGGTCAAAAATGGGGTGTCTACAGTTGTCCCTCTTTGACAGAACTCAGAAGTCATGAAATGACGTGAGTGAACATCAAAGCCCAGAGACTACCCATTTTTGATAGGGCCGAAGACTTGGACAAACAAACAAGCGAAACAAAGAACGGTTACACCCACAGGCTGCCTACGTATCCCTTTGCAAGGAATCAAGCCATCGTAGTTCTGGGGTAGAATGCAAAATGATACATAATTGAAATAAAATAATGCAAAACTAAGAAGGTTACAATGTTTCCACCCCTAACCCGAGGAGTTTCCATCAACTCGAGACAAGCTTCACCCAAGCCTCACCACTATATATAAGAGACTTAACACTCACAAAACCCTTCCAAGACATTTCTTAAACTTGTCACTTTACTCATATTCAACCATTCTAAAGTGACTATTTGTCAACCAAACCCTAATATTAACCAATCGACTAACTACTCAGTAAAACTTTAATTTTGACTCTCAAACATCCACAAGTTGCCCTTGATCGTTTACTCCGAGATGGAGCTCCCCACACCATTCCCTACGCTTTCTAGAATCTCACTATATTCCTAAATATATATATATATATATTGCAATAGCACTGTTTCCAATAATCCCATCACTCTTATGCCGATAAGTAACACCCTTCCCTTTTTGCCTGAAACAAGACCTATAAGGTCAATTGCACTCCATCTATTTCGAACCACATAAACAATCGTGGTCCACAATATACCTGTTACTCGAAAACACAACCCATACTTCCTCCTAAGAATCACTTCTAGCATCTAGCTATTAAGTTCCCTTCATACTCATGAATCCTGAACACGCCTTGACCATGTCACTCAATACTTGAATATCTCAAACCCCCTCTTTACCCACACATAACTTCTAGCTTATAATAACATCACAATTCTCACACATCTTCCAAGTCATCCCAACTATAACCCTTTTAAATCATACAACTCCCACTTTTCATAAACACTTTAATTCAATGTAAGGCTTATAAGTCAATATATTCTTCATTCAGGGAATAGAAACAATTACAACAAAATATTAAGATTTATAAATTTTAAAAGCACTTCCCAATAGAAATAAGTTCCAAGGTTTAATTACATTACTACACAATTGGGTTCCAAAAATATGCATACATATACATATACAACATATGTCTGCACAAAAGCCTTACTTACAAGGGAAAGTGCATCACAATACCAAAACACAAAAATCTTCACCAAAACACCACATCACAATCATCCCTGTCTAGACTGCTAAGACAAACCCTACCCACGCGAAGGGCAACAACGCCTAACATGGCCCATCTATCTACACTTAGAACAAAAAGGTGGTCTTCTACTCTGCGACCGACTCTAGGAAATCTGAGTCTGGCTAGATCTTTGTAACAACCCCACTCCATGATTAGCTACTAATCCATAATTAAGAACATTAATCAAATGATTAGATGAAATCATGTGTTAATTGTGCATTTCATGTGTTATTTGTGATCATATCTGTCTGACGTAGGAATATCTGTTTGAATTTCCTTTTCGACATGTGAATTGAAGGCCTTATCGGCATCCAAACATAAAATCGATTAGGTTCACATGTTATTTAGGAATTTTAGGATTTTATGGTTAGTTTAATTGGAATTCGATTCAGAATCAAATAATTAGAATAAATTAATTAGTCTAATCATACTTAATTAGCCTAATGTTAATCAAGCCTATATAAGGCACTCGTGACTTCTAGACCACCATATACACATACATTTCATTATCTTTGTGAGCTCTAAGCTGTGAGTGAGAGAGAGAGAGAGAGAGAGAGAGAGGGAGGGAGAAAAAGAGAGAAAAGATAGAGATTAGAGCTAATTTTAAAGAAGAATTGAGATCAAACTAGGAGAATTGTTTGAAAAGTGAAGGAAATTGGAGGAAGCAAACAAGAATTGCTAGAATCCAAGGGAATTAAAGCTTCAAGGTAAGAAATCAACTCTAAATTTATGACATTGAGTTAGATGAAATGTGAATTCAAGAGAATTTAGCGAGTAAAAAAACAAGGATTGAGCTTAGAAGATAGAATTGAGATCAATTCATGCATTGCATGCATAATGCATGATTTTTGAGTTCTATTTTCACAAATTCTTACATGCAAGTGCATATTTTGGCTATAGCTTGAGAGTTCACCATGATTTTACATGAAAACATTTATTTATTCATGTCTTAGAAGTTTTCAACTCAAAACAATGCATGTGTTATACATGAAGTTTTAAGTTTGACTTTGAATAATTGACATACTTTCGGGCCTTGAGTTTGCGAAATGGTCTTTGATTCATAATGTTGTACAAATTTTCAAGAGTTTTCTCAAGTTTTGGCCCAAAACAATGAACTTTGAAGCTTTGAAATTGGACTTTGAACTTGGAACTGAAATCTGGAAATTCCAAAATTTGATCATATCGCTCGAGCGAACAAACCGTCGCTCGAGCATAAATTTTGAGCTCTCAGAAGTTTTGTAGAGATTGATGGTTGGCTTAAGCGACCAAAAGACTGCTCAAGCGACCACCTTTTGTTTTGAACCTTGGCTCGAGCGACCAAAAGTTGGCTCAAGCGTGAAATGAGAGCTCCCAGTACTTTTGCAGGCTGTGCAGACCACTCGAGCGACCAAAGCTTCTCTCTAGCGAATTGCCATATTTTTTGAAATTTTGCAAAATGTTTCAAAGTGCATAATTGCATCCTCATTCCATCTTAGGCATTTTAAGCCATGGTTTAGGCTATAATCATGACGAAATGAATTAGAAACACACCAAGAACAAAGTGAAATAAGTCAAGTGTTTTCCGAGCGTGTGTTTCAATGTGTATCTGTAATGTGTTTGTGTAGGTCACGTGTTATCGTCCACTTGATTAGTTTGCTCTGTCTGTTTTGCTTCTGGTGTTATCTGTGAGTAATAACTCTATAAAGCTATGTTGACTATAAGTATTTTTCGACTGATATCACATGATCTATTTTTTGAAATGCTATTTTGTGAATCATGAATGAATGTCCAATTTTCTGAAATGCATTCGTGGCATCCTTCGCATCATGTGCATCTGTCATGTGTTATCTGTTACCTAGTACTAGGGTTTCACGCGGGTTTCATTCATGGAATTGATTATGCATAATCATTTACTCTGCACATGGGTCTTAATGACCGTCTCATGTGAATATGGATCTATATGACCAAGTACTTTGCACGTGGGTCTTTATGACCAATCAGATCTATTAGGATGTACCGTGCATGACTATTTACAAATTTGAAAGAAAATCCATTAGGAATTTGGCATGTTTGCTCACTGGTCAAAAAGAATTGTTGTGTGACTTAGACAAAAATGAAATTGAAATTGTTTTGCGTGAATAAGGTGGAGTCTTAGTTGTTATTTCTGCATAGCCAGCAATTATTGAGGAAGTTAAGGAAAGCCAATTAGAAGATGAATTTCTGAAAAAGATTGTGGAAGAAATTGACTTTAAACCGAGACCGGGATTTATAGTTAAAACTAACGTGTTGCAATTTAATGGTAGGCATTTGTGTACCAGATTGTTCAGAGCTGAGAAAACGTATTATGACTGAGGCCCACAACTCTAAATTTCCTATGCATCCGGGAAACATGAAAATGTACCATGACTCGAAACAACATTTTTGGTGGCCTAGAATGGAGAAGTATATTGCTGATTTTGTAGCAAAGTGTTTGCATTGCCAACTAGTGAAAGCCGAATATCAACGACCCGCTGGATTATTTCATCCACTTCCAATACCGAAATGGAAATGTGAACATATTACGATGGGCTTCATTGTCTGTCTACCTCGTTCATCTAGAGGTATGGACTCTATCTGTGTTATTGTTGATCATTTGACTAAGTCTGCTCACTTTTTACCTGTCAAAACTTTTTATAATGCGGATAAATTGGCTAACATCTATGTGAATGAGATTGTGAGACTACATGGGGTGTTGATATCTATTGTATTTGACAAAGATCCACTATATGTTATTAAGCCAACTCACGTGTTTTTGAAAGATAACTATACTTATGAAGAACGACCAATACAGATTGTGAACTGCCAGATTAAAAGATTGAGGAACAAAGAAATTTCGTTGGTCAAAGTTGATTGGCAACAACACGGAGGAACCTATGCAACGTGGGAAACGGAGGAAGATATGATGAAAAGATATTCGGAATTGTTTCCACTAGACCCGATGTTCTTCTGATATGAAAGTGCTTAAAGTTTGAAGGACCAAACTATTTAAAGGGGGAAGAATGTAACAACTCCACTCCGTGATTAGCTAGTAATCCAAAATTAAGAATGTCAATCAAGTGATTAGATGAAATCATGTGTTAATTGTGCATTTCATGTGTTATTTGTGATCATATATGTCTGACGTAGGAATATCTGTTTGAATTTCCGTTTCAACATGCGAATTGAAGGCCTTATCGGCATCCAAACACGAAATTGGTTAGGTTCACATGTTATTTAGGATTTTTAGGATTTTATGATAAGTTTAATTGGAATTCTATTCAGAATCAAATAATTAGAATAAATTAATTAGAACTAATCACACTTAATTAGCCTAATGTTAAGCAAGGCTATATAAGGCACTAGTGACTTCTAGACCATCGTATACACATACATTTCATCATCTTTGTGACCTCTAAACCGTGAGAGAGAGAGATTAGAGCCAATTTTGAAGTGGAATTGAGATCAAGCTAGGAGAATTGCTAGAACAGTGACGGAAGTTGGAGAAAGCAAGCAAGATTTGCTAGAATCCAAGGCAATTAAAGCTTCTAGGTAAGAAATCAACTCTAATTTATGACAGAGAGTTAGATGACATGTGAATTCAAGAGATTTTAGCGAGTGAAAAAACAAGGATTGAGCTTAGAAGATAGAAATGAGATCAATTCATACATTGCGTGCATAATTCACGATTTATGAGTTCTATTTTCACAAATTCTTACATGTAAGTGCATATTTTGGCTATATATTGAGAGTTCACCATGATTTTACATGAAAACACTTTATTTATTCATGTCTTGGAAGTTTTGAACTCAAAAAAATGCATGCATGTGTTATACATGAAGTTTCAAGTTTGACTTTGAATAGTTGACATACTTTCAGCCCTTGAGTTTGTGAAATGATCTTCAATTCATAATGTTGTACAAATTTTCAAGAGTTTTCTCAAGTTTTGGCCCAAAAGAACAAACTTTGAAGCTTTGAAATTGGGCTTTCAACTTGGAACTGAAATCTAAAAATTCCAAAATTTGGTTGCATCACTTGAGCAACCAAACTGTCGCTTTAGCATAAATTTCGAGCTCTCAAAAGTTTTACGGAGATTGATGGTTGGCTCGAGCGACCAAAAGACCGCTCAAGTGACCACCCTTTGTTTTGAACCTTGGCTCAAGCAACCAAAAGTTGGCTTAAGCTTGAAATAAGAGCTCCCAATACTTTTGCAGACCCTGCAGACTGCTCGAGTGGACTGCCCTATTTTTTGAAATTTTACAAAATGTTTCAAAGTGCTTAATTGCATCCTCATTCCATCTTAGGCATTCTTAAGCCATGGTTTAAGCTATAATCATGAAATGAATTAGAAACACACTAAGAATGAAGTGAAATAAGTCCAGTGTTTTTCGAGCGTGTGTTTCAATGTGTATCTGTCACGTGTTTGTATAGGCCATGTGTTATCGTCCGTGATCAGTCTGCTCCGTCTACTTTACGTCTAGCACTATCTGTGAGTAACAACTCTGTAAAGCTATGTTGACTATAAGTATTTTTCAACTGATACGATATGATCTATTTTTTGAAATGTTATTTTGTGAATCATGAATGAATGCCCAATTTTTTTAAAATGTATTCGTGCCATCCTTAGTATCATGTGAATCTGTCATGTGCTATCTGTTACCTAGTACCAGGGTTTTACACCGGTTCCATTCATAGAACTGATTATGCATAATCATTTACTCTGCACGTGGGTCTTAATGACCATTCCATGTGAATATGGGTCTATATGACCAAGTACTCTGCACGTAGGTCTTTATGACCAATTTGATCTGTTAGCTAATGGATGTACCACGAATGACTGTTAACAAATCTGAATACGTATATGAATCTATTTCTAATCTAAATTCTGATTTCTAAATATGTTATGGACATCATTCATCACAACCTTTACTCCGTTGTTATTCACTTGGCTCCAGCTCGTTATTTTATATATGTATGTAGGTGTTCAGGTGCGCAACCAAGCTTAGGACTTCAAGTCTGGATCTGTTCTGTCAAGCCAACCACCGTGCCTCACGTAAAGGTTCCTTGAATTTAGTGTGGTCAAGTTTGAAATGAAGTCTTAAGTTTTGGTTTACTTTTGTTTATCTGGACAAGCTTTTGTTTATTTTCTATATATAAGGCTATGTCCCTTTTGTTATATCTGTACACGCAATGACGTCATCATATATGTAAATAAAGTTTTAAATTTTCTATCCCATATAAGTCTGCACAGCTTTATGGACATTGTACTTTAATATTTGTTTCCCCTAGCCCCTTGTCTTGTTAATATGTTTCAGAGGCCTTCGGTAATCTTAGGATTACTGGCCGGTGATGATGCTAAACCTATCGGGGCAGGTTTGGGTCCTGACAATCTTTTAACAAATGAACCTGACGAGGTAAAACTAGATTGATGCTGTGAGTGGGATGGTGATTGAAATTCAACTCTCTGTTGCCTCCTACTAGGTCTCGTGTGCTCTTGAACCAAAGAACTCGCCAATATGCCCCTTTCTCTTTCATACTGACCAGCCTCAAGATTAATGACTTCCACATGAGCCGCCGCTTTTACTAATGTGTGATAGTTCCTATGCATGCACCCCACTACCTTTCATTGGATATCATCGCATAACCTCTCGTCAAACTCAATACAACACTGCTCCTCCGTTGCTACCAAATTTGGAGCAAATTCACACAAACTAAACCTTGCCTCAAAGTGTGCCAGAGGTGTAGTACCTTGGCACAACTCCACAAATCATTTCCTCAATCTTTCGCGAGCAGAAGGAGGAAAATACGTGGCCCAAAAGGCCTCAGTGAATGCAGCCCAGTTGGTGCCTATGGTATGGCTTACATACTTCCACCAATACCCAACTTCTCCATTTAGTGAAAAAGTTGTTTATGCCACTCTCAATCCCTCATCTGTGACTCTAAGCATATCAAGAGTCTTAGTGACTTGCTCTAACCAACTTTCTGCCTCTAGCGGTTCTGACCCTCCTGTGAACTCTGGTGGGTTAAAGCGAAAGAACTCCTTAGTGGTCTTGAAGGCATAAGACTCGTCGCCTTCATTGCGTGTTAAAGCCTCACGCACAGCTCTCACTATCTCACGTGCGATCTCCTCACCCACAGCCAGTGTTGTAGGTGCGGGTACTACTGGGACTGTTGTGCCCCTATCGGTACCCTTAGTTCCAACACAACCTCTGCTAGCTTGTCCTAACATCATATCAATGACAACATCAAACATCAGTCAACCAAACTCTAAACCTTTCCCGAGACACTTACTCGTCCTACCAAGACGCAAAACCAGCTTAACATGTAATCACATAGCACATAAACAGTTTCAAGTAGCAAACCATGTAATCGAGTTAAGTCTACAAGGATGACCACTTGTCCCGGAACTTCCAAGGAACTCCAACTGAAAACCATGTTGATCAGACGCGTTTCTAATGAGATCTCAAAGCAAGTTAGCTGGCTACAAGCACTACCCCTTAAACTTAACTTATACTCACACAATGTAACATATAATGTCCTACACCTCATACTTCTTATATACAAACGTCCTCACCAACCGAAGCTAACCCATTGTGGTAAACACCGTTTCCCATGATCTCAAGGTTTTCAAACCCGGTTAGCTCTGATACCAAGTTGTCATCCCCCAAATTTTATTACCCGGAAACATTACTAAAACCTTTAATTTAAGTTCATTTACTCAATACATTTATATATACAAGTGACCATTACACTTGAGTAGAAGAAAAATGATCTCTCACGAATGAATACAACAATATTACATGCTAAGATCCACATGGAAATACCCAAGACAGATAATTACATGCGAAGATACTCAACAACCTCAAGCCATAGTATACATTTTGTTTACATGCAAAATGACAAATACACATAAAAGAAAATAAACTTCTTGAAATCTGCAACTGGTGTTTCTGAATCTTTCTCCCTGAAAATGGTACAAATACATGGAATGAACAAATATATCTAGTAGGAATTTTCAATGATTCTCAATAATAAGATCTCTAGATACATGCGATCATGAATGCTAAAGAATGATACATGAATAAGTAATGTGCTATTTTCATACTCAAAATACAATACATATAGGTAATACCTTTCTCATACAGAAGTCCATGAAAATTTTCAAAGAAAACTTTTTTTTTTTTTTGTTTCCGTATCATTCTAGTATAGTTTTTCCAAAGTTCTTTCAAGAATCCCTTGTTAACATTACTTAAAGGTCAAGAACATAAAAATCAATCATTCTACCATAATTCACACCAAGCCATCAGCCCATCATAACCCACATAAAATGAATCAACTCAATTTCATCTGTTCAACTTTACACAATTAACTTATTCATTTTTCATTATCACAATCACATATATAGATCTCATTATAATTATTTTAGATAAGTCCAAATAGAAACTGGCTCCATTACCAAGCCACATTATCACACCACACGCTTTTCCAGGCACCACTCTGGAAGGAATGCAGAACCTCTGTTAAGCGCCATGCTTTACCAGTCACGAGCCAGAAGGAATGTGGAACCTCACGCTTTATCGGGCACTACTCCGGAAGGAAGACGGAACCTTTATCAAGTGTCACGCTTTTACCGGTCACAAACCGAAAGGAAACGGACCCTCAACATATCTCAACAGACCACATGCTTTACCAGGCGCTACTCAGGAAAGAAGGCGAAACCTCTATTAAGCGCCACGCTTTACCGGTCACAAGCCGAAAGGACACTACAAGAATTTACACAATTGGCGACCACTTTTGCCGACCAAAAAAATTTTTGTCGCAAAAAAATGCCATTTGCCGACCAAAAGTAAATGCCGTCGCTAAAAATTAATACTATTACCGACCAAAATTTTTGGTCGCAAATAAGTAATTTTTTGTGACCAAATTACACCATTTGTCACCAAAAATATGGGCAGGAGAATGACATTTAAAAGGGAGCTGTGTATGTTATTTTAGCGACTAAAAAAATTTGGTCGCTGATACCAAAACGACGTCGTTTTGGTATCAAAATTCATTAGCCGACCATCAGTTTCGTAGGGGATAACTTTACTAATTCAAACACACATAAGAAATGCTTACGCGCCTCTTTTAGACCTCAAGCGAATTCGATCAAAGCTCATTCGCGCCAATCATCTCACCTTACCATCAACCTTGCTGTCCGCCGTCAGCGCCTCTCCACCGTCTGCGCCTCCGTCCCTCTTCACCATTTCTGTTTCGTCTTGGGGATTTCTGATTCATCTAGGTATTTGTTTCAACTTATAATAGTTTCTCTCCGTTTATGTCTTTGTGTCTCATTTTTTCTGTTTGATTCCTCATACTCGTCTTGTTCTACAATGTCTCACCCACTAGGGCCCTTACCATCGCGATTTGTCGGAGCATCTTCAACTCGCCCTAAAATCAATTTCAGGTATAAATCTTCTGTATCACTCTCATGAACTCAGTCTCTGCCTGTCTCCCTCTCACTGTCAATGTTTGTGTTGATGTTTGCTACTGGGATATGTCGATTATAAGATTTCGTTATGTTGTTTGTGAAGTCCCCCAATCTGTGATGTTCTTGTAGTGTTTTTTTGCTCCTATTTCTTTTAAGTATCCCTATTTATATTGGGAAATATACTTAATGGGAATAAAATTTCTTTGGGTGCTTTTGTAAGTTATTTGGAATTTGATTTCCGAACAAATTAGTTGGTTAATAGATTATAAATTCCTGAGATTTTTTAAGTACCCTTAAATGAGCCACAAGCTGTACAAGGACTTACCATATATACCATCCTTTAGAAGTTGGAGTTGATTTTTTATGAAGAGACAAGGTAGCACATCTTATTTTAGCCAAGTTGGACTTACCATATATGCTCATCATTTTTCAGTTTGAAGTTTCTTTTCCCATTGTGCTAGCAAGTTCATAGTCATGTTTACTCTTAAGGGAAAGGATAATGGTCTAGCTAATACCGTGGATCTGATTTTTTTTCATACCATGGGATGTTGGATGGATTTATATTTATTATGAAATTACAGTACTATGTTTAGTAAGAGTTGGGATGGAGGAAAGTTAATCCGACGAGTACCCGTACGAAATTAATTATGCCAAGGCACTGAGAAATTTAACCCATGGTTTTGAGGGAGTATTAATCTATCCGCACAACTAATCCCCTTGTTGGTGAATCAAATGTGAGACATTACAACATTAGGAGACAAATCCTAAACATATGGGGTCTTATGTTTTTTAGTTTAATACCCTAATCCTGACACAATCATGTCGAAAAGGGTAGAATATGTATATGTTTATCTTTCATCTTCAATGTTGATATGTACAAGATGTTTTGAAGCTTTAAGTTTTCAGCCCTTGAACTACTTATCAAGTTTTTATATTGTTCATCCTATAATTGCTAAGAAAGGCTTGCAAATTGCTTTCTTAATTTGCAAATATATTTTTTCGTAGGCAAAAAAAAATAAAAACAATATAAAAGCAATGAGACTTTTCAAACTTCAAAAACAACAAAATAAAAAGGATAAATTACGCGCAAGTATTCCTTGTAGTTTGCTCTCTGTAGTTTTAATTGACTGAATTTTAATCCCAGATTTCGAATTATGTGTCATTTTGGTCCAACTAAAAATATAGGTTAAGAAACATTGGATGGAAAATTAGCATGTCATGTGATTGGTTTTCAAGGGCAAATAGACATTTCATTCGCCCCTATCTTTCATCTCCTTCCTCACTCACAAACAGAGCCACCAACCCACCACTGTTCCACTGCCATCAGGAGCCGGCAACCAAACAACAATCCCAACATCCATTTTATATCTGCAAGACATCATAACTATCGAAAATTATAAAACAAAATCCAATTTCCATCCCTAACATAAAAATCACAACACAAAACAAAACTAACATAAAAAGTATGAGATACCTTTGCCAATTATTTTCAAAAGTATTATTATTATGTAGCCCTCTTTTGGATCCCAGAAAAATGTTGGGTTATGTGTCTCATGAAGAGCTTTGGGAAGACAATTGTAGCAAGATTTAATATATATATTATGAGCCATTACTTAACATCTCATTTGGGACATCTAGACAAGATATATAGTTATTATTTATGGCGCCTCATAAATAAGAGTTCAACTTATACCATTCTGTCATGCTCAGAACCAGATTTGACATATTTATTTATTTGTATTTTTCATAGCCATTCATAATCTCGTGCTCTTGATTGGTTGTTTTTTATTTTTATTTAATGTGTTGATCTTCATTTCTTAGTTCAAAAAAAATGATACGAAACATGATACCAGCAAATTAAGTGTAATGAAGATAAAACACTATATGCATATTACCTATTAACCTCTTGTAAACTCTCTCTATTGTGAGTGGGAGTTTTGTACACTTACAAAATAATTAGCATATAAGTTTTTCGGCTGTGAAGCTGTGACTTTTAGGAAATGATTGCATGGGTAAAAAAATTTTAATAATCATAATATATTAAAGAAAGAAAGGAAAGAAAAACTATTAGCCAGCACCAATAATTGGAACGGACACTAAATAAATAGTTGAGATGAAAAATCAACATATGAAGCATTAAAGTAATTAGTACAAAAACAATTTTAATGATGTAATTTTCAAAATTAGCTGCTGAATTCAAATGGGTGCTCATCAAGTGCTCAAAAAACAAAATCAAATCGGGTAATGATTTCCACAATAGTAGGTTGTTTGGCACAAAAAAGTTATCTCATATTAAAAAATATTACACATAGAGAGAGAGAGACAGAGAGAGCATCATTTAGGGTTGTCCCAGTGCTGGGATCTAAGACTCCAAAGGCAATCTAGTTGATAGGTTAGACTTTTTTTTAGTGTTTCCCCCATTCAAACTTTGGTCTCTATGTCCACTTCCCTATCCGTCCACTGAGCCTCTTTCCCACACAGAGCCTAACCCTCCCAGGCCCCTACAGACCCCAATACCATTACCAACAAAAGATACTGTCAAAAAATCATAATACTTAAAGTCACCAGAAGATGCATGGAAGTTCCAAGCTTCCTTGCTTATTACACAATATTTCCTATAATATGCTACACATGTTACCTCGACCTAGATTTGATTTATCACTGGATTATTTTTGTTTTGTTTTGTTTTGTTTTTTTTTTTGGTTTTTGCCTATTATGCAGATCGGCACAACAAACACCATGTACACACCATATTTACAAAGTTTTATATGCTAATGATCACCCAATGATTAGTACTAGTCTTGATATACGTGCTAAATATGTATCAAAATATGTAAAAATTTTAGTGTTCTAACTATTTTGGTATTACCTTCCCTTAAAGATAGACCATAAGTTGTCATTAGCATGATCCGTTGAAAAATAATAGTGGATCTTATTATTTGTACATATGATAGGTCCTATATTTATACATATGGTTCGTACGTAGGAGGTAAAAAGAAAGGGGGGTAAATATTCATGTATCATTTTCTTAGTCATCAAACCAAGACATACTCTCTCAGGATGAACTGTCTAGTACAAAAGCTGACTCCATTTTCATTTGGCAGACTTAGCTCTAACAGCATTACACTCTGGTAGGGGCCTCCGCATCAACCATAACTCAGTTGTACCAAATTTGCAGTCATGTGTGAAGAAATTGTTTCTCTAGTCGATTATAAACGTACCTATTTGCCTTAAAATAGCAAGAACATCAAGTACCCAAGACAAAATAGAAACTTCGTTGCAAGTCGGTAGGGGCCGCCCCATCGATCACTCTCGGTGAAGAAAGACTATTGACTAGTTATATACCAAAACACAGAAAAAAAATCTAGACTACACATTAATTTTTCTTTATCACTCTCAGTGAAGAAAGACTATTGACTAGTTATATACCAAAGCACAGAAAAAATCTAGACCACACATTAATTTTTCTTTATCACTCTTGGTGGAGAAAGGCTATTGACTAGTTATATACCAAAACATAAAAAAATATCTAGACCACACATTAATTTTTCTTTACACTTTTCTGTGCAGATAAGTTTCCCATCTACTAAATATGATAAACTAATGCATGAATACAAAATTTATCTTGAATAATAACTAAGGCAAAAGTGTAGCACATCCTAGTACATTGATACATCTGCTAAAATTAGCGAAAATAAAAGGCCACAAGGAGGATTGAGAACAAATAGTATTGTGATTGTAACTGTGTGGAAAAAACGGACCAAGGTAAGTGGAATCTTTCTATATTTTATGACTTCTCTTGGAGCACAAAAGGGAGAAACAATTATTCGCAAAAATATTCAAACAATAAACAGTCTTCATACTAGTTTCACCACTGGTATATGTTTGACTGTGCTGAATGGATCACTCAATGCCCATTAAATTCTCCTTCCATCCTTCATTTCCTGGGCCATTCTAAAAACTCCTCTCCTCTTACCTCTATTCAAATAGGAACTCAAATATAAATTTATTGAGCAATGTGTTGTTCCAAAGAAACACAAAAACTTGTGTAAAAAGAGATTGGTATCGTCATAGACTCATTTTCCAAAGGCACAACAAGGAAAATGTGTTGTTCCAAAGAAACACTTGGTAGTTTGTTCTAAAATGTTTCCAGCTCCTCCTTCCTCCTCTTCCTCTTCTTCTACGTCACCTCCATTTTTCTTGCCAAACTCTTTCACTATTGTGGCAGTCCAATCTTCCACTATTCTGTTCTGCTGATCTGTTTCCCCTGCTGTAGTGTTCCTCTGCTATGTTGATCCATAAAAGAAAATAAAAAATAAAAAAAAACTCAGATTATTGCTACGACTGCTAGTTTGTTAAAAAGAGGGTCTGAGGGTTGAAGCTGTTAGTCCTGCTAATAGTCTGCTAGTCTGTAATAGTGTTGCTGATCTGTTCGTCTGCCAATATTCTTGGAATTAGTCTTCCATTGAGTGTAGCTGGCTGCTTTTGTTGGGCTACTTGAACTAAAGACCTCCAAACATTAATGGAGTATAGTCTAATTATATTAAATTGATGAGATATGTTGTATGTTTTCCAAATTCATAGTGTAATTTATTTATTTAAAAACAAATGTTGTTCATGTATGTAGAATCAGCTCTTTTACTCTGCTGATTTTCAACTCTTGGCTGTGTTAGTTGGTTTGATTGTGCTCTGCAGTGGCTATTGGCTGTTTTGTTTGTTGGTTCTGTTGCTTCGCTTTGTTTGTTGGTTTCTCACCAACTGAAGCTTGGAGCTTGTGCTAGCTCCAAGCTCCTCTTTATTGAAGGATCTTTTCATACTTTGGTTGTATTCATCAATAACTTTTCTTTTGCTTATCATTTAGCTAACGAATATTTGTTACGGTATCCATGTTAGCATTGTTCTTTTGATTGCTTTGTTTCATAAGTGAAACATAAGTTGTTTCATTTGGTGTGGAATTGTAGATCCCTATTTGAATAATTCTTAATGTAGCAAGCATTGCATGCTTGTAGGTTGCTTAATTTAGTTTATTTTATTTTCATTTTTGTGAATCTCTCCTTCCCGTTACTGTTAGGAAATTTCATTTTGTAGTTTCTAACACTTTCTGTAATATTATGTAGATTAATTATTGTAATGGTTGTCTTTAACCTTTCAGATGGCCCAAACAGACAAGGGTTGGATGACAATAAAAAATAGATTAAGTAGTAGGGAGTATCAAGAAGGGGTGAATTCATTTATTGAATTTGCGATGAGAAATGTAGGCTTGGAGGATAAGCTTCGGTGTCCATGTATTGATTGCTTGAACGACAAAAAACATACGATCCACGTTGTTAGGATTCATTTGATTCGAAGAGGGATATCTCTTTCTTACAAGACCTGGGTGCACCATGGGGAACTTGTTCCCGTGTTTGAACCTCACATACCGAATTCAGGTCACCATGACATATATAGTGAAACTGTAGGGGAAGATCAGGATGACGGGGATGATTTGCCGACTATGTTGGAAGAGGTTTGTAGGGGTTTTGCAATGGATGATGAAGGGGATGAATTACCTGCTACTTTTGAGAGTGTGGATGGGCGAAACTTTGATAAGTTATTTGAAGATGCTCAACATAAACTATACCCGGAATGCACAAGGTTCACAGTGTTGTCATTTATTATTAAGATGCTTCACATTAAGGTGTACAACAAGTGGAGCAATAAGTCATTTGATATGGTTATGAAAGTTTTCAAGGACACTGTACCTGAGTGTGATGAGACTGTTCCATGGACCATATATGGTGCGAAAAGATTCTTACGTGACTTGGGTTTGGGCTACATTCCCATTCATGGTTGTAGGTATGATTGTGCACTATTTTGGAAGGAGCATGCACATCTTCATAATTGCCCCAAGTGTGAAGAGCCTAGATACAAGTTGGACAACGGAAAGGGTAAGAAGATCCCTCACAAGATTTTGAGGTACTTTCCATTGACACCAAGATTGAAGAGAATGTATATGTCCAAGAAGACCGCTACAGATATGAGATGGCACAAGGAGAAACGTGTGGATGATGGAATCTTGAGGCATCCAGCTGATGCTGAGGCATGGAAAGACTTTGATCGGCAACATCCTATGTTCGCCATGGATCCACGAAATGTAAGGCTAGGGCTCGCCACCGATGGTTTCAATCCATTCAGAAATATGAGCACTTCATACAGTATGCGGCCTGTTATCCTAATGCCTTACAACCTCCCACCATGGAAGTGTATGAAAGAGCCTTTCTCCATGATGTCATTGCTTATTCCTGGACGATCGGCTCCTGGAAGAGATATCGATGTTTACTTACGGCCATTGATTGAGGAGTTGAAGGAGTTATGGGGGGATGGGGTGCGAACTTATGATGCGAAAAACGAAAAGTCATTTAGAATGCATGCTGCACTGATGTGGACCATCAACGACTTCCCTGCATATGGTAACATGTCCGGGTGGACTACTAAAGGTTATTTGGCTTGTCCCACTTGTAATGAGGATGCATCATCACAAAGGTTAACAAGTAAGATAGGGTACATGGGTGCTCGTCGTTACTTGCCCGAGAACCACAGATGGCGAAGGAGCAAGTTGTTTAATGGACAAAGTGAGGTTAGATGCAAACCGTTGGAGTTATCAGGGGAGCAAATATTAGAGCAAATTCAAACTGGGACATACAAGCCGTTTGGAAAACATCCAAATAACAGGAAAAGACAAAGGGACAAAAATCCAGTGTTGAATTGGGCAAAGAGAAGCATTATGTTTGAATTGCCTTACTGGAAGACGCTTAAGCTTCGACACAACCTTGATGTCATGCACATAAAGAAGAACATTTGTGACAATTTGATGGGGACATTATTAAATGTGGATGGGAAGAACAAGGACACAAAAAAAGCACGGATTGATTTAGCAAATTTAAAAATTCGAAAGGAGTTACACCTACAGAGTCGTGGTGATGGGTCATTTGTGAAGCCTCCAGCTGTGTACAGATTATCCACGAAAGAAAGACAAGGCTTTGGTGCTTTTTTGAAATCAATCAAGTATCCCGATGGTTATGCAGCAAACATCTCCAATTGCGTGAATACTGACAGTGGCAAAATCTCAGGACTCAAAAGTCATGATTGTCATGTGCTTCTACACCGACTACTTCCGGTTGGGATGCGCCGGTATCTTAACAATGACATTGGTACGACTTTATTTGAGTTAGGAAATTTCTTCCAACAACTGTGTTCAAAGATGTTGAAGGTGACAGATTTACAGAAACTAGAGGACCAAATCATACTTGTACTGTGCAAGCTTGAGAAGATATTTCCTCCAGCTTTCTTTGATGTCATGGTTCACTTGGTTGTTCATTTGCTGCGCGAGGCAATATTGGGAGGGCCGGTGCAATATCGATGGATGTACCCAATTGAACGGTAATTATTTATGCTCTTACCATATCACTGTCATCAACCTTTAATGGTAGTCTATATTTTGGCATTGTAGTATGGACATAGTAAAAAAAATTTTCTCTTGTAGGCTACTTGGAATGCTAAAAGGATTTGTTGCCAATAAAGCTCATCCTGAAGGATCAATTGCGGAGGCATACATTTCCAAAGAGTGTACAACTTTCTACTCGATGTATCTTGATGGATTTGAAACAGTGTTTAATCGAGAAGAAAGGAATGATGACGGTGGTGATCACGGCTTGGGGTTAGCCATCTTCTCTCAAAAAGTTCGTCCATTTGGTCTAATCAATAGGGCACTAGATGTGCCTCTCCACGAACGAGAGATGGCTCAGTGGTTTGTCTTATACAATAGCTTTGACGTGGAACAATATCTACAGTATGTTTTCAGGCCTCAAAAAAGTTAAATTCGCCATAACACGTATTGTCTGATTATTCGTAATCATATGTCTTACTTATCTACTATTCTTATTAATTAGGGAACACAAGAACATTTTGCAAAATGGAAGTACATGTGACACCACAGAGAGGCAACGGGATGAATTTCCTAAGTGGTTCAAAGAACGTGTAAGACATACCTATCTATCCAACATGTGAGCACATTATGCTATAACCAACTTGAACAAAGTAACATAACACGTATTGCTTATGTAGATAAATCAGTTGCGGAATCAAGGGTCGCCGGAAGCAACGGATGAATTGTGGTCGTTGGCCAATGGTCCTAGTGCAATAGTCAACACATATTCGGGATGCATTTCTAATGGTGTTCGATTTCATACCATCGATCGTGATAACCGTCGTAAAACTCAAAATAGTGGGCTGGTTGTAGAAGGGGAGCATGAGGGTCATTCAATGCGTTTCTACGGTTACTTGAGGAAAGTGTGGGAAATGACATATTTTTTTAGACATCGAGTTGTTTTGTACCAATGTGAATGGTATAACACCGGTAGCAAGAAGACTTGTCTCACGGATACACATGTCACAAGTGTCGATGTGAAAAGTCGATGGTATGAACATGATCCCTTTGTATTCCCAGCTCAAGTAGAACAAGTATTCTACGTTAATGATACCAAATTATGTGGGAATTGGAAAGTTGTAGAACGATTCCACTATCGAGGAATATGGAATGTGCCAGAGATGGATGGTTTACCTGATGATGCTCTAAATAGTGTGTTCCAACAAAATGAAACCACCGAGGTTGTACCAATTGTGAACGGAAACGGTATGCAAGTTGAAGGCGGTGGCAATCAAGGGGTTTTGTGTAGAGATGATATTGAAGGTGAAATTATTCCAAATACAATGGTTTCACAATCTCATAGTCAAACACAAGTCGAGGGTGTTGTTGATGCTTTCATTTGTGATACCGACGAAGATGACTTCATTGAGGACGATGATGAGCAAGAAGAAGACGAATTTGACATTGTTTAACTATATAAATCGTGACATAGAACCTTGATGTATTTAATACATATTGTTTGAGGACATACTACAACACTTTGTGCTATATATGTTGCTGCTGTGCTGTCCGTTTAGTTGGAGAGTTTGGTCTAATATTAACTTGTAAACTGCTGCTCTGGTTGTTGTTCTGTTCTGCTGCATTTGATTTAGAGTGTGTTCAGTGCTGTATGTCTACTGTAGTGCTTGTTCTGTCTGTCTACTGTAGTGTACATAACTGAAGGGCTAGCTGTCTGTAGTTCCTGTTCTGTTTTTGCTGATGTGTTGATCTGTGGTGACTGTTTTGTTTTGCTTTGCTCATGGCTGTGTATCTGTTTTGTTGCTGTGTTGGCTTAAACAATCTTGGTGCTTGTAGTGGATGTAGGGCTGCTGTAGTTCAAGGCAGTGGTTGTCTTCTCTGCCTGTCCTGTTTTGGTGATCTGTTTTGGTGCTTGGAAGGGCTGCTGTAGTGCCTCATCTGGTTTTTATTCATGGCAGTGCTGTAGTGCCTAATATTGTTGGATTTCCTGGCTTTATTTGCTTTTGTGTTGGTCTCTCACCAACTAGGAGGTTGGAGCTTGTTATAGCTCCATGCTCCTCTTTATTGATGTACTTATTCATATATTTCATCAATAAAGTCTTCTTTTTGCCGATCAAAAACCCAAAAAATTTAATATGTCATCAATATCACTTGTAAATTTATGTAGATGGATTAATATATATGTATGAAAGTAAGATTTTCATGGATGTTCATTTCTTAGTTATTTTATTTGTTAATTATTACTGTTGACGTATATGTATGTGTTCACATTAACAATTTGTGCTTATCTATGTGCTCATTGTGCACTTCTCGTTTGATAATGTTAAAATGTAACAGAATGGCTCCTGCAAAGAAGATGCGCCGTTTACCACCACCGAAGAGGGCATTACTTGAACCCTACTCATCCTCGACTGATACATGTACACCTTATCCGGAAGGTCTTGCAGCAGATGGATTTGAGCCTATTGGACCATCTCTGTCTCAAATTAATGTGTTGTCAGGGTCTGAGACTATTGCACCAATGCCGTCTCAAACTAATGCACCACATGGATTTGAGATTTGTGAAGCATCCCTGTCTGAAACGCAGGCACCATCTCCTCAAAGTCAAACAAGTGGCGCAGGTAATTAAATATGTTTCATCTACCTTCAATGTATCCATTGTTTATATTTTTACATTAGTAAATACACTAATAACATTATCAAATATGTAGGTGCATCTTCATCAAGGCAAGTGTGGGGACCAACAGTTGGAAAAGCAACAGCAACAAGAGTTACCAACAATAATGGGAACAAGCTCCACATTCCAATCACTGAGACATTCAATGCATTCGAATGTGTGCTAGCGACCCCAGGAGCTAATGAGATTGGCATTCAGATTAGGAGGATGTGCCCCATTCAAGGTGTTAAAAGTTGGACTGTTGCTGATCCTGCGACAAAAGGGGTTGTTGTACAAGCTGTCCGGGTATGATTTAATTTCTTTCATAGTATGTGTGGATTATGGAAGAAGTGCACTTTTCATGTGCATGTAGGATGGGAATTTGTTTTCTTTGTTGGTTATGAAAGCTTGTCATGCATAGTAAAACTCTGCATATCTCGTTTCACAACAGTTTTGATCATGCATAGTGCACTTTCGTTTCATGCATAGTGTATTTTTTATCATTTTTCATGTATGTACCGTTAGAGGTTGGAATTTATTGTGCAGGTATTTCTATTTATAGGTTCTTTGCTTTTTTGACAGTAATGTCCCAATTAATATTACTATAGTTTAGATTCAATGTTTGGGAAGACAAGTTAGATTCAATGTTTAGGAATAGAGTTTTATTTGTCAATGTTTGGAATACCTATAGTTATTAAATGTTATATATATATAGAATGGTATAGATTTATTTAATTTTGTAATTTCGTATAGAATGATATAGATTTATACTAAATTAAAAAAAATGTTATGTATATCAAAGCGGAAGAGGGGGTTATAATTATTAATGAATCGTGTTTCATTGATACTCTAGAAGAATTATATGATAATAATATTTTAAACGTTATCTTACTGAGTACTTTATTTAAAATAATAAATTACTGAGTACTTCAGCACATCAGCTGATGTGTAAGAATGAATAAGAATAAGAATGAATCACCATATACTAACAATGAATCGTGTTACACATCAGTTGACAGGTTCATATGAATATGTCTATCAGTGTAGCTGGGCCTAACTTATTTTCGCTCTAAGGCGACCTAGGCTTGTTCACGAGCTTAAATCTCCTGATTCAAACATAATTGGTCTAATGATTATATTCAAGAAAATAAATCCAAAGAAGGAGAAAATGGCATATGAATATAATGTCCAAACAATTTAGCGCTTGTACACGTATACAAAACTCAACTTCTTGTGATATGATTAGAAGGTCTGTGTTATCTGTGCTCTTTAATCGATTTAGCGTTCAAGAAAATAACTTTTCTGGACTGCTCTACCCTTAGTATATAAAGTATGAGACTTAGACTAGGATACACTGTGGTTGAATCCACACCTAAAGGATTTTAATTTCTCAATCCTTTATTTCATCTGTAATATAAGCCAGATCAGATTGTGTTGTGGAGGAGCACTGATGCAATGAGTTGTGATGAGCCCATTGAGCTGGAGGCAGAGCAGCTCTGTTATGATATAGTTTTTAGGTGTTGTTCTGTTTGCTAGTGAAAGGTCTGATGATCTGCTGTTGAACTATCTGCTGATCTGGTGTTCTGTGGCTGGTTAGTCTTCGTTGAACTATCTTTTAGTCTATTTGGCTTGTTGATCTGTTCGTCTGCTATCAGTCCTTGTGCTAATATCTTGGTGCTAGTCTGGTAGGTTATGGTGACTGTTAAGAGGGTGTGATTGCTGAACTAATCTGTTGGTAGTCTGCTGTTAGTGGCTAAGAAGCTAAACTAATCTGATAGTTGCCGATCTAATCTGTGGGTAGCTTGTTAATCTAGAGGAACCTGTTAATGTTGTTTTTGCTAAGCTCATCAGTGGCTGCATGTAGTGGTTGTGTTGTTGGTTGCTGAATATTAGAGAATTAGAAATTAGAAATTAATTCATTTCCTGAATATTTTATTTCATTCTTTGGAGGCTGCTGAATACATTCTTAAACTATTTATCTGCTATGCTTCACCTAACCTAGTTTTGCTGCCGAGTGAAAACTTTGACTAAACTATATTTCGCACTATTTTTTTAATCTTTATTTCTTCTGAAATAAGCAGTAAGTAATGCTTAGATTGCTTATTTGAGAGAACCACTGTTTGCCATTGCCCTTGGCAAGTGAAACTGTTGGCTATTATTTCTTTTGTATTCTTCTTGACAAGCCCAATAAAACTACTATGACCATTGGTGCATCTATTTCAAGAATAGTGAACTCCCTTCTGAAAGTGTGTTTTGAAAGAAAGGGATAATACCAACATCTATGAGGATTTAGAGATGGAAGTGGATTTTATCGGTGGTGTTTTTTGTAACTGTTCTCTTTTAATGATATTGAATAAACTAGTTCGTAATATATTTCACATTATTTTGTGGTTAAAAGGATCATGGGCTTAAGTTTTAACTTTTTATGCTGTTAATTTGCGTTTAGTGTGAAAGGGAGTCTCTAGTTAGGTGAAAATACTGAATCTGTGACTTTCAATCTAGAGATTCTGAACTTCACTTTAATTACTATGTTATGTAGATGATCGGTCTATTGGCATCAAATCAGCATGAAAGTCATGGCTGGGGAATTTGAAGTCACAAACTGACGTAGGATTAAGTTTTTAGACACATATGTAACTACTACTACAAATTTGGGGCACTAGAGCCTAAGGCCAAAACATCAAGCATAGATGGGTTAGGCATTGGGTCTCCAAATTCATGTTTGTTGCTCATCCTGATGCAGAGTTTCCAGATAACTTTATTAATTTTACAATGATGAAAGTAACAGGTTTTTTGTTAACACGACTAAGCACTCAAGTTTGTGTACTTCTAAGGCTTCTATTCAGCAGCCACAATTGGAAATTCTATTAAAAAGGTCCTAAAATTTTAGTTAGACTTAATTTGTCACTGAATGTTCAATTATCTTGGAGGAACATGATTTTCACTTATAATCTTGATAGACAAATTTATTGCTCAGTTTTCAATTTTCAAATGTTGTACTTGAAAGTATTTAGTCTAATCAAATAGGAGGGTATGTTGGTCCTGATGAAATGCGTGATTGTTCCCAAAGTAAACTCGAACACCATGTCTTTTTTTTTTTTAAACTGTGTGATTGCCATGTCCCTTTCATGTCGTGCCTTGGTCTTTTTTTTTTTTGATAGTTTTTTTAAGTTGTTGTGTAGGCGTTTCTATCTCATTTCCATATATATATATATATATTTTAGCTTTGCAGTCATTGTCCCTTATGTTTCGAAGACTGCTTTCCAAGAGCAACTTGAGGAAACTTTTTTGATCCAATAAAGTTTTAGGATATGCTGCCAGTACGGTCATAATATTTTCCAAACATCAACATATTATTTATTCTCAATTCGCAATGGTTTTTTTATCCAAGGACAAAGTTTTGCATTGTCTTCTTTCTTCCTCTTCTTCTTCTTTATCTTTTTATTTATTTATTTTTTTGTAGTATTTTCCTGTCATCAAAATGAACTAGTGCATATTTAGTATGTTAATTTTGTAGGCAAGTAAGTGAAACTGATAGTCATCTCTCAACCACTCTCTCTCTGCTATCCATTCAGTAGTGATATTTAAATTTGAAATAAGAGGATTTGACACTAATCATTAGTAGGGAATAGCTCAAATTTAGATTTGATAATTTAGATATAGATTTTATTGTTGAACTTGATGTCGTTAACGTGATAGACTTTTAATTTAAAAATGTAGTAGTTGTTATTTTAAATCCTTCATACTGAAGTTGTACAGAGATACTAACAAAAATACTTTTCTTTGTTCCCTTTCAGATTCCCAATAAAACTATAGTAACAAACGCTCCTATTATTTTGTAAAATTTGACCTCAAATTTCCTTCATTTGAAATCCATCTATACAAAAAGAGTCTAAATTTGTTGTCATTGAAATGATGCAGATTTTTACCCTTTCATTGTGAAGACAGATTTGATTTCTTATGAAGAATTGTACCAAGACTGTGATCTGAGATTCACTAAAACTATTACCAAGCTGTTGATTGAAGACTGAACCAGATCAAGAATATGTCTTTAGTTTTGAGTAGGAAAATTAACTTGGAAAGTAATTGTTACATTAGCAGAAGTTTGTAGCTTTCTAAAAGGTGTCAACTGTCTCTACAATGTTTTCTACTGCATCTCCTCTAGATTTAGAGATGGAAGTACAACAATTGGCATCTCCTCTCCTCTAGTTTTAATAATGGGATAAAAAAGGTAAAGAGCTATGCATCAGTGCGTTGCTTTTTTGCATGAATGAGACACCTCAAAAAAGTATTTGACCACCTTTTAAAAGTATTTGAGTCACATAACTAGATTGTAACGCCCTCAAAATAAACCCATAATAACCATAACATTAACATGCATTTATAAAAGAAAATGAATCATTTGAGTTAGTCATCAGAGTATTCTTATTGACAGACTCTACTTGTAACATCCTGCAACATCAAAATAAATGCCCTAAGGGCTTACATCTTTCCAAGCTAACACTTGGACACAAAAAGGATGAGTACTAACTCATCTACAAGTTAAGCCCTAGGCTTGAATGTTTACATGAAATCCCAAAAATAACAAAATAAAACATATAACTAAAGACAAGTCTTCGACATCCCAAACATCAAATCTTTCCAGGCTAAGTCCGTGGAGGAAGCTTATCACCTGAACCTGAAAATGATGTTCCCATGAAGGGTGAGCCACAGCCCAGTAGAAAAATACTAAACCAAATATAAGCATTGAATAAAGCTATAGCATTCAATAGATGGTTAATCAAGATAATCAATTTTATTATTAAACAGTCTCGTAACACTAATGTCTAAGACACATTTCACTTTCCATTATTATCAACATGGCTCAGAACCTGGCCAAACTTACAACAATGAATTATATAACATAATCACATTACTTCCAATATCAACAAAACGAATGAGACTCATGCTCATATCAAAACACTTCATACTTCCCATTTGATACACATTTTAGTGCTGTATCAATAATCATGTAGAAACACTTCAATATAATAAGCACACATAAAAATGGTGCTAATGGAGTCCATCCCCTATCTCCTCCCAAACAAAAATCCGGTTTAGAGGTCCATCCCCTATCTTCCCCTAAACCGTGGAGTACATCCCCTATCTCCTCCCACACACAAAACAATGTATGCAAATGCAATGCTCAATCAATACACGTATTTTCTATATTAATGCAATAGTCAAAATTAATGACTTAACCAATGTGATTAGTTTCAGTTATTCCTAATCCACATGCAATGTCTACAACAATCATGACTATCCTCCACCGATAGCCCAAAACAGTTATTTCTAGACTGGAAATAAATATCTCAACAATTTAATAGGTGAGTGATTTAAATCATCCAACTACACCATTTAATCAATAAATTCCCCAATTTCATGGGTTTAACCAAATTCCCCAATTTTCCTTAAATTAATTTCTCCAATCAATTTAGCAATTTAACTAGGTTTTGTTCCCAAAATTATCAAAGTGTCCCCAACCTATCAAAATACCAAACTTAGAACAAAGCTTATAGAATAGAGTAGGAAATCCCTACCTTGAAGATCACAACTAAAATAGAGAAGATGGAGATGATGATCCAAAATCCAAAGTGCTCCAAATCCTCTCTTTTTCAGATTAAAAGAAAGATCTCGTGAAGCTCTACCTTTCTTCCAAAGGAACTAGGGTAGAAGACCACCGGAAATAGATCAAATCTAGGAGAGAAGGTAAGAGTAGAGAGAGAGACTCTCAAGGGGCGGTTTTTAAAAGTTAAGAGATGAAAAGGTAGGTCAAAAAGTGATCAGAAAAGTGAAATCACGGACTGATGTAGTCGACTCTACGCTCGAGCGTAAAAAGCCCCGCTCGAGCGTAAGACACAGAATCATGCTCGAGCGTGAAGAAAGCCGCTCGAGCGTCGATTGCACCCTTTCAGAAGTTTTGCAGGCGCTACGCCCGCTCGAGCGTCAAACTCCCCGCTCGAGCGGAGGAACAAAAACAAGAGATCACGCTCGAGCGTAAAAACTACCGCTCGAGCGGAAGAACTGCCGACCAAAATACTGGGAGATGGAAAATCCCGCTCGAGCGTCAAAACTCCCGCTCGAGCGGAGAAGCAACAACGAAGGGCCCGCTCGAGCGTTAAAACCTCCGCTCGAGCGTGAAGGCCAAAATCTGGGCATCACCTATTGGCATCACTATCAACCAACCTGTAACAGACCCGTCCAACACAACCTATAATTCAAATACTAAGAGATTAAAGGACAACAACAACCAATAAGTAATGACAGGATCCACGGAACCTAAGTCCGGATACAATAATCTAAAGAGAAAAGACCGGGGTCGCTATAACCTTCCCCCCTTAAAGAATTTCGTCCCCGAAATTAAGCACAAGGTTTTAAAAATAAGTTTTCTCAAATTCCAACAATATGTTAACTCAATAATAAACAACTTGACCCAACACCAGCCATTCCATCTCTCAACTAAGAGACATGCCACAATATTCAAAACAAACATATATTTCAACCTGCATTAACACTATGCAATTTTCTTTCAATTTCAACAATTTTCAATATATTCAATATAGACAATGTTCCATTAAACTTCCATTTCGAGGTAAGTTTCAAAATATTTCCATTAACCAAAACATTCTAAATGTTTTACAGCTTAAGACAAATATAAAAAGCTTTAAGGTTTGACAATATTACAAAATCTAACTACAAGATTACAAATCATTAAACATGTCCGGATATTTCTCGCGGACTTCCAACTCACGTTCCCATGTGGCTTCCTCCACCCCGTGATGTTTCCACAAAACTTTCACCAAAGGAATGGTCTTGCCTCGCAAGACTTGATCCCGCTTATCCAAGACCCTAACCGGTCTCTCTTCATACGAGACATCCTCATCAACTACTAAATCGGTCCAATCCAATACATGTGATGGATCCGGCTCATACTTCCGAAGCATACTCACATGAAACACGTCATGTACTCCGGATAACTGCGGCGGCATAGCTAAACGATAAGCAGTCTCACCAATCCTCTCAAGGATCTCAAAAGGACCAATGAATCGAGGGGACAACTTCCCGCTCTTCCCAAACCTCATCAATCCCCGTCTTGGTGATATCTTCAAAAAGACGTGATCACTCACCTCAAACACCAAAGGTCTTCTCCTACGGTCGGCGTAAGATTTCTGACGACTCTGGGCTGTAACAAGCCTCTTACGGATAAGCTCAACCTTCTCCGTCGTTTCCCTCACTAATTCCGGACCCAACAGAGGTGCATCACCCACCTCGGCCCAACAAACAGGAGACCTACACGGTCGGCCGTATAAGGCCTCAAACGGTGCCATACCGATACTAGACTGGAAGCTGTTGTTGTAGGCAAACTCCACCAAAGGCAAGTGCCTCTCCCACGACCCACCAAAGTCAAGAACACAACCCCGAAGCATATCCTCAAGGATCTGAATAGTACGCTCGGACTGCCCGTCAGTCTGAGGATGATAAGCTGTGCTAAAGGTCAACTTAGTGCCTAAGGCACTCTGCAAGCTCTGCCACAACCTGGCAGTAAAACGAGGATCTCTATCTGAAATGATCGTCACTGGAACCCCGTGTAACCTCACTATGTCCCGAATATATAAATCGGCCAGATGATCAACTGAATCTTTAACACGCATAGGAATAAAATGCACCGACTTAGTCAACCGGTCCACAACTACCCAAATAGCATCACTACCCCGTTGAGTCCTCGGAAGACCCACAACGAAGTCCATAGTGACATGTTCCCACTTCCACTCGGCAATAGGCAAGGGTTGCAACAAACCCGCTGGCCTCTGATGTTCGGCCTTCACCTGCTGACAAGTAAGGCACTTAGATACGAAAGCTGCCACATCTCTCTTCATACCCCGCCACCAAAACTGGCGACCCAAATCCCGATACATCTTAGTACCTCCCGGATGCACCGCAAGGCGTGAATGATGAAACTCTCGGAGTACCTCCTCTCGATGAGACTCCGGCACAAATAGACGGTCTCGGTATCTCACACTCAGGTCGGGATACACCGTCAAACCTTTCTCAACCTTCCCACCAGAAATCTTCTCACGGAGGGATTCTACCTCAGGGTCGCCCCTCTGAGCCTCTAACACTCGAGTCACAAGTGTAGGTTGCGCAACAACAGAAAACAAGGCCGCAGCCTCAACGGATTCGCCCAGAAGCAAATCAAACTCTCCAAGTGCACCTAACATCTCCCACTCTCGGATGGCTATACTAGCTATGTCACCAACAGGTTTCCTGCTAAGGGCGTCGGCCACCACATTGGCCTTTCCCGGATGATAATGCAATTCAAAGTCATAATCCTCTATGAACTCCATCCACCTCCTCTGCCTCAAGTTCAAGTCTTTCTGTGTAAACAAATATTTCAGACTTTTATGATCCGAGAATACCTCAAATCTCTCACCATAAAGATAATGCCTCCAAACCTTCAAGGCAAATATCACAGCTGCTAACTCTAGATCATGCGTAGGGTAATTCTGCTCGTGAATTTTCAACTGACGTGAACCATAGGCAACTACTTTCCCTTCTTGCATTAATACACAACCCAGACCCTCTCGTGAGGCGTCACAATAGACTGCATAACCCAACCCTCTCTCTGGAATAATCAATACTGGAGCGGTAGTCAGTCTAACTTTCAACTCCTGAAACGACTTTTCACAAGTCTCACTCCATACAAATTTAACTCCCTTCCGAGTCAGTCTAGTCAACGGTGATGCTAACCTGGAGAAGTCTTTCACAAACCGACGGTAATACCCAGCTAACCCCAGGAAACTGCGGATCTCAAACACACTCTTAGGCTGTGCCCAATCTTGCACTGCCTCTACCTTGGATGTATCAACAGACACTCCTTCACCGGATACCACATGGCCTAAGAATTTGACTTCTCTCAGCCAGAACTCACACTTCCCAAACTTGGCATACAGCCTATGGGCTCTAAGTAACTCAAGCACCACCCTCAAGTGTGCCTCGTGCTCCTCCTCAGAAGGCGAATAGATAAGGATGTCGTCCACAAAAACGACTACAAACTGATCCAAGAATTCCCGGAAGATCCGGTTCATCAAGTCCATAAAGACTGCCGGTGCATTGGTGAGCCCGAATGGCATTACCAAAAACTCATAATGGCCATACCGCGTACGGAATGCCGTCTTCGGAATATCTTCTTCCCTGACCCTCAACTGGTGGTAACCCGATCTCAAGTCTATCTTCGAGAAACAACGGGAACCCTTCAACTGGTCAAACAGGTCATCGATACGAGGCATAGGGTACTTATTCTTAACCGTAGCCCGATTCAATTTCCGATAATCTATGCAAAGTCTCAAAGCACCACCTTTCTTTTTAACAAAGAGGGCCGGTGCTCCCCACGGCGAAACACTAGGGCGTATAAAACCCTTGTCTAGTAACTCCTGGAGTTGGATCTTCAACTCAACTAACTCGGCTGGGGCAAAACGATAAGGTGACATAGAAATCGGCGCCGTGCCGGGCATTAGGTCAATAGAGAATTCAATCTCTCGATGCGGTAGCAAACCAACAAGATCCTCGGGAAAGACGTCCGAGTACTCACAAACCACCCTTGGCAACACAACCTGGGTCTCATCATCCTCACTAATCAAAAGGTTAGCAAGTAGCCCACTAAGCTCACTCCTTCCTCGTCGAACATACCCCGATGGCAACACATCACCAACCCGGTCCCCCAGAAAATGAAAATACTCTCCGCTCACGGTACAACAAGTGACCCTCTGGCGGTAGCAATCAATAACTGCCCGATATGACGATAACCAATCCATACCCAAAATAACATCAAAACCTCTCATAGGCATAACTACAAAAGAAAATGGAATTCTATGGTAATTAACCTCTATATCACAACCCCTAACACCGTGTTTCAAAATCAATTCACCCCCAAGAGGCGACACTACACAAATAGGAGATGCCAACTGTGCTAACTCCAACTCCAAAACAGATGCAAATGCAGCAGACACAAAGGAATGAGATGCACCCGTATCAATCAAAACATTAGCAACCGAGTTGCAAAACAAGAAAGTACCTCTCACAACGGATGGAGCCGGTACAAGATCCTGCGCGGTAACAGCATACACGCGCCCAGATGACCTCTGATCAACCAGCTCACCCCTAGGAGCATAAGATTGCTACACCGACTGAGACGATGTAGCCCCCTGATTAGCCCTCGAGGCCTGACCCGACTGAGCTGGCTGTTGACCCTGAATCTGCCTCAAACCAGATGCACCAGGTGTGCCACCCAACTGGGGGCAATACCTCTTCATATGCCCTGGCTGACCACACTGATAACACGAGAGTGGCTGACCTCTACCCTGACTCTGGCTCTGAGATCGAGCCGAAGAAGATGCTGCTCTCTGAACTCCTCCCCTCTGAGGACAAACTGGAGACTTGTGGCCCAACTGGCCACACTTGAAACAGGTAATGTCTCCCTGACTGCCTTTCCCCGAACTAGCACTCGGTACAGGAAAAGTCGATCTCGAAAAGCTACCATGAGACTGCTGGGGATTAAAACCCTTCTGTCTCCTACCATCACTCTGACTATCCTGACTCCTCTTGGAGCCCTTCTGCCCTTCCTCCTCCTCTTGCATCATGATCTCCATATGGGCTGCAGCATCAACCATACGCCCATAATCCCGAATCATAGTTCCCCCAACTCTCAGCTTGAGGCCACGCCTCAACTTCCTCTCAAACTCAATACAACGGCGTTCCTCAGACGCCACCAATTCAGGTGCAAACCTGGATAAACTAGTAAATGCAGCCTCAAACTCGGCCACTGAAGAACTCGACTGCTTAAGCTGGCAGAACTGGTCTCTCAGCTTCTCCCTAACTGCTGGAGATAAGAACTTCTCCTGGAAAGCATTCACAAAAGCCTCCCATGTACCTCCTATACGCCCCTTAGTGAACTTCCACCACTGACCCGCATCCCCCTTCAACTGGAAAGATGCCAAGGTCACTTTCAACCCCTCGTCTTCGATGCCAAGCATCTCAAACGTCTTCGTTGTCTGTTCGAGCCATTCATCTGCCTTAAGTGGCTCTTTAGGATCACCCACAAATTCATCCGGATTGGACCGGAAGAACTCCCTCTTCAGAAAGGAAGGTCCTGCATCCACAATACCAGCCTGAGCTTGATTCTCAGCTCTGAGAATGCCTACTAACTCCCTGAATGCCCCCGCTATCTCTCGAGCTAAAGCGCCCAAAGCCTGCTGGCCTACTGGCTCGGCCACATTGGCCTGGCCAATTCCCTCCTGAACTATCGGAATCTCCTCTGGCACTGGCACCTCCTGCCTACCCGGCCTACCACGCCTACCGCGTCCTCGTCCTCGTCCTGACATCCTAATAAAGGAAACAAAGACATTAGCACATTAATAAATGTGCCAAAGCTAAACACTCGCGTCCTAATACAATGGACAACAATAATTCATTCCACGTAAGCACATAATCACATAAGCACCTACGAATTTCATTCCCGGATAATGATAGTCCCAATGCGTTACTATAGTTCCGGTTGGAAGCAGCAGTGATCAAGTGCCTTTCCAACAAGACTACTAGAACTCAAGAGTCCAATCAACATCCTAGAAACTACATTCCATACCCACATAATCACATAAACATGTTATCATATAAGCATATAACGTTACACTAAGTCTCTATCAAACGAGACGAACCCATCATGATACTAATCACTTCCCACGTACCCAAAGTATTCAAACCCGATACGCTCTGATACCAAGTTGAAACGCCCTCAAAATAAACCCATAATAACCATAACATTAACATGCATTTATAAAAGAAAATGAATCATTTGAGTTAGTCATCAGAGTATTCTTATTGACAGACTCTACTTGTAACATCCTGCAACATCAAAATAAATGCCCTAAGGGCTTACATCTTTCCAAGCTAACACTTGGACACAAAAAGGATGAGTACTAACTCATCTACAAGTTAAGCCCTAGGCTTGAATGTTTACATGAAATCCCAAAAATAACAAAATAAAACATATAACTAAAGACAAGTCTTCGACATCCCAAACATCAAATCTTTCCAGGCTAAGTCCGTGGAGGAAGCTTATCACCTGAACCTGAAAATGATGTTCCCATGAAGGGTGAGCCACAGCCCAGTAGAAAAATACTAAACCAAATATAAGCATTGAATAAAGCTATAGCATTCAATAGATGGTTAATCAAGATAATCAATTTTATTATTAAACAGTCTCGTAACACTAATGTCTAAGACACATTTCACTTTCCATTATTATCAACATGGCTCAGAACCTGGCCAAACTTACAACAATGAATTATATAACATAATCACATTACTTCCAATATCAACAAAACGAATGAGACTCATGCTCATATCAAAACACTTCATACTTCCCATTTGATACACATTTTAGTGCTGTATCAATAATCATGTAGAAACACTTCAATATAATAAGCACACATAAAAATGGTGCTAATGGAGTCCATCCCCTATCTCCTCCCAAACAAAAATCCGGTTTAGAGGTCCATCCCCTATCTTCCCCTAAACCGTGGAGTACATCCCCTATCTCCTCCCACACACAAAACAATGTATGCAAATGCAATGCTCAATCAATACACGTATTTTCTATATTAATGCAATAGTCAAAATTAATGACTTAACCAATGTGATTAGTTTCAGTTATTCCTAATCCACATGCAATGTCTACAACAATCATGACTATCCTCCACCGATAGCCCAAAACAGTTATTTCTAGACTGGAAATAAATATCTCAACAATTTAATAGGTGAGTGATTTAAATCATCCAACTACACCATTTAATCAATAAATTCCCCAATTTCATGGGTTTAACCAAATTCCCCAATTTTCCTTAAATTAATTTCTCCAATCAATTTAGCAATTTAACTAGGTTTTGTTCCCAAAATTATCAAAGTGTCCCCAACCTATCAAAATACCAAACTTAGAACAAAGCTTATAGAATAGAGTAGGAAATCCCTACCTTGAAGATCACAACTAAAATAGAGAAGATGGAGATGATGATCCAAAATCCAAAGTGCTCCAAATCCTCTCTTTTTCAGATTAAAAGAAAGATCTCGTGAAGCTCTACCTTTCTTCCAAAGGAACTAGGGTAGAAGACCACCGGAAATAGATCAAATCTAGGAGAGAAGGTAAGAGTAGAGAGAGAGACTCTCAAGGGGCGGTTTTTAAAAGTTAAGAGATGAAAAGGTAGGTCAAAAAGTGATCAGAAAAATGAAATCACGGACTGATGTAGTCGACTCTACGCTCGAGCGTAAAAAGCCCCGCTCGAGCGTAAGACACAGAATCATGCTCGAGCGTGAAGAAAGCCGCTCGAGCGTCGATTGCACCCTTTCAGAAGTTTTGCAGGCGCTACGCCCGCTCGAGCGTCAAACTCCCCGCTCGAGCGGAGGAACAAAAACAAGAGATCACGCTCGAGCGTAAAAACTACCGCTCGAGCGGAAGAACTGCCGACCAAAATACTGGGAGATGGAAAATCCCGCTCGAGCGCCAAAACTCCCGCTCGAGCGGAGAAGCAACAACGAAGGGCCCGCTCGAGCGTTAAAACCTCCGCTCGAGCGTGAAGGCCAAAATCTGGGCATCACCTATTGGCATCACTATCAACCAACCTGTAACAGACCCGTCCAACACAACCTATAATTCAAATACTAAGAGATTAAAGGACAACAACAACCAATAAGTAATGACAGGATCCACGGAACCTAAGTCCGGATACAATAATCTAAAGAGAAAAGACCGGGGTCGCTATATAGATTGTCAAGAAAGTCTCATTAATTATATCTCCAAGGTTGCTGAGGTTTTTTTCTGTAATAGTTGATGAATCATCAAAATAGCCTGTTACATTTTTTACTACATAATACAAGTGAGATGCAAAAGTACCTGATTCATTAGCAGTAAGAAGTTTTAATGCTCATGTATTGGATAAATGGGTGGGAGTAGTTTGTAGTTAACCTCTGCCTTTTTTCTTTGGGAACACTATGTGAGAATAGTAGGTTCTTTTAATAGATTTTATTACAGGTGTTTTGGTCTGTATTCTGAAACGAAACAATTTTTACATGTTACTGATGGTGTTTATTTTTGTGCTTCATATTTTTGGCTTTCTAATTCTAAACTCGGTCCACTTTTGTGTGACATGGAAAAAATGTCTGTCGAGAAGCATTCATATTTTTGGCTTTCTAATTCTAAACTCGGTCCACTTACTTTCTTGTTAACGCTGCTTTGGTAGTGCCTTGCTGAATTAGCTTCTATAAAACTACTCATCCATTTTATTTTTAATTTAAAAAATAAATAAATAAAATTGTGGATATCTGCAGTTTGTTTAACCAAAGATTTGAAAATTCCTTTAACATCCTATTCCCTAATGCTTTGTTGTCCTAGTCTCAAACCATTGCTTATGGTTCTGACAATACTTGATTAAGCATTTATGATCATTTTAGCTTATGAATTTCAATGTTTCATATGTGCACTTGATAACCTTTCTTGGATGATAGCTGTCATGGACCTTTTGAACTCGTGCTCCAATTTTAGTTTTGAGATTTGTGATTAAAACTCATTCCTCTTCATAACCAACATATATATATTGGATTTTGGGCGGAATGCCAAATCAATTTAAAGGATTGCACCCAAATTAAAATTTTGAATTTGAAGGCACAAAGATCCTTCCCTTAAAGCCAACGCTGAATTATGTAGCTGGATGCACCTTGAAAGAATCTAAAATTGCATATCTTTTGCAAGGAATTGTAAAAAGAGTGGAAACAACTCAAAATAATAGCAATTTTATGGAAGTAAATGTGGGTGCAAGTGAGGGTTTTATCCCGTTCCATAACTTTCACTTGTATCAAACACATTCACATGTACCTCCATGAAAGTTGCAATTATTTTGAGGAGTTTTCACGATTTTGTAATTCACCTCTTTTTGTTGAGTATCAATATTGAAATACGAAACAGAAAATGAAATATTATTGATCTTGACAAGGATCTTCATCAAACGAATGGTTGACGTCAAGATGTTTGTTGAATTTACAATCACATGCGTCAAACTAATAGAGGCTAGGCTACAAACTGGGGCCAAGGAGAGTGTAGGACTGGAAGTACTGGCAGGAGGTCTGGGGTTCATTGGAGACTCACGATTACCAGGGACAAAGGGGAATGTTTAGGTGAGAGACAGAGTGGCCCAACAGAGAGAGAAGTGAGGGGCAATGGAGCACCAGTATGTAAGCACAAGGCTCTCAATCCAGTGCTTAGGAATGACCTCTCAAGAGATGATGCCTATAAAAGCTTGTGATTTGAGGGTACTGCCTTAGATTTATAGAAGGTTGGTTATGTCAACAAACTTCTTGGATATTTTAGATTGTCAAAAAAGTCTCATTAATGCCTGCTGCTGATGTATTGTTTTGGGGGACTGCAGCAGCGGGGTTTCTTGCTGAATTGTGTTGGTTCGGCCTTGTTTTGCTGTTGTGGATATTTTAATAGTGCAAGGGGTGATTGTTGCGATTACTTGATCCTTAGGAATGTGTTTGCCATTGCCATTGCCATTGCTTCACGCATAATAGTCAGATTACATGACAAACTATTTATTAAATGTGTTCTTTCTTTTATGAAGTGATGTTCTTTTTCATTAAATTTTGCACGTCGCCGTAATTAAATATCACTGTAACTACATATTTTCAGCATTCACATTGCATAATTGCAAGTTTCTTATTTGGTTTGCATTGATAATTATAGGATAAATTTGAAATAGGGGATAATTATGAGGACAATGCACTATCTCAGCAAGTTGTGGAAAAGAAGTGTAGCGTGTTACATAAAGATTGGAAATGCAGAATGAAGAAGAAATGGGAGAAGCTTGTGGATGCTGGAACTAATCCCTATGCTCATCCATACAAAGGAATCAGATTAGATGATTGGAAGTATTTGATTGACGAAGTATGGTTAGATCCTGCAAACAAGGTATGTCACAAACCCTTACAATTTGGATTTTTGTATCTAACCATGACTTTAAAAATTGACTTAGTACTTTAACTATATATGTAATAAACCCGTACAATGTGGATTTTTGTAGCGTCGCTACGACGCCGGAAAAAATAATAGGAGCAAGCTACCCTACAATCACACTAGTGGGTCGCGATCTTTTCCGGCAGTGATGAGTATTGCGGTGAGATGTATTTCGTTGATTTTATTAACTTTATCCACACTTATTTAATATGTTACCATATTAATGAAGGCGTGTTCTTGTTGGTGTTTGGCATATCATAGGTGAAGGAAAATGGTGGATTGTTGCTAGATCTCTGTAATTTCTACAAGGACACTCATCAACACAAGAAGACAAAACAGTGGATTGATCCTATATGCGGTGATTTACATGCAAGTATTCCAATCATTTGGACACTTATACATGCAACTTTTGTGTTTGTCTTATATTAACAATATTTATATTTTACAATTATAGGAGCAAATGACAAGGGTGTGGGATGAGTCTATCGAGGCTGGAACACCGAAGAGGCAAGAGGATATATCAATAGTGGTTCTTGGTAAGAAGAAGGGATACTTGAGAGGATTTGGGGTTGGACCAAAGCCTTCTTCTTGTGATACTAGGTTCTCTGCTGCATCACAAGCACGTGACGAGCAATTGAAAAGGCTTACATCCGAGTTGGAGGTAATGCGTGCGGAGCAGCAGAGCAACCGTGAGGAGCAACAAAAAAAAGAAGAGGAGCAACAAACGAAAGAGGCAGAGAATAAAAGACAACGTGAGGAGATGCAGCGGCAGCTTTTTGGACTTCAGAGCATGTTGGCGCAAGTATTAGAAAATCGCAATCCACCAAATTCTCGACAATAGATAGTCATGGTAATTGGTAAGTGTGTTAAACCATATTTGATTATATTTATGTTCAAAGTAAAGGCGAATAAACGTTTGATGAGAATATCATAGAGAAATCATTGTCTTTAAACTAATTTTAGTTCAATATTTAAAATATGGAATTTACAGTTTCGTTTATGTTGTATAGAAACTTCAAACATTGTAATGGTCCACTGATCCATGGATGACTAGTCACCAACTGAATTTTTGACTGTTCCATGGAAACCAAAATGTGATAGAGAAGGCAAAAACGAGCCGGTTGGGGCAAAAAGTTGGAAACAACCTGGAAACAACCCGAGATCGTAGTGGTCACCTCGGCGTAGATCAAACAAACTTGTGAAAGCAAGCAATGCTTCGATAGGACGCATTATTAGTTATGTAGGACATAAAAGTGTGACAAAGTAGGCAAAACCGGGGCGTTTGGGGTCCAAAACTGCTCTAAATTAGCTCCTCTCTATTTCTTTTTTTTTTTCCTTCTTTTCTCTTCCTTTGGTGGTCTGCATGGTGAAGTATTGCATCAGTCATGAAGGTGGACTGATCTGGAGCAATTCTGCTGGTCTGCATCAGATCTGTCTGGATGCTTGTGGTGGTGTGCTCCAAATCAATTCTGGTGGTGTGCTCCAGATCTGTAGTGGTCTGCTCCAGATCTGTGATGCTTGTGGTGGTCTGCAGCAGATCAAATCTGGTGGTCTGCTCCAGATCTGTCTTGCTTTTTCCTCATCTGTCAATCATCCTCATCTGTCTGGATGGTCATCCTGATCAGTCTAGATGCTTGCTTATGGAGTAAACTGGTGGTCTATATTGTGAAATTAGAAATTTTCACAATTTTTGTAAGAAAAAATGTCGAATTTCACAATTTCTCAAATTGAGAAACTAAAAAAATTACAATGCTTAAGAAACTGCAAAAGTGCACACTTTCTGTATAGAAATTGAGAAACTTCTTGATTTTTAAATATTGTGAAATTTCTAAATTTCAAATGCTACACATTAGAAACTCTCCCAGAAAAAGTGCACAAATCATCATCATGGATTGTGGGCCTTATTCAAGATAATATAGTACTGAGAACACCATACATTTAGTTGTATGCAAAATGTTAGTGTTTGTATTTATTTTGATGGAATATGATCTTCAGGTGGTGATGTCAAATGACATCGTTACAGAAGAAAGAATACAAATTAATAGTCAACTATATATGGTGGTGACTATCAACACCAATTCATAGTTTGTATTTATAGGTGACAGTCAACTATCAATACAAAGTATTAATGATCGATGTATCAAATTTATTAGAGAGCTGCTATATATTATTTGCTTATTTTAAACGTTTTTTTTTATATCACTGATCAATACATGCATGATAAATATAAAGTAATATATTAGTATTTGCTTTTTCTAATACTTATCTCTAAATAAAAACGATTAGAAATAAAACAACCCAATAGTCACAAACTCAACTTTTTTGCAGGTATAAAAAGTTTCGTTTTACAAGTAGACTGCCTACCTCCCCTTTGAGGAGTGAGTTGGTTTGGTTAATGAATCGAACACCCTCTGTGTAGTCAAGTGCCACACCCCTTATCCGATCTTTCGGCATTGGCATCTCCCTTTGCATCAGTTCCGATATTGCCATGTAATGAAACATGTTCATCATCCATTCATTCATTATTTATCAATCTACATATATAGGTTGCCAAAATAGGAGTTTAATTTAATTCACATGAAAGGTTCATTGAGGAAGATAGGAGTTATTGACAATATGGATCAATTTTAGTTGCCGTGTTTGGTTTCTGCTGTGTGGCACTATATTGGATCTGGAATGGTGGCTGATCCAATTTATTCTATAGACATAAGAATGCTATTGTTTTATTTACAATTTGATAATGGTAGTCATTTAATTTGCTAATGTGACCTTTGCTTTTCATGGACATTTTTCATTATTTGTCCAATTTTAATTGACATTATTTATCTTTTTCTTTGGTACAGATGGATGAACTCGTGCACAAAGCTAAATTGTACAGGACAAATTGGCACTTTTTGCATTTTTGGAAGGATTATATATTTTTGTATAGATGTATATGGAAAATATTAGGGTAGACTAGTAGTTATATTTTTGGATACACTACTAGTTATATTTTTGGATGGGTGTGTATAGAAAATATTTGGTAGACTAGTAGTTATTTTTTTGGGTTGATGTACATGGATAAAAATTTCAAACATAATAACAAGTACTTGTTATGTTTTAAATTTTATGGTAGATGAAATATGTAGTTTCGAATTATTTGTGGATGTAACCTTATAATAGTTGCTGACTTTAATTAAACAGGTTCAGAAATGGTTGATATATGTATTTTGTTGAATGTTGATGATTCAACTTATTTGTTGGTTTGAATGATTTCTTCTTTTTACAGATTATATTGAATAAATTGGATGGATTATTATAAATTACAGGTTTATTTTGTTGGATGTTGGCGACAAAAATTTGGTTTTGTTTTTATAGTTTTGGCGACCAATTGATTAGTCGCGAAATGTCACAATTGGTGACAAATTTTGGTCGCAGAATGTCACAATTGGCGACAAAGTTTTTTGGTCGCAAAATGTCACAATTGGCGACCAAACAAATTTTGGTCACAGAATGTCACAATTGGCGACAAAGTTTTTTGGTCGCCAATTGTCACAATTGGCGACCAAAATTTTTGGTCGCGAAATGTGACAATTGGCGACGAAACAAATTTTGGGCGCAGAATGAGACTATTGGCGACCAAAATTTTTGGTCGCGAAATGTCACAATTGGCAACCAAAATTTTTTGTCGTCAATTGTCACAATTGGCAACAAAAAAATTTGGTCGTTGAATGTGCTAATTGGCGACCAAAATTTTTTGGTCACGAAATGTGACAATTGGCGACTAATAAATTTGGTCGGGAAAATATCACTTTTCGTGACCAAAGTGTTTTAGCAACAAAATAAATTAGTCGCGGTAATTAAATATTTAGCGACCAAAAATTTAGTCGGAAAATCCAACTTTTGCCGACCAACCAAAATTTTGGTCGCGAATTACTTTTGCCGACCCTCAATTGGCGACCAAAGTAGCGACCAAAAAAATTGGTCGCGGATAACTTTTGCCGACCAAAAAGTGACTTTTAGCGACCAATTTTTTTGTTGCCAAAAGTGTTAATTCTTGTAGTGGGAAACGGACCCTTATTCCAATATCACCATCCATCAATTCATCATGTTATTCCTTATTACAATTTTGACAGAACCAACAACATCATTCATTACTTCCATTACACATTAGTCTAACAACACATCCACCGTAAGCATAAAGGTTTATCTTTAGAAATAATCACAATTCTTGTGTTTCATTTCCTCTTTTACTTCTCCACATTAACATCAAATTTTAATATTCAATTATACAACACAATTATTTTCATACACTTCTTAAAATTTCCAAATTTTAATTTTCCAAGCACAACCTTCATATCCTATTATTATTCTAGCAACAAGTTTAGTCTCATTACAAGTACTAATTTATTCCAATCATACTCTCAATTTCATTAAATTAAAGTTAATTAAGGCAATTTCTCATATATAAAATAAATCCATAACTAGGGTTAAACCAAATTTTAGGGCTTTACCAAATTTTAGGGCTTTTAACCTTAAAACACAATTTCATATTTTAACTACTTAACACTTTCATCATCCTTCTCAATTTCACATTTAATCTCCATAAATTGAAAGCCCTAACTTTCTTTACATGCGCTTATAAAAATCTCCTCAAAAAGAGGTTTTTATGCAATAGAAATTTACCACCCATTTATCTATAAAAATATACTAATGAGAAGCAAAGAAAATCCCTACATCTAGCAAGAAGAGAGGATACCCAAAATTTCAATTTCAACGAAAGCACGATATGCTTGGATGGATAAAAAGCCCTCGACGTGCTCTTTGTTTTTATATAAGGAACATGGGGTAGAAAAGAGATGAAAACCAAGCTTGAAAGCTTAAAACCCACAACAATGGTGGAAATGAGGAAGAAGAGAGAGAAAGAGCAAGAGAAAATAAGAAAAAGTGGACCAAAATTGACTTTTAAATATGCTGAATTCGGACACTTCACTCAAGCGACTAATCCTTCGCCCGAGCAAGCAATACGAACTCCCACAAGTTCAAACCAGATAAAGCAAACCGCTCGAACAACCACTCCTGCGCTCAAGCGAAAATCGACAACTCCTAGAATCTCATACCTGCAAAAGTACTGGGAGCTTCGCAAGACTACTCAAGCAACTAGTCCATCGCTCGAGCGATGAGAAAAGGAAAAATAAATTTATGGAGTGATACAGAGAGTCAGGTTTGAGAATTTTGTGTTGTTTTGGTACCTGCATGGGGTGTCAGGTGCCCAATTGCTTTGTTCTAAGATTATCGTTGGACGAATGTGGAAAAGAATTTTTGGGTGTCCACTGGTCTTGCCGTATTGGAGTTGGTAAAAGTGGAAAAACAGATGATTTTTGGTGCCCACATCCTACCGTATTATAGTCGATAAATGTGGAGATACTTTCGACTATAATGATATAAGTATATGCATTATGGACTCATGTAAGGGATTCAAGACTTATTTACCTCTTGTGTTGATAAAGGTTTTGCAGTAAACAAGTTTGTTTCATTTATTACACTGCTGGAAATTCTGGTTTTAGAGGCGTTTAAAAAACGCCGTAATAGGTCCTAAAAACGCCGTTAAATATTTTTGTGGTGTTTAGCACCAAACGTCGAAGATACAGCCGTCGCTATAACTCTGTGGCGCTTTATAAACTATATGCCAATAGGCGGCGTTTTCTAAAAATGCCGCTAAAAGTTCTGCCAACGGTAACATGACGTCATCATGCTATTTAGCGACGTTTTTAAAACGCCATCGTATATCTGATGCTATTTAACGACGTTTTTAGAAACGCCGTGATAGCCCCTTTTTTTTTCTTTTTTTAATTGTGCTAATTTTAGGTTATTGAACCCAAAAAAAAACTATAATAAAACTGAAACACTAATATGAAATAATAACTCCCATTCACATAGTAAAATCTTATCAAATGAATTACATTAAGGAGTCACCAAAAAAAAAAAAAAACATTCACACACAAATCGTTTGAATTACATTAAGGAGTCACCAAAATTGGATGTCCCTCTATTTGAGCCAAAATAGGAATCTGAGTTCACCAAAATACAAATCTGGACATTTGAGCTAACTTGATATTCTTATTCTCATTCACAATAACCACATTCACACAAATCATTTTCTTACCATATCAACCTAGTTCACCACAATTGGATGCCCCTCTCTATGCATTGCGTCTCTGCAATTATATTCGGAATCTGAGTTTTGTTAACTTGTAATCCAGCCTCTCCATCACTGTCTCCAATGCACTTTTTCCATTTATCGCTGTTGTTCCCTGAACTTAAAAACATGAATACAATTTGGGTGGGGGGGGAGAGAGAGAGAGAAGTTGATATCAGTAATCATAAATAATAGAAAATGCATCTAACCGTTGATAGCAATTCCAAAATCTAACAATCTGCCAAGACTTGTACTAAATTTGGCACCAATATTAGCAATGTCAACATGCAACAACTTTAATGGCATCTCCATTAGAGCATTGTGCACTTCATAATTGATGCATATATATTATCATCATGTGTACTTTTAATAGCTTTAGTTTCGTTTTTACTTCAGTTGTCAAGCATGTCATCTTTGCTAATATATAAAAGTAGAACACTAATTTTGTGTATATTTTTCATTTCCCTAAACTATCCAAAGAAAATTAAATTATGCATTATGAAAATCCTTTTGCTTCTATATTCATTTGAGGGTAAATGGTCAAGTAAACACATTATTCTAAAGAACTCCCCACAACTGCCTAGAACTCCCAGTTAGTTTTAAAAATTCTCTTTCCTAATTAAGAGGCTACTTAGTACACCTCTTTCTCTCTCTCTATGCACTATTGTTCAAAAATTGGCTAACTTAGTGGTTCTTTGTGGCACTTGCACTCATGTAATGAGTGCCACCCCACTAGTTTCTGTAATATTTCTATGCATTTGATGGGGGTCAAATCCTTTTGATGTTATAGGAGTGGCAGCATATCAAGAGGTTTTAGAGGAGAGTTCAGGCATTGGCAAATTATGCTGATGTAGTAAGAGACAAGCAGTTGCAAAAGTAAGAGAGGGAGTGGGGGTGGTTTGAGACAAGCTGTCAATTTGTCAAGATAAGATTCCTTCGTAATTGAACAAAACAATGAACACATCGCACAATGGCACAAGGAGATCAATCACCAAAAATAATATAAAATCATATTTAATGATTAATCATTGTAAATTGAGGCCAACAATAAAATTCTCTGTAATTGATCAAACAAATAAACAAATAAACTGTGATAGTCATGTCCATTTGATTTCAATTGAAGTATACTATACAAATACTACTAAAAAGTCAAAAACTTATACGTACCAGCTGAAACTGAGCCATGTGATGTATTACCGCTACATGATGTGGTAGGAAGACTGCCTGATGGATGCCATGATAACAATAAGGGACTTAGGCACAATTGAAAGTACAATAGGCATCCATGAAGTAACTAGTTAGTCTCTATCAATTCATCCTAATTGAAACTATTATAATACTTTTGTTTTTCTCTACTGGTACTCCTGACATTTACCTTGATGAAATTCCGACTACAGATTCTGCTTATATGCTAGTTCCAATAGTAAACCCCACAAATATCAACAAATCCTAAAAGAACTCTATCCCACTCTTCCCCCCATTTTTCCTCCCCGACCAGACCATCTTATCATTAGTATCAACCAAATCCTCACCCTCCCTTCGGCTTTGCATTCCCCCTCGGATCTGCACTTCCCTCTCTTCCCTTTGTGTCATTTTAAATGCTAAATCCAATTGGAATGATGTCAGCTTGTGTCACTTTCATATGAACTGCAGGGCAAAATAAAAATCATTAAAATGGGTCCAGCTAAATGTGACTGCTTCCACACTACGGAGGAAGCAGGAGGCATATCTATTACATAAGGACTGATCTCTGAACTGCCCATTTTATCATGAAATCTGTGTGCTATTTCTCATGGTATAAGTTTCCTTGAACTTACAATACATACATCTATACTATTTATATTATTACATAATATAATGTGAACACATATTTTAAGGTCCGTCACGCTACCTCTTTGTCCAGAAAACCATGCCATATGTCTGTGCTTTTCATCATAAAAGGGATAAACATGTAAATATCAAGTCGCCACCGAAGTTCAGAGAAAAATCATGACAGTTTCAACTGCCTACCGTCAACCATATCTCTATTTAAACAGAAATAGAAATTCATATTATGAATTTTACAAAAAAAAAAAAGAGGACCAAAATGAATTGCTACGCATTGCATGGGCCCAAATGCTAATATATCTATATCTATATATATATATATATATATGTATACACAAGTACATATTTCTTTTAACAAGATATACTAATTAGACATTTACATATTTAACATGATATGTACACACAAGTGCAGAATTCAATTAAAGAGAAAGATGATGATGATGAAAGTGAGAAAATGGGTTGACCATGGGGTTTAACATATGGCTAGTTACTGTTCGAGAAAGCTCATGCCCATAGGTGAGAATTATTTTTCTCCAACCACAGAGACAGAGAGCAAGGAAGGTACCCTGAATGAAACAGAAAAGGAATAGATGTATAAATAAAACTGAACTTACCATTAAATTTCACATTTGGCTGGACAAACTCTGGCCAGGTCATAGCAAATTGGATCAGTTAATAATATACATATTAACTGGAACCTGGATCTGGCTTAGACCCAAAATAATTAGGTTCTTTTCTCAGTATCTCAGCTTCTCTAGCTATCTGGATATCTGAAGGCCAAAAATTTTAGTGTATAACTTTCCAAATAAAGCGAGGGAGTAATGCTAAGACTATTATAACCAAGACAGAGAGCCAATATGCAGGTGACTTTGCCAGATGGTATATTGTCCTGATGAAGACAAAAAAACATATTAGCTCCACATTGTGAAATGGACAAAATATGCAGTGGTCCTATTTGAATCAAAACACTAACCCATAATTGGGGAAGATGGGTATAGAATCCAATACCACCACACAGGCATAAGTAATGATTATTGATCCCCAAACTGAAGAATGAGTAAGTAGCAACCACCGCTTAATGTCCATTGCCAAGTGCATATTAACTAGGATAACAACTGCAATCGTCCACAAACTTCCCATGCCCCATATGTCAATAGTGCTCTCCCTATAGGTGAATAAAAGTACATAGAAGAGAACAAGGCTCTGCCATAGTGTGTCAATCATTGTGATCCAGAAGAGGTACATATTGTAACTCTCCTGTCTATGGCCTGCACCATAGAGTTTTGGAAGCTGAAGTAGTGTCTTACCACTCAAGTCCTTGTATAATGTATCTGTGCAGCCAGTCAATATTCCCACACATATAATCAAAGACGATCCTTGACCTGAAGCACACATTACTAGTCAGAAACATGAAAAAAGATGCACCTCATTATAGGTGCTTTTATAAACAGTATTAATAAAAATATTCTCACTTTTTTTCTTCTCCTTTCTTTTCTTTTCTTTTCTTTTTTCATCTTCTTTTGGGAAAGGAGGGAATTAGACGTTTGTGATCCATAATATCAGCCAATAAAATTAGATGTCAGAAAAACCTCCAAGCTATCCCTGAGAAATTTAGATTTCTATTTTTTGTTTCTTAGAGTTGTAAAAAATTGCACTAATTGAAGAACATGTCTAATAGCCTTGAAAAATGTAAATGCATCTTTCAGGTAAATCTCTGTAGGCATGTAGCTAATAAGACCACAACAGTAATCTACCTCCCAGCTCTTTCTTTTCATATGTTAAGGAAGAAAGAACTATTTCGAGGTGTGGTACGCATTCTTGGAAGAGGTGCACTACTATACAAAAACAAATAAAGATAGGTAAAGCTAATAACTTGTGGTCTGAAATACGTTTTTCAGCTTTTGAAGCAGAGTTAGCAAGCGATTCTGATAAAATTTTTAATTTATCAACCTGCATATTAATCAAACACAGTGAAAATGAGAAATGATGAAGTATGTTTTTAAATAAGCATAGAATATAAATAAATCTAATCATTGCCCAACTGTACAATCAACTTTAAGAAATGATGAAGTATGTATTATGAAAAGATAACACAATGTCCAAATCACATATGCCTAGCAGATGGGATGCTTACGTCAACAAAACAAACCACATTTCTTAAGACGGGCAGACTTACTTGTGAAACCCAAGAAAACACTGTCATCAAGAGGAAAACCATACCTTTTTTGCATGAATCTCTGGAGAATCCCCGTTGTTTAAGAGTTTCTTTTTTAGTAAAAGTTCCTCCAGCCTGGAACACAGTTGAACTTGTTCAAAGGCTTCTTTCAAAGCCTACAGGAAAAACAAAAAACCCATTTGGTTTTATGAGTTTTACCATTTTCCCTAATTCAAAAGGCGTATATAATATATACACACACAAACATAAACTTAGTAAACCTAAAACTCATTCAAAATGAACCTAATGATCAACAATAGAACTCTAGTAACTTTTCTATTAAATAAAAGAGCAACACATAGATTGATTTTATTTCATTAGAATAACAATTTCAAGTGTCGCTTGTAGTATTGAAAGATTAAAATCCAAAAACATTACAATCATTCTAAAGGTTTTTTCAAATCAGTAATTGGCCCAGATATGTAATCTCACTATTAGATGTGTGTGAGTATTGAATCAATCTCACCTCTACTGGTGCAACAGTTGTTTCTTCAGTTGAGGGCTTTTTGGGCTTCTCTCCATCTAGAATTTTATGTATGTCTAAGACTTCGAAATCTACTCTGAGAGGAGATCACAAAACAAGGGAACGAAAAGAATTACAATTTTAGTTTTATCACTTGCACGATAATAATGTACATGCACATGGCCGCAAAAAAAAATCTAATGTATCAAAAAGAAAACTTAAACCTGAGCTAAAACTCAAAAAATCAACATTTCCATAAGTACAACAAAAAACTAATAAGTTACCAATTACAAGGACAACATTAGTATAGTCAAAGCATATGGGAGAACTGCCCCCTTGGTAGACACAGGAACACACCTCAATAGATATGGATACATAATTATTATATGCCATATGTATTCAAAGATAATAATTTTTAAAATATGGAGGAGCATAGATATAAATTTACATTGCTAAACAGAGCACATACAACTCATCAATCACTAAAACACAGAGAGAGAGAGAGAGAGAGAGAGAGAGAGAGAGAGAGAGAGAGAGAGAGAGAGAGAGAGAGAGAGAGAGAGGGAAATGAAGAGTTTCAGAGAGACGGTGGAGCTCACCTTAGTAGACGATGGTGCAGGCAGCGGAGCTTCGAAATCAAAATCGTTCTGAGATGAAATCATTGAGACCGATCTGAATCTCTGCGAATGATAAGGGTTTAGAGAGGGTTGAGAGAGAGAGAGAGAGCTCACCTACCTCGTCGATGCAGATGGTGGTGGCGGTGGAGCTTCGAAATCAGAGATTCAGATTAAATCGAAATCAGAGAAGGCGTGAGGATTCAAAATAAGGGTTTACAAAGGCTTTATTCTCAGATTCAAAATAGGCTTCGAAATTGAGAAAGAGAATCACCGAAACATAAATTTCGAAATCGAAATCGAAATCGATCTGTTGAGATTGCATCATTCTGAGATGAATCAGTGAGAGATGAATCGATAAACAGATGAGTCAGCAAGAGATTAGGGCATCTGTTTAGAGAGAGAGAGAGAGCGAACGAGAGACTGAACGATAAACAGATGAGTGCGTAAGTGACTAGGGTATTCACCAGCTCGCCTATATAAAAGAGAGGAAGCGCCTTCAAATAGTGAAACGACGCTGTTTTGATATTAAAAAAAATGGCGTTTAAAAAACGTCGTTAAAAATTATAAAACGTGGCGTTTCATAAAACGCCGTTAAAAAAAACGTCGTCAAAACTCATATTTTAATTGTGAACTTCGATTTGTATTCCAGACTCGAAGTTCAAGAAAACAAAGATTAATAGGGGAAAACTCATCATAATCAACACGTAGCACCACCCCCAATAGCACTCCCCAATTGAAAACTAGCTTCCACCAAAAGACACTCCAGTGGCAGACCATGCAAACGAACCTAAACTGCATACTGCAAAATTTTCAGATGCTCAAGCACCAAATTTGGTCGCCCGTACTCAATAATGAGCAAAGCACCAGCCACCTCATATGGTCCTTGGGCCACCACCCTATGCATGTCAGCTTCACTCGCAAACCGGAAAATATAAAAGTTTCCATGATGCCCAGCCACTTCAACCCCACTCAAAGCTCTCCAATGCTCATCAATAAAGTGTTGCATCAGATAAGTCACAAACTGACAATCCAACAGATTACCCCCCACCAAACACCTTTTGGAACATATATGGTTACCCATACTCCACAATGGCGCCGACATCGTCAAGCGAACTCCCCTGCGCTGTTGTGTATACTGCAAGCGATTTAAAAAACGTAGATGGGGTAGACCTCGACGTTCCTCTGAATATTCGCTTCCCTGATCCATATCACTACTATCCGTCCAAGTCCTTCCCTTATATAGCCCGACATACTACCCAGAAAAGAAGACTGTACTTCAGAAAGATCCAAAAGCTGACTTACCTCTTGAGGCAAACACGAACCCCCTTCCCTACAAAAGAAACTGACACTGATCCTTAACTCAAACCACAACGGACAAAGGAAGACCCCACTGGTTCCCCAAAACACAAAAAACCTTACAGAACAGAGCCTATGGAAGATACTCTATATCAACCTTAACAAATCCACTAACACCAGCCAAAGAAACCAACTGCGATTGCAAAAAGAACAAAAGTAGATAACACCAACCAAAGCTCGTGGAAAGAGATAGAACAGATCCTCTAAAGGTTTAATGATATCAGCAGTTTCTTTGTCCTCAACTAATATTTAATTTTACAAAAGGTCAAGGTGTCAAAAGTTAAGAATATAATAATCATTCTAAAATTAATTTTAAAGAAAATGGAGAATTGTTGTGGTGTAATTTTACGACCAAATAAATGTGTAATTCACCACAAAAATTTATAATAGCAATCACAAAATGTGTAACTTTGCAATAAATCAACGTAACAAAATAATTTAAATTTTGGTGATTGATATTGCAAAAATTTTTGGTTTTATTATGACATTTTTTGTTATACCAATTTATAACGAGATTATATATTATGTAGTTAATATTGCGAAACTTTGTAATGACATTACTTTTTATTTTCGTGGTAAATTTTATGTAATATGCACCACTAAAGTGGTGCACAATATAACATTTCTTAAGAAAATAATTCTATAAAATTTCAACTCTTAATTTATTTTTATTTTTTTTAATTATATGGTCTGTTGGCAGTAAGGGGCATAAGCCAGTGGCAGGCGTGTAATTCAATTTGTGCAACTAACCTAACTGGAGGGCAAAATAGGAATCAAAGTACAAGCCTTCTTCACCAAAGCATTTTTAAAAACAACAACAAAAAAAAATTAATTTTTGGTACACGGAAAAAAGGGGTGGCACGGGCTTAGCCAAACCCCAGTCCCGGGTTGGAAGTATTTTCGTGTCAAGCCCTATCCACTGAACCCATCCCGAGGAGCACCAAAGCAATTCTTATATATATATTTTTTCTTTTCCACTTAAAGAGGATGTGAAATGTGGGGGAAAGTGGAGTAAATTTATTTTTAAAAAGAGATGAATAACAATGAGATAGATATAAAAGAGATAAAATAAATATAAAGAAATAAATTAGATTCTCATCTTAAAATCTTGCCATCATATAATAACTTACCAATATCTCTTATTAAAATATTAAATACCTTAAAAATATGGGATTTCACTGCGTTAGTCCATCCATGATATATATGAGGCTTTGATCCAAAAAAATTGAATTCTTTATGTTAAGTTTATTTCATGTTTACATTGGATGATTACATGATTTTGATCAATCCAAATGATTCTTTGATTTCATTTTACAATATATACAATGTGTGTGTATATATATATATATTGTGTATGTATATATATATATATGTGTATTTGTTTTTGTTTGGGAAAAGACCCAGAGTAATGAACAGAGAACAGAAAACAGAGAAGAGTGGTTTTTTTTTTTAAAAAAAAAAGAAAATTGTAATTTCATCTTTCCCATTTTAATTTATTTTAGTTGATTTTGTTTCTCTCGTATCTATCAGCTACCAACCCCTTTTCTATTTCCATTATTGTAGCCTATATATATATATATAGGAAAAATTAGTGAAACATTCCTCTCTAACTTTGTGTAGTAGGAGAGGTCCAAGATGCTTTTTTTATTAAGCTAAGATCCCTTAACATTTTCACAAAAAAAAAAAAAAAATCGACTCAGAGAAATTTTGCTTGACTCATAGAAATTTCAACCCCAACTTAGAGAAATTTCTCTGATTTCACAGAGAAGTCGAATTTTCTCTATAAAAATGTTGAGGGACTTTAACTTGTATGTCCTTTATTTTATAAAATCTTAATATCAGAGACTTTAAAATCCCATATATATATATATATATTGCGTATGCATGTATATATATGTATCTGTTTTTGTGCAAAATATAATTAAATGAAAATTAGTTTAAAATGTCAGAAATTAAATAAATAATTAGAGGTTTTTTTTTTTTTCCTTTTGATGGGTGGTTATTATGTTATTTAATTGAATTAATGTTGTTTTTATTGTTGCTTAAGTTAGAGGTTATGTGCAGGAGAGAAAAAGAGAGAAATAAAACAAGAGAAGCAAAAATTAGGTAGAAGGACAAAGGGTTATCAAGCTAATTTTACATTATTTTTTAACGGTGTTAGAGTTGCAATTTAATCCAAAATCATAAAGGGATTGTCTGCCTATTTTTGAACAATAGGGGTAAAGTTTCGGCCTTAAACCAAGGGTTAGCTGAATTTTGCCCAATCAAATTATAAATCTCCACCTTTCTTATTTCATATACTCCACATCTGTCCATTTCTTGGTGAAAATGAAATGCTACCATTATTTTTCAACCTTCTCAACTGGGTTTAATTGTGTTGTCTTCTATCAGCACTAATAAAATAATCAATAATATTATTAAATAAATATTAACAGGGATGAATCTAGAATTCTAACAATGGGGAGAATATATACTAAACCAAAATTTGGGGGAAAAAATTACTGTCTAAAACATCAATTTCTATCAACAAAAAGAAAAAAAGAGTAAAAAATAACATGAAAAACATATATAAATAAGTATTTTTATATATATATTTTTGCTGAACTACAAAAGATGGCAATTTTAAGACATTTTATTAATACTAGTTATGAGAAACAAAACTACTTTTTTTAAAGATGTTATCGTTTGCCCAAACTATTAATTTTTATACTTTGCACATTATGTTTCATAGATATAGAATGCATGGATTGTGCAACTAATTAATTTTCTTTAAAACCTAGAGAGGGTGAATTCGTATAATTTAAAAATAATTAACAACTAATACTAATATATGAGTGAGTGAATTCGTAGGGGGCAATCGCTTCTAGATGTGTATTTCTTACCGTGTCTTACAAGGTGATGAGATCCATATATTTGTGAATTCTATAGCTTGTGAGAGAGATAGTGAGAAATATAGTACTACAAGCGATGCTCTACTATTTTTTTATTTTTTTTGGAAAAGCAACGAAGAATATTATTAAGCTTATGTAAGAAAAAAGAGAGAGGACGAGATGCTCTACCATTATTAATAATATTATATTCCCTTTTCCTTTTGTCTTTTGAATTTTTTATTTTTTTAACACTTTACACTTTATTATTTAAGCAATGAGAATCCAATTCCTAAAATAATCTTAGGGAGTTTGAAAATTGAATTATCATTCAAATGGTTGCATTCCATTTCATTTTGTTTTTATTCGATGGGTTCGTTTGGAATGTGGGTTGACTTTTTGGCTTTTTGACTTTTTTAGCTTAAAACTAAAAACTCTCGTTTGAGATAGATTTTTTGATTTTTTTGACTTTTGTGAAAGAAAAAAATGAAATGGTTATGATTTGGATGCGGTGTTTTATCTTATTAGATTAAAAAACCTATTTTATTTTTTTTATGACTAAAATAGCTAAAAAACTAAAAAGCCTGACATGTGAAATGAAGGCTATGGGCATGTTTGATTGGAAGGATTAAAGCATGGGATTGAGATTATTAATCCGTGGGTCCAATCATCCTATGTTTGTTTTGACATTTTGGTTTAGGAATATTAATCCAATGGATAATTAATCCAACAAATTTGTAGGATTATTAGTAATGGGGTAGGGGTGGGATAGTTAATACCACACTAATTTGATAGCATTATTAATACCTCACTATTGACGTTGTGAATCAAACATGGCCTATAAGTATTAAAGTTTATAACTATTAACCCAAACCTCCATATTTTTTTCTCAACTTTTTTAGTCTAAAAAGACAAAAAGTGCACTTTTTTAGGACACCCCAAACCAGCCCTTAATTTTATTTTGACCGACCTATAGGGAACCCTTTTTTTTTAATATTTTATTTACCAACACAAGTACTTTAAAAATAAAATTCTCATATCCAAATAAATTTTTTTTTTTTTTTGAAATTTAAAATATTTATGAGGTATTTTCAAAACACGGCTTCGAAGTTAAAGTAATATTTTTTTTAAAAAAAGTTTACAACTTGAATTTAAAAATTTTATTTATTAAAAAAAAAAATTTGGAGTTCGGTAAGAAACTCTAGATATATTTGTTGTTTCATTTTCTTTTTTTGGGAGTAAATTGCACTAACCTGTCTTATAGTTTAGAAAATATACATAGAGTTTAGAAAATATACATCGAATTTCACAAGTTAAACATAATATTTTTTGATACTTTTAAAGTTCACATAATATTTAGTCTTATTTTCATCACTAATTTGTTAGTCGTATAATGAAAAAATAATATTGTAATTTATTTTACTTTGAAATGTGTATTTTATCTTATTTTCTTTTGTATCAGTTTCAGGCACTTTAACTCTACCAAAGAGAAGAATGATATAATTATACCAAACTTGTAAAGCTGATTATATATATGTATATAAATCTCAGAGGTAATCATTCTAATTTACCTTTTTTTTTCTGTCTTAAAATTTCGAACTTTTATTTGCATTTATTTATTTGTTTTAACATAGCATCATTTTTTAATTAGAAAATTGTACGGAAAAAAAATTATACCCTGCATACTTAGAGAACAGAGAACCATATACCCTGCTTGCTAGAGAGGAGGGAGGGAGGAAGGGCCCTGCTTGCTTTATACCCTGCTTTTCACCAACCAAAAAAATTATACAAAACGTTTGTCCCGAATCATATACCCTGCTTGCTAGTAGGGAGAGAGGGAGGGAGGGAAGGCCTTACTTGCTTTATACCCTGCTTGCTAGAGAACACAGAGAACCATCCAAAATCATATTCTTCATTCAATTACCTACCTACCAAACTTGTTTGAAACAGAAACTTGCTGAGTTCCAAAAATTTGCTCTCAACTCTCTCTCTCTCTCATATTGCTTTGTTTCATACATTCCTTCCTGGGCTCTTTCACAACAAAGACGAGTAGACATGGATGTGGTGGGGATCTTTATCTCTCCATTGCTTCAAGCTGTGATTGACAAGTTGTTGTCCCCTGATTTAATCAACTTGGCGCGTCGTGAGGGTGTCAACACTTCCATCAAGAAGCTGAAGAAGTCATTTGAAGATATAAACGATGTTCTTGCTGATGCAGAGGAGAAGCAGATATCCGACAGGGCTGTCAATAAGTGGCTGAAAGAGCTCCAGCATTTGGCTTATGATGCGGACGATGTGCTGGACGAGTTTGCCACTGAAGCTCTACGAAAGAAGCTGATCAGGGCAGAGACTGATTGAAATAAATATTGAGAGAGAGAGTGATTGAAAGAGCTAATACACTCTGTGATTCAATTGTGTATTAAACATGAAGAGAAGGCTCCATTATATAGGAGAGCTAATACAACATCATTATGATACTACATTATGAAAGCAAACATATAAAAATACAAAGTAGCCGAAAGTTGAAGGCACTAGCCGAAAGTTGAAGGCACTACCTAAAGCACTACAATAAATCATCTGATGGAGAAGCACTACCTATTAAATATATATTAATGATATAAGCATGCAGTTGGTTTTATTAACAAATAGCTTGCTTGATTTCCAATACTCCCCCTCAAGCTACGTTGTAGATATTAATCATTCCCAATTTTTCCGTCAGATCTTCGAAGTGAACGCGAGCAAGAGCTTTTGTGAGAATGTCAGCCTTTTGATAGTTTGTTGGAGTGTAGCTGACTTGAAAAACGCCTTCTTCAATCTTTTCCTTGATAAAGTGTCGATCTATCTCCACGTGTTTCGTTCGATCATGATGAACCGGATTCTTAGCTATACTGATGGCGGCTTGGTTGTCGCAGTATAAAACCATGGGATGCTCAGATGGAACCCGTAATTCTTCTAACATCCTGTTCAACCAGATTCCCTCACAGATACCTAGTGCCATAGCACGAAATTCTGCCTCAGCACTACTACGGGCTACCACTGACTGTTTCTTGCTTCGCCATGTAACCGCGTTCCCCCAAACAAACGAACAATAGCCAGAAGTTGATCTTCGATCAGTCAATGAACCGGCCCAATCTGCATCTGAAAAAATCTCAATTTTTCTATTTGTTGTTCTTTGGAAGAAGAGACCCTTTCCCGGTGTCCTTTTTAGGTACCTCAATATTCTGATCACAGCAGTCATGTGTTTTTCGGTTGGATTATTCATGAATTGACTGACCACACTAACAGAGAAGCCGATGTCTGGCCTTGTATGAGAAAGATAAATGAGTTTTCCCACAAGACGTTGATATCTCCCTTTATCACTTGGTGCACTACCGTCACTTTCTTCCAGTTTGATAGTTGTGTCCATAGGTGTGTCTGCCGGCTTGCATCCTAGCATCCCTGTTTCATTCAGTAAGTCTAGAACGTATTTACGTTGTGAGACTGCTATACCTTTCTTTGACCTAGCAATCTCCATTCCAAGAAAGTACTTAAGGTTTCCAAGATCTTTAATCTCAAATTCCTTTGTGAGGAATTTTTTAAGTAAGCCAATTTCCTCTTCATGATCACCTGTTAGAATTATGTCATCCACATAAACAATGATAATTGCCAATTTCCCTCCTAGGGAGTGCTTCACAAATAATGTATGATCGGATTGACATTGAACAAAACCGTACCCTTTCACTGCCTTAGTGAACCGTTCAAACCAGGCCCTGGGAGATTGTTTGAGACCATACAAGGATTTTTGGAGTCTGCAAACTTTGTTGGAATTTAATGTTGTCTCAAGTCCAGCAGGAATGTCCATGTAAACTTCTTCCTCTAAGTCACCATTGAGAAAGGCATTTTTCACATCAAGTTGGTGAAGTGTCCAATCGAGATTAGCTGCCAAGGATAAAAGTACACGAACAGTGTTGAGCTTGGCAACTGGAGCAAAGGTTTCTTGATAGTCAATGCCATAGGATTGGGAGAATCCTTTGGCGACCAACCGAGCTTTATAACGTTCTACATTACCATCTGCCTTGTGTTTTACTGTGAAAATCCACTTACACCCAACTGGTTTCTTACCTCTTGGAAGATCAGTAATTGCCCAAGTACCATTCTTTTCCAGAGCCCGAACTTCCTCATTGACTGCCGCCTTCCACTTCGGATACTTGAAAGCTTCCTGAATATTCCGAGGAATGGGTATCTCCGTGATGCTAGACGTGAAGGCACGAAACGAAGGTGATAGCTTATCATAAGAAATAAAGTTCCCAATGGGATGCTGAGTACATGATCTAACTCCTTTTCTCCAAGCTATGGGCATATTAAGAATACTATTTTCTAACTCAGAATTATCAGTACTATCTGTGGGAGGAAGATTGTCACCTGGAATGTTGCTTGGATTAGAACCCGGTTCAGCCTCATGGGATTGTTGAGAAATTGCTCCTTCCTCCGTTTCCTTTTGGATGTGCTCATTATCCCGCAAGTCAACAATGAACTCAGAATTTTCGGCAGGTAAAGATTGATTCAATGACTCAGGAGGTGTGGGATTCTTGGTGGTGATGGATGGCTCACTAAATGACTCAAGGGTCCAAAATTGATTTTCCTGGGGTGGAGTCTCCCCCTGAAGAACGATTTTAGGGTAGTAAGACTGGGTTTCAAAAAATGTGACATCCATGGAATTGTAGAATTTCCTTGTGACCGGAGAGTAACACTTATACCCTTTTTGATGTGACGAATACCCAATGAAGATACACTTGAGCGACCTAGGATCAAGTTTACTTCGATACTGTTGATGGATATGAACAAAGACAGAACACCCGAAAATTTTTGGTGGGATAGTGGAGATGAGGCGAGTAGTTGGAAAGGATTTTAGGAGAAGTTGACAAGGAGTTTGGAATTGTAGTACCCTAGATGGCATCCTATTGATAAGGTAGGCTGCTGTAAGAACAGCTTCCCCCCAGAAGAATTGTGGAACATTTGTGGAAAACATTAGCGATCTAGCAACATCTAACAAATGTCTATTTTTCCGTTCAGCGATGCCATTTTGTTGTGGGGTGTCAACACATGAACTTAAGTGAACTATCCCTTCTTTGGCTAAAAATTCTCCTAGAATGGAGTTGAAATAGTCCCGAGCATTATCAGATTTTAGAATTTGGATTTTTGACTGGAATTGTGTCTGAATCATAATTTGAAAATTTTTGAAAATTTGGCTTGTTTCAGATTTGTCTTTCATGAGGAAGACCCAAGTTAATCTAGTATGATCATCTATGAATGAGACAAACCACCTAGTACCAGTTACATTTTTTATTCTTGATGGACCCCAGATATCACTATGAATTAGTGAGAATGGACGAGACGCTTTATAGGATTGAATGGGAAAATGGGACCGTACATGCTTAGACAATTGACAGATTTCACAATCAAAAGGTTTTGGAGTTTTAAATAATGAAGGAAATAAATGCTTGAGATACATAACATTCGGATGACCTAAGCGATAGTGCCACAACATAATTGCTCTATCGTTATTTTGACACGAAACCGAAAAAGAACTACCACGAATTGCCGTTTGAGGTTGTTCCTGTGGATAGTGGCGTTCCTTAAGGATGTAGAGTCCAGAGCATTCCTCAGCATTGCCAATCGTCTTCCCCGAATCCAAATCCTGAAATTCACAATGAGTGGAGAAAAAATTAGTAACACACCTCTTTTCCTTAGTGAGTTTACTAATTGACAATAAATTACAGTCCAAGTCAGGAACAAGGAGAACAGAGTTGAGAATAAGATTCCTAGACAGCACAACTGAACCTATACCAGCAACCTTTGATAGTGAACCATCTGCTATTCGGACCGTTAAATTATTTTGACATGAGCTATATGTATCAAAAATTGTTGCATCTCCCGTCATATGATCAGATGCTCCTGAGTCCACAATCCAAGGTTTTTTACGTTTCTTACCAACAGTAAAGGCGTTCAAAGAATTACCTTTGTGAGCCAAGGTTCCGGATCCAATGATGTGGTTGGAAGACGAACCAGATTGTGACTGTAGTAGTTTCTGGAGCATCTCCATTTGCTCCTTGGTGAAAGGGCTTGCTTCAGGTTGTGGTGATCGTTCATTTGTACCTACATGATTACCTCGTCCTTCTTTCTCAAGAGGCTGACGTGGCTTCCAATCTGCTGGCTTTCCATGAATCTTCCAGCAAGTTTCTCTCGAGTGACCCGGCTTTCTACAATGATCACACCAAGGCCTACCTCCTTTATTGTTCTGACGGTTGTCAATAGGAGCGAATTGAGTCTTAAGAGCCGAGCTTTCTGCCATATTCAGTTGTTGATGGGATCCCATCATGAGTTTTTTCCGGCTTTCTTCGCGACGGACTTCAGAGAATGCCTCTCTAAGGCTAGGTAGCGGTTTTACTCCCATAATTCTTCCTCTGATTTCATCAAGATTTGTGTTTAATCCTAACAAGAATGTAAACACACGCTTCCCTTCGACAATCTTTTTATACAACAAACCATCAGCAACACACTGCCAGTTATGAACCTCAAACGTATCAAGTTGACGCCATAGACGAGTAAGGGTATTGAAATATTCAGTTACCGTAAGATTGTCTTGACGTAAATCGTGGAGGGAGCTTTCAAGCTGGATGATTTCAGATGTGTTTTCCTTGTCTGAAAACGTTTCTTTTGCCATGTCCCAGATCTCTTTGGCAGTATCAAATGACAGAAAATTTTCGCCAATGTCAGTGGTCATAGAGTTGACGAGCCACGACATGACCATGTTATTTTCAGCTATCCACCTTTTGTAGGTTGATGCTGTGGTTTCTGGTAGTGCTGAGGCTCCGGTGATGTAGTCGTCTTTCTCCTTTCCCCGTATAAACATTAATATGGATTGAGACCATTGCAAATAATTTTGCCCATTCAGTTTATGGGCGGTGATCGGAAGATGAGAGGTTTCCATTTGATGAGAGGATAAAGATGATGAGATGATAATATCAGAAGAAGAGGAGGATGAGTCGATAGCCATTCCAAAAGCTGGACCGTATTTAGGCATGAAATAGAAGAATAGATTTGAGTAGAAGAGAGAGACAACAAAAAAAAATATTGATGATGAGACAGGATTACACCTGCTCTGATACCATGAAATAAATATTGAGAGAGAGAGTGATTGAAAGAGCTAATACACTCTGTGATTCAATTGTGTATTAAACATGAAGAGAAGGCTCCATTATATAGGAGAGCTAATACAACATCATTATGATACTACATTATGAAAGAAAACATATAAAAATACAAAGTAGCCGAAAGTTGAAGGCACTAGCCGAAAGTTGAAGGCACTACCTAAAGCACTACAATAAATCATCTGATGGAGAAGCACTACCTATTAAATATATATTAATGATATAAGCATGCAGTTGGTTTTATTAACAAATAGCTTGCTTGATTTCCAATACTGATGCTGATGTTGATGTTGGTGAGGCCAGCACATGTAGGAAGGTACGACGATTCCTCCTTTCTACTTGTTGCACTGGTTTTACTCCAAGTACGATTTCATTCAATTTCGCAATTGAGTCCAAGTTGAGGCAGATCAATGTTCGGTTACAAGATGTTACTACAAGAATTAAGGAACTTGGTTTGGTCAAAAAGGCTATTGGGGGGATGAAGTCTACAAATGTGTGGCAGAGACCAGAAACTACATATTTGGTGAAAGAGCCTTGTGTTTATGGTAGAGAAGAAAAGAAAAAACAGATTATTGAATTGCTTCTCAGAGATGCAGCAACTCAAAACAAAGTCGATGTCATTCCCATCGTGGGCATGGGTGGGGTTGGCAAGACTACTCTGGCTCAACTCATTTGCAATGATAATGGTGTCAAAAGCCATTTCGATCTGAAAGCGTGGGTTTGTGTATCTGACGAGTTTGACGTTAAGAGAATAACAAAGGCAATTTTGGATGAATTCAATCTTGATTCATGCAATTCAACAGAGTTAAATACCCTTCAACGTAAACTTGAGGACAAACTGGCAGGAAAAAAGTTTTTGCTTGTCCTAGATGATGTGTGGAACTATAGAGATGAAGAGTGGAGTTCACTACAATCTCCGTTTCGAGCTGCAGCACATGGAAGTAAAATCATTGTGACAACGCGAATCACGACTGTTGCACGACAGGTGGGTACAATTGAACACCACGATTTGAAAGAGTTATCACCTGATGATTGCTGGTCAATCTTTGCCCAACATGCATTCAAGAATATAAATATTAGTGAACATCCAGAATTGGAATCAATTGGTAGGCAAATTGTTGCTAAGTGCGGAGGCTTGCCACTGGCAGCAAGGGCTCTCGGTGGCTTATTACAATGTAACCAAAATGAGCATGAATGGAAAATGGTACTAACTAGCAATATATGGGATAAACCATACGAGGAAAGCCACATTCTCCCATCACTAAAATTGAGCTATCATCATCTCCCTTCTCATTTGAAGAGGTGCTTTGGTTATTGTGCAATTGTCCCAAAGGATTACGAATTTGGGAAGGATGAATTAGTCTTGTTATGGATGGCAGAAGGTTTAATTGAACACCCAGAAGGTGGAGAACAAATAGAAGATGTAGGCCGCAGGTATTTTCACGAATTGGTGTCTAGGTCATTTTTCCAATTGTCAAGGCATAATAAATTGCTATTCATAATGCATGACCTCATCAATGATTTGGCTCAAGCAGTTGCAGGGGACATATGTTTTAGGTTGGAGAATAATTTAGAGGGCGACAAGCAGAACAAGATTTCAAATAAAGCTCGACATTCATCTTATGTTGGTAGTGAATATGAAGGAATCAGAAAATTCAAAGCTTTCGATGATGCCAGATGCTTACGAACCTTCTTAAGGTTTTCGGCGAGTGCATTCAACTACACAACAAGGTACTTGATTCATGATTTGTTGCCAATGTTAAAGTGCTTACGTGAGTTGCGTTTGTGTTGTTATGGGATTGATGAACTACCAGATTCCATTGGAGATCTAAAGCATCTACGGTACCTTGATGTATCCCATTCTCGAATTAGGAAGTTACCTGATTCGGTGGTAACTCTCTACAATTTACAAGTCTTGTTTTTGAAATTTTGTGTTAAACTTGAGAAGTTGCCTCTAAACATGGGGAGGCTAGTGAACTTGCGCCACTTTGACATGACTGGCGTGCATATTCCATCATCAGAAGAGATGTCACTACATATAGGTAAATTAACTAATCTCCGAACATTGTCAAATTTTATGGTGGGTAAAAATCGTGGGCGTAAAATAGGAGAGTTGAAAAACCTATCACATATTCAAGGGGCAATACACATATCAAGAATGGAGAATGTCAGCGATGTTAAGGATGCAGTGGATGCCAATTTAATGTCTAAGGAGGAGTTAAAAGAGTTATCACTAGAATGGAATGAATCTCATAGTTCACAGAATGACATAGTCGAGAGGGATGTGCTTGACGTGATGAGGCCTTTCAAATTTTTGGAACGACTCATCATCAGTGGGTATGGTAGTACAAAATTTCCAAACTGGGTTGGAGATGTTTCATTCTCTAAAATGGTATTCATGCGATTAGAAGGTAGTAAATATTGCACATCATTGCCACCACTTGGACAACTGCCCGTGCTTAAAGACCTTTACATTGAAGGAATGAGTACAATAAAGTGCCTTGGTTGTGAGTTCTATGGGCAGCAGTGTGGTGCCAAACCTTTCCCCTCTCTAGAGAGACTGAGCTTTGAGTTTATGACAGAATGGGAGGATTGGTCTGCTTTTGAAACAGAGGGAGTTCAGCCGTTCAGTCATCTCAGTGAGCTTTCCATCATAAATTGTCCCAAACTTGTTGGAAGATTACCAAATGATCTTCCTTGTCTTAATTCTCTCAAAATTGATGGTTGTCCGCAGTTGTTGATTGATGTTTCGAGCCTCGTTCAGCCATCACTTGCATCCTTGTCAATGAATAATGTTATGCTCCCAAGCCTTCCAGCACTCTTAGGGATGAAGAACACGATTGAACTTGGTTCCCTCACCTTGGATATTAGCCATGTTACAGTTCCCGACTCCCTCTGCGATCCAAGCACAATTGATGAAGAGTTACTGGCTACTGAAATGTCTAAGCATTTGACTTCAATAACTGCTTTGAGCATTTCTCATGTTGAAAAATTGGCGTTCCTACCGACATGGTTTACTCGAGATTTGATGGGACTCAAGAAATTGGGCATTAGTAACTGCGAAGAACTCATAACATTGTGGCAGAATAAGGTGAGAACACAAGTATGTCTCCCCTCCCTCTGCCATTTGCAGATTTCTGATTGTCCCAAACTCGTTTGCTTGTTTGAAGAAGAGCAAGAAAAAGGAGGAGAAGGTTCGAACGAGCAGCAACATGAGGGGCTGCCTTGCATGACGAGACTCGAGTATTTAACAATTGAAGAGTGTGGAACGCTGAAGAAACTGCCACAAGATATGCACACATACACATCTCTTGGGGTGCTTAGAATCCGCAATTGTGCAAGTCTGATCTCTTTTCCAATGAAAGGTTTGCCATCTATGCTGAGAGAACTTGCGGTTTCAGGGTGTGATGCTTTGGAGTCCCTACCCGAGTTGATGACACTCAATAATCTGCAAGAGTTGAAGGTTTCTGAATGTGCATCACTCACATATTTATTGTCAAGAGGTGGGCTACCATCCACACTAAAACAACTTTGGATTCGTTGGTGTGCAAAGCTGGAGTCACTTTTTGCAGAGGAAGAGATCAAAATTGATTGTCCATCTCTTGAAGATATTGAAATTACGGGTTGCAGCAGTCTCAAATCTTTACCTGAAGCCAATAATCTCAAGAATCTCAGTCAATTGCAGATATACCATTGTTATAATCTGGAGCCCCTGTCACTTGGTGGTCGTGATGAGAACAACAACATCAACCAACGCACTTCGCTTCAAAAGCTGTGTTTAGTTGATTGCAGAGCAGGAATGGTCTCCTACTTTGTGAAGGAAGGGAGTTTCCCCACCAACATCACTTCACTTGAAATCGGGAGGTTCGGAGTGGACGACGTGGGTCAACTTCCAGTTCCGCCTCCATCTCCATTAGAGTGGGGTTTGCACAAACTCTCTTCTCTTACAACACTCACACTTGATGGCCGAGGTTGGCCGTGGGGAGATACGGTGTCCTTTCCAAAAGAAGGGATGTTCCTGCCCACCTCTCTCATCAATTTGACCATCAGGAAATTCCTAAATCTGGAAAGACTGTAACGCCCTCAAAATAAACCCATAATAACCATAACATTAACATGCATTTATAAAAGAAAAAGAATCATTTGAGTTAGTCATCAGAGTATTCTTATTGACAGACTTTACTTGTAACATCCTGCAACATCAAAATAAATGCCCTAAGGGCTTACATCTTTCCAAGCTAACGCTTGGACACAAAAAGGATGAGTACTAACTCATTTACAAGTTAAGCCCTAGGCTTGAATGTTTACATGAAATCCCAAAAATAACAAAATAAAACATATAACTAAAGACAAGTCTTCAACATCCCAAACATCAAATCCTTCCAGGCTAAGTCCGTGGAGGTAGCTTTATCACCTGAACCTGAAAATGATGTTCCCATAAAGGGTGAGCCACAGCCCAGTAGAAAAATACTAAACCAAATATAAGCATTGAATAAAGCTATAGCATTCAGTAGATGGTTAATCAAGATAATCAATTTTATTATTAAACAGTCTCATGACACTAATGTCTAAGACACATTTCACTTTCCATTATTATCAACATGGCTCAGAACCTGGCCAAACTTACAACAGTGAATTATATATCATAATCACATTTCTTCCAATATTAACAAAACAAATGAGACTCATGCTCATATCAAAACACTTCATACTTCCCATTTGATACACATTTTAGTGCTGTATCAATAATCATGTAAAAACACTTCAATATAATAAGCACACATAAAAATGGTGCTAATGGAGTCCATCCCCTATCTCCTCCCAAACAAAAATCCGGTTTAGAGGTCCATCCCCTATCTTCCCCTAAACCGTGGAGTACATCCCCTATCTCCTCCCACACAATATGCAAATGCAATGCTCAACCAATACACGTATTTTCAGTATTAATTCAATAGTCAAATTAATGACTTAACCAATGTGATTAGTTTCAGTTATTCCTAATCCACATGCAATGTCTACAACAATCATGACTATCCTCCACCGATAGCCCAAAACAGTTATTTCTAGACTGGAAATAAATATATCAACAATTTAATAGGTGAGTGATTTAAATCATCCAACTACACCAATTAATCTATGAATTCATCAATTTCATGAATTTAACCAAATTCCCCAATTCCCTTAAATTAATTTTACAAATTAATTAATTAATACAACTAGGGTTTTTCCCAAAATTATCTAAGTGACCTCAACATCTTAAAATACCAAAACTTAGAACAAAGCTTATAGAATAGAGTAGGAAATCCCTACCTTGAAGATCACAACTAAAATAGAGAAGATGGAGATGATGACCCAAAATCCAAAGTGCTCCAAATCCTCTCTTTTTCAGATTAAAAGAAAGATCTCGTGAAGCTCTACCTTTCTTCCAAAGGAACTAGGGTAGAAGACCACCGGAAATAGATCAAATCTTGGAGAGAAGGTAAGAGTAGAGAGAGAGACTCTCAAGGGGCGGTTTTTAAAAGTTAAGAGATGAAAAGGTAGGTCAAAAAGTGATCAGAAAAGTGAAATCACGGACTGATGTAGTCGACTCTACGCTCGAGCGTAGAAAGCCCCGCTCGAGCGTAAGACACAGAATCATGCTCGAGCGTGAAGAAAGCCGCTCGAGCGTCGATTGCACCCTTACAGAAGTTTTGCAGGCGCTGCACCCGCTCGAGCGTCAAACTCCCCGCTCGAGCGGAGGAGCAAAAACAAGGGATCACGCTCGAGCGTAAAAACTACCGCTCGAGCGGAAGAACTGCAGAGCAAAATACTGGGAGATGGAAAATCCCGCTCGAGCGTTAAAACTCCCGCTCGAGCGGAGAAGCAACAACGAAGGGCCCGCTCGAGCGTTAAAACCTCCGCTCGAGCGTGAAGGCCAAAATCTGGGCATCACCTATTGGCATCAACAATCAACCAACCTGTAACAGACCCGCCCAACACAACCTATAATTCAAATACTAAGAGATTAAAGGACAACAACAACCAATAAGTAATGACAGGATCCACGGAACCTAAGTCCGGATACAATAATCTAAAGAGAAAAGACCGGGGTCGCTATAACCTCCCCCCCTTAAAAGAATTTCGTCCCCGAAATTAAGCACAAGGTGTTAAAAACAAGTTTTCTCAAATTCCAACAATATGTTAACTCAATAATAAACAACTTGACCCAACACCGGCCATTCCATCTCTCAACTAAGAGGCATGCCACAATATGCAAAACAAACATATATTTCAACCTGCATTAACACTATGCAATTTTCTTTCAATTTCAACAATTTTCAATATATTCAATATATACAATGTTCCATTAAACTTCCATTTCGAGGTAAGTTCCAAAATATTTCCATTAACCAAAACATTCTAAATGTTTTACAGCTTAAGACATATATAAAAAGCTTTAAGGTTTGACAATATTACAAAATCTAACTACAAGATTACAAATCATTAAACATGTCCGGATATTTCTCGCGGACTTCCAACTCACGTTCCCATGTGGCTTCCTCCACCCCGTGATGTTTCCACAAAACTTTCACCAAAGGAATGGTCTTGCCTCGCAAGACTTGATCCCGCTTATCCAAGACCCTAACCGGTCTCTCTTCATACGAGACATCCTCATCAACTACTAAATCGGTCCAATCCAATACATGTGATGGATCCGGCTCATACTTCCGAAGCATACTCACATGAAACACGTCATGTACTCCGGATAACTGCGGCGGCAAAGCTAAACGATAAGCAGTCTCGCCAATCCTCTCAAGGATCTCAAAAGGACCAATGAATCGAGGGGACAACTTCCCGCTCTTCCCAAACCTCATCAATCCCCGTCTTGGTGATATCTTCAAAAAGACGTGATCACTCACCTCAAACACCAAAGGTCTTCTCCTACGGTCGGCGTAAGATTTCTGACGACTCTGGGCTGTAACAAGCCTCTTACGGATAAGCTCAACCTTCTCCGTCGTTTCCCTCACTAACTCCGGACCCAACAGAGGTGCATCACCCACCTCGGCCCAACAAACAGGAGACCTACACGGTCGGCCGTATAAGGCCTCAAACGGTGCCATACCGGTACTAGACTGGAAGCTGTTGTTGTAGGCAAACTCCACCAAAGGCAAGTGCCTCTCCCACGACCCACCAAAGTCAAGAACACAACCCCGAAGCATATCCTCAAGGATCTGAATAGTACGCTCGGACTGCCCGTCAGTCTGAGGATGATAAGCTGTGCTAAAGGTCAACTTAGTGCCTAAGGCACTCTGCAAGCTCTGCCACAACCTGGCAGTAAAACGAGGATCTCTATCTGAAACGATCGTCACTGGAACCCCGTGTAACCTCACTATGTCCCGAATATATAAATCGGCCAGATGATCAACTGAATCTTTAACACGCATAGGAATAAAATGCGCCGACTTAGTCAACCGGTCCACAACTACCCAAATAGCATCACTACCCCGTTGAGTCCTCGGAAGACCCACAACGAAGTCCATAGTGACATGTTCCCACTTCCACTCGGCAATAGGCAAGGGTTGCAACAAACCCGCTGGCCTCTGATGTTCGGCCTTCACTTGCTGACAAGTAAGGCACTTAGATACGAAAGCTGCCACATCTCTCTTCATACCCCGCCACCAAAACTGGCGACCCAAATCCCGATACATCTTAGTACCTCCCGGATGCACCGCAAGGCGTGAATGATGAAACTCTCGGAGTACCTCCTCTCGATGAGACTCCGGCACAAATAGACGGTCTCGGTATCTCACACTCAGGTCGGGATACACCGTCAAACCTTTCTCAACCTTCCCACCAGAAATCTTCTCACGGAGGGATTCTATCTCAAGGTCGCCCCTCTGAGCCTCTAACACTCGAGTCACAAGTGTAGGTTGTGCAACAACAGAAAACAAGGCCGCAGCCTCAACGGATTCGCCCAGAAGCAAATCAAACTCTCCAAGTGCACCTAACATCTCCCACTCTCGGATGGCTATACTAGCTATTTCACCAACAGGTTTCCTGCTAAGGGCGTCGGCCACCACATTGGCCTTTCCCGGATGATAATGCAATTCAAAGTCATAATCCTCTATGAACTCCATCCACCTCCTCTGCCTCAAGTTCAAGTCTTTCTGTGTAAACAAATATTTCAGACTCTTATGATCCGAGAATACCTCAAATCTCTCACCATAAAGATAATGCCTCCAAACCTTCAAGGCAAATATCACAGCTGCTAACTCTAGATCATGCGTAGGGTAATTCTGCTCGTGAATTTTCAACTGACGTGAACCATAGGCAACTACTTTCCCTTCTTGCATTAATACACAACCCAGACCCTCTCGTGAGGCGTCACAATAGACTGCATAACCCAACCCTCTCTCTGGAATAATCAATACTGGAGCGGTAGTCAGTCTAACTTTCAATTCCTGAAACGACTTTTCACAAGTCTCACTCCATACAAATTTAACTCCCTTCCGAGTCAGTCTAGTCAACGGTGATGCTAACCTGGAGAAGTCTTTCACAAACCGACGGTAATACCCAGCTAACCCCAGGAAACTGCGGATCTCAAACACACTCTTAGGCTGTGCCCAATCTTGCACTGCCTCTACCTTGGATGTATCAACAGACACTCCTTCACCGGATACCACATGGCCTAAGAATTTGACTTCTCTCAGCCAGAACTCACACTTCCCAAACTTAGCATACAGCCTATGGGCTCTAAGTAACTCAAGCACCACCCTCAAGTGTGCCTCGTGCTCCTCCTCAGAAGGCGAATAGATAAGAATGTCGTCCACAAAAACGACTACAAACTGATCCAAGAATTCCCGGAAGATCCGGTTCATCAAGTCCATAAAGACTGCCGGTGCATTGGTGAGCCCGAATGGCATTACCAAAAACTCATAATGGCCATACCGCGTACGGAATGCCGTCTTCGGAATATCCTCTTCCCTGACCCTCAACTGATGGTAACCCGATCTCAAGTCTATCTTTGAGAAACAACGGGAACCCTTCAACTGGTCAAACAGGTCATCGATACGAGGCATAGGGTACTTATTCTTAACCGTAGCCCGATTCAATTTCCGATAATCTATGCAAAGTCTCAAAGCACCACCTTTCTTTTTAACAAAGAGGGCCGGTGCTCCCCACGGCGAAACACTAGGGCGTATAAAACCCTTGTCTAGTAACTCCTGGAGTTGGATCTTCAACTCAACTAACTCGGCTGGGGCAAAACGATAAGGTGACATAGAAATCGGCGCCGTGCCGGGCATTAGGTCAATAGAGAATTCAATCTCTCGATGCGGTGGCAAACCAACAAGATCCTCGGGAAAGACGTCCGAGTACTCACAAACCACCCTTGGCAACACAACCTGGGTCTCATCAACCTCACTAATCAAAAGGTTAGCAAGTAGCCCACTAAGCTCACTCCTTCCTCGTCGAACATACCCCGGTGGCAACACATCACCAACCCGGTCCCCCAGAAAATGAAAATACTCTCCGCTCACGGTACAACAAGTGACCCTCTGGCGGTAGCAATCAATAACTGCCCGGTATGACGATAACCAGTCCATACCCAAAATAACATCGAAACCTCTCATAGGCATAACTACAAAAGAAAATGGGATTCTATGGTAATCAACCTCTATATCACAACCCCTAACACCGTGTTTCAAAATCAATTCACCCCCAAGAGGCGACACTACACAAATAGGAGATGCCAACTGTGCTAACTCCAACTCCAAAACAGATGCAAATGCAGCAGACACAAAGGAATGAGATGCACCCGTATCAATCAAAACATTAGCAACCGAGTTGCAAAACAAGAAAGTACCTCTCACAACAGATGGAGCCGGTACAAGATCCTGCGCGGTAACAGCATACACGCGTCCAGATGACCTCTGATCAACCTGCTCACCCCTAGGAGCATAAGATTGCTGCACCGACTGAGACGATGAAGCCCCCTGATTAGCCCTCGAGGCCTGACCCGACTGAGCTGGCTGTTGACCCTGAATCTGCCTCAAACCAGATGCACCAGGTGTGCCACCCAACTGGGGGCAATACCTCTTCATATGCCCTGGCTGACCACACTGATAACACGAGAGTGGCTGACCTCTACCCTGACTCTGGCTCTGAGATCGAGCCGAAGAAGATGCTGCTCTCTGAACTCCTCCCCTCTGAGGACAAACTGGAGACTTGTGGCCCAACTGGCCACACTTGAAACAGGTAATGTCTCCCTGACTGCCTTTCCCCGAACTAGCACTCGGTACAGGAAAAGTCGATCTCGAAAAGCTACCATGAGACTGCTGGGGATTAAAACCCTTCTGTCTCCTACCATCACTCTGACTATCCTGACTCCTCTTGGAGCCCTTCTGCCCTTCCTCCTCCTCTTGCATCATGATCTCCATATGGGCTGCAGCATCAACCATACGCCCATAATCCCGAATCATAGTTCCCCTAACTCTCAGCTTGAGGCCACGCCTCAACTTCTTCTCAAACTCAATACAGCGGCGTTCCTCAGACGCCACTAACTCAGGTGCAAACCTGGACAAGCTAGTAAATGCAGCCTCAAACTCGGCCACAGAAGAACTCGACTGCTTAAGCTGACAAAACTGGTCTCGCAGCTTCTCCCTAACTGCCGGAGATAAAAACTTCTCCTGGAAAGCATTCACAAAAGCCTCCCACGTACCTCCTATACGCCCCTTAGTAAACTTCCACCACTGACCCGCATCCCCCTTCAACTGGAAAGATGCCAAGGTCACTTTCAACCCCTCGTCTTCGATGCCCAGCATCTCAAACGTCTTCGTTGTCTGTTCGAGCCATTCATCTGCCTTAAGCGGCTCTTTAGGATCACCCACAAATTCATCCGGATTAGACCGGAAGAACTCCCTCTTCAGAAAGGAAGGTCCTGCATCCGCAATAACAGCTTGCGCTTGATTCTCAGCTCTGAGAATGCCTACTGACTCCCTGAATGCCCCCGCTATCTCTCGAGCTAAAGCGCCCAAAGCCTGCTGGCCTACTGGCTCGGCCACATTGGCCTGGCCAATTCCCTCCTGAACTATCGGAATCTCCTCTGGCACAGGCACCTCCTGCCTACCCGGCCTACCACGCCTACCGCGTCCTCGTCCTCGTCCTGACATCCTAATAAAGGAAACAAAGACATTAGCACATTAATAAATGTGCCAAAGCTAAACACTCGCGTCCTAATACAATGGACAACAATAATTCATTCCACGTAAGCACATAATCACATAAACACCTACGAATTTCATTCCCGGATAATGATAGTCCCAATGCGTTACTATAGTTCCGGTTGGAAGCAGCAGTGATCAAGTGCCTTTCCAACAAGACTACTAGAAACTCAAGGGTCAAATCACCATCCTAGAAACTACATTCCATACCCACATAGTCACATAAACATGTTATCACGTAAGCATATAACATTACACTAAGTCTCTATCAAACGAGACGAACCCATTGTGATACTAATCACTTCCCACGTACCCAAAGTATTCAAACCCGGTACGCTCTGATACCAAGTTGTAACGCCCTCAAAATAAACCCATAATAACCATAACATTAACATGCATTTATAAAAGAAAAAGAATCATTTGAGTTAGTCATCAGAGTATTCTTATTGACAGACTTTACTTGTAACATCCTGCAACATCAAAATAAATGCCCTAAGGGCTTACATCTTTCCAAGCTAACGCTTGGACACAAAAAGGATGAGTACTAACTCATTTACAAGTTAAGCCCTAGGCTTGAATGTTTACATGAAATCCCAAAAATAACAAAATAAAACATATAACTAAAGACAAGTCTTCAACATCCCAAACATCAAATCCTTCCAGGCTAAGTCCGTGGAGGTAGCTTATCACCTGAACCTGAAAATGATGTTCCCATAAAGGGTGAGCCACAGCCCAGTAGAAAAATACTAAACCAAATATAAGCATTGAATAAAGCTATAGCATTCAGTAGATGGTTAATCAAGATAATCAATTTTATTATTAAACAGTCTCATGACACTAATGTCTAAGACACATTTCACTTTCCATTATTATCAACATGGCTCAGAACCTGGCCAAACTTACAACAGTGAATTATATATCATAATCACATTTCTTCCAATATTAACAAAACAAATGAGACTCATGCTCATATCAAAACACTTCATACTTCCCATTTGATACACATTTTAGTGCTGTATCAATAATCATGTAAAAACACTTCAATATAATAAGCACACATAAAAATGGTGCTAATGGAGTCCATCCCCTATCTCCTCCCAAACAAAAATCCGGTTTAGAGGTCCATCCCCTATCTTCCCCTAAACCGTGGAGTACATCCCCTATCTCCTCCCACACAATATGCAAATGCAATGCTCAACCAATACACGTATTTTCAGTATTAATTCAATAGTCAAATTAATGACTTAACCAATGTGATTAGTTTCAGTTATTCCTAATCCACATGCAATGTCTACAACAATCATGACTATCCTCCACCGATAGCCCAAAACAGTTATTTCTAGACTGGAAATAAATATATCAACAATTTAATAGGTGAGTGATTTAAATCATCCAACTACACCAATTAATCTATGAATTCATCAATTTCATGAATTTAACCAAATTCCCCAATTCCCTTAAATTAATTTTACAAATTAATTAATTAATACAACTAGGGTTTTTCCCAAAATTATCTAAGTGACCTCAACATCTTAAAATACCAAAACTTAGAACAAAGCTTATAGAATAGAGTAGGAAATCCCTACCTTGAAGATCACAACTAAAATAGAGAAGATGGAGATGATGACCCAAAATCCAAAGTGCTCCAAATCCTCTCTTTTTCAGATTAAAAGAAAGATCTCGTGAAGCTCTACCTTTCTTCCAAAGGAACTAGGGTAGAAGACCACCGGAAATAGATCAAATCTTGGAGAGAAGGTAAGAGTAGAGAGAGAGACTCTCAAGGGGCGGTTTTTAAAAGTTAAGAGATGAAAAGGTAGGTCAAAAAGTGATCAGAAAAGTGAAATCACGGACTGATGTAGTCGACTCTACGCTCGAGCGTAGAAAGCCCCGCTCGAGCGTAAGACACAGAATCATGCTCGAGCGTGAAGAAAGCCGCTCGAGCGTCGATTGCACCCTTACAGAAGTTTTGCAGGCGCTGCACCCGCTCGAGCGTCAAACTCCCCGCTCGAGCGGAGGAGCAAAAACAAGGGATCACGCTCGAGCGTAAAAACTACCGCTCGAGCGGAAGAACTGCAGAGCAAAATACTGGGAGATGGAAAATCCCGCTCGAGCGTTAAAACTCCCGCTCGAGCGGAGAAGCAACAACGAAGGGCCCGCTCGAGCGTTAAAACCTCCGCTCGAGCGTGAAGGCCAAAATCTGGGCATCACCTATTGGCATCAACAATCAACCAACCTGTAACAGACCCGCCCAACACAACCTATAATTCAAATACTAAGAGATTAAAGGACAACAACAACCAATAAGTAATGACAGGATCCACGGAACCTAAGTCCGGATACAATAATCTAAAGAGAAAAGACCGGGGTCGCTATAAAGACTCTCTTACGAGGAGTTTCAAAACCTCACCTCTCTCCAAACACTTGAAATCTGGAGTTGCCCTAGGCTCGCGTCCTTTCCAAAGGAAGGGTTGCCTCCCTCTCTTTTGCATCTATGGATCTGGCACTGCCTTGAGCTTGCGACCTTTCCAGAACAAGGATTCCCTCCCTCGCTTTTGTCACTGTGGATCGTAGATTGTAATCCAATACTGAAACAGAAGTGTGCAAAGGGGAAAGAATATTGGCCCATCGTCCAATACATTCCTAAAGTAGATTTGGAAGTATAAGCAGCCACCTGCAAGGTACAAACAAACAAACACAAAATCTGTCCTACCATTTTTATTTATTTATTTGTATTCTCATTACCAATTTCAGATTTTTATCACAAATGAGGATTTATTATATTTGCATCCTCTACCATCACAATATAAAAATTAAAAGGTACAATAAAAAATAATAAATTTTAAATTTGATCTTATACATATCAAATAATTTGTTTTAGTTTAATATTTAAATTTTTATTAAACAACTTTTCAACTTACAAACAAGCAAACACAAAATTTGTCATACCTATATTGGAGCATGTATATATTTTATATATTAAATTATTAAATATATAATTATATTCTAATTTTTTTTTTCTCTATTTAGTTAGTTGTAATATATTTGTTAAAATATGAATTTTTGTTAGAGATTGGTATCAATTACAAATTATCTTTATTAAGTATAAATAAATATTATGTAAATAGAAAGTAATAATAAGTTTGAGTTGTTTTTCTTTTATTTCTTCAAGATTTGTATGCTTGAGAGATTCGATCTCACTTGAAAGCGAGTTTATTCCTAGAAATGAGCGAGTTTCTTGATGGTTTCTTATTTGTTTGGTTTTACAATTTTCTCAAAATTATTTTCAATCACTTTTTTCTATCTCTTCTCTCATTCTCTCACATCCTACACATCAATCAATCACTTTTTCTCTCATACCCATCTATTCAACTACAAAAAAATTTCAAATCATTCCAAACTACAAACCTACAAAACTAATTTCAAAATATACAACCAAATAAATTTTCAAATTTTGAAAACTCTTTTCAGTCTTGTGTTTCAAAATTACTTTCAAAACTAAACCAAACACAGCCTATGTGGGCAGTTTAAATAGTGAATCCCACTAACTATTGTTGTTGTCACCCTTTTGCTCTCCAGGGCTTTGTTGTTGTGGAAACAAACTAGGATGTATTCATACTTACTGTCTAAGCTGCATTGCGAGATCTTGTGCCTCTTTTCAAGGTATGCCAGAATTATGCTTGATAAAAGACTTTGGCTGCTCTGATTTAACTCAATGCTTCTTGGCTTTGGGGAGAGCTACAATTTTGAATGCAATGGGTCGCTATTTTTTGAGTTTTAGAATTATCATGGGTTTTTTTTTTTTTTAAATTTCTTTTCAGAATATATTCATATACTATTGTCTAGTCATGGCGAAAGCTCTCATAAGTAATAAACGAGCAAGAGATATATGAAGAAAATTGAGAATAAAGTCCTTTCCTGAGACTGCAATTGTAAACGCCTCCCTATTGCACATTGTCATGCAAGACTTTCGATCATTAAGACTTCCATGCCTTGCAAGAAGGGATTTTTTTTTTTTTAATATCAAGTTGTATTTTTAAACCATCCTGCTTGCATGCTGGATTACATTTGACAGTTACAAAGCCACACGTAATCTTGTCAAAATCCATGTGGGTAATCTGTCCTAGTAGCTGGAGGGATTTAGGCTTCCTTTATTAAAGGGGAGTTGAGAAACCATCTACCCTACTTGGAGTATTATTTAGAACTCAAATCCAAGGCAAATATTCAAAAAAATATAGGAAACTATTAGAAATTGGCATACTGTATAGAGTTTTTGTGTTTGTTTGTTTAAATTTACATGTTGATTTGTTTAGACTTGTCATGAAGTGGGTGATGTGGAAAACAATAAGAAGAAAACATAAGGGGAAGTTCATCTAATAGTAACAAATAGTTCTCTAATCTTTGATAAAATCGGGTTCTTTTCCGGATGGGGTTGACCAAAGACTAAAGTATCTTAGCAGACACTAGCGAGAAATCCTCGCTACTTTGCCACTTCAAAAATCTTCCGGCAAACTCCAAAACATGAAATATTAAAAAATGTTTGGAATGAGAGTCTTAGCTTTAGATATATTTATTCTACTAGATCATAGGCTATTTAAAAAATAGTCGATTACGCTGTTCAAGCTTGGTGCCACATTAGGAAGATATTGCTCATAGTTTGTATTTGCCTAAATGTTATTCATCGGTAAAGGGATAAGTTTGTCATTCATCAATGAAGGGATCAGTTTTGGCTTGAAAATGTAAGGTAGAATATCAGCTTCCAAATCTTATACTGTTTCTGAAATTACAAAAGAACCTGTATAATGCTTTCAAAATGGTATTACGACAAAACATGCCAGTATCAATTTCTAGTTGTCTGTAATTTTTAATCTTATCTTTTGAAACCAAACTTTTTCTTAGCTACTCCAACAGGTAAAATAGGAAATGACTTCTTAAAAGGTCTCAGAAGATAACATGGGATGAAATAGCTGAATTCTAAAAAAAATGAAAGGACTTCCAAGTAATGATAGTTAATGAAATGATAAAATTTGGCCCTTTAATTGTGGTTTCCTCTAAAAGAGCTTGAGCTTGGTTGCAATTTCAATTTATTTTTTGTTAAGCAAATTTGCTTGCCTTCTAGGATATAATTAATTTTCACTACAATTGTGTTCATGTATATTACTTTGAACATCTTATCAACTTATGGATTTGTTTCCATATCTTGCAGTAAGTTTTTGAGGATGCTTGCAACTTTGCAGGAGAATATGGAGGTTTGTTATGGAAAGACTCAAGATAGATGGCAAAGAAGGCAGAAATACTAGTGCACATCTGAGAATTCCCACATGATCAAAGGCAATAGAAAGCACAGAAAAGGAAAGAAAGAAGCAAAGAAGAGAGAAATTGTACATAGTTGCTTTTTGGCTATTTAGCTTGGTAAGATGGGATTTTAATAAAGCTCTTTCAGCTAAGCAAGGTTGGCGGTTGCATACTATCCAAATTCAAATTTTCTAAAGCTAGCTTGAGGAGTAAACCATTGACATTGTTTAGAGGAGTATTTGGAGTGCAAAGTATTTTTTGGAGGCTGCGCTACACTGGCATATTGGGAATGGAAGGTCTATGAAGATTTGGAAAGATATATGGATTCCAAGGCCTTACTCTTACAAACCTATTTCTGTTACAAAATTCTTGCATGCTGATGCTAAGGTTTGCTCTCTCATTTATGAAGTTTTCATCAAACAGTGCTTTTTTTGTTTGGATTTTGAAGTTGAGTTGATTTGTAAAATCCCACTTTGCCCAAGGCTTGCTTATGATATACTGGTTTGGTGCTTTACTAAAAATGGCCTTTTTTCTGTTTAGTTGGCATATCATTTGGAGATGGTTTTGTGAAGCAGAAAAACACAAGTCAGGTCAGATGCTGGGAGTTTTGAAAGGGCATTTTCAAAAAAGATTTGGTTGCTGAAATTTCTGCATAAAGTGAAAATCTTTGCATGGAAAACATGTTCGAATATCCTTCATGTTCAATCAAAGTTGAGGAGGTGCAAATTAATTCAATTCAATGACTGTTATTTCCCTTTTGCTGCAGAAGTTTGGTCATTAAGCCCTCTTTACTCTGTTCTAACCATGCGCTGCTTAAAATTTTCTATTCTTGATCTAGGAGTTTAGCCAAAAGATGGATGTATCGCCTTTGAGATTATTCTTTTTTTATTTGCTGGAATATTTGGAACAATCACAATGATTGGGTTTTTTGCTTGGTATGTGGCTGATTACTTACAAGGTTATAACAATACATAGCTCAAGGTGGCGACTCTTGTTAAAAAAAAAAAAGATCTTTCTGTTGGGAAAATGGTTTATAGCCATGAGGTTTTGCTAAATTTGGAGCCAAAATTAAGTGGAACCCACTTATTATTTTTGGTCGATCCAAAGGCAAAGTTGTTCATTGCTATGTGAACATAAATATTATGTATTTGGTTGGTGAAAACCATTTACGGGTGAATGAGAAATCGACGCCAAAGTGAGCCATTGGAAATGACTCATGTTGGTGGGTTTCTACGTTTGTTGTTATTCCCTTGTCCCACATAGGAAACAAGAAGGAAGATGAAAGGATTTACATAATCTAAGTTCCTAGAAAGGCTTGGGCACTAAGGCACCCAAGTTTTGTAGAGGGGGAGGACCTAGACAAAGCTAACCCTACTGGTGACCACCATACCCACTGGCTCAGATCTGGGTTGGGTCAAGGTTGTGCGTTGGGTCAAAAGATATTTGTGTATATATTTTTTGCAAGGAATTTTTTTAATTATTTTTTTCAAATTCCCTCCAGTTTTATTTCTTCTTCTTCCTGAACAGGTGTGTCTGTTCAGATTCAAACGAAAAGTTTTCAATGGCAACCCTTTGCCATTGTTGCACTAGTTTGGACCTTTCCGAACAGGTTCCTAACAGCCTATATAAAGGCAACCCATTTCCAGAATTTATTAATTCAATTCCATCCTGTTTTTTTGTCCTCTCTTGCATTATTCTTCATATTAGTTTTTGAGAGAATTAAGAGAGTTACAGAACATAGGTTCTGATTCGCTGTGCAGAATTGAGTGTAGTGCTGCTTCAATATTGCGAAGATCATTGTATCTTGAGAGATAGAGGCCATCATACCGTAAGCACTTGTACGGTGGCGAATCTATCTTAAAGACAGAGTGTCATACACTCGACTTGATCATCAACTTTGTTAAATATGTTTTCGGTAAATAAATTCTGTAAGAAAATTTATTTTATTTGTTTGACTTGTTTCTGTTTTTCTTATTATACATAGAAGATTGTTCTAACAGTTTCCAATTGTAAAATATATTTTTATGTATTTTCTAAGTGTTTTGTGAAGAAAATAATAGAAAGGATATGTGGACAGTTTAAATAGCGAAATCAACTAACTATTTTTGTTATTACCTTTTTGTTGTAAAGGGCTTTATTGTTGTGGAAACAACTTTTGGATGTATTCATAATCATTGTCTACACTACATTGCAAGATTTTGTGCTCTTCTCAAGGTACTTTGTATGTTCTGATTTAAATTAAGGCTTCCTGTCTTTGTAGAAAACTACAACTTTAAATGGAATGGGTTGTTATTTTACGAATTATAGAAATGTCATGAGGTTTTTTATTAAATATATTGTTTTACTTTTATCCAGTCATAGTGAAAAATCTCGTATATGATAAAGGAATAAGAGATATATCAAGCAAATTGACAACGAATTTCTTTCCACAGACCAATTGAAAATCTTCCCTAAGACACACACTTAGGCAAGACTTTTGATAATTTAGACTTCCACGCCTTTGCAAGAAGCAAAACTTTGTAAAATATCACGTTGTGTTTTTAAACCTTTCTCCTTGTATGCTAGACAACATTTGACAATTATGAAGCCACCTAGTTTGGCCTACAACAAACTTTTTGTTTAATATATTCTTATAGAGTTTTTTTTTTCTTCTTCAAAATTACATGTTGATCTGTTTAAACTTGTTGGGGAGTGGGCGATATGACAAAGAACAAGAAGAAATCAAAAGGGGAAATTCATTTAATAGTAATAAATGGTCTCTTGATAAAAATGGTTTTCTTTTCCAGATAATGGGGTTGACCAAAGACCAACATCTTAAACACTGAAGAGAAATCCCTGGTTGCTTTGTCCCTCCAGAATTCTTTTGGCAAACTCCAAAACATGACATGGTAAAAATGTTTGAAATGAGAGATTTTCCCTTTGGATACATTTATTCTACTAGATTGTTAGATATTATATATATATATATATATATAAATTGAAGTCATTGTCATTTACCATTTACTAGCTTGGTGCCAAATTAGGAAGCCATTGCTCATTGTTTGTATTCGTCTAAATTCTATGCCTATATTTGCCATTCATTGATGGAGGAATCAATTTTTGTGCTAAAAATGCAAGGTAGAATATCAACTTCCAAATCTTATTGTAGCTGCAATTACAAAGAAACCTTGTATAATGCTTTCAAAAATGGCATTATGTTAAAACAGGAAAGTATCGATGCCAAGGTGTGTAACACTTCGTATTCCTTGGACTAGTAGGATAGCTCTTGACACTCTTATTATTGTACTTGGGGCCTCTTTGGTTCATTTTGGAATATTGATTGAGGTGGTATCATAATGGTAAAGTATGATTAAGCCAAAAACATTGATTTGGATAATTACTCTTTTGCCTTTTTTTCTTTCCACACTTTGAATCTGGATGTAAGGCTAAAACCATTGGAAATCTCATTTCCGGGGCTTCGATTTAGACACAAGAATGACCCAAAATGGAGTCCGGATGAAGGAGTTTTGCCCATTTGAAATTTGAGTAACTGTGTTAGAAGCAAGTCCACACGAGCAAACTTTTGATTACTCAAGCGGTTTTCAAAGATTCTGGGAGCTTTCTTTCTTTGCTCGAGCCAAGTTTTGACTGCTCGAGTGGTCAGTTTGAAATCTGGCACTTTAAAGTCACTTTTTGGCCTAAACTCTTCATTCTTTTTTCCTTTCTTCTCTCCCTTTCCTCCATACCTGAAACCCTAGACCTCCAAATCTTGATTTCATCCATTTTTCACCAAGAATTGACCATAGATCTTATATTAAAGGTGAATAACAAGAGAAGATCAACATTTTGACTGATTAGATTGCGATTTCTTCGAGGTGTTTCTTTGGGTTTGCATCTTCTTGTCTTCATTCTTGAGGTAGGGGTACTTTTAACTTGATATATTTATGATTTGAGATATATATGTGATATTTTCTTAGTTATAATAATGTATGAGATGATTTTGTGATATAAAGTGGGATTGTTGAATAAAAAGTGGTTTTCCTCCATATTTTGGAAAAGTTTATGCATATCCTTGATTATTGTTAGAAATGGTGAATATTGACTCTTTATGTGTAAAGGAGGGAAAGCCTCAATTTTTTTTCCAAACACCCTAGTCTTCAAATTTTATTTAATAATGGGTTTGGCCAAATTGACTCTTAAATCATGAAATTGGGTGAAGGATTATGGAAATGGTGTTAAGATATGATATTTTTGAAGCTCTTTGAGTATATGTATTGAGATTGATAAATGTTGAGATTGGAGAAATCTTTTCGTTGTTGATATTATTAATGTTGTTGTGGATTGAACAAATCTTAGGGAAAATTTATTTGAAAACTCATGCATCATGTGCATCATAATTTCTCTTGTGATCCTAAAATTTTGTGGATGATTGGAAAGTATTAGAAAGGGCGATGAATAGCATATGAGTCAAGGTAGTTGAGTCGGGGTTTTGGTAATGGGTTGTGTGTTGTATTTGGTACCCGCTCTAGGAGTTAAGGTGCCCAATTGCCCTGTCTTGTGCATATCACTGGACAAATGTGGGAAAGGTTTTTGGGTGTCCACGAGCCTGCCATTTATGGAGTTGGCGAATGTGGAAAAACTTCATTTTGGTTGTCCACAAGCCCACCATTTCAGGAATCGGCGAAAGTGGAGAGGGAAGGTTTTGGGTACCTATCGCCCCGCCATTTTTAGAGTTGGCAAATGTGGGAATATTTTATGTATATAAATCAATAGATGTATGTATGGTTTTGCAGCTCTTGCTTAGGATGTCATAGCGTATTTACCACCCCATGTTTGTAGACGAGACTTTGAATGTAAATCATGCATTGAACATTTTTGGTTTTAAAAGAGAAAATATGGATTTCATCCTAATAAGTGCATGGCATGATCATATGCATCTCAATTATTTATATGTCTTGTTAATAGTATTTCCTATTGGGCATTAGCTCACCCCCACTAACAACATTTCAGGAATTAATGGCGCGACTCCGCCCAAGTGACAAGGCAGTGAAAATTTTGAATGGAGCACGTGGGCATATTGGATGTTATTTGTTGAAGCTTCGAGCTAATGTGTGCTGGGACTGAATGTCCACCCTTTTGTGTAACCAAGTGGCTTCCCTTGAAACTTGTACGCCATTAGGGCATCTTTATTTTTGTGAACTATAACTTGTATCGTGAACATAAGATGTAATAGTTTAATATAGTTCAATGAGAACGAGATTTACTTAATGAGAGATAATATTTTTCTTAAAGCATTATCTTACGAGAAATGGATTTATTTGATGGAAACCGGTGAATAATTAATTAAAGATTGACTATATAAAGGTTTACAATTTTGGGGGCGTTACAAGTTGTCTATAACTTCATGTTATCTTTTGAGACCTTTTAAGAAATTATGTCATCTTTTAACAGATAGAGTAGCTAAGACTTTACAGTAATAGCTAATGAAATCATAAACTTTGGTCCTTTACTTGTGTTTTTCTTTAAAAGAGCTTGAGCTTGTTTGCTAATTTTATTTATTTTTTATTAACCAAATTCTCTTTCCTTTTTTGGATTTTTTTCATAGGACATAACTATGCCCTTGCAAGTGCATGGGACTCTCTTTCTTGCGGCCTTGGTTGCTTTGAAAAGTTACCAGGTATGTTTTGTTCAAAATAGGAAATGGGTATGCTCTAAGAAGCACATACACGGATACATGACATGACACTGACACGTGAACATACAAATTTTCAAAAACTCCAGGACACAGCACATTGGGGATACATGTAAAACATATAATTTTATACATTTGTTATATGTTATATTTTTAAATATTTAATATGTATTTTATGTCAAATATTTAATTTATCAAATTTATCAACCTTAGATATATTTTTTTAATAAACAAAATTATTATATTTTTTTGTTGAAAAAAATAGTCCTCAACGTGTTCTTAGAGTGTCCTCAGCGTGTCCCTAACGTGTTCTCAGAGTGTTCCTAACATGTACTTAGCGTGTCCCAACGTGTCTGCACTGTGTCCCAAGCGTCCCAGTATGTCCGACTCTTTCCAGCGTGTCAGACACTTGTATATGACCTCAGAAGAGGTGTCTGTGCATCATAGTATGCTTTATTTGTTTTGTATTCTTTTTTTGATAAATAGTTTTCTTTTCTTTTCTTTTTTTTATTTGGGTGGTTTTTGTTTTTTGTTTTCTTGGTAAGTATGTTTGCATGTGTGTGTGGACATGTGTGAGGTGGGAGTAGTTGATAATAAATAGAGTTTTTAAAGTTATAATTAATGGTGAAATCTTGCTCCTTTTCTTTTGTTGATCAATGTGAAATCTTGCTTTCTTTGAAAGCCCTGAATGGGATGCTCTAACCTGCTAGAATGTGGATGACTTGGATGGCTACATAGGACTAACTTTACGACTTATATGTAATATGTCAATATTACTGCTCAAATACCATGTGTTCTACCAAATATATTTTTACATTTTCTATATTCTCTAAGGTGTAGAACAGAAGTATAAATGTAGACCAATTTTTGTTCTTATATAAATCTAGCCATAATTTTTTCGTTATTTACAGGGGCCAAAAAAAAAAAAAAGATTTATTTGTTTGTTTATTGGTTTGTTTGTTCTATTAGAATATAATTTGCTTCTTTGAAATTTGACCCTTTGTATTTTTAGATAATTTATTTTCTTCTTGTTAGGTTTTTATTCTTGGCAATCCCGTTTGACAAAACTCTTTTCAGTTGTAATTTTATTCAGTCTTTTATTTCAGTGAGGCTAAGAGTTTTAGATGCGAATCCAACCCGAATTATGCCCTGCAGAGATGTTTCAGAAGTTAATTCTTTCATGTTTGCCACTTCGCTGACTATGGCAGGGATCGAGCGGCCATTTGTGCACTCGAGCGGAGAATGTTTGGTTCCAGAAGTTTAACCTGTCTGTAAAAGTACTGGAAGTTTGGATTTTACACTCAAGTGAACTTTTCTGCGCTCGAGCGGCCATTCCTACGCTTGAGTAGAGAACACAATTCAGTTTTCTATAAATATGTGTTTTAGTCAGATTTTAGGGTACGACTTCCAGATCTTCTTTGAGGGTTCTAGGGTTTTCCTCTGGGGCTATTTTGCTAGTTTTTTTTTAATGTTTAATTAAGTATTTAACTCATGGTTTAAAAAGTATACATCAAAGGATTGTTTGTTTATTCTATACAAAAGAGAGAGTTGTTCCTCGGTAGATTCCATAGAATTTGGGCCTGAAGCTTTGGTGGATTCTGGAGTGGCTCATCATTGTGGATTCGACATTGGCGTTGTGGATTCAACGTTGGGCAAGACGATTCCAAGGCGAAGACCGTGATGGAAGAGGCATATAGGGGTCGGTTTAATTCGGACGTGGATTCGCTAGGTAATTAAGAGTACACTAGTGTAATTCCTTTTGTCTTCTTAGTGGATTGTTTTGTGGCTTTGGCCCGTGATCTTTTTATCACAATTGGAGGCGCTCCAATTGTGATTTTTCCACGTTAAAATCGTTGTGTTGATTTGTCTTGATTGATTGATTGGGATTGTTATTTACTGCTTAAAATTGATACATAATCACAAATCAATATCTAGGGGATTTCTAAATTTTTCAATTGGTATCAGAGCAGGTCGCTCTATCTTTTTTTAAAAATCTTTTAGAGCAAGATCTTGTTTGATTTGTGATAATGGATTCAATTCGTGAGGGAAATTCTATGGTTCGACCACCTCTACTTGACGGATCCAATTATTCATTTTGGAAAGCTCGAATGAGATCATTTTTAAAATCTGTTGATGAAAAAGTTTGGCAATCTGTCATTTATGGGTGGACCGAACCGACGATCACCGTTGATGGAATAACTTTTCCCAAACCAATTGATAAGTGGGACACAATTGATTACCAAAATAGTAGCTGGAATAGTAAAGCTATCAATTCTCTCTTTTGCGCCGTCACACCTGAAGAGTTTAGTCGTATTTACAATTGTGAAGTCACAAAAGAGGCTTGGGATATCTTACAAACTATTCATGAGGGCACTCCTTCGGTTAAACACTCAAAACTTCAAAGGCTCACGTCTAGTTTCAAAAACCTTTCAATGAAAAATAGTGAGACCTTTGATGAATTTTATGCGAAGTTGAGTGACATTGTAAATTCCAGCTTCAATTTAAATGAAAAAATACATGAATCCAAGGTTGTGGGAAAAATTTTGAGGCCCTTGCCCGATCGGTTCCAACCAAAAGTTACAGCTATTGAGGAGGCTCAAGATGTTGACAACCTCATGCTGGATCATTTGGTTGGAAATCTCCAAACTTATGAGGCACATAGAAACTTCAAAAAGAAACAAAAAGACAATATTACTTTGAGTAGGGCTCATACAGTTGGAAAGGATTCTGATGAGGATTGTGAGATTGACTCCAAGATTACGGATGCTGACTCCAAGATTACGGATGCTTTTGTAAAACAATTTGAAAAGTCTTTTCTGAAAAAGAATCCTAATCTTTTGGAGTCAACTCATAAATCCAAAGGCAAAGATAAATTCAAAATTAATTCTATAACCCAAAAAAAGAAAGGAAAGATACAAGGGAACTCTAAAAGAGTCCAATGCTATGAATGCCAAGGATTTGGCCACTTTGCTCAAGAATACCCTACTCGTTTGAGAAAGAAGAAAGCCCTCGCTATCACCTGGGATGATGAATCAAAAAGTGATAAAGATGAAAGTGACAGCAAAGATCAAGGTGAAGAGGGACATGAACAATTTCTTGCTTTCATGGCAGCTTCCGAAACTAAAGGACGAATAGAGTATTCAAAGAGGCCGGTTGAGAATGCCACTGATAATGAATCGTCGGAGAATGATGACGAAGAGCTTCAGCAATCTTATGAAAAGTTGTATAAGGAATTTCTTAACTTATCCAAATTAAATGACAAGCTCACTACTAATAATGAGTGGTTCCATTTCACTTGGAATGCTGATATTGTTTTTCATCTGCTTCATGAGTACATTCGCCTACTCCACCAAATATAGATACACCTCCATGAGCTTCGACAATATTGTTAACCCTAAAGAGGACAACTTCCTCAGTCTGTTACAAACTTGCAGTTGCAGTTGTAAAACTATGCTTTTCAATATTTCTTCAATGATTTGTTGAAAATTTAAATAGAAAAATGTACTGACTATTGTATTTGATTCTTTGTTCTCAGGGCTTTCTTGTTGTGGAAAAAACTTTAGGATGTATGCATGGTCATCGTCTAAACTGCATTGCGAGTTTTTGTGCCTCTTCTCAAGGTATGCCAGAAATTTGCTTGAGTACTTTGGATGCTCTATTCTAAAATAATGTTGTATCCATTAATGTTGAAAACTCTCATGGATGATAAAGGAATAAGAGATAGAAAAAAAAAATGATAAAAGGAGTAAGAGATATATCAAGATAATTGAGAAGTCCTTTCCATAATTAAAAAAAACCTCCCTCCAGCACACTCTTAGGAAAGACTTTTGACCATTTAAATTTCCAGACCTTGCAAAAAATCACTTTGTGTTTTCAGGCCTTACTCCTTGCATGCTATTCTACATTTGACAGTTAGTAAGCCACCTCGTCTAGTCAAAATCCATGTGGGCAATCCATAGTTACTTTGCCACTCCAAAAATGACAATATGGAAGAATAATTGAAAATCCTAGCCCACACTTTTCCTTAAAACTCAGGTATGAAGGAGAGGGAAACTAGAGTCTTATAACTAGCATAGATGGGGCAACTTCAGGCGATATGGGACACATTCCAATACCTTCCTAGACCATAACATACAATAACTGGATAAACGGCATACCAGTTACAGGCCTAGCCAAGCTCTGATACCAAATTGAAAAGTCCAACCCACACTTTTTAAAACCCAGGTATCAAGGAGAGAGAAACTAGAGCCTTATAACCAACATAGATGGGGCAACTCCAAGCGATATGGGACATATTCCAATAAGAATTGGTCATTTCATCTTTTACTTGATAGAGTAGCTAAGACTTTACAATAATAGTTAATAAAATGATGAAGTTTTTGGGATAAGGTAGGATATTTGGCTTCGCTTTGGGCTTTTGTGTCTAGACCTTTCAAAATAAATAGATAAATAAAATGATGAAGTTTGGTCCTTTTTCCTTTAAGTGAACTTGAGTTTGGTTGCTAATTTCAATTTATTTGTTATTAAGCAAATTCGCTAGCCTTCTCATCTCCACTACAATTGTGTTCATGTATATTACTTTGAACCTCTTGTCAACTTATGGTTTTGTTTCCTTATCTTGCTGGTAGCTTTTGAGGATGCTTGAGACTCTGCACAAGAGTATGGAGGTTTGTTATAGGAAGACTAAAAATAAAATGGTAGTGCAGGCAGAAATACCCATGCACATCTGAGAATTCCCTTGTCGTCAAAGGCAATAGATTCTGTGTGCAATCTGCAAGAAACTAATTGAAGGGATTTGAATGTCTGGTTTGTGATGGTATGGAAAGTTAGATGGATTCCATACTGATGTTAAAGTTTGCTCTCTTGCTGACGAAAGCACTGGTGTCTGGAATGGAATGAAGTTATCATCAGATAGTGCTTTTTGGATTTTGAAGCTGAGTTGATATGTAAAATCTGTTTTTTCCCAAGCCTTGATGATGACATACTGGTTTGGCACTTTACTAAAAATGGCCTTCTTTTTTCTATTAATCGGCATATCATTGGGAGATAGATTTGCAAAGAACAGAAACATGGGTCAGCTCTTCAGATGGTGAGCAGCAGCTCGTAGACCACCTAAAAAGGAATGAGTTTGAAAGGGCATTTGGGAAGAATATTTGGCTGCTGAAAGTTCTGAATAAAGGGAAAATCTGTTCGAATATCCTTCATGTTCAGTGAAGCTTGAGAGGTGCAAAGTAATTCAACTTGATGACTGCTAACTTGTACATTAGCAGAAAATTAGTGCTGTTTTTGGTGATTTGAGTCAGCTTACAATGTGATTGACAGTGTTAGCACTGTAGTCATTCACTTCCACACCCAACACAACTTGTGGATCAATGCAGTTCTGGCCCCTTTTTAAGTCTCTTGACACATCTTCATTTGTAGCTCTGCTTAGATGGCTGATTTATTATAATTTAACTTTCTTCTAGTCTATGCCACGGAGGCCTAATTTAGTGTTCACATGTATTCACTTTCCAAGAGCATTCTTGAGAGAGAGTATGCTTTGTTAATTGCTTATATAAATGATGTAGAAGCACAATTACTTGAACAAAGTTCTGATCCTGTATTCAATTTAGTTGTTGTTCTAAGGCAACATGCTAGCTTGGCACTTGGAACATAAAAAATAAAAAACCCTATTGAGTCAAGTATAAAATTGTCTGAAGGAAAAAATAAAATTGTCAAGTACAAAATTAAAAAATAAAAAATCCTATTGAGTCAAGTATAAAATTGTCTAAAGGAAAAAGATGAAATACATATATATAAACATACATAATATATCTGTACCATTTATATATATGTATATTCCAAGCCTTAATCTCATATATCTCTTTAATTTCTTCCCATTATTGTCATAATGGCTGATAATATTATTCCTCATTCTATGGCTATCAACTTTAATCTTATTCTAGCATTGTAGTTGTGGAATGATTCTTTTGCTACATATAGATTAATATAATGTTGAAGAGCCTCTTGTTTCTTTATGGTAAAACACGAGACAGAAACCTCTTCTATACTGTTGGATTTCTCATCTCAAGACTTATCTAGGCACTTTTTGTTTTACCAAGGAATGATATGCGTCTTGTCAAGAGGCTTAGAGTGGGCCTCATTGCCCTTTTGTCACGCCCTCAAATTAAACCCATAATCATACATTCATAAAACAAGAAAGAGATATCATATTCCCAACATCAGAGTATTCTTACAAGAGATATTGCATGTTGACAACAAAAGTAAATGCCCTATAGGCTTACAACTTTCCAAGTCAACACTTGGGTTCATCAAAAAATAGAGTTCTAACTCTTTACACAGAATAAGCCCTTGGCTTGATATACATGTAATACAAAAAGGGTAATCACAAAAGATCTCTTAGCCACTAAGCCTCCTAAGCTACGTCCTTGGAGGTGGCATATCACGCCCCAAAATTTGGACAATTAACTATTAAATTAGGACTAAACCCCAATCAATATTCCATCATCCAAATCCTAGGGGTGAAACAAAAAAAACTAAAACGCCAACTAAACCATCCACCATAATCTCATTATCAACAAATACCTCGACATTAAGTGCCAACAACTAGTCCAAACAACTTAAATAAAGTACGGTTACAAACCAATCTAAATTATTCCAATACTAAAGTCATAAAGAGAATAATAAATACATAGACTAATATCAATCCTTAACTCAATAAAACAAATGAAGTCCAAACGGCAGGTCCAACACTATCGTAAATCCAAGTCACCACCGAAGCCCCAACTAATCCTGCAAATGAAGATCAGCTGCGCTCAAACAGAACGCACCCGAGTTGCCAAGAGACAAAACGGGTCAGTATACAGGTATACTGGTATGAGTACAAGAATTGACACCCACGTGTCCACCAGACACAAACAAAAAGTATATTATTTCTTGTTATGGAACAAGACAAGTAGTTCCAACCGTACCGAGAAGAATGAGTAGTTTCTCGAGATACGGTGGCATTTAGTTTCTTGTCCGTATACAACGAAATATAAATTGATTATAGAATAGACAGTATAGAAATAAAAATATGGTGGGTCAGCCCTGCATAAAAAGTTAGTAAGACCCACCATCCTGCAAAACCAATAAAATTAGTATAATTTAATCATAAGTAACTTGTTGAAACAAATATAAAATTACACCGTTTCATACTTAAATAATCCGAATTGATCAAAACTCAAATAACGAAAGTTGTACAGAATCAAATTTCCTATAAGACGACGCGTACGAATTTAACAGAAACTGAACAGGTTAAGAGAAAAACTTGATATAAAAATCTAAACAAAATTCAATCGAAAAATCTGAAGCTGAAAACGAACCAAAACTGCCCTAAGATGATTTTTTTCGAAAAATTTCAAAACACGAAAAGTGTGCAGAATGATGTTTTACTTCAGTTTACGCGAAACCAATAAAAATGAGCTCGTTTCATGGGTTAAAACAGCTTATAAAATCTGCATTACCAAAATGAATCAAACCGACAATAACCAAGGTCATCCGATTATAAGTTCTAATCGATCTTTTTAATAAAAAGGTACAACACAAGAGTTGTCCAAAATCACGTATACATGCCTCTTCTCAAATTTCATAATTTATCAAGATCTTTTACTTTTTTTTTTTTATCAAGTACATAACAGTACCATACACACTATACTGATAAATTCATAATTAAATTCTTTGTTCCTTAACTCCACCACTTCGGCCCTCCCCTTCCGGCCTACACATATATCCCATCTGCCTCCCGTATACCTAACACCGCTCCGAAGCCAAACTTGCACGGGGATATCGTCCCGAGTTTGACTCACACTCCCCGGATGGTTAGCATATACGTACGCGCGCAAATCAAAGCACTCGTCTACTCATGAGAACGAGGCAACAATATAAATAACATCTCATCAACATCATGAGACAAATATAACAATGCCGGGCATAAGGCATTAAACAACTCTCATAATCCTCACTTTTTTATACACTCTTTCTCCCCATCACTCAAATAAAACAACAATCCAAGGAGTCATGGTGGAGTATAAGGAATTTATCTACAAGTTCATAAGTAATATCAATTTCATATAACCATGAGTGTAATTACAACCATAAAATAAATCCCTATAAAAATCATAAACATGGCATACACAATTAATCCAAATAAGTAAAATCAATCCTTCATTTACATGCAAATACAAAATCAATACAACATCAAAATAAAAATAAATAAATAAAAACAACGAATCAATCCATCCTCTAACCAATATCAATGGATTCTAAGTTTATTTTAATTTTATATAATCATGAGTGTGATTACTATCATAAAATCAATCCATATAAAAAAAAAACCCGAAACCTGGTATGCAACTAATCAAAATAATTAAAATCAAACAATCATCTAAAAACCCTAAACCTTACACAAACAACCAATCAAAATAATTAAAAATCAATCAATCATCTATAAACCCTAAACCTTACTTACACAACTAAACACAATAATTAAAATTAATCAATCATCTAAGAAAAAAACTAAACTTTACCTACACAACTAATCAAAGTAATTAAAATCAATCAATTATCTAAGAACCCAAAACTTTACATACATCACTAGTCAAAATAATTAAAATCAATCTATCATCTTAGTGTGAATACAAAATCAAACTAATATCCAATAAATAAATAAAAACAAAGAATTAAATACAAATCCAGGGAAGTGGATTTTGTACTCACAATTATTTTTGAAGATTAAAGAATCACTCAAAGAATTAATAAAGTCACCCAAAATAAAACCCTAAACCTTGCATACCCAACTAATGCAATTAATTAAAATCAATCGATTATCCAAAAACTCTAAACCTTACATACACGTCTAATCAAAATAATTAAAAAATTAGCCAATCATTTAAAAATTCTAAACCTTACATATCCAACTAATTAAAATAATTACAATCAATTAATTATCTAAAATCATAGACCTTATATATACATCTAATCAACATAATTAAAATTAATCAATCATCTAAAAATCCTAAACCTTACATATACATCTAATCATCATAATTAAAATTAATCAATCATCTAAAAATCCTAAACCTTACATACTCAATTCATTAAAATTATTACAATCAATTAATCATCTAAAACCTTAAACCTTACATATACATCTAATCAACATAATTAAAATTAATCAATCACCTTAAAAAAAAACCCAAACCTTACATACCCAACTAATTAAAACTATTACAATCAATTAATCATCTAAAAATCCTAAACCTTACATATGCGTCTAATCAACATAATTAAAATTAATCAATCATCTAAAACAATCCCAAACCTTACATACCCAACTAATTAAAATTATTACAATCTATTAATCATCTAAAAATTCTAAACCTTACATATACATCTAATCAACATAATTAAAATTAATCAATCATCTAAAACAATCCCAAACCTTACATACCCAACTAATTAAAATTATTACAATCTATTAATCATCTAAAAATTCTAAACCTTACATATACGTCTAATCAACATAATTAAAATTAATCAATCGACTAAAACAATCCCAAACCTTGCATACCCAACTAATTAAAATTATTACAATCTATTAATCATCTAAAAATCCTAAACCTTACATATACGCCTAATCAACATAATTAAAATTAATCAATCGTCTAAAAAAAATCTCAAACCTTTCATACCCAACTAATTAAAATTATTAAAATCAACTAATCATCTAAAAATCTTAAACCTTACATATACGTCTAATAAACATAATTAAAATTAATCAATCATCTAAAAATCCTAAACTTTACATATACATCTAACCAAAGTAACTAAAATTAATCAATCATCTAAAAACCCTAAAGTTTACCTACACAACTAATCAAAGTAATTAAAATCAATCACTTATCTAAGAACCCTAAACTTTACATATACTACTAGTCGAAATACTTAAAATCAATCTATCATCTATAAACCCTAAATCTTATATCCACAACTAATCATACCTAAAATTATGACCTAATCACTTACAATATAACAAATGGCTATTATATCATAAAACATAAATACAATGTAAATATAACACAAATAAATATGATATATATTTTATTTTATTAAATAACTACAACATATATAAATATGCTTTATAAAATCAATATATGTAACACTCTCTTTTTTTTTTATAAACAATATAATTAATTACCTATAATTAAATAACACATTAAATTAATTACACAACACATTAAATTAATTAAATACCGCATTAAATTCTCATGTGACCACAAAATTAATAAAATCAAAAATAAAATAAGATAATAATAATCATAATAATAAATAAATGACTTAAGAAAATTAGGGTCGCTACATGGCATGTCACCTGTACCTGAAAATGATGTCCCATATAGGGTGAGCCAATGCTCAGTAAAGATATGCTAAACATAATATGAGCAATAACTAAAACATTAGCATTTGATAAATGTTTAACTCATATAAACCAACTTATAACACAATCCAGTTCCATGACAAATATGTTCATGTTTCATTCCACTTTCCTTTACTTAACCAATTTCATTTCATAAACATGGCTCAGAACCTGGCCAAACAATTAAATAAGACCACGTCCCATATTAAAACACTTCCATACTTCACAATTCACATGAGATTGCAACTCATATTAAAACACTTCCATACTTCAAATAATACACATATTTGTTGTATTAATGGAGTCCATCCCCTATCTCCTCCCAAACGGGTTTGAGAGTCCATCCCCATCTCCTCTCAAACCATGGAGTACATCCCCTATCTCATCCCAAACAAGTTTGAGAGTCCATCTCCTATCTCCTCTCAAACCATAAACATATACAAAGTATTTAAACACTTATCATATACAATGATCAAGTAAGCACGTATTCACTGTGTTATTCCATCCGTCATGTTCAATGACATTTCCAATTGATTGGTTTTAATTCACCTAATCATCATGCAGTGTCTACAACAATCAAGACTATCCTCCACCGATAGCCCAAAGCAATTATTTCTAAACAGATAATAAATGCATCAACAGATAAATTATCAACATTTTCGAAGGTGAGTGATTAATCAATCCAATTCCACCATTTATTCTTATAACTTCTCAATTTCATTATCTCATAATAAATGTCATTAATTACACTAATAACCCAAATAATCCCAGCTAATGTATTTGCCCCTTTTTCTCAATATTGACCCAAAGGCTCAAATATCATCGATAAACATCAATAACCTCATTTTAAGACCCAAAATACACATGTATTGGTCCAAAGAACAAAACCCCTCTTTATACATTTTGAAATCCTAACACCCAAAATTTCCCAACTACAACATTAAATCAAAACGACCACAAGTTTATGTCAAAAATCATAAATATGAGTAGTTATTCCTACCTCAAATTTCAGAGCTCAAAGGAGAAGATGAAGAAATTCGAAGGTGCTCCAAACCTAAAGATTTTCGGATCCACACAAAGACCACACCAAGCTCTATACTTTTTACAAAGGGATTAGGGATGTGGATCACCAAAACTAGATGATTTTGTAGAGAGAAGTAGTATTCTAGAGAGAGGAGCTCTCAAATGAGGGCTTTGAAAAGTAAGAGAGAGAGAGAGCGTTGAAAAAGTGATTTAAAATGACCCAGCTGCAATCTGATATACGTATGACCCGCTCGAGCGTCAGACACAAAAACTTCATCCGCTCGAGTGCAAAAAGACCCGCTCGAGTGCCAAGGCACAACAGCAAGACGCTACCCACTCGAGCGCAAAGGGACCCGCTCAAGCGTAGATTACACTCCTCCAGTACTTTTATAGATTTCGAACACCCGCTCGAGCGCGACCCGCTCGAGCGTAAGGAGATCTGCTCAAGCGTGAAAAACACACCTGCAGTATTTTTGCAGTCGCACAAAATGCTGAAAGGATGTAAACTCCGCTCGAGCGGATTATCAAAAATCTGGGCAACAAGAATAGAGACCAAAGCTCAACCAACCTGTTCGAAACACGCCCAAGACATTTCTAAACTCAACTTCAAAGAGTTAAAGGACCGAAATGTAATTCAGACAACAACAAACATCCACGGAACCGAGTCCGGAATACAATAAACAACGAGAGAAAAACCGGGATCGCTATACCTTTACTTGATTTTTCTCTGTTAGGGTAATCAGTGCCACATGAATCATATCATTGGCCTGTCTAAGTTGACATTTGATGCAGTGAATATTCAGGAAGAGCAGGTTAACTATGAAGTTGGTAGTGAACGCAGAGACACTCATGAAAGGATTTGAATACTTGAAAAAGCATACCTTTTTCCATTAGAGGACTCAAAATACTAGAAATGAAAAGAAGATAATGAGGAAGTAGAGATGTGAGAAAATGTACCAAGTTGTTTTTTGGCTATTCAAATTGGTGCCTTTCACTTTTGTTTTTGTCTGTACTTTTATTCACATACTTGTGAACTTCACTGTCGCCAAACCCATTGTTAACTTCTTCCACTTCAAATTGTGAAGTATCAATTGGCACCCACGATCTCAAGAAAGCTTAAGTTATTGTGAACCTTCGTATGCAGTATAGAAGGAGTACACAAAGTCTTTTTGGTCCTAATTTAAGTGCCTAGAGCAGTTATTTATCGATTTGTGCCCCTTCATGTTTTCCATTGGTAGCATCCCAGGTGTGGGTTTCTTCCCCTCGTTTTTTTTTAAATAGCATCCAACTGTAATTTGAAGCTTAGGTGACGAAAATGCTACATGCTCCTTATTTTCAGTATACCAAATTTGATGGCCACAATTATGATATTTAAGCTTTGACATAAAAATTTTAATGTTCAGATGTTTGCACTACTAAAAGTTTTGTTGAGCACGCTGTACCAGCTCCGTTACACTTTGCTTTAAGGCCATTCAGTTCACTAATAATTTGCAGCCAAGAACATGGGGAGGAGAGATGTCTCAGGTTTGTCAGTTCTTCCGAACTTGTGTTCTTGTTATTTCGTTTTTTCCTGGCTTTGGAAATCTTCTCAATTTCTTCACTATGCTATGATTTGTGGGCAGTCGTAACAATATAATTTACCTGCGCAAACACAACAAAGCATCTCCCTGGAAGTGAAAACATGGAGAAGGCTTTAGTTAGTCTGTTCATAACATATATATATGCTTATGTTTCCTTATTCAAAGTTTAAATGTGTTTACCAAGAACTGTAGAACGATATATAAATTAGTTGTATATAACGCTTCTTGACAAGTATGGAACACAACCATCTCCTTCTGCACCTTTTCAAGGAAAGAAGTTATAGTTTTTTCAAATGTCCAATATGTTGAGTGATAAGGGTCTACACATCATCGCTCTTTTAGTTACAATGTTTGAGCAGCTGGTCCTCAAAAAGATTCACTTCATACTTACCATAATAGTTTCCTACTAACCAAATAGCTTACCAAAATGGGTATTTTCAGTGAGGAGAAGCATTCCTGATTTGACCTGAGTCGGTTTCTCTTCCAGATGTTCTTTCTTAGCTCCATGGAAATCTTTTTCTAAATTATAGTAACACAACCTTTTATATGAGATGTTGAGCGGGTCATATTGAAGCCCTACGCTCTGCGATATAAAGTTTTGCACCGGAGATTTTGCATCAGAATTGTTCAGGAGATCTTCAGTTATTGGCGACATTATCACTATAAAAAATTAAGGCTTTAGAGACAAAAATTTAGAGACAAAATTACTTTTTAGAGACCAAATATTTTTATTACCAAAAATGTTATTATATTTTTAGCCATAGAAATTGGACATTAGTGATGAATTATTATCCTTTTGGGACCAAAATCTTTGTCTCAAAAAATAAACCCTTTTGGGATCAAATTATTTTGTCCATAAAAGCGTATTTATTAGTGACATTTTAAAAATATTGTCGCTAAAAGCCTTGTTTATTACTTTTTAGGACGACCTTTTAGCGACTATGCTTACGACGATAGAAATTATCCCTAAATATTATTTGCAATAAAATTTTCACTTTTAGGGACCACAAAATTTGGTCTCTAAAACTCTTATATGTTGTGAGGAGATTAATATGCTTTTCAATGGCTTGAATTAATCCTTTACGGTGTTTTAGCGATTAATATGCTTTTGATTATTAGCTCACCTGATATTTCCTATCCTTCCAAAGTGTTCCTATTATTAGCTCTCTTTGATTTACCCAAACAAAAAAGGTTATTTGTGCAAGGGGTCCAACACCATTCAACCTGCACACGCTTCAGCAGTCAACAATCTGTGCACTATCGGCATCTCAAGACAAGTTTGAGCAGCATTATGTAGTTGTCTAGGCATCCATAGCTTTATTACAATTTCTTTCGCACTCCAAGTCATAGAATGTAATGAGACAGCTGATTTTTTCCCTGTAGAAACCACGACACGACTATTATATTTCATTGCTAGCTAGCTTAATAGTAGTAATAGCACTGGTCAAAAACAATTGGAGTTGTAGCAATTTTATTGTCTTATAGCCGAATCAACACAATTTCTGTTTTATCGACTTCTCTAGTCCATAGACCTCCCACTGATCAATTCTTGCAGCTATTAACTTGTACATTAGGAGCAAATTAGTGCCTTTTTTTTTTCTTTGTTGCAGGGCAGCAGTTTCTTTATTGAAACAACATGAATGAATGCATCTGAAAGAAAAAAGTCATGAGCCTTTTTTTTTCAAGTCCCTTGACACACATCTTCGTTTATAGCTTCTTAGGTGGCTGATTTATTAGAATTTAACGAGGTTCTACTCTGTGCCACAGGGCCTAATTGAGTGTTCATAAGGTATTCGCTTTTTAAGAGTATTCTTTAGGCTGTGTTTTGATCATGGATTTGGGTATCGACTTGGAAAGAGAAAGGGAAAAGGTGCCCTTTCCCTTTCCCTTTCCCTTTCCCGTCTCCTTCCAAATCCCTACCCAAATTCATGAAGGTGCTTCTGGTTATATGAAAAGTTAGAGCACTCCTGGATCTAATTTAGTTTATCTTTTGCTTCAATGACTCTAATTTAGATTGGTGTTTTTTTGTTCAATTTTTAAAAAACAGACTTGATTCTTTTCATTTTAAGACTCATTCTCAACACTCAAGAACCTGTTACTTTTTAAATTTGAAGAATTTTGAAGAATCTCCTTGATATTCCCATCCCATGCTTCATCCAAAAATTGACGATTATGAAAATGTTTCTCAATTTAATTTCAGTCATTAAAGTAACAACAGGACAATGATCTGAAACTATACTAGCCAAGAACTCAGCTTCAGCTTTTTTGTAAACTTGAACCCACTAGAATTAACTAATAGTCTATCTAATTTTCTTTTACAGTCCACAAACTTCTTTTATCAATAGCTTTAAGAGTAGCTTCATCCCAAGTGGGGATACATAACAACACTTACGTTGTTAAATCCATATATTTATTAAGAAATTAACCTCTGCAAGTAATGATTTGTTATGAGGTTTGCGACTTTGAAACATTACGGTTGTGTTTGGATCAGAGCTTTGAGGGGGGATTTGTAGAGGGAAAGTAAAAGAAAACAAAGCCTAGAAGTAAACCAAATTGTCCTAGTGGTATTTTATTGCCATGGGTAGAGGCAAACAAGTCTGAGTAATAATATTGATGTTTATCAAACTCATTTTATTCTCTAATAATCCTAGAAGGGTGGTCAATTTATTCTCATTTATCAATTTCCTATCATCTCTTTGTTTATTGGGGGTAACACCTTATTTTTTTGATTCAATTGGCCCAAATAGGCAATTGAGCATTGTCTTTACCCATTATTTTTCTTGTTGCTCTTTGTTTTCAAATCAGGTAGGGGTTTTGTTGACATTGACAGGTTTTTTATTTCTAAGCTTGGCTCATTAATTAGCTCTAATTAATCACTTCTAAGTTGATTATTTTCTTCACATTATTTATCAATAACATATCATCAATATGAATTACTATTCCCTTGGGACCAAAATTTTCATCTAAAAAGGTAAACATTTTGGCACGAAATTGTTTTTGTCCCTAAAAGTGCTTTTATAAGTGACATTTCAAAATTTTGTTAATTATATATATACCTTCATAGTTAGACCCGCAAAGTTCACCACTTCCACAAGAAATCTCAGTGAATACTGTTACTACTCCTTGAATTGAAATTAATGCATTAGTTGCTACAGTCAAGTGTGAATAAGAAGTCATTTTGTTTTGGACATTTTGTATGATTGTAATCAAATACAAAATGAAGTTAAAATGTATTTGTTGTTGCCGCCCCAAAGACTGCAGCAGCACATTTTTTAGTTGGTTTGCATAGTTCTTATACTGATAAAGATTGACAATTTGATGTATATTTCTTGAAACAAAATGGTAAAACTGTCAATTAAATTTTTAATAAGCCACTGGGTGAGGTGATTAATGAATTATTGGAATGTAACACCAGATTCGAAATTCTTTGCATACAGTCAGTTTGAGTATAAAACCAGTTAATAAAAACCACTAAACAAATGAAATGACACCCCAAATATACACTGCTCTATACCCACCTACCAAAATTGACTATTGCTTGTGTTAGAAGAATCAATAAGCAAAGATCAAGGATTGGTTTAGCGTATGAGGCGCTTTCTTACCAAACATGACACTTCGATACGAGATTTACTGTGCTATGCAAATTGCCTGGTTCCTCTTCTCTATTTCCTACTTAAAAATTAAAAAATAAAAAAGCAAGTGGAGAAAAAACTAGCTTTTCTTCATGAGTAAGCAGTTGAAGGGGAATTCCTTATTAGAAGAAATTGCATAGTATAGAATATGAGGCAGAAATCATAAATGAATCCAAATCATCCCAACTTCTTGATACCACAATATATATATATATATATATATATATATATAAAGAGACTCCAGGAAAACGTTATGTGTGTTGTATGTGTATATATTGATATAGTTTTGAAGAGAATATATTATAATTGTAAGAATACATGATATCGGAGTAACAATCTTAAAACTGAAACAATTCTACATGGGTGTAGTGTGGGATTTTTTTCCCTTCTTCACCCTTCCAATTAATGACTGTTAAAATTATCGCACTTGTTAAAATTTGTTTTTTTCTTTTCCTTTTTCTTTTCTATGCAATTCTGAATTTTAAAATTACGTTACATAGAGCTTCATTTTGTGTTCACAAAAAAATGAGATGTTTGCTTAGGTGGTATTTGATAAAATTGAAAATTGAAAACTCAAAATTTAGTGTTAAGAAGTGAATTCTGAATTTTTTAAGCTAAAAGGTTATTTGATAATGAAAACTAAATGTTGATTTTTTTTAAGCTAAAAAACTATTTAATAAAAATTTATGTGCTAAACTAAAACAAATTGTATGATATATATAATATTAAATTAAAAATTTATTATTTTTAAATTATATTTTTTTATTTTATATTGTGATAGTGAGTTGGTGGTGGTGGTGGTGGTGGTGGTGGAGGTGGAGGTGGAGCAACAATGGTGCCTATAATGTCAATGACAATAGTGGTGGAGGTAAAGAGATAGTGGTTGTGGTAACGGTGGAGGGATAATGTATTTAAGATAAAAAGGGGGTGGCGGCGGTGGTGTAATGATGGTGGTTATTGTGGTGATGGAATGATAATGGTGGTTATTGTAGTGGTAGAAGGGTTTGTATTAGTTATAGTGGTAGTGGTGATTGTGATCATTGTAGTGAAATGATGGTGGCACTTAGAGCATCTGTAGCAAACATAGCTAAAATAGTTATCCAAAATTTTACTTTACTGCTTTAGATAGTCACTTTTTAAACATACACTCCAACAACGCTCTACTTTAATTATATTCTTTTAAAATATTCTTATTCTTTAACCCGGTCGTCCACCAAGATATCCCTAGGTCGTGGTCATCCCCCAAGACAACCACCTTGTGTAATACTTTGTGGTCATCCCCCAGGAGAACCAGCTTGTGTAATACTCTATTGAAATGTTTGTATCGACTTAGCCAATGCTCGAAAACAGAGCTAGGTTAATCTCCTACTATGGCCCTAACAAGAGCAGCAAGCCAGAGCTCAGCCATTTTGCACTGTGGTCATCCCCCAAGACGATCACCTTGTGTAATACTTTGGTGAAATGTTTTGGACATCCTCCCGATCATCTGCCAAGACATCTCCTAGTCTTCCAATTATCATAATTCTAATCTCTTGGCTTTATTTATAATTATTTGATGAAAGCAAACCAGGAAATTGGACAACTGAACCAAGGCTGGGGCAACAAAGCAGGAAAAGAGCTTTGTGTGGTCGATCAGGTGGATGACCGGGTGATCAACCTGGAAGTTTTGCTCACTTTAGTGCCAATCTGATAACTATAACTAGTTCAATTTACTGCATTTTTCACAAAAAAAAAATGGACGACAAAAAAAATAAACTATACATTTTTTTTATGATAAACATAATAAATTGAACTAGTTACAATTATTGGATCGAACTAATTTTTTGTGTGGATGAAATATACGAAGTATTCAACAAAATGAATGATTTGTATTATCAAAACAGGACCAATGGTAGATTCCACGGGCCGGAACAATGCTCTCCAGTCTAGATTTTGGACTGGAGGGATCCTCCACCTATTAAGTATACAAAAGAAATTAATATAAAGAAAAAGGAAAATAAAATGTATTACTAAAGTTAGTAAATAAACTTGGGGTTTAAAATGAAATCAAACTCAAGTGCATGGAATTTTTCTACATTATGCAATAATACACAAATACCTATTTGCAATTAATAAAGGCTAGAATAATATACTAAAGGTTCTGTGGGGGCCGAGTATTAGGGGATGCAAATAGGCCGAATAGGTGAAAGAATCGAGACATATACATTGTATTTGGCCCCGTCTTATACAAATTCAGAAGTATCCTAATCGGCCACATAGCCAGTTGAGCGAGGAGCCGAGTGAAAAGTGATTTGCAACAAAAGGAGCCGAGTAAGTAGTTACACGGTGGATTAAAGGTGGGCCCGACCTTGAGGCCCCAAGAGAAGATATAAATAGAAGAACATCAACCAGAGAGAGGTATATAAGAACGAGTAGATATAACTTAAGGCATAAGCAACCAAGAGAGTGGATACTGATTTATCCGTTAGAGTGCTAATTCCGGTACCCCCTACCGGAGTGTTCATTCTTTTTCAGGTGACTAGCTGAGAATCACGAGCGCCCCTCAGGATCCGAAGAGTATTTCCGAACCACTTCTCCACAGGTTCGTTGGACCTAATTGCAAATTTTAGCAAAATCGGAAGATGAAATAGAATTAACTAGAAACTTAGAATTTAGAGTACAATGACTAAAAATTAGGGTCTCTACATGTTTCCATTCCAAAAAAAAAAAGAAAAAAGTATAGGTTTCACCATTTAAGCTATCTACGAATATTTTCTATATTTCTTTCACAAAATACTGAGAAAAATAGAAAAAGGGTTTTCCAAGTTGAACAACAAAAGGAAGATTGCATTCAAAGTCACAACTGCACGTTTGTAATAGAGTCAGGAAGTTGTCCACTCTAGAATAAAAATAAAAATAAAAATAGAAATTAGAATTTCAATGGAGAAAATGAAACCACTCATTAGTTCCCATCTTGGAAATTTTGAAGGGAAAATGAACACCACGTACTAATACAAATTACTAAACCAATTAATTTGTAGCTGTTAGAAACATTACGATGAAGCCAATCCATGATATGCCAACATTTGAAATGTTGATGTAACTAATTGATTTTACCAAAATAAATTACATCAGTCTTAGTGGTAACAATGAGATGGAGATCACACAGCATATACTAACCCATAAAACAAAAAACTAGAAATTATTGAAATGTACTGTTTTCAACCAACTACCATTGGCACCTAAGAATATACAGATTCAATAGCAAATGAGAATGAAATTAATCCATTCAGTAGAGGTATATAGAATTATAGATAGAAGAGAAAAAGGAAATATTTTAAAGGAAAAGAAAGCAGAATGACCATAAAAACAGTGATGTGTGTTGATACAGGTGAAAAATAGAAGCTGGAAATCTGAAGAAATGGACAATTTAGTATGTTATGAGAGTTAGAGTTTAGTTAGCAAAGTAGTTAGTTTGTTAAAGAAAGAGAGTATAAAGCTTCTTTTTGTTGGGATTGTATCAGAGGGATCAATGATTGTAATGAATGGTTTTTTTTTTATATTTTATTCACAATCTCTCTGTTCTGCCTCTCTTTTCTCCTCTTTGAATTATTCTTCTTGTCTGCTAAACGTAGTTTACCTATTTTTTTTCTTTGTTTTGTAATATTTTTGGGCTTCATCATGTGTTTAATTTAATCATTGTATTTGGAACCCTTAGTTGTGTTAACGGTCCAAAAAGAAGAAGAAAAAAAAGTAAACCCTCAGTTGTGATAAAAATCTGAGACGATTTTGGTACTGAGAAAATAAATAATAAAAATGCTGCGACCGAATGTGTTATTATTTGTTTTTTTTTTCTTTTTAACAACAAAAAAAAGTTTCATGGGGATATCATAACTTATGCCGGCCGGTGTAATCGATTAACAGTCAGATTTAACTTAACCTAGATTTAACCCAACTCACTCCATTTCAAGTGTCTTAAGATTTTGCAAGTATAGTGCAGTCTTTTGAAAAAAATTACATTCCGAGTATTGAACCCAAACATCTTGCATGGAAGAAAAGCAAAGAACCACTCGACCACCACCCCGGTGGTTTTATTTGTTTGCTTGTGTCTTGAAGTTTGCTGCTTATACTAGTCGGGGGGGACCATCCATAGATACTCTCTAGGCAGGAATTGGATGATGGGCCAATATTGGCCTTTCCCCGGCCCATTTCTCTGAATATTCCTACAATTTTATTGTCGCAATAAGGTGAATTTTTATTTTATACCCAATATAGAATAAAATGACTTTTGAATGGAAAATTTACCTATAAATCTCATTTTGAGAAATGGTGATAATTTAATCCCAAGATTTTTTTATAGACCAATTAGTCCCATTGATTTTGAAAACGTAGATTTAATATATTATTTAAAAATTAAATTTACGATTATACCCTTATTTCTGTTATGTTTCCTTCTCTTTTTTCCTTTTATACTAGAAAGGTAAGGTACACAATATGTGAGAATTAAATTTGGGATAAATTTTTGTATGAGAATCTTTTCTATTTAGAAAACATTTCAAAAGGAATACAAAAATGAATTAAAATATGAGATTCTTCAAACATTCTAAAAGGATATGAGATTCTTCAAACATTTTAAAAGGAGCACAAAAACTTCTTAATAAGCTTTGGACAAATGTATAATTTCAAACTGTAATACTCTAATGAAACACTCAAACGTAATACTCCAATGTAACACTCAAAAAAAAAAAATATTAGTGTATTTTTTTCAAATATAGCACTCTCATATAATACTTTAAAAAAAAAAAAAAAAAAAAAAAAAAAAAAAAAAAAAAAAATTCCTTAGTGTAACACTATAATGTAACACTCAAAAAAACTCCTTATTGTACTTTTCCCAAACTCCAATATAACACTCTAAAAAAACTCCTTAGTGTAACACTTTAATGTAACACATAAAAAAACTCCTTAGTGTACTTTTATCAATCGTAACACTCTAATTTAACACTCCAAAAAAAGCAAACCATTTCAAAAGGAATACAAAAATTCCTTAATAAGTTTTGGACAAATTAATAATTTTAAATTGTTAGGGTTACGTTTAGAAAAAGTACACTAATGAGTTTTTAGTATTTTTGTGTGTGTTACATTGAAGTATGTTACATTGAAATGTTACGTTTGTGATTACATTGATTGGAGCATTACGTTTGGAAAAAGTATACTAAGGAGTTTTTTTTTTTTTTTTTTTTTGTGTGGTACATTAGAGTGTTACGTTTAGGAAAAATGCACTAAAGAATTTCTTTTTTTAGTGTTACATTGTTACGTTTAGAAAAAGTACATTGAGAAGTTTTTTAATTTGTTACATTAAAGTGATACGTTATTGAAGTGTTACATTAGAGTGTTACGTTTTTGTTCGTAATGTGGAATTTGTTCTAGAAAGAAGGAAAATCCAAAACTTCTATATTGCGAATTGCCCAAATATGTAATTTTATATTTAAAGAAACCCACTTTTATCCCTGAAAAATTGAATCCAAACATGTAAGTGACTACCCTTTTGTGTAATTTCCACTTTAATGAGACCTTTGGATTCAAAAGAAAAAAATGAAGGACTAAACAATTCGTAAAATCACATTTTAAGATTTATTGGCGTTTCACCCATTTTGAAAACACATTTTTTCAATTTTAAAATTGATTAGAATAGTATTAAAAATACGTCATAAAAAGTATGCTTTCAAAACATATTTTTGATTAAGACTCTATTTGTTTTGATGTAAAATATTATTGTCAAAATTATTTTACTCGTTTTTCGTAATGTGGTTGAACAAAAAACAAGTAAAATATTTTTTAAGAAAAATATTTTTGTATTATTTTCTCAAAAATGACTTGCCATTAAAAATTTCGTAAATTAATTTTTACGAAGTTGACTCTCATTCACTACGTTTTTAACACACTTAGCCTTTTTTAATAAATATATTAGCTCACTAAAAAGTCATAAATGACATTTTATTGATCAAAATTTATCTTTTCGACCATAAAATTTTTTTGTTTCAAGTGTCAACAAAATGTCGAAAAACAAAAACCAAAGCATTTTTTTTTGTGTAAAATAATTGACAAGAAAAATATTTTTTGCGTAAAATATTTCAAATTGAAACGGAGCCTAAGTTATGCTAAAAATTTTAATTAATCAAAAGCGGATTTTGTAAACATGATTTTACGAAAATTATAAATAACACCAAAAATATTTTTTTATTTTTTATTTTCTAGCTAAAATATTTGTAGGTGTAAAGCGGGTTTTGTAAACATGTTTTTACATTTAAATATTTTTTCTTTTATGTTTTTAATAAACAAACTAACATGAAAACATTAGTCATTTTTTAATATTTCAACGGAAGTGTATGGATTTAAAAAAAAATAAAAAAAATACTGAAGTGCACTATTAGCCATTATTGTCAACCATTTTAAATGCCATTATTAGTCTCATTTGATAATGTTTGGCTTTTTTGTTTTAACTAATAAAAGGTCACATGTAGTGCAGATGAATATTAATCTGGTAGATATATTTTATATTTTTCGTTAAAGATAAATGCATTTCAATGCATATAAATTCTCACTTTGACTCGCAATATAAACGAAATGGTTGCAGATATAATCATAACAACAAGACTACAAACTCAGATTTTTTTTATCCATAATTTTTTCATAAATAGAAATTAATAATTCAAATTCATTTCACTCATGAATTGCACATTTCATCAATTTAATTTCTACTATACAAACTCATTCTCTATAAATTATGGTTTCTAAGTCTATTTCCTAACATTTTTGTAATCACAATTGTTGCTACAATCTCCTTCATGTTTTCTTTACATAGACATCTCATTACAAGTTGTTCAAGTTTTTAACCCAAGCCTTAGAACTTGTAGATGTGTTGTTCAAGCATCTAAACCCGAAATTTAGGCAATATAAATTATCTTTAAAAGATAAATAAAAAGGCTTTATAGTTGTAGTAGATGGTAGATTTTTTTTTTTATTTATAAAATTGGTATAAAAAATAAAGTGGGTTTCAATCCCAGTAAAAAAGAAAAAAGAAACAAGAAGGGAAAAAAAAAAGAGAAGGAAATAAGTGGTAATTGTTAAGAATGCTTTCAATAGTGGGTTTCAATCCCTCTAAACAATTATGTGTTGTAGTAACTAAGTTTTATTTGTGGTAGGATTTTTAAAGTATTGGTGGTAATATGCTTTTGATTTAATTTTGTTTGACAAAAAAATGTTTTTATTTTTAATTTTGGTTATGTTAATCATGTCATATGATTGCAATGAATATTATGCAATTTGTTGTCACATTGTGTTGTCATGGGTAATTCTTTTGCCACATCATTTGCTCTCAGTACATATCATTTATTTATTTTTGTTTTACTCCTTCCACACACCAAAGGAGGAATGATCAAATGAGATTGATCATCAATAGGCATTCACGCAAAGAAGATGCAAAGAAGGAATCCAAATGAATGGATCGAACCTTGCAAATGCTATTGTGTAGGTGAAAATCTAACCACACTGCAAC